>NC_053040.3:426607411-427215223 GCF_002575655.3 Aegilops tauschii subsp. strangulata
TATAGTCGAAAGGGGCTGCCACAGTGGCATACAGGAGGTGGAAAGGTGTACAGTACTGCGAGCTTATCGCTCGTATTACAGGATAAGTCACATTTAATGTGCCGCTGAGGTGTCCCCTAGCTTTATCGGGGACGGAGGCGAGGCCTGTCCCGTCCGTCGCCGCTCCTCCTCGCTTCGACACAAGCCCCGGCCAGTGATGCGTGCGGTGCCATGTAGGCAGGCAGGCTGCTGAGGTGGCGTGATGGTGGAGCCTCCACGAAGATCTGCATGCCGCCATGCAGGCGCTTGATGAGTTGGCCTGGGAGCTTCATGTTGCCACGCAGGTGCCTGCCCAGCTGGTTGGGCTGGCAGCTGCATGCGAACGGCGGTGGAAACCTGGTTGGTGCGCGCCTGGCAGTGGCCCTGCTGGCGCCCTTGGCGAGGGCCTTGCCGTGGCGCGCTGTCGTCCCCGGCAAGGATCTTGCCGGGGGTCTTGTGGTTCCCGTCGGCAAGGATCTTGCCGAGGATCGCTGTCTTCTAATCCTCATCTGATCTTGAATATTCCTTGCCTTCACAAAGATCTGCATGCCACCACAGAGGTGCCTCCCGAGCCCTGGCCCAACGTGGTTGATGGTGTTGGGGACGTGGGCTCAAGTGTGGCTCGCTCTGTCGGTGTTTTGGGTGTGCTACCTCGGCAAGGGTCTTGTCGGGGCTGCTGAGGCCGCCCCGGCAAGGGTCTTGCCGGGGAAACTGCTCCGCCCCTCTGCTTCTTTGCGTCCTTGGTCTTGGCGTTGCTCTGGCTGTCTTGGGCTTCGGTTTTACCTTGGTTCACCTCCCCTGTTCTTCTTGGTGCGACCATGGGCGTGGCTCCGACTGCCCGTGCACAGGTAAAGCGGTACAAAGGTGCGCCCCTTCTTTTGTACACCGACACCATGGAATTTTGAGTGCGTAATTATGTACACATGGTATGAATGCCACTGCCTGATCGGGGCTGGGACAGAGGCCAAATTGCTAGTCGAGCTCTTGATGAGCCGCGCTATCCTGGTGCAGCATAGTCCGGACCCTCTTTACGATGTCCCGGGGCTCGGCAGCCGGATTACGGTTCTGCTTGAGAAGGCCGCTCTGTACTTCTGCAGCTAGGGCGGCGGTGTGCTCCTCTGTTCGGAGGGAGCGTTCCGTGTTTCCGTTGACCGTTATGACGCCGCGTGGACCGGGCATCTTGAGCTTAAGATAAGCATAGTGCAGGACCGCATTGAACCGAGTGAATGTCGTCCGTCCGAGCAGTGCATGATAACCACTGCGGAATGGGACGATGTCAAAGATTAACTCCTCACTTCAGAAGTTGTCGGGGGATCCAAAGACGACCTCTAGTGTGATTGAGCCCGTACGGCGGGCCTCTACACCTGGTATGACTCCTTTGAAGGTAGTCTTCGTTGGCTTGATCCTTGATGGATTAATGCCCATTTTGCGCACTGTGTCTTGATAGAGCAGATTGAGGCTGCTACCACCGTGCATGAGGACTCTCGTTAGGTGGAATCCATCAATGATTGGGTCCAGGACTAGTGCGGCTGATCCGCCATGCCGGATACTGGTCGGATGATCCCGACAATCAAAAGTGATCGGGCATGATGACCATGGATTGAATTTGGGGGCGACTGGCTCTATTGCATAGACGTCCCTTAGTGCGCGTTTGCGCTCCCTTTTGGGGATGTGTGTGACGTATATCATGTTTACTGTTTTCACTTGAGGGGGAAACTTCTTTTGTCCCCCTGTGTTCGGTTGCCGGGGCTCCTCATCGTCATCCTCGCTTTGTGATCCCTTTTCCCTATTCTCGGTGTTTAATTTGCCGGCCTGTTTAAAAACCCAACAGTCTATGTTGGTATGATTGGCTGGTTTTTCTGGGGTGCCATGTATCTGGCACAGGCGATCGAGTATGCGGTCAAGGCTGGATGGTCCCTGATTGTTTCTCTTGTATGGTTTCTTCCGCTGGTTGGACTTGGAGCCACTGAATCCGGCGTTAACTGTAGTGTCGTCGGTATTATCACCATTGCTTCGGCGTTTGTGTCTGTTACGTTGGAGCTTGCCGTTGTTATTCTTAGCCTCGGAGGGGCCTGCCTCGCTGGCTGTGTTTTTGCTGCGAGCCAACCAACTATCCTCACCCACGCAAAAGCGGGTCATGAGTGTCGTGAGGGCTGCCCTAGATTTTGGCTTTTCTTGGCCAAGGTGGCGGGCGAGCCATTCGTCGCGGATGCTATGTTTAAAGGCCGCTAAGGCTTCGGCATCCGGACAGTCGACAATCTGGTTCTTTTTAGTTAGGAACCTAGTCCAGAACTTCCTGGCTGACTCCCCGGGCTGTTGAACTATGTGACTTAAGTCATCAGCGTCTGGCGGCCGAACATATGTACATTGGAAGTTGTCGAGAAAGGCTTCTTCCAGGTCCTCCCAGCTGCCAATAGAATTCTCGGGCAGACTGTTTAGCCAGTGTCGGGCTGGCCCTTTAAGTTTTAGTGGGAGGTATTTGATGGCGTGAAGATCATCCCCGTGGGCCATGTGGATATGGAGAATAAAATCCTCTATCCATACCGCGGGACCGGTTCTTCCATCGTATGATTCGATGTTTACGGGTTAGAACCCTTCTGGGAATTCATGATCCATTACTTCGTCAGTGAAGCAAAGAGGGTGCGTGGCGCCTCTATATCGGGCCGCATCGCGACTTAGCTCTGATGGAGTCCGTCTGCGGCATTCTGCTCGGGCGTGACTGGGTTTGTCACGCCCGAATAGATAGCCGTCCCCGCGCCTTAAGTCCCGTCCTCGCGATCCGTAGATCGATCTTGTGTGTTCCGCTCTACTGTCCAGTTCTTGGCGGAGGTCATATGTATGGCCCCGAGCTGTGTTATCCCTGCCTTTACGGCGGAGTGGGACAGCCTGATTTTCGGCTCGGGTTGTAGTTTTATCCCGACCTCGCGGTGGCCGATCAGCCGCGTTGCGTGATGCTGGCGCGGGATCTGGCGCCTCATCGTCGAACTGAGGTAGTAATCTGCGCTTCGGGTAACTTTTGGCTGGGCGTTTAAGGCCGTACTCCTCGACTGCCAGGACATCGGTCCATCTGTCATTGAGCAGGTCTTGATCAGCTTGAAGCTGCTGCTGCTTCTTTTTCAGGCTCCTCGCGGTGGCTATTAGCTGAAGCTTAAAGCGCTCCTGCTCCAGGGGCTCCTCGGGCACGATGAAGTCTTCGTTGCCGAAGCTCACCTCCTCCTCGGAGGGCAGACGGTAACTGCCGTCCTCCGAGTCTTCTTCTATGGCCTGTTCGTCAGGGCTGGCATGCCATGATTCCCGATTGTCTTGTATGGCAGTTTGTTCATTGGGTTCTTCCGTGTCTTCGGCACCATCCGGAGTGTTGTCGTCTCCTGTGCTGGTGTTGCTGTCCCTGCTGCGGCGGGATTTAGAGCGGCGCCACTGACGCCGGCGCTTTGGCCATGTTTTAGGAGGGTCCTTCTTTGCTGGGTTTTCCTTGTCATCGCCACTATTATTTTCGGCATATCTACCATGTAGACGTCATATGAGGAACTGGCCGTCCATCGTCCAGTGAACGGCGGGTTTTGGACCTCCTCGTCTCCGGCATCGTCGTCCATACCGTTGATGTCTTCGGAGTCATAGTCAAGCGCGTCGGTTAAGTCTTCGACAGTGGCTATGAAGTGGGTGGTGGGTGGGAAGCGAAATTCTCCTTCATCATCAGCCTCCAGTTCGAACCGGGCATAATTCGGCTGTGAGTCCCCCGCCAAGGACAAGTTTCTTAACGAGTTTAGCACATCGCCCAAGGGCGAATGCTGGAAGATGTCTGTGGTGCTGAACTCAAAGATCGATAAGCGATCCAGTTCGGTGTCCGTGGATGCACATGGCTCGGGATTTATGACCGGAAACGAGTCCGGAGTTCTAGTGACAAAGACGTCGTGTGACTTTAGGTCTATGTTCGGCTCCAACACCGTGGAATCTGCGGCCTCCGCGGTGGGGTTGAGCCTCCCATCCTCGGACTGCGCAATATGCTCCAGATCTACGGCCGGAGCGGTTATAGGAGCAATCTCCTGGATGCGGCCCGATGACGGATTTAGGTCATGTTCATCGGGGTGACTAGGAGCGGTTGCCGCGGTCTCGAATCCGGCGAAGATCAAATCTCCACGGATGTCTGTGACATAATTCAAGCTCCCAAATCTGACCTGATGGACAGGGGCGTAGCTGTCGATCTGCTCCAGGTGGCCAAGCGAGTTGGCCCGCAGTACGAAGCCGCCGAACACGAAGATATGTCCTTGGAGGAAGGTTTCCCCTTGGACAGCATTGTTGTTGACGAGTGAAGGGGCCATCGAACCTTTTGGGGACGGCACAGTGGAACTCTCAATGAAAGCACCAATGTCGGTGTCAAAACCGGTGGATCTCGGGTAGGGGGTCCCGAACTGTGCGTCTAAGGTCGATGGTAACAGGAGACGGGGGACACAATGTGTACCCAGGTTTGGGCCCTCTCTATGGAGGTAATACCCTACTTCCTGCTTGATTGATCTTGATGAATATGAGTACTACAAGAGTTGATCTACCACGAGATCGTAATGGCTAAACCCTAGAAGTCTAGCCTGTATGACTATGGTAATGAGTATCTCTCCTTCCGGACTAAGTCCTCTGGTTTATATAGACACCGGGGAGATCTAGGGCTACACAAGGTCGGTTACAGAGAGAGGAATCTACATATACGGTCGCCAAGCTTGCCTTCCACGCCAAGGAGAGTCCTATCCAGACACGGGTGCAGTCTTCAGTCTTCGTATCTTCACGGCCCACCAGTCCGGCCCATGGCTAACAGGCTGGACGCCCGAGGACCCCTTAGTCCAGGACTCCCTCAGCTACGACGATTACTATCTCATCGCGGTGTTCAACATAAGGATTGCCATCAATGAAAGAGGCAGTAACGGCAGAGGCTGGCGCATGTTGGCCGCGGCAGATTTGTACCCCTACACGTTCGAAGACACCGTGCGCCATCTAGGCCGCATCTTCGCGGTGACAAGCCAGGGGACTTGTTTCATCTGGTTGCCATCCTATGGTACGGGAGATTACAAACGGAATGCACAGACCATCATTTGCATCCCTAACGGTACTCCATTATTTTGTAGGGACCAGTCATCCCCCGATCAAAATAAGATCGCCGATCCTGGATGTGCATTTGCATCCGTGATTCGGTCTAAGCTGGAACCTTGTAGCCGACTTTGGCATATTGGGATCAACTATCTTAGCAGTCATTACCCATGGTACCACTGATGTGCAACATGGTCACACAATCTACCACGATCGGACCGTCACCATCTACCCAGGTATTCCATTTAGTATTATATTTTTTAACCCTCTCGCCTTCTCTTTCGTTGTTGTACTACTTACTTGTACTAGTAGGAGTACTTTTTACCTTGGAGGATGCGTATAGCTAGCTAGGACCTTGAAGACTTGAACCCACTAGCTGCCACCATTTTTGTTTTTCCGTGTCTTACTATCTCATCCATGTAGCCAAGAGTGGCTATATATAATAAGCCGGTTATTTTACTTCCTCTATACCGGAGTAGTACTATTTGCTACACAGTATTACTGACCGCCATATTTGATCACAACATTATTATGCATGGACCTTGACTGTGTACGTCACCATGTGTCCAGATCTGAGATGCCGCATGTACCAGATGAACGGCGCCGAGTTCGACCCCCGTGATGCTACGTGGGTGCCGAGGAACACTCTTGGAGAGTACTCGCTTTTCATTGGGGACAGCTACCCCATTGTTAAGCGGATGCCACCTTCTGTGCACGACACCGAAGGCCTGCCGTTCATGAAGCATGGTTGTGTATTTAGTGCGCACCGCCGGATGAACGACATGCTGGGACACGCTATCCCTGATTTATGCCGCTTCAGCTTGGATGAGTCTCCGTCGTGTGTAACCGGACTAGAAAGCTATGACAATGATTCCCGTTGCCCACCGCTATGGATCGTGCCATCCATGAAGAACACCTGGGACTGGAACCTGGAGGAGGACATGTAGCCCATCTATAACGTGTACGTGGGGTATGGTAAATTGTGAATGGTAGCACTGTGAATATATGTAGACTAGTCGTGCACAAATTTATCACATGAATTGGAGATGAACTTGTGTGGCATACGGGCATTTGTCCTTTAGAATTTATTACTAGTAAATGTGTTATGTGTACATGCAACTTGTGTGGTTGTTGCACGGGATCCAACACGCTCATTGAGAAAAAAAGGTGGCACAACTTTGGATATAGGTGACGTGGCGACATCATACAGTAGCATCGTTCCCTATAGTTGTAATACTCCTAGTAGGACGACAACTCCTATAAAACCTTGCGCTTGGCTCTTTGCCTCTTCGGGAGGTTCAACAGTTTGTACTCGTGTGAACCTTGCACTTGGCTCTTCGCCTCTTCGGAAGGTCCAACAATGATGATACTACAGTACCATATGCTTCTGGCAATCTGACACCGATTGAAATGCTGCACGTCCACCGCGAGGGCGAGGGCGAGCGAGAGGGACAGAGAGAGGGCGCTGTAGTCAAAACCCTCTCCCCGTCTTGCGAGCCACTGCGCGCGTGGGCGAGGGGGAGGCGTAGTAAGCAAGCTTCTCATCGTTCGGCGAGTTGACGGGACACATCAAAGAAGTACAAGTACTAGTCCTTTCCGGTTAATATGGCTTAATTTGAAATGAGAAAAATACACTGGCGGTCAACGTATGTAACAATACGCTCTTTACGGTCGCTATATATAGTTTTGCGGTGATTATACGATCACCAGCTCATCGTAGAGCACCGTATTGCACCCTACTGACCAGCCACATAGTCGACGTGGCACTTTGTTGACTGGTTAAATTGTCATCTGGTTCTGGGTCCCACCTGTCAGTTGGCAGAGCAAAGAAATTAGTTGAACAAAACTTTACGCATGCGCGACAGGAGAACAACCCTTGCGCGCGAACCACACTGGCTGTGTATGTGAGTGCATGCACGTGTACTCCCTCGGTCTTCCAACAAAGAGTGTACATCGGCTAAAAAACAAAGAGTGTACATCTACACTTCCAATGCATTTAGCCTTTAGTTTCTCAGAAAAAAATGCTTTTAGCCTTTAATCTAAAATTGATATTGATTGACTAATGCACCAACTTGTGCTCTAGCTATAGGCTACATGTCTATCCTTAATTATAGCATGCAACAACCTTCATTTAATATTCTTCTCTCAATGGTCGCATGCACACATAAATCTGCTACTTTTGGGCGTTAATTATGCCCTGGTCAATGTGTAAATCTCTAAATGTACAGTCTTTCACGGACGTAGGGAGTAGGTTGAGCACTTGAGCGTGAGCGTGTGTGTTGCGTCGCGTGCTGTGTGCCGCATGGGTGCGTGAGTGTTGCGTGCGTCCATGTGTACGTGTGAGTGTTGCATGTTGCATGCATGAGGCTTTTACTCCCTCCAATTGACATGTTCATATTTCAAGCTTCCTCTATTCCCTCCATATTGTGATACTCCCTCTATTCCCAAATATGGAGTAAAAGCCTCCCTCTGTTCCCATGGGGTATTTGTCTCTCTAGAGATTTCAACAAGTGACTACGTATGGAGAAAAATGAGTGAATCTACACTCTAAAATATGTCTACATATATCCGTATGTTGTGTTCCATTTGAATGTCTAAAAAGACAATATTTAGGAATGGAGGGAGTAGCAAATAAACATTAAGTTCTCTTGTTTTTCCCTCCTTGGTCACGGTGCGCAACCAAAGATGACTTATTCACTTGTATGGAGGGAGTAGATGGTCAAAGTTTGACACAAAATTAATGCATTGGTAAACATAATTTTTTGAGGAAAACGAGTTCATTAATTGAGTGTTTTTGCAAACTATAAAAATTATTCCACCACTCATCATCTACCTTGGTTGATGAGATTTTTGAATTGAGCCCTATAAACCGGAAAGGAGGTAGTACTAGTAATCCTACATTATTGGCGCCGGGTGCCTTGGCCAATGTTTCATCTTGTTGGACAGGATGAGGCTACTTCCAATGCATCGGTGCTTACATGGGGTGCTAAGCACATTAAAAACTTTAGCAACTAAAGCTCCCAGTGCTTACATGTACAGGTGCTTAACTTGTTGGTGCTAAGCATCCTTTATTTAATGATTTTGGAACTAAAGTTCTTCATGCATTGGTGGGATTCTTTCATTTAAGTATTTTGTCCAGGTTCTCGCGCTTAGTACTAGGGTCAACACACTTATCTCTCCTCTTAATTACCTTGCCACATCAGACTTTTTGCCTACATGGCAGCCTTAGTACCTATACAAGGCAGAGCATTGCGAGGGGCCCGAGCGTACAGGCATAGGGATACTGTAGATAGGAAGTCTTCGCGATCCATTATTCCCCATCTCGGTCAGAGAGAACTATTCATCTAGTCTTCATAGTGAAGTGACAATACACGCTGCAGCAGATGGGACACTTGATTAATAAGCTGAACCAGTGTGTTGGTGTTACTAAATCAGCCTTACCCAGTACTGCCATCATGTTTGCCAGTGGAGCACGCTTCCGCAAATATGACCACGCACCTCGCTCCTCCATTAACTGACATATGGGCCCTCTTGAGGTAGACCCACATGTCATCGGCATAACTATTTACACTCCGAAGGACGGTATATCCTGGTAGTAGTACTAGTAGAATTGAGATTTAATGCACTTTCTTCCCCGTCTTTCACTCTTCTTCCTCCTCTCTTCTTCTTCCTCCTCTCTTCCCCATCGACAGCCGCACACCATTTCCCCCCGCTCACTGCTCACCTGCCCGCGCCATCTTCCTTGGTAGCTCGCGCGTACCATATCCCCCCACTCACTGCTCGGCCACACACGCCATCTTCTTCGCTCGCCCGCCCGAATCCACTTCCCCGCTAGCTCGCAGGCATCGAAAACCCCAGTCACTCAGCGCCCTAAAAAACCCTATGGCAGAACCAACTGACACATAGAGCCGCGATTGGAATCCCCTCCCCGATGTTCTCTTGGAGCAGATCTGTAATCATATGGACCTGCTCTGCACCGTCCGTCTGGCCGCATGCTCGGTGTCTTTGTACCGTCTAGTCGTCTGCAACCGGCCGACTCTTTTCAAGACACCCTGCTTGCTGATGCCCGATCCTTGCAGGTGGCCCAGACACCGACTTGACGATCCTACGGAGGTTGTCGTGGTGCCCCTCGACATGCTACCACTACCCGTCCACATGTCCTTCATGCGCGGCCACTACTGGGCAGGCATGAAGGCCAACTGGATCGTCCTCATCCACCAATCCGGTAGTTCGTGGCGTCTCGTGGATATCTACACCCAGCGAGAGATCACTCTTCCATCGTTGGATACCGCCGCCATCGAGCCTCGCGGCCCGCCGGACACTCCTGCCTACTACGCACGAGACGCGTCGAGCTTTTGGCTCGACCTCTGTTTGCTGAAGGTTGTAATCTGCGAAGTGCCCACACCATCAGAAGACTACATGGATTACAAGCTCATTGTCGTGTTCAACATTGGATTGGTCTATCTGGAATCTGGTCGCCATACATGGTTATGGCTCATCGTCGATCCTCTTCACCCAACATTTCTGTCTGATGTTGTAGTGCATGATGGCATCGTTTATGCGGTCGACGCACAGATTGGCTGCCTATACTGGTGGAATCTATCATCGTGTAATTTTTCTATCTCATCTCATCTTTACCTTAAGAATACGACTGCCTATTCATTGTTACAAATTTAGAATATATAGTATGTCTATAACCACATCATTGCTATATGTTCCTCTCATTTCCTAGATTTTTATGACCACACATGTGATTGTTAGAGTTGATATGAGAACAATTGGCATCTAATGATTGTTAGAATAGATATTATGAGTATAACCTCATGATTGTTGTATGTTACTCTCATTTCCAAGATTTTTATAACAACGCATGTTATTGCTTAGAGTTGATATGATAACTGTAGTAAGTGCTATGGTAGAATATGAGTAGGCCCTGTCATATTTGTTTTCCTCTCATTATTGCATGATGTTTGAACCATGATATATTGCTAGAATATGAAAGCCATTGGCTTATTTTTTTAACTCGGGGTATGATTATGACCACAGCATTGCAATTCTCTGTCTATGATATGTGTCACTGTTATAATAATATTAATTCCACACATACTCTGAACATGATTGTTTATTTTTCTTCGTTTTGGTCTCCAGTTTGAATTGTTGCAGCAGACGCAAATGCGCCGGCCTTCATGATTCCAGGACCTGGAATCATACCAGCCGATGGGTGGTGGTTTATCGCTCGTTCAGCTGATGACGGTCATTTGATGCTCATTTGCATGTACCAAATTGACCAAACCATTTCATCAAACCACATGCAGTACAATGCCTAGGGCGTTTATGACATTGATGGCTATGGCTGCTTCGTGTTTGAGAAAGATCCCAGCTCCGTTGGGCCAGGCGTATTCAACTGGAGGCGGGTTTACAGCCTCGGCAATCAGTCCATGTTCCTCGGGCTCAATTATCCGATCGTCCAACCAATCATCGATCATATCACCGGTGATGATTATCGTGCTATGCAACTTCCATTCGCCAGGGGGAACTGTGTTTACACATCATACCATGGGTTTCATGAATCACCATATCCAGAGATTCATCGACACAGCTTGTTGCCAGATAATCTTCAGTGTGTGAAAGGCATCAAGCTTCCATGCGATGGATGGCTTTTGCAAACACGACATGCGGCGATGTGGTTCATGCCAACAGCAAATACGCACAACTTGATTCGTACTGATATCTGGACTGAGTCATGTATCCTGCTGATGTAGCATGACCCTCTTTTGTTGGATATTATGTACTATTGTTAGTTTGAAGCACTCCTCTGCTTTGAAGGATAGATACCTTTCTAGGATCAAGTGCATCCCAACTCACCTGCGTAGGATGTACCCAAAATAAATTGTTTGAGGCACCTAGGTGCCTGGGCACCTAGGCGCGTTATGGCAAGTACTGTTCATTAGTGCATGGTGTACAATTAACAAAATAATGACTTTCCATGTTTTGTTTGCATGTACTAGTATCCTAAATAGTCATGATTGTTTTTCGTGACAAAAATAGTCTGAACACTTATACTTGGGTACGTATATATGTACATGTATCTGAGATACCAATGTGTATATGTTATTAGACCGGATACTAGTTAGTGGGTATTATATCTAACGCATGTTTGTATGCATGGATGTTATACCCGATGAAAATATGCACATAAATATACCTTGATGCAAATATACAAATAAATATACACATGTATACCCAATAAAAATATAAACATAAATATACATACCTTGATGTGAATTTTTTTTGTATATACCCATTAATGTCACATATTTTATAAGCGGTATATGTACCCGAGATACCCACTTGTACATTTTTTAGACCGTGATACCAGTTAATGGGTATTATACCTAGTGAAAATATGTGTGTCTTGGTGTCATACCCAATGAAAATACATATGTGTTAGTGTTATACCCAATGAAAATATGTATGTATTGGTGTACGTGGTAAAAAAGTTGTGTGGTATTTTTATAATTAATTATTATGCACCTGCTGTACATGGCAATGAGTATGCTAAATAATTAATTGCAATTTAGTATCATGAAGGGAAAATAATGACATGTATCAATTAGGCAATCTTTATTACTTTCCATAGAAGTATCGTCATGCAAAGAAATAGGAAAGTAATAATGCGGGTATGCATGCAAAGTCTATACCTATTTTAATAGCGAGATCAAGTATGATCCAACGGCATCTAGGTAAGGAGCCTGGGCACCTAGGTTTCCGAAATGATTGTCCTATAACAAAATGTCAATGCATGTCACCAACAAGTACACACTTGAAGCCTAATTGATATATATATATTTTTTCGGTGACATGCATTGACATTTTGTTAGTTAAACCTATAGTTAAAATGTGACACTAAATATGACTAGTAAGTAGTACAGTAGCAGTACTAGTATACGTCGGTCAAATTATTCATCATGTCCTCACATTGAATTGATGTGACAACGCGCTGCGGGTGAGGTGACACAAGAATCCCGGCGGTGTGTTCGGGTATTGTGGACTTCAGATATGGAGTACTACCACTTATCTGTCGAAATCTTTCATCATTCACTTAAAACAGTCGATTTGATCATACATTGAGTACCATATAACTGGAATTAACCAATGCAACTCCAATAAGGATTGGCCGGTGTTGCCGGCTGGCGTCAAGTTCGGTCCCACGGATCAGGAGCTGATCGAGCACCTTGAGGCCAAAGTGAGTGCCGACAGCGCGAGATCTCACCCTCTCATCGATTTGTTCATACCAACCATCGACAGCAAGCACGGCATATGCTACACCCATCCTGAGAAACTTCCAGGTAAGACACCTATCGGCCTTCTACTTGCACAAACATATTCCTTTGTTTATAGCTCTATTGTTCTTTTTAGACGCAGACCTAGTGAAGCAATTACAATCTGACAGTTAATAAAAAGTGAAACAAGTGACTGCAACATGCCAAAGATGTTATGAAAATGCCAACTACGTAGAGTAAAACCTGTATTCGATAATACTGCAGGTATCACACTGAGTGGCCTAAGCAAGCATTTCTTCCAGCGCAATTCCAAGGCATTCAAAAGGGGCACGTGGACGCGTCGCAAGTCGGAGTGCGGCATGCACGCGATGTGGCACAAGACCGGCAATACCTTGCCGGTGATGGTCAATGGCCGGCAAACGGGCAGCAAAAAGGTTCTGGTGCTGCACACCAACAAGAACTTTGACCATTCCCACAAAAAAAAGAACTTTGACCAGCAGAGGACCAACTGGGTGATGCACCAGTACCACCTCGGGGACCTGGAGCAAGAGAAGGAGCGGGAGCTGGTCTTCTGCAAGATTTTCTACCAGGCGAACACTAGGGCCAGGAGTAAAAAGATTATAAGTTAGTTTGGTATTGGTACTTGTACTACCTTGTCGTCCGCAAGTTGGTATTGCTGTTAACGATCTTTCAGTATGAACTTGGCATTTGCTTCCAACCATCATGCCGAGGGTCAACGTGGATATAAAGTTGAATCATTTGTTTCAAAACGAATTTTCAGGCACCTGATTTTTATTTGATGGGTAGCATAAGCACCTGCCATTCGAATTCCCAGTTCTCCAAATTTTTCGAAACAAGTGCATGCACTTATTATCACGATGAAAAAACAATATACCTGCTGCATCCCAGTTATCAGTCTGTACTTGCAAAATTCTCTTGTTTATTGAGCAGGTATATTATTTTTTCAGGTCGGGCAAGTTTCAACTGGGTTGTAGACTGCCTAGGCTTGCTTTTGTTTTTAACAGGCCTAGCCCATGACGACAACGGGGCACAAAGATCCAGCGGGTATCTACTGGCCTCTGCCCCGCCAGCGTTAATTATATTTTGTCTTACAACATCCGCATGCAGTTTTTTTACTGAATCAAACACACAGTCCAGTTCTATTTTCCTCTTGAAACGCCATGTCCTACTTCCGTTTTCTAATCTCAGTTTTTTTACTGAATCAAACACACAGCCCAGTTCTATTTTCCTCTTGAAACGCCATGTCCTACTTCCGTTTTCTAATCTCTACCTATAGTTTTACTAGTTCATATACATGTATCATTATATTAAAAATACATAAAGTTCCCTTTTCATATTTACATCCTTATTTTTGTTGTTGTTTTCCCTCCCAGCGCTCATTTTTTTACCACTAGTTTTCCCTTAAACCAACTCAATTGTCCCACGTCTTGTTTGCTTACAAAAACAAAACGATTTTTTTGGCAAATCAATAAGTTCTTAAAAAATGTTTATCATTTCGGGATTACAACAGTTCGGACTCCACCGAAATATGCAAAATAAGGTTGAACTTTTTGACCGTGGTCCTGGGCAGAAAATGGGTTGTAATAAATTACTTAAGAATTAGCAAATGGGATGAAAATTATGAAAAAATAACAAATGGGCTCTATGTTGTGTGCCATAGATTTGGAGGCTGACTTGTGGGCCTACTAAGTTCATGCGTACACAAGGTTTCTCAAAAAAATTAGCTTAGTCAACAATCGACTCTACCAGCGTCAGACCGTTAGATGTCAATCTAACGGCAATCGTGCTTCTTCAGTCTCTGATCTTCCTGCTCCAGCCGCCCAAAACAGCGCCGGCGGAACCGCCTGCTCCTGCCTCCCGTGGTCGGCTGTGCTACCGGGCAGGCCTCACGACCCCACCATACTCGCATCCCTGGCCTGGCTATCCCTCTACTCACCCACACCTCCTGTTATTTTCTGGCGACGGCAGCCGAACCAGTCAACCCTCGTACTCCCCACCGCGTGGTAGCCACTGCCGTGTCTTCCCTGGCTCCATGTTGTTCCCTTCGTAGGCCTCTGTCGGATGTGGTGAGGTTCGCCGCGCGGCCCTGCAGCGGCCTGGGGAGGAAGTCGATAGCAGAAGGGTGGTGCTCCTAGCGCCTCTGCGTCCAGCAGCTCGGCAACACGCTCAAGCAGCGTGTCCCGGCCGCTCTCCATCAGCCTGCATCGCAGCAGCTCCCTTGCCACCGTGAGTGTCGCCCGCATGTTTGCTTGCTCCCGCCGTGAGTGCGGCACCGTTGCTGCGGCATGACTCGCCGCTCTTGCCGCTGCCCGTACTTGTCGCGGGGTGAGGGTGGATGACGCCTGGTCGTGCTGTCCGCACCCGGCGGAGTTTGGCGGCGCCCGTGCCGCTTGGAGTGCGGGGTCGAGACCTTCATGGGCAGGCGGCGCTGTCCGGGCCGGCCAAGCTGCCCAGCGGTCGGAGCCAGCCCTTGGGTTGCCAGACATCATGGCCAGTGAGCGTCGGAGAGCTGACTGGCGGAGAAGAAGCTCCGGCGCACCCCTACCTGGCGTGCCAAATGTCGGATGTGGTGAGGTTCGCCGCGCGGCCCTGCAGTGGCCTGGGGAGGAAGTCGATAGCAGAAGGGTGGTGCTCCCGACGCCGCTGCGTCCAGCAGCTCGGCAACACGCTCAAGCAGCGTGTCCTGGCCGCTCTCCATCAGCCTGCATTGCAGCAGCTCTCTTGCCACCGTGAGTGCCGCCCGCATGTTTGCTTGCTCCCGCCGTGAGTGCAGCGCCGTTGCTGCGGCGTGACTCGCCACTCTTGTCGCGGCCCGTACTTGCCGCGGGGTAAGGGTGGATGACGCCTGGCCGCGTTGTCCGCACCCGGCGGAGTTTGGCGGCGCCCGTGCTGCTTGGAGTGCGGGGTCGAGACCTTCATGGGCAGGCGGCGCTGTCCGGGCGGGCCAGGTTGCCCAGCGGTCAGAGCCAGCCCTTGGGTCGCCAGACATCATGGCCAGTGAGCGTAGGAGAGCTGACTGGCGGAGAAGAAGCTCCGGCGCACCCCTACCTGACGCGCCAAATGTCAGATGTGGTGAGGTTCACCGCGCGGCCCTGCAGTGGCCTGGGGAGGAAGTCGATAGCAGAAGGGTGGTGCTCTCGACGCCTCTGCGTCCAGCAGCTTGGCAACACGCTCAAGCAGTGTGTCGCAGCCGCTCTCCATCAGCGTGCATCGCAGCAGCTCCCTTGCCACCAAGAGTGCCGCCCGCATGTTTGCTTGCTCCCGCCGTGAGTGCGGCGCCGTAGCTGCGGCGTGACTCACCACTCTTGCGGCGGCCCGTACTTGCCGCGGGGTGAGGGTGGATGACGCCTGGCCGCGCTGTCCGCGCCCGGCGGAGTTTGGCGGCGCCCGTGCCGCTTGGAGTGCGGGGTCGAGACCTTCAAGGGCAGGCGGCGCTGTCCGGGCCGGCCAGGCTGTCCAGCGGTCGGAGCCAGCCCTTGGGTCGCCAGACATCGTGGCCGGTGAGCGTCGGAGAGCTGACTGGCGGAGAAGAAGCTCCGGCGCATGTCACGACCGGTTTTCCAATAAAAATATTTATTGAGAAACCGATCCCTTTTACGGACCAGTAGAGAAGAATTCCTTCTTACTGGTAGACAAAATCTTGATCACAGAAGAAAATACAAGGAGTACTGAATATAATACAAGGTTGAGCGGAGACTGCTCAACAATTTATTACAAACACGCCGATAAAACATAACGGCGGATAGGGTGGCATAACTACTAACTCACGATAAAAGCGGTGGTGGAAATATCACCGCGAAGTGGGTGACATGACTCCTGAAACTAACAACTCATCGAGCGTCGGAGTGAGGCTCGAGGAGACTTATTGCGGGTGGCGGAAGCATATATAATACAAGTGACCAATATCCAGGATCGCACGGGACTGACTGGGACTCCTCTAGGCGTCGGACTCACTATCAAACTCTTCATCCATGAGATCGCCTTCGTCAACATCTGGCCAAATCAACAAGCCGGGTGAGTACTATGAAAGTACTCGCAAGACAGTTCGGACATAAGATATAACAAATGTAAACATGATGCATATGAACAGATTAACAACTGCACTCAGACAGAGGGATAATAATGCGTGGGAAATAAAAGAGAAGTCGGGCGGTAGTCCTCCCGAAATCCCAAAATAAAATACTGAGTGCCAAACGAGTGTCTGAATGACTCCTCGAGAGGAAAATACAAGAATAATAATGTCGTAGTCGGGTGTCAAGGCGACACCACATAAAGGGCTTATAATAGAAAATAAATGACAGTGCGTGCCGCAGTCAGACGTCTGAGCGACATCACATAAAGGGCTTATATTGAAGGTAAAAGACAAACATGCCACAGTCGGACGTCTGAGCGACATCACATAAAGGGCTTATATTGAAAGGGAAAAGACAAACATGCCACAGTCGGACGTCTGAGCGACATCACATAAAGGGCTTATATTGAAAGGAAAAGACAAACATGCCACAGTCGGACGTCTGAGCGACATCACATAAAGGGATTATATTGAAAGGAAAAGACAAACATGCCACAGTCGGACGTCTGAGCGACATCACATAAAGGGCTTATATTTCATAACTTGATAATTTAGTAGTTCATGACTTTAATACCACAACAAGGGAATGTTCAGATATGAGATAAACAACAGGGTTAGTCCATCCACAGGAATAACGTTCAACCAAGTTTACCGCTCAAGCTTATTTACCGGGGAAAGAGTATACCACGAGGATTTGACATAGACATGGATACCTTGATCACGTTACTTGACCATGGATACGATGACTCGGAAGGATTTGACTCTGCAGAGTTTGTACTTTAACCACAGCCAACGGATTTCAGTAGTCACGGGGACTAGTTCCGTTTACGGTGTTTTGGAAGAAACACATCTAACCAGTACACACCCATTCAACATTTTGAAGCCAGGAATCACCCTCGGCAACGTTCAAGAAAAACCTTGAGACGGGGAGGCTACAACCTCGCGTAGCATGGGATCAAATTTATATACGCGCGCTCTAAGGGGTGCCCCCCTCTCGGTCCCAACCGGAAACACCCATGCCCCCTGACCGGATGACTGGCTTTAATCCAGGGCCATGGAACCCTCATCCCGGCCCCTCTATTTGGTGTGTACATGAAAAGAGGTTAACAACTTACTAAACCGCATTCTGGCAGAAAACATGTGGTAGCACGGAAGGGGGAAGAACGATAACGTGACTCCATCCACGTTAACGTCGGAATTTATCGGATGACGTAAGGCTGGCATGCTACAACAGTACCACCTTACTGCCCTTCATGTCACCACATGACTAGGCCATCTCTCATCAGAGATCATAGTAACTTCGGAACACACGGGTAGTTGCCTTACATGCAACGAGATACTCACCGATGCTCATATGCCATGCACAACCTTTCACGCAAACATGCAAAACACCTATCGTATCAAAGGTTCAAACATGCTTGCCTGGTTCGGAGAAGTCGGAGTCTAGCTCGGCGAAGTTCCCGGCTCCGTCACCTCTTCCGGAACCTACGGTATAGCGAGAAAGTATACTAGCGTGAAAACCAACGCGTGCATAAAAGTTGTCTCAAAAAATTTCCAAATAAATCCTATAAAAAACTAGACAAAAATATAAGACTGTCAGAAAAAGAATCACTCAAAAATCACTTTTTATTAAAAAGTTATAAGGGTTTTTGTCCAGGGACCAATCTATGATGAAACAGAAAAGAACCAGGGACTTAACTGAGAAAACAGAAAACGGTTCAAAGAGAAACGCGCCAGCCCACAGAGAAAACGTACTTGCCCGAAGGCGCCAACAGAAAATGCTCCGGGGAGAGAAAGAAGAGAGGCTGGCGTGGGGGTCCCACATGTCAGGTTCAAATCCTCGCTGGCGCCCGAAGGCTGCGGTGGTCGCCGGCGTCGAACCACGGCGAGTCAGGGAGATCGGAGTGTACCAAGAGGTTCAGCGTGTCCTTCCGCGTCGATGGGTGGTGGACTTGGTCGTCGGAGAGCACCACGTCGACGGCGACACTTTCTCCGGCGGACGGCGGCTCGGGCGATGGTGGGGAACTCCGGTGGGTGCTGCAAACTCCGAATTGAAGCGCGGGTCAGGAGGGTGGATGCATAAGGGAACTACTGGCAAGAGATGAGAGGCAGTGGTGCACGCACGGGAGCGAATCGAGCTGGATCCCGTGGCGGGTCGCGGCGGCCGGAGCTGGGGAAGAAGGCTCCCTCGGGGCTCTTCCAGTGGCTAGGCGTGGTGTTGGAGGTGTGCAGAGGTGGTGTGGGTTCGAGGTGGAGCTCGGGGCCTCTATTTATAGGCGGCTCGAGGGGGTGGCCGTGAACGGGAAATCTCCGGCGAGCGATTACGGCAAGGCAGTGGTTGGGCAGGGGGTTTAGGTGGCCAGGCAGCATCAGTGAGAGTTACTGGTCCCGTTCCACTGCTAAACTTGGTCGGGCTTGGCGTAATGGCGCCGGTCTTCGTCGGGGTGGCCGTAAGGGCACGGCGGCGGCAGAGAGCGCGCTCCGCGCCTGGCAGTTCACGACGAGGGTGGCAGTGCGCACTGGGGAGTGGATGGCCACGCGGCGACCTCCGGTGGCTTGGGCGGCGCTGGGCGACGCCGTCTGCGCTGCGCCTCTCTCTGGTGGCCACAAAGCCGCCGCTGCCGTCGGTCACGGGGCGGCGCACCTCCTCCTGCTCGTCGCCGACGCCCGCAACCTTCCAGGCGCTCGTGCGATGCAGAGGACAAGGGGGAGGGGACAGGAAGCACGGCGACGCCGGGGCACTGGCGAGATCGACAACGGACACTGAAGAAACGACAGTAGTTTCAGACACTGTTAACTGAACTTGACTGAACATTATAGATACAGTGTCCAGCAGGTGTTCGATGAAATGATTTGGCAAGAAGAAAATTTTTCCTGGAGCTGGGACTTGGTGAGGTGACCTCTCAATGCACCCAGAGGCTGCCTGATTTTTCTCAGATTTTTAGGAGAAGGATTTGAATGAATTTCATCAAATTTGGCAAATGAGGTCCAAACTTGCAGCAAGTGTAGTTTGAAAAATTTGAACTGGAGACCAGTGGATCTTCATGGATCCTGGTTGAGGGCTCAAAGGACTAGGTAGGGAAATGGGTTCGGGGCAAAAATCAAAACAGAAAGGGTAGCTCCTTTGAAAACCTCCAAGGATCAAGATAGAAGGCATGAATTGTTTTTGATGAGAAATAAATGGAAAAATAAATATATGGAGAGGTTCAACTTGCTGTAGTTGAGGTACACCATGATCCAAAGGTGGGGAAAGGTTTATGGGAGGGGATTTACACTTAGGTCATGGCAAGAGAGATTTTTTTGAAAGTGGAAAAGGATCATTCCAAAAGCCATAGGGCTTTTCAAAGGAATTTTCAAAAGACATTTTTCCAAGTGAAAAGCATTTTGGTTTGAATCCAAATAAAAAGGGAAAAACCTCCAAGACCAAAAAATCAAGTCTTGGGTGAATCCAAATAAAACTCTTGCCATAAAGAAAGTTTTTGAGAGGGTGGGTTCTTTAGAAGAAAATTTAAATACCCTCCTCAAAATAATTTAAAAGTTTGAAAATGCCAAATAAAATTTTGGGTGTCACAACACCTACCCCCTTAGGAAAAATCTCGTCCTCGAGATTTCAGTTGATCCTCAAATAGATATGGATACTCTGCCTGGAGAAAATCTTCCCTTTCCCATGTAGCTTCATCCTCAGTGTGGTTGCTCCACTGAACTTTGAAAAATTTTGTTGTTTTCTGACGGGTCCTTCTTTCAGACTCTTCCAAAAAAATTACTGGCCGCTCTCTGTAGGTGAGGTCTGGTTGCACATCAATGACTTCGTGAGATACATGCTTCTCCAGGTTACTTACACATTTTCTCAATTGTGAGACGTGGAACACGTCATGGACGTCTGACAGCTCCTTGGGTAGGTCTAGTTTGTAGGCCACTGTGCCTCTTCGTGCCACTATACCGAATGGTCCAATAAATCTCGGGGCTAGCTTCCCCTTAATTTTGAATCGTTGCAGGCCCCTCATAGGAGACACTCGTAGGTATACGGAATCACCGGGTTCAAAGCTGACCTCACGATGTTTTTGATCGTAGTAGATCTTTTGTCGGCTTTGTGCTGTCTTGAGTCTATCCCTGATCTGCTTAACTTTCTCCTCGGCCTCCTTTAGCATGTCTGGGCCGAAGATACGACTGTCACCTGTCTCTGACCAATTCAGTGGGGTACGACACCTTCGTCCGTACAATGCTTCAACGGCTGCCATTTGTAAGCTGGCTTGGTAACTGTTGTTGTAAGCAAACTCGGCGTATGGCAAACTTCCTTCCCAACTGGATCCATAGGTGAGCACACAGGCTCTCAGCATGTCCTCTAGGATTTGGTTCACACGTTCCATTTTTCCATCAGTCTGAGGGTGGTACGCTGTACTGAAAGCTAGTTGCGTGCCTAGAGCTTGTTGTAAGTGATCCCAGAATTTAGAGACAAATTGAGTGCCTCGGTCGGATATTATAGTCTTTGGGACTCCATGCAGACAGACTATACGGGAGAGATAAAGCTTGGCTAGCCTTTGTGTGGAGTAGGTTGTCTTCACGGGGATGAAATGGGCTACCTTGGTTAGCCTATCTGTGATGACCCATATGGCATCATTACCGCGTTGTGATCGAGGTAGTCCAACCATGAAGTCCATTCCTATTTCATCCCATTTCCACTCCGGTATCCTGTTTGGCTGGAGTAGCCCTGCTGGCTTTTGATGCTCGGCCTTGATGCGCTGACATGAATCGCAACAAGCAATAAATGCGGCTATATCTCTTTTCATACCGTGCCACCAAAATCTTTCCTGAATGTCTTTGTATATTTTGGTTCCTCCAGGGTGGATCGAGTATGGAGCGGTGTGGCTTTCGGTTAGGATTTGTTGCTTGAGTTCCTCAATGTTAGGTACGCAAAGTCTGTCTCCGTACCATAATATTCCTTCACTGTCTGTGACGAACTCTGAAGCCTTGCCAAGGTTCATTTTCCTCTTTATGCCCTCGATGCTGGGATGTCCCTGTTGAGCCTTCTTAATTTGTTCCACTAGGGTGGGTTGTATCTCCAGATTTGATACGGTGCCCTCAGAGACTAACACCATGTTGAGTCTAGCGAACTCTTGCTGAAACTCAGGCCTCAAGTTTCGTGGACTGTCGTCATCCGGGCTGGGGTTCCGACTAAGGGCATCTGCCACTACATTTGCTTTCCCTGGATGGTAGTGAATGCCGACATCATAGTCCTTGACCAATTCCAACCAGCGTCGTTGGCGTAAATTTAGCTCTGGCTGTGTGAAAATATATTTAAGGCTCTTATGGTCTGTATATATTTCACAGCGATTTCCCAACAGAAAGTGCCTCCACTCCTTGAGTGCATGGATGACTGCTGCTAGCTCCAAGTCGTGTGTTGGGTAATTTTCCTCATGTTTCCGCAGTTGCCTGGAGGCATACGCGACAACTTTGCCATCCTGCATCAGCACACATCCGAGACCCTTCCGGGATGCGTCACAATATACTTCAAAACTCTTGTGTATGTCTGGCATGGTTAAGACCGGTGTGGTTGTTAGTTTCTTCTTGAGTCCTTGGAAGCTTTTCTCGCATGCTTCCGTCCATACGAATTTCTTGTCTTTCTTGAGCAACTGTGTCATTGGTTTTGCCACAGTGGAGAATCCTTCAATAAATCTTCTGTAATATCCGGCCATTCCAAGGAAACTCCGCACATCTGTCACGTTGGCTGGTGGTTTCCAGTCAAGTATGGCTTTGACCTTTTCTGGGTCTACGGCTACGCCTTCTTGGGTTAATATATGGCCTAGGAAACCAACTTGCCTTAGCCAAAATTCACACTTGCTAAATTTGGCGTACAACTGATGTTTCCTTAATTCTCCCAAAACAATTCTGAGATGCTCAGCATGCTCTTCTGGTGTCCTTGAGTAAACCAGAATATCGTCAATGAACACCACAACAAATTTGTCCATGAATTTCATAAACACTTTGTTCATGAGGTGGACAAAATATGCGGGGGCGTTCGTTAATCCAAAAGGCATCACTGTGAACTCATATAATCCGTATCTGGAGGTGAATGCTGTTTTAGGGATATCTTCTGTCCGTACTTTCAATTGATGATATCCCGATCTCAAATCAATTTTTGAGAACACCTTGGCTTGTGTGAGCTGGTCAAACAAATCATTTATCCGTGGCATCGGATATTTGTTTTTGATGGTGACCATATTGAGAGCTTGATAGTCTATACATAGTCTCAGTGTCCCATCTTTTTTCTTGGCGAATAATACTGGCGAACCCCATGGTGAGGAGCTGGCTCGAATAAATCCCTTGTCCAATAATTCCTTTATCTGCTTCTTCAATTCTACCAATTCTGAGGGTGCCATTCTATAAGGTTTCTTATAGATGGGAGCAGTGCCAGGTGCTAGTTCAATGCTGAATTCTATCTCTCGGTCTGGTGGCATGCCTGGTAGTTCTTCAGGAAATACGTCTGGAAACTCGCACACCACTGGAACTTTTCTCAGTTCTGAAATGTCCACTTTGTTAAATTTTGGTTGCCGTGACCGTGGTCTCTCTTGAGCTGTAACCTTAATTGTCTTGCCGTGATGATGGGTGAGGATCACTGTCCGATTGAAACAATCAATGAATCCTTTGTTGGTGGTTAACCAGTCCATCCCTAAAATGACATCCAGTCCTTTATTTTCCAACACGATGAGGTTAGCTTGGAACTTTAGTCCTTCGAACTCAATGATCACTCCTTGGCAGTAACTCTGAGCGATCTGCTTATTTCCGGGGGACTTGATGATCATAGATTTTTCCAAGGGAAGCATCGGAAAACCATGTTGCAAAACAAAATTCTTCGAAACGAACGAATGGGAAGCTCCAGAATCAAACAAAACCGTGGCAGGTACTGTGTTGACAGGGAACGTACCGAGCATGATGTCTGGGGCATTCTGCGCTTCTTCCTTGGTCACATGGTTCAGGTGACCCTTCCTGTGGTTGTTGTTGGGATTGAAGTTGTTGCGCTTGGGGGCTGGATTGTTCCCACCATTGTTCGGTTTGGGGGCTGAGTTCCTTGGCTTTGGGCACTGTTTGGCATAGTGCCCTTCTTCACCACAAGCATAGCAAGTGACCCCTGGATGGTATGTGAAGTCCTTGTCCCTGGAATGAAACTGCCTGGTTGGCCTTACAGCAGTAGTCGTGGATTTCCTTGCTTCAGTCCTCTGAACATTAGTCTTGCTTCGGTTGTTGCGAGCAAGGGTCGTCTTATCCCTCTTTCGCTTACGGATATCTTCTAGACTACGGCGCTCATTCTCCAAGGTAATGGCCTGGTCAACCAGAGTTTTAAAATCCGGGAAAGTGTGTACAAACAGTTGGCATCTTAGTGCCGGTGCCAGGCCGTCCAAGAATTTTTCCATCCTCTTGTTCTCTGTCATGTGCTCGTCGTAGGCATAACGAGATAGCTGGGTAAACTGACCGTTGTATTCTGTCACTGACATGCCTCTTTGCTTGAGGTCATCAAATTCTCTCTTCTTGATTTTTATGATGCTCCTGGGGATGTGTGCCCCACGAAAGCCTTCCTTAAACTCTTCCCAGGTGATGTTGTGTTCACTGGGATGCATGTGTAGGAAGTTTTCCCACCATGCTGCAGCTGCTCCAGTGAGGTAGTGAGGTGCATAAAGCACCTTCTCATGATCTGAGCACTGAGCAATAATCAGTTTTCTCTCGATGTCACGAAGCCAATCATCGGCTTCAAGTGGCCTATCAGTGTGAGCAAACGTTGGAGGGCGAGTCTTCTGTAACTTAGACAACTTGGAGTGTGGTTGATAGGGCTCACGGTAGTTTCCCATATTGATGACGTGATTCATCATCTCTTGGTGCTGTTGCTGGCTTTGTTCGAAGAGGCGGCATATTTGAGATAAGGCTGCCTCGATGTCCTGTTGACTGGACTGTCCCTGAGTGAAGTTGTTGCTAGTCTGTGTCCCATAAACTTCTTCTGGCTGATTGGGCATGGAACGAGTCCACGGACGAGACATTTTTCCAGTCTGGGGTATTATTTTGCAAAATTCATGAGAAGAACTGTGTGGCACAAGGAAAATCTTGCAAAGGCAAAAAATAAAATTTGAAAGACCTCAAGATTTTTCAAGAAAACATAAACGATTTCGCACGGAGAAGAACTGCTTAGCACATATCTTACACGCGAAACGCAAACATACGATACAACACTCAGGATGTGCGTACACATTCCTGACATGTTATTTAGACTAGCCCACTCCTCTGGGATGCAGCGCACACAACTACTACAAACTAACGTACAGATAAAACATATCATACATGCAGACATAACGCGCGGCTACTCGGCGCTCTCAGTCGGAGATGGTGATGATGTCCTTTCCCTTCCCGAGGGCAAGACTCAGCGGTGCAGGAGACTCAACCTCCACCTCCTCTCTAGCAGGCTCCTGGGGCGAAGCACTGCGCTGCGGTGATGGCGCGGGTGCGACAGGCGGTAGTGCGGGTGCGGCAGGCGGTGCAGCTCTGACTGGAGTAGGAGCGATGACTCGGTCGAACTCCTCAGTGGTAGGCAGACGGCGAGCAGTGGCTAAAATGGCCCGTGCATAAGATGCTGAGGACGAGACGAATGTCAGAGGCGGTGCCATGTGGAGAAGCTCCTTCCTGCTGGCAGGACCGCCCCGAACTAAGTCCATGCGGGCAGCCACAAGATCGTCCATGAGGTTGTCGAAAGATTCCTCCAGAGCCTTGAGGTACTCAACAACCATCTCGATGGCTTCATCTCGCTCTCCCCTATGGCAGGCGAATGCATAGTGACAAGTATACGGCACATGACATGGGAGGTAGCGGTAGCGACGAGTCTTCATCATAGGAAGAATGTCCCGAAGGCAAGCTATCGCCTCACGGGCAGCCATCTGCATGGCATGCCTCTCCGTAGGCATGGCCCTTCCCACAAAACGGAAGTGGCGAGACGCAGAACGTCCTCCCTTGAATTGCACCACGGCCTGGTGCATAGACACGTCGTCGCTGAGCTTGTGCTGGTAAAGCGTGAACTCCGGACGAGTCGCTGGCCCGATCGCGAGCTTGGTGATGGAGACGAGGAGTTTGACAAACCCCTCGGGCACGTTCGTGAACACTCGAGTCTCACAGCTGCTGCCAGCCATCTACAAAAGTAGGAAAAAATTCTGAGTAGTCATGTCATAAATTTATGATGACCAACAGAAAATAGCTACATTTGCAAAAAAAGCTGAAAAAGCACAAAGGACGCTAATAACCGATTAGCGATCGCACCTAGTGGCTTCCTACAGTCAGCCTGGCTCTGGTACCAAGCTTGTCACGACCGGTTTTCCAATAAAAATATTTATTGAGAAACCGATCCCTTTTACGGACCAGTAGAGAAGAATTCCTTCTTACTGGTAGAAAAAATCTTGATCACAGAAGAAAATACCAGGAGTACTGAATATAATACAAGGTTGAGCGGAGACTGCTCAACAATTTATTACAAACACGCCGATAAAACATAACAGCGGTTAGGGTGGCATAACTACTAACTCACGATAAAAGCGGTGGTGGAAATATCACCGCGAAGTGGGTGACATGACTCCTGAAACTAACAACTCATCGAGCGTCCGAGTGAGGCTCGAGGAGACTTATTGCGGGTGGCGGAAGCGTATATAATACAAGTGACCAATATCCAGGATCGCACGGGGCTGACTGGGACTCCTCTAGGCGTCGGACTCACTATCAAACTCTTCATCCATGAGGTCGCCTTCGTCAACATCTAGCCAAATCAACAAGCCAGGTGAGTACTATGAAAGTACTCACAAGACAGTTTGGACATAAGATATAACAAATGTAAACATGATGCATATGAACAGATTAACAAGTGCACTCAGACAGAGGGATAATAATGCGTGGGAAATAAAAGAGAAGTCGGGCGGTAGTCCTCTCGAAATCCCAAAATAAAATACTGAGTGCCAAACGAGTGTTTGAATGACTCCTCGAGAGGAAAATGCAAGAATAATAATGCCGCAGTCGGGCGTCAAGGCGACACCACATAAAGGGCTTATAACAGAAAATAAATGACAGTGCGTGCCGCAGTCGGACGTCTGAGCGACATCACATAAAGGGCTTATATTGAAGGTAAAAGACAAACATGCCACAGTCGAACGTCTGAGCGACATCACATAAAGGGCTTATATTGAAAGGGAAAAGACAAACATGCCACAGTCGGACGTCTGAGCGACATCACGTAAAGGGCTTATATTGAAAGGAAAAGACAAACATGCCACAGTCGGACGTCTGAGCGACATCACATAAAGGGCTTATATTGAAAGGAAAAGACAAACATGCCATAGTCGGACGTCTGAGCGACATCACATAAAGGGCTTATATTTCATAACTTGATAATTTAGTAGTTCATGACTTTAATACCACAACAAGGGAATGTTCAGATATGAGATAAACAATAGGGTTAGTCCATCCACAGGAATAACGTTCAACCAAGTTTACCGCTCAAGCTTATTTACCGGGGAAAGAGTATACCACGAGGATTTGACATAGACATGGATACCTTGATCACGTTACTTGACCATGGATACGATGACTCGGAAGGATTTGACTCTGCAGAGTTTGTACTTTAACCACAGCCAACGGATTTCAGTAGTCACGGGGACTAGTTCTGTTTACGGTGTTTTGGAAGAAACACATCTAACCAGTACACACCCATTCAACATTCCGAAGCCAGGAATCACCCTCGGCAATGTTCAAGAAAAACCTTTAGACGGGGAGGCTACAACCTCGCGTACCATGGGATCAAATTTATATACGCGCGCTCTAAGGGGTGCCCCCCTCTCGGTCCCAACCGGAAACACCCATGCCCCCTGACCGGATGACTGGCTTTAATCCAGGGCCATGGAACCCTCATCCCGGCCCCTCTATTTGGTGTGTAGACGGAAAGAGGTTAACAACTTACTAAACCGCATTCTGGCAGAAAACATGTGGTAGCACGGAAGGGGGAAGAACGATAACGTGACTCCGTCCACGTTAACGTCGGAATTTATCAGATGACGTAAGGCTGGCATGCTACAACAGTACCACCTTACTGCCCTTCATGTCACCACATGACTAGGCCATCTCTCATCAGATATCATAGTAACTTCGGAACACACGGGTAGTTGCCTTACATGCAACGAGATACTCACCGATGCTCATATGCCATGCACAACCTTTCAGGCAAACATGCAAAACACCTATCATATCAAAGGTTCAAACATGCTTGCCTGGTTCGGAGAAGTCGGAGTCTAGCTCGGCGAAGTTCGCGGCTCCATCACCTCTTGTGGAACCTACGGTATAGCGAGAAAGTATACTAGCGTGAAAACCAACGCGTGCATAAAAGTTGTCTCAAAAAATTTCCAAATAAATCCTATAAAAAACTAGACAAAAATATAAGACTGTCAGAAAAAGAATCACTCAAAAATCACTTTTTATTAAAAAGTTATAAGGGTTTTTGTCCAGGGACCAATTTGTGATGAAACAGAAAAGAACCAGGGACTTAACTGAGAAAACAGAAAACGGTTCGAAGAGAAACGCGCCAGCCCACAGAGAAAACGTACTTTCCCGAAGGCGCCAACAGAAAGCGCTTCGGGGAGAGAAAGAAGAGAGGCTGACGTGGGGGTCCCACATGTCAGGTTCAAATCCTCGCCGGCGCCCGAAGGCTGCGGTGGTCGCCGGCGTCGAACCACGGCGAGTCAGGGAGATCGGAGTGTACCAAGAGGTTCAGCGTGTCCTTCCGCGTCGGTGGGTGGTGGACTTGGTCGTCGGAGAGCACCACGTCGACGGCGACACTTTCTCCGGCGGACGGCGGCTCAGGCGATGGTGGGGAACTCCGGTGGGTGCTGCAAACTCCGAATTGAAGCGCGGGTCAGGAGGGTGGATGCATAAGGGAACTACTGGCAAGAGATGAGAGGCAGTGGTGCACGTACGGGAGCGAATCGAGCTGGATCCCGTGGCGGGTCGCGATGGCTGGAGCTGGGGAAGAAGGCTCCCTCGAGGCTCTTCCAGTGGCTAGGCGTGGTGTTGGAGGTGTGCAGAGGTGGTGTGGGTTCGAGGTGGAGCTCGGGGCCTCTATTTATAGGCGGCTCGAGGGGGTGGCCGTGAACGGGAAATCTCCGGCGAGCGATTACGGCGAGGCAGTGGTTGGGCAGGGGGTTTAGGTGGCCAGGCAGCATCAGTGAGAGTTACTGGTCCTGTTCCACTGCTAAACTTGGTCGGTCTTGGCGTAATGGCGCCGGTCTTCGTCGGGGTGGCCGTACGGGCACGGCGGCGCCCGAGAGCGCGCTCCGCGCCTGGCAGTTCACGACGAGGGTGGCAGCGCCCACTGGGGAGTGGATGGCCACAAAGCCGCCGCTGCCGTCGGTCACGGGGCGGCGCACCTCCTCCTGCTCGTCACCGACGCCCGCAACCTTCCAGGCGCTCGTGCGGTGCAGAGGACAAGGGGGAGGGGACAGGAAGCACGGCGACGCCGGGGCACTGGCAAGATCGACAACGGACACTGAAGAAACGACAGTAGTTTCAGACACTGTTAACTGAACTTGACTGAACATTATAGAAACAGTGTCCAGCAGGTGTTCGATGAAATGATTTGGCAAGGAAAATTTTCCTGGAGCTGGGACTTGGTGAGGTGACCTCTCAATGCACCCAGAGGCTGCCTGATTTTTCTCAGATTTTTAGGAGAAGGATTTGAATGAATTTCATCAAATTTGGCAAATGAGGTCCAAACTTGCAGCAAGTGTAGTTTGAAAATTTTGAACTGGAGACCAGTGGATCTTCATGGATCCTGGTTGAGGGCTCAAAGGACTAGGTAGGGAAATTGGTTTGGGGGCAAAAATCAAAACAGAAAGGGTAGCTCCTTTGAAAACCTCCAAGGATCAAGATAGAAGGCATGAATTGTTTTTGATGAGAAATAAATGGAAAAATAAATATATGGAGAGGTTCAACTTGCTGTAGTTGAGGTACACCATGATCCAAAGGTGGGGAAAGGTTTATGGGAGGGGATTTACACTTAGGTCATGGCAAGAGAGATTTTTTTGAAAGTGGAAAAGGATCATTCCAAAAGCCATAGGGCTTTTCAAAGGAATTTTCAAAAGACATTTTTCCAAGTGAAAAGCATTTTGGTTTGAATCCAAATAAAAAGGGAAAAACCTCCAAAGACCAAAAAAATCAAGTCTTGGGTGAATCCAAATAAAACTCTTGCCATAAAGAAAGTTTTTGAGAGGGTGGGTTCTTTAGAAGAAAATTTAAATACCCTCCTCAAAATAAAATAAAAGTTTGAAAAAGCCAAATAATTTTTTGGGTGTCACAGCGCACCCCTACCTGGCGCGCCAAATGTCGGATGTGTGGTTCCGGCAAACCCTTAAGGTTCGAACACTGGGGTGCGCGCGAAGTCTCTCCCTCCTACCGATCTACGCTCTAGCTCGCTAAGATCTTGTGGACGAACTCGCCGAACTCGCAACACAGAAAGAGACAAGGTTTATACTGGTTCGGGCCACCGTCGTGGTGTAATACCCTACTCCGGTGTGGTGGTGGTGGATTGCCTCTTGGGCTGATGATGAACAGTACAAGGGAAGAACAGCCTCCTGAGGTTGGGGTGTTCTTGTGCTTGTGTAGTTGAGGATGATCAGACCAGTTCGGGATCAGTTGCCTCCTACTGTGGTGGCTAGTCCTATTTATAGGGGCCCTGGTCCTCTTCCAAATATCGAGCGGGAAGGGAGCCAACAACGGCGGGCAAATTTGAAGGGGGGCAGCTAGTACAAGCTATCCTGACAAAAGCGGTCTTCGCCTGCGAAAAGCTCTGGGGTGACGCCATCTTGGGCTCCACGATGACCTCCGCCTTGCCGTCCTCTTGTTCTTGGTCTCGTTGCACCAATATGGCAACCTTTGCCTAATGCCTCGGTACTCTTCGCCCGCGCTGGCCTCCTTAGCACCAAAGAGGAAATAGGGATGCTGCGTGCACTGGCGCCCGCCTGGCACCCGCCTGGTACCGTTCGTCATGGCTCACGTCACGAGAGCCTCGTGAGGTTTGCCTTGCCTTGATATCTCCACTCCTCGTGAGCCTGCCTGGCTAGGCCACTCCAGAGGAGGTCTTGCGTCGTCCGCCTCTCGAGGCTTGGACCCTCGCGAGGGTCTTGGGTGCCTTGTTGACGAAGATGGGCCGTACGGCCTGCTGCTTGGCCACGCTGTGAGCCGTAGGCAGGCAAGACTGGGGACCCCCGTTCCCAGAACGCTGACAGCCTCGCTGTCCTCCACCGCCCTGGTGCTCTCGGCACGGCGTGGTCAACTAACGACATCCATCGGAAGTGGACTGTACGTGGAGAGGATGACAGCTAGGTCCACGGCCGCACACAAGGAAATGCCTCCTTATTACGCGCAAAATAATGATTCCTCCACCTGACATCTGGGACCAACCGAAAGGGCCTCTGTATTTCACGAAAAAAACGTTCCAGCCACTGACAGCTCGGACCCACCAGCTATATCTTCGCAGGCAAGGAAGTGCTTCCTTATTACGCACAAAAAAATGAAGGCTCCACCTGCTAGCTGGGACCCAGCATAATGGGAGGATGACTTGTGGGCCTACTAAGTTGACGGGGATGGAGGGCTTTGTCAACTTAGTCAATATGAACGATTCTAGCTCCAGTGACCGTACGATGTCCATCCAACGGCTGCAATGCTTCTTCAACCTCTGATCTTCTTGCTCCAGCCGCCCAAACAAGCGTCGGCCGTGCCGCCTGCTCCTGCCTCCCGTGGCCGGCTGTGCTGCCACCGCTGGCCATGCCATCCCTCTATACTCACCCACACCTCCTATTATTCTCCGGCGACGGTAGCCTCACACCGCAGCCGAAGCAGTCAACCCACATACTCCCCTCCGCGTGGGCATCCACTGACGTGTCTTCCCCGGCTCCGCGTCGTCCCCTTCCTAGGCCTCGTCGTCGTCCACCGCCCTGGTGCTCTCGGCACAGCGTGGTCAATGTGGTCAACGAACAACTTCCATCGGAAGAGTAATGTATGTGGAGAGGCTGACAGCTGGGTCCACGGCTACGGCAAGGAAATACCTCCTTATTACGGGCAAAATAATGATTCCTCCACCTCACAGTAGGGACCTACCGGACGGGCCACCGTATTTCGTGAAAAAAAAAATGTTTCCCCCTGACTGCTGGGACCCACCAGCTACATCTTCGCACGCAAGGAAGTGCATCCATATTACGGACAAAAAAATGATTTGCCCCCTGACTGCTGGGACCCACCAGCTACATCTTCGCATGCAAGGAAGTGCCTCACAGTTGGACCCACCTGGTCGAAGCGTACGTAGCGTTGTCATTCTGGTGGCGAACGTGTACGTACATACTGGTCGATCGGTCTGTCTACAGGCTGCAGCGATGAACCGTGGCCGTGTAAGGAAGGGCACGTGTCGTAGTAGAGGCGCGCACGTAGCATGTACACGTATGTACAGCGGCCAGGGTGCAAGAAAGTAAATACAGCCACGTACGTACATACGGGCGGGGTCTCGAATGCCTACTCGTGCATACGTAGGGCCAAGGCTCGTGTACATGGCTGGGTCGGAACGGAGAAGCTGCACCGTCATCGTGATCATGGGGAGGCAACCGGCTGGGTCAGAACGGAATGCGTTGTCGTGTTCATCGGGAGCCAACCGGCTTGGACGGAACAACTGATGGAAACGAGGGCTGGCGTACTGCAGAACGGAGGAAACAGCCTTGTGTTCGACCGGCCACGGTCGAAATGGGATCCTGTTCATCGGGAGGGGTCTAGCGTACCGCAAAACAGAGGAAATGGACCTCCTACGGTCGAAACGGGGTCCCGTTGATCGGGAGGGGTGTGGCGTACCGTAAAACAGAGGAAACAGACTTGTGTTGGGGCGCTACGGTCGAAACAGGGGTCCTGTTCATCGGGAGGGGTGTTGCGTACCACAAAATGGGACTCCACTGGATACTGTTCATCTCCATCGTCGACTGCCTCCACGGGCAGTGGCGGAGCGTAGTGGCACTACAAAAAAAATACACTTCCGTGATGATACGTGTTTGTCACAGTAGGTCACGTTTTCTGTCATGCATGTACATCCATGACAATTTTATGACAGAATCAAGATAGTCATACCTGTGCTGTCGTAGAAGTTGTCGGGACCCCGATTCCAAGTCACACCGATCTAGCCTGTAACACCTCATATCACTTTGCGGCCTCACGCACGGTATTCCCACGGGTGTCGCCTTACCATGGCCCGGGACCGTTTGCGCCTTTTGGCTCACGTATATGATAATGTCGCTAGCATCCATATGACAGAGAACCCGGGCCGACATGGCTAGTCGTGAACCCAAAGCGGCACTAACGTATGGGGACAGGCATACATGAATCAACATCGAACGTGTCGGTCAGCAGCGTGCGAATCCGGGCTGTAGCACTGGGCTAACAGGACTCCGGGAACCCGGGCTGTAGCAGGCTAGGCAGGACTCCGGATGTCACCGCGTGACATTTCCCCTAAGGGACAGACACAGGAACGATATGAAACACATGCCGGCCAGTCAAGTGTCCAGAGCAGTAGTGCTGGGCTAGCAGGACTCCGGTGAACCGGGCTGTAGCGGATTACTATGGCTCAAGGAGGCACTAGACTACATTTCCCCATAAGAGAGGCTGCTAAGGATAGACAACTAGATTGTCGGATCCCACACATACCAAGCATTTCAATCATACACACAATATGCTCGATATGTGCAGATACAACATGGCATCACAACAAGACTCTACGACTCAGAGTACTATTCATTAGGCCCCGAAGAGCCAGATATTACAAACATGGGTCTCATGACCCAACACTCAGAGCATACAAGTCAAACACAAGCGGAAGCTTAACATGTCTGAGTACAGACAACTATAAATGAAAAAGGCTGAGAAGCCTGACTATATACTAGATCCTGCCGAGGGCACAAGATCGTAGCTGAGGTATCAAGCTAAACGTCGAAGTCCACGCGGAACTACTAGCGAGACTGAAGTCTCTCTGCAAAAACATAAATAAGCAAACGTGAGTACAAATGTACCCAGCAAGACTTACATCAGAACTAGCTACATATGCATCGGTATCAACAAAGGGGGGTGGTGGAGTTTGACTGCAGCAAGCCAGCTTTGACTCAGTGGCTAACCTGAACTACAACTGCAAGCAACTCTTTTGAGGTGGCGCACACGAGTCCACATATTCACCATATCAATACTCCACTATGGACCCGCTCCCGTCTCCCTACGAGAACGCCATCCATAGCACTCACGCTTATCTTGCGCATTTTAGAGTATCCACTTTCACTTGTCTATGAACTGTTATAGGCAACCCAGAAGTCCTTTACCGCGGACACGGCTATTCGAATAGATCATATTAACCCTGCAGGGGTGTACTTCGTCACACACGCTCTCGCCACTTACCACCATGTACACGTCGTGTACCTCGGCAACCTTCAAGCGGAAGCCTGGCGAGGGAGTCGGCCACAGCCTACCTAAACACTCAAGTCTCTAGTCCAGGTTTATCGCCTATTCAGGTTCCATCCGCAGGGAGTCCGGCCGAGGTTTCCACATACGGCCCCGAACGATGTGTGCAGGGTTCCCGAGACACCAAACGGGCGCCCGGTACACCGTGCCACGTGCCTACCGCATCACAGCCCACCCCTCGGTCAGCGCTGTCCACGGCCTCCAGCATACTACAAACACCAGAAACTACTTGCAACTCCTGGACAGAGGACAAGGGTGATTAAGAAGCCGAGAGGGTCCATTGGTTTCGGGCCCAATGCGTGGTAGTAACTGTATCATGGATCACAAACACAGAACTCAGTTCCTGAGGACGGCTTCAATGAGACAACCCACCATGTACTCCTACATGGCCTCTCACCGCTACCTTTACCAAATCGTGTTCACACACTTAGCTCACACACAGTAGGACATGTTCATCACCATTCCAATTCATCCCCGACGAATCAGACCCGACTCAACTCTAAGCAGTAGCAGGCATGACAAACAAGCATGAATGAGTAGGCACATCAGGGCTCAAACAACTCCTACTCATGCTAGTGGGTTTCATCTATTTACTATGGCAATGACAGGTCATGCAGAGGAAAAGGGGTTCAACTACCGCAGCATGTAACAGTTGAATCGATTGTCCTAATGCAGGAGAAGAGAGCAGGAGCGAGAGAATGGGATTGTATCGGATTGAACAAGGGGGTTTTGCTTGCCTGGCACTTCTGAAGATATTATAGTTCTTCATCGGTGTCATCGATCACGTCATCGGAGCATCGGCTACTGAGAGGGGACGATTACCGGCAAACAGAGAAGGGCATGATCAATGCAATGCACAATATGATGCATGCTATGACATGGCAATATGAATGTGTTTTGGGCTAATGCAAGCTAGAACAGAATGGTTTGAGTTGATTTGAACCAAAGATTCAAATTCACATTCAAACTATGAATTCAAATAGTGCATTATCATGTTTTCACCTATACAGCAGGTATAACTTAGTTTGACATGCATGAAAATGATACAGATGGATAGATTGCATTTTTCTGATAATTTTTCATATATAAATTATTTCATTCTGAGCTACGGTTGATTTTATATGATTTTTAGAAGTTTATACTATTTTCTGGAATTCCTGAATTATCTTAATTCCAGATAATACTTTACTGCGTCAGCCTGACGTCATCACTGCGTCAGCGAGTCAACGGGCTGGCCAGGGTCAAACCTGACCCGTGGGACCTGCCTGTCAGTGACTAACCTAACTAATCCAGATTAACTAGCGCTAAACTAATACTAATCTAGTTTAGTTAGGAGCATGGGCCCACACGTCAGTGACACGGGGGAAGTCAAACTGGGGTCAACTCGCCGGCGTTTAGCCGCCGGCGAGGCCAGACGCGGCGGCGAGCCACGGGTTTGCCCCACGGGGAGCCGTTTGGCGCGCGGAGCACAGCTACGGGATGCGGACGCTCGTCCGCATCCAACCGTGGGGGTGGCGCGGCCGGGGAGTGGCCGGAGTGGCGCCGGCGACGAGCTTTGCGGTGGTCGGAGTCGGCAGAGAGCGGGGACGCGGTTGCGGTGGCCGTGGCGATGTGCGTTTAGCACCTACGACGTCTACGTGGTGCGGTGAGTATGATGGACGCATGCCCAGGGCCAAATGGTCACCGGAGCAGCGCCGGCGATGAGCGCGGCGACGGCGGGGTTCGGTCAGCGCGGAATCAACGGCTACAGGTCGTGAACGGCGTCGGGGTAAGAGGGAAATGGCGTAGGAGCTCACATAGAGGCTGTAGGGATGCTTAGCGCGCTCGGGGACGGCTCGGAGGTGTCGAATCGGCGGTGGCGATCTCCGGTGCCCGAGGTTGAGGACGAGGGCAAAGGCGGCGTTGTGGGGCGTCCGGCGTCGCGCGGCTCGGTGTGGTGGTCGAGGATGAAGCGGTGGAGCTGCTGGGCATCCTAGCTAGGCGAGGGGGGCTCGGTGGCCACGGCAACGGCGAGCGGCGTCGACGAGCTCCACTCGGGCAGAGAGGAAGACGGAGCAGAGGAGGGGAAGAGGTCGGGAGAGAGAGCAGCGAGTGAGGGAGAGAAGCGAGGGGTTGAGGGGAGTGCGTGGCGCCCTCGGGTGCCTCCAGCGGCGAGCAGGTAAGCAGGAGGTGGCCGGCGCGTGGCCAGCGTGCGGCGAGCACGCGCTCTGCCTACTGGCCTGGGGAGGAAGACGACAGGAAGGAGGAGGTGGGCTGGGCCGAATCTGCTAGGCCACCAGGTAAGTGGGCCTCAGGTAAGTCTCTGCTTCCTTTTTTATTTCTTTCTGTTTTCTATTTTCTGCAATTGGTTCGATTTAGCAAAAATGCCAAACCACTTTGTAAAATGCTCAAAATATTTGTGGCACTTGGGAAATTATTTCCCACGGCCCTCAAATGCTTTCAAGATTATTTGGACATTTAAGAGTATTTATAGAATTTAATTGTCCAAATTCAAATACTTATGAATTAACTCCAAAATCCATAAATGTCCTAGAAATGTGTGCATCATTTTTGGGAGAAGTTTTCACCCATTCCAAAATTGATGAACTTTTCTGAAGGCCATTTTGGGTAGATCGAAAAGATTTAATTTGACCCTAATTGTATTTCATTTAGTGCTAGGGTTTTAACATCCCATTTCAAGATTAATTGAAATCGAAAATGATGCATGGATGCAATGCCACTAATTACAAGAAGATTTCTAGGGTTGTGACAGAAGTGTTCCATGACATTACCAAAATTATCATCACGGAAGTGTCCACTTCCATGACGATAAATCGCGCGTCACAGAAGTGCTTTCGTCAAGGGTGACCAACACATGGCATCCACCGTAACGGAGCACTGTTAAGCTATCGGGTCCGGTTTTGGATCCGATAACCCGTTAATAGCCCCGACCAATGGAGATTTTCCACGTGTAAAATCATCATTGGCTGGAGGGAACACGTGTCGGCTCGCCGTTGCGACAGATGTCATCCACTCATTGGACCCAAAGCGCCTATGATACGTTGACACGTGGCACGGCCCAACAGAGGCCCATTCCTATGAAAAGGCCGGCCCCTTTGACTTGGTCAAAAGGTGGCGGGCCGGCCCACGGCAAGCCTGTTAACGGCCTGTTCGCATATAGCCCATTTACAGCCCGCTAACCCAGGGCCCGTTTACGGCCTATACAAATTAGGCCCGGTAGCGTCATCTGGGCCGTCCAATATAATTCCAGCCCGTTTTAACTTCCGGCCCATGTATGGCCCATGACGTCTTTCGGCCCATATGAGGCCCTTAGTAACCCTTGGCCCACTAACGGCCCGTGGTAAAACTGGCCCGTAATGAACAGTGTATCACTTTATACCCATTAACGGCCCATTATTCCGTTGGGCCGTTTCCAGCCCATGTTATCTTTCGGCCTTCTCAGGGCCCATTTATTCTTGGGCTCATTTCCAGCATTCGTTTACTTTCGGCCCATTACTGTCATTTTCTGCTTGTGGGCCAAATTCAGCCCGTGGTTACAGTCGGCCCATTTGTGGCCCGTTAATACGTTGGGCCATTTTCATAGCGTCATCAAATACGGCCGATTAATGACGGCTCGTTATGGTCGGCCCATGAACGGACGATTTCAACTCTAGCCCATTTACGGCCATAATGTGGTCTGTTATTGGCCCATGTTTGGCCAACCGATCATACGGCCCGTAGAAGGCCCATTGATGATACGGCCCGTAGAAGGCCCATTGTGTCTACGGTCCATATAAGGCCCATTGTTTGTACGCCCCGTAGAAGGCCCATTGTTTCTACGGCCCTTAGAAGGCCCATTGTTTCTACGGCCCGTAGGAGGCCCATGTTAACTACAGTAAATATGTAGCCCATGGTTAATGTGGTCTAGTTTTAAAAAATAGGTTATTGCGGCCACTAGCAAACCACGGAAAAAGAACTGCACTGACTACAAGAAAACAAATAAACAAGACAATAAGGAAATAAATAGGCAAGCAACTTACGCTAGGCTATCACGGCTATTACACATATTACATCCACTGGGCATCAAAGTTCGCCACCAGTGCAAATAAAGGGAACAAAGCAGCATATAAACGTCACAGCAAAACAAGTCCAGAACTGAAACCACTTCAGAAGAGCTCAAGAAACAATATCCTTGGTACCCATAATGCTGGCAAGATGCTTAGCAAGCTTATTAACTTTCTCTTGTTTGGCGCTTAAATCCTCCAACACTTGCTGTTGCACCAGAAAGTATGCATCTGAATTCTGCAGGGACTTCCTCAGTCCTTCGGCTTCCTGTCGCATAACATCTAATCCATGTCTTTCAACTTAAAGTTGAGACTCAAGAAGCCGAACTGATTCAGGCAGCGAGTTCGAAGAGCTGGTGCCAGCAGTAGTAGCCAGTAACTCGAACACTACATCAAGACAGGACTTTGGGGTTGTCTCAGTGTCTTCAATATAGTTTTTATCAGCTTTCTTGGAGACCAACAGGGATGTCTCACTATCTTGAACCTTATCTGCATTACTTCCTGTACCATTGCATAACGGGGTACTCTTCTCCAATATTTTATCCGCATTCTAAAAGAGAAACAAACAAACACATCACAGGTTTACAATGTAGTATATGAAACTCATTTTGGTAAACAAGTTCAGTAGTAAGGTGGACAGGATAACAGCATGAAACAAACATATATCTATGTAGTATGGTCACTGTATGGTCTATATCATTCTAGTTTATGTTGCCAAATCAAGATAGATACAGTTCAAATCATATCTATTTAAGACAAAGCAGCTTAGACGGAATATAAGTGTGGGAAACTACACAGCAATAACAACACTTGTAAGGTGCATGGCATGAGAATATAACTGTTTATTCAATTGAAACTGAAATCAACATAGAGCAAGTTACAACAGCAAACACGTTAAAGAAACAGGTTTAAAACATACCTGTTGCGCCATTGGAGTTTCAATTGCATCCTTCAAATTTGAAATTAGTTGGTATGAGTAAATACAGTGATGCAAGAGCAAAGTAGTATGAACCATAGCTATGGAACCTGACCTGAGAACAATTCTTCTTTTGCTTTAAGTGTTGACTTGGGGTTCGGAGTGGTGGTCCTCGTGCTTTGGGCACTGCAGTTGCCTTACTAACTGCTCGTGTTTGCGTGCTCTGTGGTGGAGACGGTGTTGTGTCAATGGGAACTGGGTTACTATCTGCTGGGGTTGGGGTTAGAAGGGGTGTAGCTGGTTCTCTGTCCAACTGGGTAGGGGTACAATCTGCGTGAGTCTGGATTATGTGTGGTGGGGCTGGTTCTTGGGCAAGTGCAACCGTGGTTCTATCTCCATCGACAGGTAGCACGATCTTTTCTGAAGACCGTGTTTTTACTCCCACAGATACTGCCATCACCCCCTCCAATTGAAATGGCTGATAAACAAGAAAAGTAATTGAATGTACAGACATTATAAGATAGACAGGTGCAATGGATAGTAGGGAAGAAAATAGGGCATGAAATAATTCACATTTATGTTGTCTAACCAAACAGAATAGCAGGACATAATTTCACATATATGATGGCTAATTAAACAGGATAGCATGACACAATTTCACATGTATGATGGCTAACTAAACAGGATAGAATGACATACTTCAAAATATGATGACTATGTAAACAGGATGACATGATATAACTATACGATGTGTCTATTAAAGTGGTTGGCATGCCATAAATCACAAACATGCCGTCGATGGAAACATGATGGCATGATATAATTCACAGATAGAATGACATAATTCAAAATATGATGACTATGTGAACAGGATGAGATGATATAACTATATTATGTCTTTAGAAAATGCGTTGGCATGTCATAATTCAGATACATGCTGTCTATGTAAACATCATGGCATGATATAATTCAAATATATGATTTTTATACTAAGGAAGTGAGCAGAGGGCAATCGCATATATGATGTGTCAACTAAGGAGATGGCATTCAATATCGTGTATATGATGTAAAAACTAAGCATGGCAATACAACATATGCATGATATGAGTAATATAACCCTGCCAAGTTTGAGCATACACCTCAGGGGGATAATAGGACTGGTCATCTGCCTCTGAATCCTCCTCTGAAGAGCTATCTATAACCAGCAAGATATCTGCTTCACCAGGTAGCATTGTCTGCTCTGAAGACCTTGTTTTCACTCCAGATTTCTCCATCACCAATTCAAATGGCTGATGCACAGGAAGAGCAGTTGAATATATAAACATTGTCGACAAAAGCAATGAGAAATACAAAAAAAGGACGGCACGATATAATTCACATATATGAAGCTTGGCTAAACAGCATGGCATTGCATAATTCACATATATAATGCCTTGCAACAAGATAGCATTGCATAATTCACATATATAATGTCTTGCAACAAGATGGCATTGCATAATTCACATATATGATAATTAGACACTAAACAGGTGGCATTCACACAAAGCATGTCTAAACTAAGCAAATGACATAGCAATGCAAGATACCATACGCACAATATGAGCAACATAACCCTGCCAAGTTAGAGCATGCACCTCGGGGGGGAATAGTACTGGTCATCTGTCTCTGAATCCTCCTCTGAGGAGCTATCTGTAACCAGCAAGACATGCGCTTCGTCAGATAGTATTGTCTGCTCTGAAGACCTTGTTTCCACTCCAGATTTTCCATGACCGTGCCGAATGGCTAATGCACAGGAAGAGTAATTGAATGTACTAAAATTGTTGACAAATTTAACATGTAATAAAAAATGATGTCATGATATAATTCACATATAAGATGACTGGCTAACCAGGGTGGCATTGCAAAATTCACATATATGATGCCTGGCTAAACAAGATGGCATTGCATGATTCACATATACGATAAAGAAACTAAACAGATGGCATTGACACAAAGCATGTCTAAACTAAGCAGATGACATCTTTGATGTATACAATAAGCAATGTAAGGCACCATATGCATGATATTACCAACATCAACATGCCAAGTTAGAGTGAAGACCTCATGGGGTAAATAGGAGTGGTCTTCTGCTTCTGAATCCCCCTCGGGACAGTTATCTTCCTCTTGATTAGGATTCGAAATGGGTGGAGGGGGGCTGCCTTTGCGCCCACCATGGAGCAACGTCTGCATGAAACTTTGTTGCCACGCAAGGCTCGTCTCTTTTGCTCTGCATGTTCAGTTCCATTGTGTACAATAACTGACATGCATAGGAATAAAACATAGTGAGATTATGTAAGGAGTGCATGCACAAATCCAGAGTGATGGTACCAATTTGTGGATAGACCCAAAACAAATGATAGCAGGCAGATAATAACTTTAGTTAAAAAATACAGATAATGGCTCCTTTAATGTTTGTTTGCACCCAACATGAAACTCATAGTAGACACCCGAGATTAACCAGATAGTAGACAGATAGTACTGATTGTTGCCCCAATATGTACCCCACAACCATTTAAAAACTCAAGTTTCATCATAAGTTTGGTCCCGAGTCAGAGTCTAATAGGTGAACACGACGATAAAGTAGCATGTCATCATATTAAGCGATGCCAACATAAGCAGACACGGAAGAGTGCGACCTCTCTTGCGGACCCGTGTAGTCCTCAAGGTCATCTGCCCAGTTGATGATGGAAATGCAGTTGTCGTGGCTGCCGGCGGCGGGGAAGAAGATATGATGCGGCGAAAGACAGTTTGGAGAGCGGATCCCTGCTGTGGTGAACCCTTCCGTCGTTGGAGCAGCTGAGCTGGGGTGGAACACAGCACCGCAGGAGCAGGACAAACCACACAAGGTTTTCTTTGACACATATCTGTAACAGAAGTAATTGTGTAAGGGCTTGTTTGAATTTGAGGATTCTAACAATGCAGGGATAGGAAATAGACAGGAATAGGATAGGAATGCACGTGCAAAACAGAGAATTTAAAAACACAGGATTTCTGCCAATCTGGGTGTTTGGTTCACAAGATTGGAAGATCACAGGATGCAAAGAAGCATGGTGAGATTAAGTCAAACCACAAGAAGTGTACAACCTCTTTGGCGAAGCCATGCCGATCTTAGCGTGATTGGGTTGGCCGGTGAGGATGCTCCGGCTGACTTGGCTGTCGGAGGAGGGGAAGAAGATCTTAGGCGTCTGGAGATGGAGCCCGAGGTACTGCTCCGCTGTGATGGAGGGTTTCGTCGTAGGAACAGCTCCGGTGAGTTGTACGACGCCGAGGCTGAAGCAGGACAAGAGAGACAACGTTAACCTGAGTGGAATTCTAATAGCATCTCCAATAGATGACGTAAAATACATAGCCACAAAGTGCTAGATGTATACATCAGCCGCTCACCTCTGAACTTAACTGTTGAAACTGAATTTAACTATCGAAACTGAACTTAGTTGTCAAAACTAAATTTTGCTGTCGAAACTGAACGCACTAGAGGTGAGGCTACACGTCAGTCGACTGACTTTTTCATCTCTGGTCAGTCGATTTTGCAGCCGTTGGATACGAAATCAAGGGCCTGCAGTTCATCTTCAACCTCCACCCCCCTGAGCCGCCAGCCACCACCGGCTAAACAGCCGCCCCCCGCCGCCCGCGGCCGGCGGTGCGCCGCCCCGCCCGCCCCGAAAACACTCCCCACCGCCGGTTCACCGCCGCCCCGTCCATTCCTCTAGCCCCCCCTGTGCCGAGCTTTTTCTCCGGCAATCCCCACGTGTCGGTGTACAAAAGTAGGGGCACACCTTTGTACCCCTTTACTTGTGCGCGGGCAGTCGGAGCCACGCGCCACAGCCACACTAAGCAGGGCAGAGGAGGGGAGCCGGAGAGAAGCCAAAGCCCAACACAAGACAACCACGACAACGCTAAGACTAGAAACGCAAGACAGCAAAGGGGCGGGGTGGAGTCCCCCGGCAAGGCCCTTGCTGGGGCAGGCCTCTGCGGCCCCGGCAAGGACCCTGCCAGGGCGACTTGCCCAAACACCGACAGAGCGAGCCACCCTTGAGCCCGCGGGTTCCAACCCAACTAACTGCAGTTGGACCAGGGCTCGGGAGGCACCTCTGTGGTGGCATGCAGATCTTCGTCAAGATCATAAGTACATGAGATCAGATGAGGACTAGAAGATGGCGACCCTCGGCGAGATCCTTGCCGAGGAAACCCACAAGACCCCCGGCAGGATCCTTGCCGGGGATGACTGCGCGCCATTGCGAGGCCCTTGCCGGGCCACCCGGCAAGGCCCTCGCCAAGGGCACCAGCAGGGCCACCTCTAGGCCCGCACCAGCCAAGTCTCCACCGCCGTTCGCATGTAGCTGCCAGCCCAAACCAGCTGGGCAGGCACCTGCGTGGCAACATGCAACTCCCAGGCCAACTCATCAGGCGCCTGCGTGGCAGCGTGCAGATCTTCGTGAAGACTTTGCCACCACGCCACCTCAGTTGCCTACCTGCCTACATGGCGCCGCATGCATCACTGACCAGGGCACGTGTCGAAGCAAGGAGGAGCGGCGACGGACGGGACGGGCCTCGTTCCCGTCCCCAATAAATCAAGGGGACACCTAAGCGATGCATTAAATGTGTCTTGTCCTGTAATACGAGTGATAAGCTCGTAGCACTGTATGCCTTTCCACCTCCTGTGTGCCACTGTGGCAGCCCCTTTCGACTATAAAAGGAGGCCCATGGCGTACTGGAGAAGGATTCGGCTCTTTGAAACGACCCAGCCACCATAGCTAGTTGGAAGGCTCAAGAACACTCAATACATCCACCAAAGCAGGACTAGGGTTTTACGCATCCTCGCGGCCCGAACCTGGGTAAACGATCCTTGTGCTGATTACTGATCCTGCTCTTCTTGCAACCCTGCGCCCCGGCAACCGTAGTAGGGATTCTTGTGATCCCATAGGTGTCGTTTCCCACCGACATCTTTGGCGCGCCAGGCAGGGGGTGCGCAATTGTGAGAATCTGGTCTAGTAGTTAGCCTAGCGTTTCTTCATCGCCATGGCTCCCAAGAAGAAGACGGCCACGGCGATCAGCTCGTCGGGGGCCGAACGGCCCGTGCCAGTATGGGCGAGCCGCGGCCCGGTCGCGGACAGAACCCGAGCCGCGGTCCATGAGCACCAGCATCGCCCTGGCAGTCAGAGCCTGGCGAGCGGCGCCGTTCGCGCGCCAGGCGACGGGCCGCACATCACCAAATCCAAAGACGGGGCTGGGCCCCCTGCAGGCGGCGCGGGGCCCTCCAGGAGTGTCGTTGTGCCACCCACGAGCGGCGCAGCAACCTCCAAGACGCCCACGCCGGCGACCACTGCGCGCTCTTCCCATGGTGTGCGTGACAAGCAGCGTCACCACGCCGGTGACCCTGGGCACCGCCGTGGGAAGAGCCCTTGCGTCGTCCGCGGGATGAAGGAGTTCAGCATGCCCGCCGAAGTGCTAGCGAAAATGACGCGCAACCGCTGGGTCGTGATGGAGCTCCGTCTAACGTGGTTAGAAGTCGAAGCGCGCCACAATCCACGCAGCTGTCGCCGCCACCCACGCCAGCAGAAGCTTTGGTGCGCGCGCAGCTGCTCCTCGACTTCCCTCCTGCTATGGAGAAGCTCGATGAGTGGAGGGCCACCATCCGGAGCCTCGTCGCCGTCGCCAACAAAGATGATCCGCGACCGGCGGGACCCTTGGGCCGGTGCTCCACCAAGCCACCACATGCCAGCGCTGGGAGGACCGGGGGTGATGTGGTCACGGTGCACTCTCCTCCTCCTCGCCAGCCGTCGCGGGCGCCGGCTCGTCGTGACGACGCTTGTGATAACATCTCTATAGCGTCGTCCGACCCGCGGACCCACCGCGACCAACGCCAAGTTCTTCGAGAACGAGCTCACAAAGATGCTCGAACCACTATCAAGCGCCGGCGTGATACACGCCACCGGTCGGACAAGCGGGCGGGACCCGTTGTGGACCACCCAGCGCCAGGGGGCTCCGGCGACCTACCTTACGAGGTGGGCTGCCCAGCCTTTACCCGCGAGCTGCGGCAGTTCCAGTGGCCGTCCCACCACACGTTCAAGCCCGACGTCGGCGAGAAGTACACTGGCAAGACCCATCCGTCCGAGTTCCTCAGCATCTACACCATCGCGATGCAGGCTGCCGGGGCTCGCGACGACAAGGTGCTTGCCAATTACTTCCCGTTGGCACTGAAGCCCAATGTTATGTCTTGGTTGATGCACTTGCCGGCGGATTCCATTTCTTCTTGGTCGGATCTGTGCCATGAGATCGTTGGCGCCTTCACTGGAGGCCACCAAGCTCATGGCCAGGCCAGTGATCTGCATATCATTCCCCAGAAGGAAGGGGAAACTCTGCGCAAGTACATCCAGAGATTCAGCCGGGTGCAGTACAACATCCCCGACGTTCATCCCACCGCTGTGATCAGCGCGTTCCATCAGAACGTGCGCAACCGCAAGATGCGCGAGGAGCTGGGGATGACCAAGGTTAAGGATGTGGCCGAACTCTATGTTCTGGCCGATAGGTGCGCCTGGGCTGAAGAGGGAAGGAAGTACCCCAGCGAGGACGCCGGCGCGGAAACCGACTCTACTGATGAAGACACCGCCGCCCCGACGAAGAAGGGCCGGCGTCGCAACAGGAAACGCAAGGGCAAGGCCGTGCTTGCCGTTGAAGGGTCTGACGACATCGGCGCTGCCAAGAAGGTCAAGGCAGACGACCCCGGGTAGGAGATTGTCGGGTGCGTTGCCTGCCGGACCTTAGCAGTTGCCGACAAGTCAGGGGGCTCTGGCAAGCAGTACTGCAAGATCCACCGCACCAAGGGCCACGACCTCTAGAACTGCCGACAAGTCGAGCTGCTTGCTGAAAAGCAAAAGGCCGAGTATGAGAGGCGGGACAAGGAGAAGGGCCAGGACGGTGCCGAGGGATCCGGCAAGAAGCGTGGCGGCCAACGAGGCTGCCGCAACAAGGACAGCCAGCAAGAGAAGCCCGCCCGGGGCCGTGACAAGAAGCAAGAAGACGATGATCATGACGAGGACGACGAGTCCGGCGAGCAAGAGTTCCATAAGGCTACAGAGGCCATGTGCGTCGATGGTGGCGCCTCGCTGCATACTTCTCACCGCCAGCTCAAGCAGTGGGCGCGTGAGATTACAGCAGCGGAGCCGTCGTTCGACGCTCAGAAGCCGCTGAAGTGGTCCAGCACGCCCCTCATCTTTGACGCCGAGGACCACCCTGACCGCACAACCGCGGTCGGGTGTTTGCCGTTGTTGGTCTCGCCAACGATACGCAACCTCAAGGTGAACAAGATGTTGGTCGACGGCGGGGCCGGCCAACTTGATCTTGCCCGTCGTGATCAAAAGGCTGCAAATCCCTGATGGAGACCTCGAGAAAAAGGACACGTTTCAAGGGGTCAATCCGGGGAGGAGACAGCCAAAGGGGGAGGTCGTGCTGCCCATGACGTTTGGAGGGGAGTTGAACCAGAGGACGGAGAGGATCGTTTTTGACGTGGCCGAGATCCCCTTGCCCTACAACGGGATCCTCGGCCGCCCGGCACTAGCCAAGTTCATGGCGGCGTCGCACTACGCCTACAACATGCTAAAGATGCCCAGGCCATTGACCATCATCTCCGTCCCCTCCGACAAGAAGGACGCACTGATTTGCACCGACCAACTCTACCGAGAAGCAGTTGCAGCAGCTGCCGCCAAGGCACTTGCTCCTGCCGCTGAAGCCCCGGGAGGGAAGAAGAAGCCCGGCAAGACCTCTCGCACCCACTCCGGCAAGCGCACCTCCTCGGAGTGTTGTGCTACCATCGAGGACATGCCAGAGAGCTCTACCGGCAAGAGCAAGAAATCCAGAGCTAAGCCACCGCAGACCAAGAAGGTGTCCGTCAGGGAGGATGGCACGGGAGGGGCTTTCACCATAGGCTCCACCCTCGACAGCAAATAGGAAGGCGCGCTCGTCACCTTCCTGCGGCGAATGTCGATGTGTTTGCGTGGCAAGCATTCGACATCCCCGGTGTTCCCAGGGAGGTGATTGAGCACCACCTGGCTGTCTGTCCTCATGCGCGGCCCGTCAAGCAGAAGGTCAGAAAGCAGGCTCTGGAGAGGCAGGAGTTCATCACAGAGGAGATCAGGAAGTTGGAAGCGGCGGGTTTGGTGAGAGGAGTGCTCCATCCGACGTGGTTGGCCAATCCGGTAGTGGTGCGCAAGGCAAATGGGAAGTGGAGGCTATGTATTGTCTACACAGATATCAATAAGGCTTGTCCTAAGGACCCCTTCCCGTTGCCGCGCATCGACCATATTGTCGACTCCATGGCCGGGTGTGATCTGCTGTCATTCCTCGACGCCTACTCGGGCTACCACCAAATCTTCATGACAAGAGAAGATGAAGAGAAGACAGCATTCATCACCCCATGTGGTACGTATTGCTTTTTACGGATGCCTTTCGGGTTGAAGAGTGCTGGCTCAATGTTTGCAAGAGCAGTCCAAATTGGTTTTGAACCCCAACTCCATAGAAATATGGACGCATACATGGATGACATAGTGGTCAAAACCAAGGACGGGGCAACTCTTGTGCAAGATCTGGAAGAGACATTTGCCAACCTACGCAAGATCAACCTTAAGCTGAACCCTGAGAACTGTGTCTTCGGCGTTTCGTCCGACAAGCTTCTCGGATTCTTTGTGTCGTAGCGTGGGATCGAGGCAAACCCAGACAAGATCAAGGCTATTGAACAGATTGAGGCACCCAAGCGGATCAAGGATGTGCGTCGGCCCACCGGCTGCGTCGCCGCCATGACCCGATTCATCTCCAAGTCCGCCGAGCGCGCCCTTCCCTTTTTCAAAATCTTGAAGAAGGCAGGCCCGATGGAGTCGACCCCAGAAGCTGAGGCAGCGTTGCAGGATCTGAAGAAATACCTTTCCTCCATGCCAATACTGGTTGCACCTAAACCACAAGAACCGTTGTTGCTGTATCTAGCCGCAACGAATCAAGTGGTCACCGCCACACTGGTGGCACAGAGGGAGGTCGACGAGGTGGCAGTGGCGACGACAGAACCAGCGGACAGCGAGCCAAAGATTCCCCCGGCAGGACCTGGTGCCGGCAAGGCAAGGCCCCCGGCAGAGTCTGACACCATCAGGGCAACGCCCGCATAGTCAAGCGAAGTGGTGCAGAAGAAGAAGATGATGCAGCACCCGGTTTACTTTGTTAGCTCCCTCTTGCAGGGGGCTAGGTCGAGGTACTCTGGTGTGCAGAAATTGCTCTTCGGCCTCCTTATGGCCTCGAGGAAGCTGCATCATTACTTCCAAGCCCACGAGATCACTGTCGTCACCCGCCTCCCGTTACAACGGATACTGCACAACCCAGATGCAACCGGAAGGATTATGGAATGGGCCTTGGAGTTGTCGAGCTTTGGGTTGAAGTTTGAAAGTACCTCAACAATCCAGAGCAGAATCTTGGCAGAGTTCATTGCGGAATGGACCTCAACACCTGACAAAGAAATCCAAGAGACCGCTCTCCCCGGCAAGGAAGTGGACCGCGACTGGATCATGTACTTTGACGAGGCTTTCTCGCTGCAAGGCGCCGGTGCCGGTGTGCTGCTTGTCGCACCCACCGGAGAGCACCTCAAGTACGTGATCCAGATGCACTTTCCCAGGGAGATGTCCACAAACAACACTGCTGAGTACGAGGGGCTGCTTGCCGGTCTCAGGATCGCGGCAAACCTCAGGGTGAAGAGGCTCATCGTCAGGGGTGACTCGCAGCTTGTTGTCAGACAAGTCAACAAGGATTACCAGAGCCCATTGATGGAGGCCTACGTAGATGAAGTGAGGAAGCTGGAGGAGCGCTTTGACGGTATCCAAGCGGAGCACGTTCCCCGAGCGGAGAACGACATTGCCGATTACCTGTCGAAGCGTGCTGCATTCAGGCTACCTGTGGAACCAGGTACCTTTTTGCTCCGGTTAACTCAGCACGGGGCGGAACAAGCGGAGGAAATCAGGTCCCGGCAAGTACTTTCCCGCTGAGCCCCCTGGGACTGCCGGTAAGGATGCTGCCGTGGACGCTGAGCCTGCCAAAGAGCAACTGGCTCCGGCAGGGCGTCAAGCCCTGGCCATGGAGACAGCCGCGCCCATGGCAGAGGAAATGCCTTTGGTCCTTTCCGTCGAGCCCCAGGCTCCAGCGTGGGTGTAGCATACTGTCTGATTCCTACAAACAGGGGAACTTCCTGAGGAGCAGGAAGAAGCGGAAAAAGTAGCCCATCGGTCTGCCCTGTGCCAGTTCGTCGATGACGTCCTGTACAGGAGAAGGCCGAACGGTGTGAAATTGAAGTGCATCCCCTGGGAGGAAGGACTGGAGCTGTTGGCAGAGATACATGGAGGCGTATGTGGCTCCCACATAGGGTCGAGGGCCCTTGCCGGCAAGGCATTCCGGCAAGGTTTCTTCTGGCCCACCGCCCTCCAGGATGCGACGACACTAGTAACCAAGTGTGAAGCGTGTCAGTTCCATTCAAAGAAGCTTCATCAACCAGCTCAAGCCCTTCAAACGATCCCTCTCTCCTGGCCATTCTCGGTCTGGGGGCTCGACATACTGGGCCCTTTCCCCCGTGCTGTCGGGGGCTTTGAGTACTTGTACGTTGCAATCGACAAGTTCACAAAGTGGCTAGAGGTGGAACCAATGAGGAAGGTGACAGCACAGTCAGCCGTCAAGTTCTTCAAGGGACTAGTCTGCCGTTTTGGTGTGCCAAACAGAGTCATCACCGACAACGGCACGCAGTTCACAAGCCACACCTTCATGCAGTACATTCAAGACCTCGGCAGCAAGGTCTGTTTTGCCTCTATGGCACACCCCCGGAGCAACAGCCAAGCAGAGAGGGTGAATGCTGAAGTGTTGCGAGGCCTGAGAACGAAGACCTTTGATAGGCTGCATAAGAGCGGAAGGCGCTGGATTGATGAGTTGGCGGTTCTTTGGTCGATCAGGACGACGCCAAATCGAGCCACCGGTCAGACACCCTTTGCCCTAGTATATGGGGCGAAGGCAGTTCTCCCCACGGAACTCATATATGGGTCACCTCGAGTGCTCACTTATGATGAGCTTGAGCAAGAGCAGTTGCGGCAAGATGACGCGACACTCCTTGAGGAAGATCGTCTTCGGGCGGCTGTGAGAGCAGCACGCTACCAGCAAGCCTTGCGCCGCTACCATAGCCGCAAGGTTCATCCCCGAAGCTTTGAGGAAGGCGACCTTGTTCTTCGGCGCATTCAGTTGGCCAAGAATTCCAATAAGTTGACGCCGAAGTGGGAAGGCCCTTATCGGGTAATACGAGTCACCAGGCCTGGCGCAGTCCGCCTGGAGACCAAAGATGTTGTTCCAGTGAGCAACTCCTGGAACATTAAGCATCTTCGTAAGTTTTACCCATAAGGCGTGGCTTGCCGGGTCCCCCGACAAGCCACCTTTTGTACAAGCCTTGCCGGCAAGGCATGTAACCCTTTGTACAAAGCCAGGCGCAGACCCTGAGCACAAATAAATGAAGCGCTGGCGCCCTAAGTTATAGCATGCATGCTAGGTCGAGTCTCTTCCTTGGTTAGGGTTGATAGTGCTTAGCGGCGATTAACCCCTAGCCTAGGGGTCGAGTGCACGTCTCTCTGTTCTTTTCTGCCCTCCTTTGGTTCACAGGGCACATGGGCACTTCTGCTGAGCTTCTTGGAAGAAAGGGAACGGACCGGCGTCCCGACCCCGGCAAACCAGAGTTGCCGGGGGCTGCAAGTACAAGGATCCAACCGCGGCAAGGCAAGGTTGTCGGGGGCTGCAGATCCAGATAAGTCTTTCATCCTATGTCATGCATTTCGGTAAGGAACTGGGACATGTGAAAGCTCATTTTATCTCCAGGCTACCGTGCTCCCCTTTTTCCTATACCTAAGGATTATCTCCTGGGTCCGAATTTGGTTGTAGCCGCGGCGGCAAGGAGATAGAATGAGGAGTCTAAGCCCACTTCCTCCCTGCCTCCGCCAAGGGCGCGAGAATGGTTGAGCGAAGTGAGGGGGGACGGCAAGGCCTGTTGCCGGGTGAAAAACGTTTATCTTAAATAGTAATAAGGATTCGCTCCTTGTCAAGGGGTCCACCCATGAACGAAAAACCCGGCAAACATCCCTTTTTCATTAAAAACATCCCACAGAGGTATTCGCACGGAATGAAAAACATGAGCAAGGGGATTACAAGTTCTAAATTTAACGAAGGCCCGAAGGCTTACAAACTAAAAAAGAGATGAGATGCCAGTAATACCTTTCTTATCCCTCTCCTCAGGAGGCAGGTCAAGAAGCCGAAAGGGCAAAAGGGGCGCCTAGGCGAGCTACGAGCAGCAGAAAGCACCAAGAGAACACCTCGGTGGCTACCCAAGGGTGGGCCGGTGATGACGGTGCCGGGAAAGGAGCTGGAAGACGAGGCGGCAGGTCGCCAGACACGCGACGAAGGCGTCGGTGTCCGCGTACTCCGAGTTGACGGCCTTGCCGCCCGCCCTCTTCCTCTTCCGCAGCCTCCCGACGCCAGCCGCCCAAGGAGACGGCCCCGAGAAGTTCAAGGAGCTGGCCCCTCCCCCGGCAAAACTCCGCCGGCGGAGCGACCAGGTGCAGATGCTGCTGCTGCCGCACCCGCCCAGGCGCGGGGCATCCGACGCCTAGTCGGACTCGTCCCCGTCATATGCCCCGCTGTCCTCCTCGTCACTTTTGCTCGAGGAAGAGCTTCCATCGTCGGAGTCTCCGTCGGAGGAGCTCTCCACGCAGCACTTCAGGCGAGTTTCAAAATCTCCGAAGACCTTGACGGAGAGCAACCCGTCCTCCATTAATTAGAAGTAGAGGACGAGCCCCGCCGTCAGGCTGTGGATGCGAGCGAACGTATTCCATCCACGGTGGAGGTACATGACCCGAGGAGCCGGGAAGTCGACATCGACCCGCGTGCCCCATTCCCGCAGCCCCTCATGTGCAACCTGAGGGTCTGGGGCGGGTCACGCTCCATCTCCCGAGCAAACGGGGCGGGAAGACGAAGACGGCGACGCGGAGGCCGGCGTAGCCTGATGAAGAACTCGCGGGGCTGGTCTCCAACGTGGCCCTCCGTCGGGAAAGGCATCATTGGCGGTGGCGAGGCCGGCGCGCCGCCCCGTCCTCCTCTTCCCCGAGCACCACGACCTCTGCCACGGCTTCGCCCACGGCCTCGCCCCTCCCCCTTCCCCTCACGGTCGGCTCCACCACCGCAAGCTCAGGAGGAGGAGGGGCGCGCTGTCGAGCGGCGACCCTCGCCGCCACCTTCGAGGGACCGGGGTTCCCTTCTCCATGACGGACGAGAGGAAGAAGCAGAAGCAGGAGGAGATAGAAGATAGAAGAATGCGGGATGCCATCCCCCCTTCCCTCTCCTTATAAAGGGGCGTGATAGGGGCTCGGCCTCCCCGCTCGGCTAATCCAGCCACCAGAGGCGTAGGGAATCGTGACCGACCCGCTGCCCCAACCAGCGACGGCCCGGTTTCCCGTCTCCACCGCTTGCCACCCCAAGCGCATGGAGGACGCGTGGCAAACGTGTAGAACCGAGGGGACGGGTGAAGCGACCTCTCCCCACCCCGTGATCGTGGGGTGTGGACGCCTTGAAGACCACGACCCGGCCCCATTCAGTAAATGGGCCGCGCCTCTACGCCTCTCCCTCTTCATGGGGAAGGCGCGAGCCTCCCCTGTATCACGATGTGATGCATGCCTGCGGAAACTGCCCCACGCATGTCGCCCACGTCATGTACGCACCCTTCCCATGTTGCGCATTCAACGCAGGTCATAGGGAAGCGCAGCAGACGAAGAGTTACTGCGGTGAAAATCCACCCGCCTGCCCGCGCACCGTTTTGGGCCTGGCCCAACAACGTGTCGCGCTTATGTGTGGCCCAGGCCCGGGGGCTCATGTCGGTGTACAAAAGTAGGGGCACACCTTTGTACCTCTTTACTTGTGCGCGGGCAGTCGGAGCCACGCGCCACAGCCACACTAAGCAGGGCAGAGGAGGGGAGTCGGAGAGAAGCCGAAGCCCAACACAAGACAACCACGACAACGCCAAGACCAGAAACGCAAGACAGCAAAGGGGTGGGGTGGAGTCCCCCGGCAAGGCCCTTGCCGGGGCAGGCCTCCGCGGCCCCGGCAAGGACCCTGCCGGGGCAACTTGCCCAAACACCAACAGAGCGAGCCACCCTTGAGCCTGCGGGTTCCAACCCAACTAACTGCAGTTGGACCAGAGCTCAGGAGGCACCTCTGTGGTGGCATGCAGATCTTCATCAAGATCATAAGTACATGAGATCAGATGAGGACTAGAAGATGGCTACCCTCGGCGAGATCCTTGCCGAGGAAACCCACAAGACCCCCGGCAAGATCCTTGCCGGGGACGACTGCGCGCCATGGCGAGGCCCTTGCCGGGCCACCCGGCAAGGCCCTCGCCAAGGGCACCAGCAGGTCCACCTCTAGGCCCGCACCAGCCAAGTCTCCACCGCCGTTCGCATGCAGCTGCCAGCCCAAACCAGCTGGGCAGGCACCTGCGTGGCAACATGCAGCTCCCAGGCCAACTCATCAGGCGCCTGCTTGGCAGCATGCAGATCTTCGTGAAGACTTTGCCACCGCGCCACCTCAGCTGCCTGCCTGCCTACATGGCGCTGCATGCATCGCTGACCAGGGCGCGTGTCGAAGCAAGGAGGAGCGGCGATGGACGGGACGGGACGGGCCTCGTTCCCGTCCCCAATAAAGCAAGGGGACACCTAAGCGATGCATTAAATGCGTCTTGTCCTGTAATACGAGTGATAAGCTCGTAGCACTGTACGCCTTTCCACCTCCTGTGTGCCACTGTGGCAGCCCCTTTCGACTATAAAAGGAGGCCCATGGCGTGCTGGAGAAAGATTCGGCTCTTTGAAACGGCCCAGCCACCGTAGCTAGTTGGAAGGCTCAAGAACACTCAATATATCCACCAAAGCAGGACTAGGGTTTTACGCATCCTCGCGGCCCGAACCTGGGTAAACGATCCTTGTGCTGATTACTAATCCTGCTCTTCTTGCAACCCTGCGCCCCGGCAACCGTAGTAGGGATTCTTATGATCCCATAGGTGTCGTTTCCCACCGACACCACGCCACCGCCCCACCACCGCCGTCAACCACCGCCCCCACCCTGAACCCTAAGGTAGATAATGGGGTACCTCTCCGGCGAGCCCCCCTCCCCACAACGGTTGGTTCTTCCTTAACTCCGGCGAGCCCCCCCCCCCACACCCTGAATATCGACTGACCCCAAAGTCAATTCAGTCGACTGAAGTGTAGCTAAATCGAAGCAACATCGCAAGCAAGAGCAAGAGCGAGAGCAGCAGCGCGAACAAGAGCAGACCAAGCAGGGGACTGAGAGCAAGAGCAGAGCAGTAGCGTGAGCGAGAGCTAAAGCAGCAACATCTCCTACTGATGTGGACGTCGCCGTGGAGGAAGTGGCCGGCGACGCCGCCTTGGATGGAGCCGCGCCGTGTCGGCTCGGGACCGAGCGCCGGCAGCACGGTGAGATCGAATCAAGAAGAAAATGCGGCGATTAGTGTACAACCTCTTTGGTGGCACCGATTAGGCCGCAGCTTCATCCGAGGAAACAGTGATGATGATGCTCTTCCGGTGGTGCAGGTGAAGACGGCGGTGTGGGAATGGAGGTGGCGCGAAAGACGAGGGGAACGTCGGGGCAGCTCCTTGGAGGTGGAGGACGGGGTGGCTGAACCAGCGGGACGATCAGATCGACGACGGATCCTCATCCGGTATGGTGGATGAGGGACGTCGAGGGGTTGCTGTGGACGACGTCGTCGGGGAAGAGGCTCCGGCTGGGTGGCGGACGGAGGAGGGTGTGGGGCTTCGCGGGTTTTCCCGGCCTCGGTGTACGAATGGGTGGGCGGATGGGATGGGAGTGGGGAACCATGGCTTAGGGACGCGCTTGTCCGAAATGTGGGGTAAGTTACGAAAGAACCCCCACCGATTTGAGGTGGTTCTTTCGGTTCAGGGGTATCACGGGCATTTCGCGTGTCAGGATTTCACAGGAGGTGGGAGTTTTCGCGCGCGTTATAATTTTGGAATAGCAAGGCGCGGGTTGAGATGGAGGGAGTTGTCGGAGCACAACGAGACAAATATTTATCTTAAATATTTCGGGGTAACAAGGCGCGGGTTGAAGAGGCGGGAGTTTCGCAGCACAATAGACAGAGACGCTAGCTTGAAATTTCGGCATAACAAGGCGCGGCTTGAAATTTCGGGAGAACAAGCTTAACGTGTACCAAAAAAGACAATTTAGACTAGTATGATATACTACGTACAATGTGTTTAACACGCACAACACACACACACACCATTTAGACTAGTAAGGTACATGTGCATTGCACGCATGAGATTTGGCAACCACATTATAGCATGTAAGCTTTGAGTCATATATGCATGATGTAGATGTTCGTATAATTCTTATAGTTCATTTCATTCAAAATCATCTAGTTTTTATAAGAAAGCTAATCTATTTTAAGATTCTTGGAATTGTGCGTTGTAAGGCATAAAGTAAAAACAAATCATGTAGAAAAACATTTGGGAAATTCTGATACGGAAGATTCTAGAACAAAGAAGAAGTGCTTGTGTTTTGAGGTTTGTGAATTATGCTTAAGTTCAACCATAGAGTCTTCTAGATTGTACATGTGGCAAAATCTGGTGGAATCTAGATGATATCCAACGGCCAGTAGTGCTCAAATTTGTCAGCTCTGCACCATCGGATTGGCCTCATCCAACGACCATCTTTCAAAGTTAAAGTTATCTGCACACTATATAAAAAATATAAAATATAATATATATATAGGGGTATAGATATAGATATGTGATGCGAAAGCCACCCATCATCTCCAATTAGAATAGTGTGTCCATGCACGAATGCAATGTGGCCAAACGATGTCTGCCATCGGTATCTCAAATTCAAACCAGTCTAACCTTGTTCAATGTGTATACATTACAACATGCTCGTTTTCAAACCACACCGCGTAGATCTCCGTTATATTCATGCATGCATGGGTTTCAAACATCATGATCTCTTATTCAAATATTTGAATTCAACTTTACATTGATTATGACCTCACCTAGTCTTTTACACCCACACATTGGTCTTCTCTTTATAATTGTACCACTAACTTCCTCTCGTGCATGCATGCACACACACACTACCAGTCAGCATTATCCATCGCACGCATGCAATCTTTTTCTTCAGGTCGGTCTCCCATGAAGGCACACACACACACACATCCCCCTCTCCATCATATCGGGCATTCTTTATCTCTCACGTGCATGCGCAACGATCGATGTTCCTCTATGTGTGTGTGTATATAGCTAGGTCTTTCATAGTTTTCCACATAAACCGATCAATCTATATATCTAGTGAGGTCTCACCCTCTTTCCCACGTCCACATCGATCAATCTATACCTCTCTATATAGGATTACATATATAGCTAATACACCCACATTAATTATATATCCAACGCCCCCCTCTCATCATCCATGCCTTCCGCTTCATCTCTCAGACGCGCGCACAATGGCAAAGACAGGGGGCAGCAAGGGCCCTGCCCCCCCCCCCTAACATCACTATATATTGAGGCTAATATGAATGTGATCATTAGACAATTGCTGGTAAAAATGGTTTAAGTTGATGAATTGGCCCTCCTCGTAAAGGATTAGCAATGCTTGGCCCCCTAGCTCATGGGACATTTTTCATGGCTCCGCCACTGCGTGCAACAGCGCACGTTCTCGCCCCCTCTCTCTAAATATCGATCTCGTAGTTGTGCACTCCTTCATAGTCTCCCTCCACTCGGCCCCTCGCACCATCTTCTAGCCCCCACCAGATTTTGCCACATGTACAATCTAGCAGACTCCATGGTTGAACTTAAGCATAATGCACAAATCTCAAAACAACAGTGGTTCTCCTTTGTTCTAGAATCTTCCGTATCATAACTACCCAAAAAAATTCTAGTTGAATTGCCATTATTTGTTTTTACTTTATGCTTTACAACACACAATTCCATGAATCATAAAATAGATTAAGGGCTTCTTTGATTCAAAGGATTCTTGAAGGAATTTTGGAGGATTCTAATCCTTAGGAATTTTTCCTATCTTGGTTGTTTGATTCGTAGGATTGTAAACCATAGGAATTTTTCCATATGATTCATTTGCACTAGATTTCATAGGAAACATCCCATCCACTCAAACCTCTTTGAAAGAATTCTCCGTTTTTTCTATGCACAATCAAACACTCGTACCATCCTGTAGGATTCAAGACGACATTCCACTCTAATCCCATGTTCTTCCTATTCCCGCATTTTGGAAATCCTACGAATCAAAGAGGCCCTAGGTTTTTTATAAAAACTAATTGATTTTGAATGAGATGAACTATAAGAATTAAATGAAGGTCTACATCAGGCATATATGACTCAGAGCTTACATGCTAGAGTGTGGTATTTATTCATAATTTGGTTGCAAAATCTAACGCGTGCAATGCACGTGTACCTTACTAGTACTTTGAGTATGTGCAAAACACAATGGCACGCTACACAGTGTCTCTCTTACAGTCCATGAAGCCACGTGGCACATGTGGAGGCGTTGTCGCGACATCCTTGTGTGGATTGATCACAGTGACGTGTTGTTGGTTCCAGAAGAATGTACTCGTCCTCTCTGAGCCGCACTGGCGGTACATGCACGAAGCGAAGATGTGCACGCACGCCACGCACGCACCCATTCCCTCACGCGCACACGCGGGTACACGAGCGGACGCAATTTTGTACCAAGATCCACCCCATGTGATAATTTGACGCGTGTAAAGTCCTTCACTTCATTGATGGTCAATTAATACAGCGCATGCAAATTGGGTGGACGTGAGGGCGGAAGAACGACATTACTACTCCACTGCGCGCATGCGAGTAGTTAAATCATGGGTTGCTAGTAGTACTTCCATTGGTCTCCTTCGTATTTTGTGCCAATTTTTGACAGTAACATAATATTTACGCATCTGAGAAGTGTAGTCTACTTGAAATTTATGTTCCACTAAACTCATCGGGAGCCGTTTCGGGCCTCGAAACCAAAAACCATCAATTAATCTTTACCTTGTTCCCATCACATTCGAAAGTACTAGTGCTACAATTAAGTGCAAGCCTGCTCACACCTACCAGTACGTACCAAACCTGAACGTGTTCCCACTATGCAGGTTTTAGTACTAGTGCTAGTACTTAGGTTATAAAAAGGGGAACTACCTAACCGAAAATTACTCTACCTTCCTCCTCATAAGTCCTCCTTCTTCGTCCGTCCTTGCCATGGCCGGTGTGCAGAGCTCTAGGTCGAGAACTACTCGTAACAAGGGAGCGGCAACCAAGGTTGCAGAAAAGAAAAGAGGGCTCACCGCCACGCAGAGACCTCGAAAGATCTCTCACGGGCAGGCGATGGCTCCCAGGAGCGCCCTAGACGCGGAGGCGAACATGCCAAGCTGGTGGCACTGGAGTCGTTATCCCTCGACGGCATGCTCGGTTAGCTCAATAAGCACCTCAATAAGCAGAAGGAGTTCATCCATGGCTTGGTGGAGCTACTGAAGGAGAGCCTCGACGACATGCCCGCTGAGCTCAATGAGCAGGGGGAGTTGACCGCCGGCTTGGTGATGTTGCTGAAGAGGAGCATTGCCTCAGAGAAGAAGGCGACCGGCAAAATCCTGCAACTTCAGGAGGACAAGGCAAAGCTCTGCCATGAGCTCGACCTGCTGAAGGAGGAGAACGCTGGCTGGAAGAAGCTGGATGAGAATAGTAGTTCCTTGATGAAGATGTTGCAGGCCCTCGTCATGGAACAGAAGGAGGAGTTGGCGAAGCTCCGCATCGAGCACCCGACTGCTGTCAAGGTACGTAATGCGGCCGTGGAACAGATGATGAAGGTGCGTGTCGAGAAATCCCGCGTCATGGACACAATGAAGAAGATGGCGGAGGAGACGCGCAAGGAGATGGAGGTCGTGGAGGCGATGAAGAAGCAGTTACGACTCCATGGCTAGCAACCCTTCATGTAGTGAGAGCAACGCCCCAGACGTGTGTGTGTGTCTTCCTTCTTTTTGGGGGGTGATAATCCTCCTTCTTCTTTTGCTCTTGTGTTTCTTATTTTGCTTCGGGTGTTTCGCCGCGGGTGTCACCTTCTCTGCGAGGCATGAATAGAACAATGCTAAAAATGAGATGACTAGCAAATTAGATCATTCTTTATCGCCAATAGAACAATGCCTCTTGCTACTAATATATAATAAGAGTAGAGAGTAGAGGATATGGCACTGGGCTGCCATGTTTCGTGCTCCTCCGTCGTACTGCAGTGGAAAACTTGAGTGTACCGCACGGTTCTTTGCTCCTCCTCAGGTCGTCGGCACATTTATATGAGCAGTCAAATCACAAGGCCCCGCCTTCCAGCAGTAATGAGCCGTCAAATCACAAAGGCCCTTGCCTCTCGTGAAAAGGACCAAGCTAGACTGCCCCACCCTCTAGCCTTTTAAAAAATGTATACATTTGTATAGTGGTAGTATCAATGGATTGCGCCATGGAGGAAAACTCGGGCGCCATTAATGGAGACCTTGGGAGAGAGGTGGACGGCAGATGGAGGTCAAAGGGCTCTCCTCCCGATAAGCACGCGCAGGGATCTGATCGCACGCCTCCCGTACTCAAATAGCTACCCTGCACGGCGCCTCCTAGCTAATAAAAAAAGGGGACGCGTGGCGGCACTAAATGGTAAATAGAACGCCCACGGTTTCAATAATACTTGTGTTTCCAATTGTAACGTGACAACACTTGTTCCAAAATGACTTTGTTGATTGTTAATGTGCGCGCCTTCGCAAATCGGACAGCAAAATTACCACAACATGTTGGTGCCATGTCATGACACCAAGCCAAGTTTCATGATTTTCATGCGTGTTTTGGATTTACAGGAATTAAAAAACCAAGTTTCTCAATGTTTCCAGCCGAGCCATGACACCCAGATGTTTGAATTTCATTCCCATTTCTGGCATGGGACCTAGAAATTTACCCGAGGACACACATGTGATTTTTCAACCAGCTTTGGTGCACTGGAGCATGTGCTTGTATTTAAAATTTGAATTATGCACACAAAGGTGACACGTTCCCTCTCATAACCACGAGCCTTCTTGAGAGAAGCTCCGGTTTGCAAGAAACTTATACCAAAACTTGTTCCTATTCTGCAAAAATTTTTACCACAACATGGTAGTACCATGACATGACACCATGCCAAGTTTCATGATTTTCAGGCGTGTTTTGGATTTAAAGAATTTTAAAACCAAGCTTCTCAATGTTCTCGGCCGAACCACGATGCCCAGATGTTTGAATTTCATTCCCATTTCTTGCATGGGACCTAGAAATTCACCCGAGGACACACATGTGATTTTTCAGTCAACTTTGGTGCACGGGAGCATGTGCTTGTAGTTCAAATTTGAATTATGCACATTAAATGACCAGAAACTCAATTAATGTATAAAAAAGGCCAAACGAACCCGGAATAATTCCAAAATTTAACAGGGCACTCATATAGTTCTATGTTGCCTCTGTAAAGAAAATCTGGGGGGAGGCAGCATATATTGTTTCGCACACAAAGGTATAAAGAAATAAAGAAATTAGCATACCTATTTAATTCTTGGGTTCTTATTATTTATGCCACTAGTTGTGTATCACTACTCAGTTTTGCCATTAGAAGTTACAACTACCCAAAAAATGCCATCGATCCGTGAGATGCCTGCTCAAAAATGAAATTAGATATCTAAAAATGCCATCGTTAAGTTAGATGTTTGCTCAGAAATGCCATTAGACATTGTTATTTTCATGTCAAACCTGTTGACCATGTTACATGACAAAAATAAGCCGATTCTCACAATGATAAGTTAATGGTGTCCAGCACAACACACCCCTCAAATAAAACTAAGCACCCTGGAATTCTTTGACAAAACTAAGCACCCTGAAATTCTTTGACAACTAAACTGCTGGCTATATGATGTTGGCCATATATATTGTACGTATATAATGTCAAGAAACGAGTGGTAGTACTATACCAACTAAAAGATGAAATGTACAAAATATAACGAGAAGAAACATAACATAGTTCTGCTGGGGGCTCAGCACAACACACCCCTCAAATAAAACTAAGCACACCAGAAATTAAACTAAGCAACTAATCCGGTAGACACTGCATTAGAACCACCATGAGCAACGACACTGCCACATTACTCGGAGTCCTCGTCCACATCCTCGACGTCGTCCTTGTCCCTCTTCCTCTTGGGCGATACTTCTTTGCTTGAACCGCACACTTGGCTCTTGCTCTTCATCCAACCCTTGTAGATATTTAAACAAAGGTAGCCATCCATTGCAGCATAGTGGATGTGGTCTATATCTAGTACAGTCCACTGCCATGCACGATGAAACGTGTGCGGAGGTTTCTTCAGTTCACCGTACGAAGGATGAACCATGGCTCCTGCCAGGGTCAGCATTGAAGGCTGATCAAGGGAGGGCACCAGCCCTTCCTTCTGGAGGTCGAAGGGGTCGCCTACAATGAGGCCTATCCGACCCAGGATTTCCTTGTCGTTCCTAAAGTCTACAGTAACGAATTTGACACGGCCGCCCTTGTGGAACTTCTGAAATTCCTCGCACTCAACGTCGGCATGACATATGTGCTAGACCAAGCATAAGTCATGCACGCAAACCTGGATCACGGCGGGCTTCTTCTTCTCTGCCTCCTTTAGTTTCTTCTCACTTCCCAGGACTGTGGTGTACTCAACATCTAGCCCAGCGACCCACTCATCATTTGAGTTTTCGAACATGCGTTTGAAGCGAGCAAGGCATTCTTTCACCGTTGCGGAAGAACGGGTGTAGATGACGTCGAACTCATCGCCGCTGATGGTTTTAACCTTGTACTCACCGCCGATCATGGAGATTTGGGACGCCATGGATTTGGGAGGAGGGTTAGGATTAGTGCAACTGCCGTAATGTGAAAGGACGGGACGACTAGGAGCGGTTTATTGATTGTAAAAATGTCGAGTGGGGGGCGTGCGAATGGCAGGGTAGTGGCTTGCCTGGTGGATAAATGGATTCATGCACAGTACTATGGGGGCCCAATTAGATGTCATGTCTACTCGACGCCCAATTAAATGGCTTTCGATGTCATGTCAAGCGTCGGGAAAATTACAGGTGATACGAAGCTTTCCATTCTCCCATGATACGGGCTTCCGAGAGCCCTTGGATCTGAGATCGAACGGTTGCATGGCGTGATTCTAGACCTATGGGTGAATATCCTATCCTAGAGGGTTATTCTACAAATTTTCACCAACTTAGCATGCGACCGTTCGATCTCAGATCCAAGGGCTGCCAGCAGCCTGTATCATGGTTGCGCCTACCACGACCGTCGCCTCGCTCGCGCGGTCGCGCCCTTGGAGATTTAACACGGTGCGTTAGGCTATCTGATGTTGGCATGTCATACATAGTCATCACTTAGTCACTCATACAACAAGGTTAGCTATAGGGTTGGCTATAAGAGTATTGTTTTGTTTACTTCTCTCTATCTCTTTCTTCGTAGTATTTATTGCATTTGCCAAGGAGTGACCTCTTCCAATGAAATGGTGCTTAGATGAGGTGCTATGGGCATTAAATGGCTTAGCAACTCAAGTCCCCAATGCATAGGTGCTTAGTTTTTTGTTGCTAAGTTTGCTTCATCTAGGTACACGCGCTTATCACCATTTCTTCCTGGGGTCACCAAACTAGTCTCTCTCTTCTTAATTAACTTGCCACATCAGACTTTATGCCTATGTGGCAGGCTTAGCACCTGTAGGATCAAGTACAATAGTGGGCTATAAGCCCGCTTTACATGGCATTTTTGCATATGTGGGGGAAAGAGGCAAGGAAAAAGTGGAGGAGTGGGCTCTCAAGCAAGAGTCGGCCTCTACATGGTGGAGCATCGGGAGAGGCACCTGTATGGAGGTGGTCAGGAATCGGGAGACTCAAGCCGGTCGTAGCACCGCAGTTAAAATGATAATGGCAAGTCAAATCACCGGGCCCCACCTGTCCAGCAGTAACTCACTGCCAAATCACACAGCCCTACGTTTGCAGCAGCCCACTCCCTCATCTTCTCGCGTCTCTGTCGAACCGACTAGGCGGAACTGCCCCGCCTACCACGCGGGAAAAGCCCCGCCCTCGACTTTTAAATAGTACAGTATACTAATTTTGTATCCATGGATTGCGCCATGGAGCAAAGCCTCAAGAAAACGGTGGTACACATGTACGGAGTATACAGCACGCCCGTCGCGTTCGCGTCGCACCCCAGATGATCGGTCGGTCTGGCACGCTGCTCTACGAATGGAACGCGCGTCATATTGCGTTTGCACACACATGTGGGGCCGCAATTGAGAACCGACCATAGGCACACTCCCCGGCCCCGCAAGTCGGGTGAGTTAATAGAAGAGAGAGACGAGCGATAGTACTACTAGAGAAGTGTTGTAGGAGTACATATGTTGGTACCTGGACGATCCCTGCAAGACACGGAAGATCAGTTCGTCCATGCATGTGACCAGACTCCAGCAGACACGCCTGGATTGGCTATCGTCTACATATCGTGTAGGCTGTGTTGTACAGGGCTGTAGTTCTGGTGAGAAATCTAAAAAAAGGTTTATTGTCATCTCGCAAAATTAGGTGTCATGTGCTTCGGATCACTGCGAGGGTTAAACAACGACAACTGAGTTGGGCTAGTCATTGGGGGCACATGCACAAAGACTACTCGGCTGCCATCTAGATCAAGCCGGCTATGTTAATTAGGACATCTATCGACGGACCCCTTTTCTACGAGTTTATCTTTAATTTGAGCTTTGATCCTCGTCTAGTTTGTCCGTCGGGATTCATCTTGTCTCCTTTGGGCAGTGAGGTTATGATTTCTTGTCATGTGGCATTTTTTCATGTTATATGTTATAATCTGGTGCTTCAGATCAAAATGACGACAACTGCGCCTCTGGGGCACGTGCATGAAGACTTCTCGACAGCCATTGCCGAGGTCAAGCCGGCTCCGGCCGGTAGACAAAAGAAAACTAGTACTCCACTATATAGCCAGGAGCCTCCGCGCTTGCTTGCTAGTGTTTCTCTCTTCACACTGTCTCGTCCTCTCCAGATCTAAACACGACAGCAGTGGCCACACTCTCTCTCTACTCACCGCTGGTCACAGATCCAGCCGGATCCTCTCCGCCGGGGAAGGTGAGAAGGTGCAACGTTCACGCGGTCGTCCTCGGTGATGGATCTTACCCACTGCCAGCGCGTCCCGATCAGCGTGCCTTGCTGTTCTCTCCCAAGCGTCGCTGGCGAGGGAGGGCCTCCTACCCCTTGTTCCTTGCTGCCGTAGTGTGGGCAGATCCGGCCTCCCGCCGCCCACCTAGCGACATCCCGGCGACTCTCAGGTATAACTTCCTTCGAAACCGGCCTTGCTCTACTTCCCGAGCTCCTGACATCGCTGCATTTGTATCTTTCACTATTTCTCAGGCCCCCTCGTGTAGATAGGATCGATCGGCTATTCGAAAACCACCTAATTTTTTACTGTTAAGAGGTAAAACTAGTTCATGCACTCGAATCTAGCAGTACTTGGTTCAAACAAGGAAGAAAGGGGGTGGGGGTGGGGGAAGATTTGTTACCTGAATCTAGGACTTGGTCGAAAGAGGAAATAATGGGGGTGAAAAGTAGCAGAGACTGGCTATCCAACTGGTCTCTAGGTCTAATAGGGAAATAAAGGGAACGCAGTACAAACTCAATATAAACCCGATCTATTGGTTGAAAAAGGAAAGAAAGTGGGGACTGGGGGACAAGTCAACAGAGTAAATCCAGCACTAGATTTGCTAGCCTCACACAGTATAAGGTGGCGATATACCGAACAAAAATGGGATCAACAGAGTAAGTCCTCTTCTGATGTTTGTTGCCCCGAGCCGCTCTTATGTAATGCCACTGGTAAAATGTAGCAGTCGCACTGTTAAAAGTAAGGACATGTTAAACCAATGTTGTTTTCAATGTAATGCCTCCAGTAATATGAATCAATGGCACTTTTTTCATGTCCTGCTAAATTTCCCATTAAGATAAGTTGCTTCTTTTTGTTAGAGATGCAACTGTCCTAGTCCGCCTACTCTCCAGGAGCTTCACGACCAACCTTCATGTTGCTCAATTTTATTGCAGCTAATGAAGAAGAAGCTATGTGGGTTTCGTTTTCTGATGGAAATGGAACCGGGGCTGGAGCCCTTTTCTTAAAAAAGAAGAAGAAGCTGCTAGCTCATGGGACATTGCTTCATTTTAGGTGAACTGCACCAAAAGGTCCCATGAGTTGAATCATCCATGTTGGTGACTGGTGTCATCCCTTCTACAATGGCGTTGACTGCAGATATGGTTCCCATCACGAGGTATGTTCCTTTTTGGTCTGACCGTTTGCCAAAGATCCTGCATGTTGATCCTGCTCTTGTGCTACTGTTTTGGCACTGCCATGATAAAGCAGTAATGTTATTATTTTGCACCTTAATCTAGTGGCACTATTAATTTGAGGCAATGTTTTGGCACCGCTAGTGCCACTGTTTTTTTTTATATATCGAAAGAGGGGGTTCCCTCTGATTTCATTAAAGAAACCCAACCATAGAGAACCATTATCCGACAACATCTCAGTGTAAACGGGCAGTTATGCAACTACTACTAGAACGGACTGAGTACTAGCAGGAGACAAGTTCGCCACATAAGCTAGGCAGATAGGGGGACGCAACACCAGCTCGACCAAGTTTGGATTACAACCCAAATGCTACCACAGAAACATCAGGGGGAAGATAGGGACTGAAAGAGCCGGCTTCAGCATCCCAGTCTAAGCACCCCCGGCCTTCATCCTTGCGATGCACGGTACACCTCGTTTGCCACCTGCTCGACCCTAGTGTCACTGATAAAATGAAGTAATAATACAGTTAAAATAGAGCGAGTGTCCTCTCTATCATTTCATTTCCAATGTAGATAAAGAAAGTGCTTCTCTTTGTTCATGTATGTTTCATCAATTAGTCCCATTGTTAATGTTTAAGCGTTTCTGCAAGCTGGGGTGCTTAATTTTAGTTGATCTGCATAAAAATAGAGATTTGAATGTCTCAAGGCCCCTCCTTGTACTACCGTTGTACACTGATGTTCATCACTGGCAGAAGGTGTATCGGGGAGACTTGGGACGATTTCCAGTATGAGGCGTGGCGTACCGTATGAGGCGTCGCAAGGCCCATCTCGCCCTCGCAGCATGGCATACTATGATACTATCACAATATTTTCTTCTATTTATTTTGTGTGTTTCGTCAACTAGTGCCACTATAATGTAATCATGCTTTTTCATTATCTGTGCAAACAGGGTTATTCAGCTGCATTTTGGTGGAACTGCACAAATGTACGGATGGAACCAGCATATATGCAGAGTGCGAGGTGTGCCAAGTAAAAATTACCGACACCAACCATGCTCCATGCACGCATTGGCATCCACCACCACCAGTGGGATGTGTGGCGCTCTCTGTGGACGGATCTTTCTCGGCAGCAAATCCTCTAACCAAATACTAGTAGCTTATATTGGCAGTTTTCTAGGGAGTACTGTTTTCTCAAAAGAAGCACCAATCTATTTTTCTTTATTTGTACACAGTGTCACAACTTTGACCCAAAGGTCTAGAGCTATTTAAGGGTGATTGGTGTAGTACTCGGAGACTGGTTGTAACCATGATTTTCATTAGCTATCACACTGATTGTAAGCATGAGCAGGTGGAAGATTAGGTTAGTGCGAAGCTTACCTTAAACCCTACCGTCCTCGAAATCTCCCACTCATTGTTAAACCAAGTAAGGATCTCCTTCAACCTGGCTAACTTTGCCTGGTCGCCGCCGGCGATCTGCCTGATTCGGTGCTAGCTTTGGAAGATGGGAGGAGAGACGGTGGTCTTGCAATAGAGAAGAGGGAGAGGCGAGACAGTGGTTTTGGAATGGAAATGATGGAGAGGAGAGGACGTGGTTTTGCAATGGAGAAGAGGGAGAGGCGACACGGTTGTTTTGGAATGGAGATGATGGAGAGGAGAGGAGGTGGTTTTGCAATGGAGAAGAGGGAGAGGAGCGTGTGGCAGCGATTTAGGATTGGACGAGAGGGCCGGCGCGCTGTGACTGGATCAAAATCAATTTACCCTTCAATTAAGAAAGCGACCCCACATTAACTAGTCTCCCTTTTATTCTGGGTCATAATTGACCATGATTTTCACAAATAAAATATATGTTATACGTTGCAAAAATCATGTAATTTGAAAGTACATTCAGATATGAACCAAACGATACAATTTTTGGTGACATGCATTCACATTTTGCTTGTCAAATACAGTACGTGGTCAAACTTTGACCCAAAATACGCAAAACAAAAAAATACTTCCAAGACCAGCGCCGCTCTTCCGCTCTTCTCCTCTTAAACCACCGCCGCTCCTCTCCTGTTCCAATCTAAATCCAGCGCCGCTTCTCTCCTCTTCCATTTCAAAACCACTGCCCCTCCTCTCCTGTTTCCAATCCAAAACCAGCGTCGCTCCTCTCCCGTTCTAAACCAAAACCAGCGCTGCTCCTCTCCTCTTCCATTCAAAAACCACCGCCGGCGAGTGAAGGTGCTGTGCATAAGTAGATCGATGGAGGAGTACAACCGATACGTGACGATCGCAGACGGCGACCCTGTGAAGCTAGCTAGGATGTTGGAGATACAGTCTTGGTTTGACAACAAGGACCAACTAGCGGCGACGGCGACATCCATGGCCAAATATCTGCAACAGAGCGAAAAGGCGGCGATACTCCCGGAGGGAGTCGCGCGGGAGTACATAGAGCTGCTCCTCTGGGCCATGGAGCAAATAGATTCACCGAATCCGATCGTGAGGGAGCGGTGGTGGGAGTATCGATCCTAGATGGAGCATCCACCAGAGATTGAAGGATCGAGCATCTGCAGGGTGCCGTTTGCGAGGGTGTCGTGCCAGAGCGAGCCGGTGGAGTCTTCGTCGACCGAGCCCAACTGCAAGAGGAGAAAAACAGTTGGCCCGACAATGCTTCCCCGCCATCCTCTCCCTCGCCGTTCACATCGTCTCATGGGGCGGCTGTGTGCCGTTGAGGAATAGGAGGGATTGCCCCCCCAGACCAATAGTTGGGCAGGTTGTGAATTGTCAGGAGGAGCTTAGGGTTGTTAGTATTTGCAGGTTGTGAATTGTGTTTTGTGTTGTGTATTTTGAGAGTACTTTTAGATATGAATGTCTTTTGAATTTCAAATTTGCAGTATCGAGCATATGAAGTATTTTATGGATTCTAGAGATCCATTTTTAGCACTTAAAAAATGTAATTTCATAGGAGTATAAAAGTGGAGACAATGTGATTCTCACAGAAGAAACTGCAAGTTTCAGTTTCAGATAAGAAACTCCAAGTTCAGTTTCAGATAAGAAACTGCAACTTTCAGAGGCAGAGCATTTATATTAACACGGCCTTTTCAAACAGTGTTAACATCATGCTGGAAGTTTTATTCATGGTCGAAACTGGAACTACCAGCCAGTTAACATCATGCTGATCAACATTCATGCATAGCACATCTTCATATGATGCACAGTCAAAAATATATGCTATTTTCAAGATGCCCACACAATGTCGAGTGTGTGAAAAACAGAGAAAACGAGGGATGAAGTTTTGGCAAGTGTTGGACGTGGTGTGCGTAGATGACAATTGGGACCCACATGTCAATAAACGCAGAGGCAAAAAAATTGGAGGTATTTTCTCTGCACAGGTGGAATCGACCCCGGGCGGAACAGCTTTCGGGTAGTGTCACTCGGTCACTAGGCTAGTTCAGTTGTTTCGTTACTAATAAAGCACTTCCTCAGGTGGTCAGATCTCCTCCTGCGCCTTTGTGCGCTCGCCGCGACGCCGCTGTCTGCCATTGTGAACATGCTGAACAAACGAGAGGAATCTGGAGAGGACTGTACGTGGAGAGGCGGACAGTCGGGACCCACCAGGTCTATGGCCGTACGCAAGCAAGTGCCTCATCGAAAAAATACTTCTTCCTAATGCTATAATGACGTTGGGGCCCACGGGTTTGTCAATATAGTTACATTTTTTTAGGTGCTTCGACGTAGTTACTATAGGAGATAAATTCACAACGAAGCCGGGGAGCTGGCAGGTATCATTTATTATCACTGAGGCAGCAAGTATCAGCTGGGTTTTGGGCTGCCCCGTCTAGGCTTTCTTTTTTAACATGCGCAGCCCACGACCTCGGATGGGAGGTCCATAGGCCGGTCGGGCCTATGGACCTCCCATCCGAGGTTTTATTTTTCCTGGAACATCGGTAGCCCAATTTATGTATTATTTTTTGAAGAAAACGCAGAGGTCTGTTCTATTTTTCTATATAAGAATAGGAATGCCTGGTCCAACTTATGTTTCCCTTCTAACTATATTATATATATATTTAAATTATTTTATATGTTATTATATATTATTGTTATTGTCATCATATATTTAACAGATACTTACATATGTAAGAAAACAATATCCCACATCTTATTAACTTATAAAAATAATTTCTTAACAATAAAATCCTGGAAATTTTTTGGCAACGAAAATCCTGGTGATTGTGTACAAAAGCTTGGTAAGATTTAAGGACCAATGTAATAATAAATCACTTATTATTTAAATATATATATATAACAAAATGCTCAGCCTCTGTTTATATTTTGATAACATTGCTGCGCCCACCCCAACATCATAATTAGAATAAGCCCAGCAAAATCGTGTATTTCAAGAAAGTGCAAATGTGACAGCCTGGATTTTTGCCTTCTCTCTTTTGCCGGACTTGCCTTCTCTCTTTTTCTGGACTTGGTTTTCACCGTGGTTTTTGCCCTGATTTGACTTGGTTTTTGAATCATTTCATATGGACTTGTCACTTGGGCATATCCTTGGCTTTCACCCAAGTGTTCTATCTACATTATTCTTCCAACAAATTCCCAAAATAATCAAATGAATATTTTTCTTAAAAAGAAAAATATTCATTTCCCTCTCTGAAACTCACTTCAAAACCCTGTGCTCCAAAGCAACCTCAATTTTTCTTGCTCAGAAAAATTTGAGATAATTCATGAATATTCTTAGGACCCTGGCACACCTTCCCATGCAAAAATATTGCATCACTTTTTGTAATATTTTTGCTGTAGAAAATCTTTTCACTTCTGGACCAAAAATGCACTTTGTACAGCAAGTGCATTTTTCCTTGAGCTTTTGGCCTTGAGTTTTCTTGAGCTTAAACACCTTCCTAAGAAACCCTAAACCCTAGGAGATTAGCCCTAATGGCCTTCTAGAAGGTGGCCAAACTTGGCGACCAAGTTTCTGACCAGAAACTTGCCAGCTTGGTAGAGTCACATCTGGTCGGCCTGGGTATGATCCATCACCTCTCCTAGACGTAACACTGCACGTTCGAGCGCGTAGACAAGGTTTGGCCGCTCCTGGCCGTCGTTTTGACCATGCCAGCTTGGTGACCGCGCGAGGACACGGCGCCTGGCAGCGTCTCGACGCGCTCTGGCTGGCGCCTTGCTCTCTGTTTCGCGCGTGCTCGTTCCAGCGCTCGCCCCCGACTGCCGCACCGCGCCACAACCCTCAACCCATCAAGCTTGACCCCTCCCTGGCGCTCGCTGATGCCGGAGCTGCCGCAGCAAGCACAGGCGTGTCGCGGCCAAAACGCCACAGTGCGCGCGTGTGCTTGTCTGTTTCCCCAACCGCCTCATGTGCGCGTCCGCAAGCGTGGGCAAGCCCCTGAGTCGACGCAGCACCTTGCCCCCTCGCGTTGGAGCTTCTCGTCGACGTTCGTCGCGTGTCCAGAATGCTCCAGCGGTGACACGTTCCCCCCTCTTGCTTCGGCTATATAAAGCAACCCCGACCCGAATCCTGGCCACGCACCACTCCACACAACCACCACGAACACATAGAACGGCCGCAGTTCGGTCGGGCAGGCCTCTGGCCGTCGCCCCGACCCGAGGACTCCGGCGATCCCCGCAGGCCAGCTGTCGTTCTCCAGGGCCTCTCGTGCTCAGGCAACTGCTTGGGCAGGGCCTTGGTGGTCTGTTGGTGCTGTTTGGAGGCCGCCAAGCCCTCGGAGCTGCCTCTAGCTGCCGTCTTCAACCTCTCCGGCGAACCCCGTCCGCCACCGAAGCTTGCAAGCTCAACCCCGAGCTGCTCCGTCCACCTCTCGCGAAGCCATGGGTACGGGCAGGTGCGCCACGAGTCCCGCTTCCAATCTATCCCTCTAGCCTAGCCCCAAACCCCCTCGTCGCCGGCGTGAGCTCCGGCGAAACGTCGCCCTCCTCTGATCTCGATCCCCCTCTCTCTCTCCTAATAGGCGGGGCCCAGTGTCAGCCTCACCACTCGCGCCCGAAGCGGTACGAGTGGAGGCGCACTACCGTTTTACGTCTTCGACGTCACCCCCCCCCAAGGATTTTTCGTTTATTCAAATTTAATTCAGAAATTTGACTAAACTTTGACCAGCCACCATTTCTAAACCATAAGTACAAATGAGTTGATTCTTTTTGCATTGTCTTTTTTACAGAAAGCTCTAACAGCACACCAAAAGGTGGATTTTTCCTTGGTGTCTAGAATTTCTGGTGATTTTCAGAATGTGTTTTGACATTTATTTTTGTGGTTTTAAATTATTTTTCAGAAGGAGAAGCTTGTCTTGAAGCAAACCAAGAGGGGTGTGATCCTCCTCTACACTAAGGCAAGCCACACCAGCATTTGGATGGTCTTATTTCAATATCGATGATTTTCTACTTGAATATGAGTTCTTATTTGCATTTAAAATTTGGTAAATAATTTTGGTAAATTGTTAGTTACTTTATTCTGTTAGAAATGCTTGTTTTAGTTACTGGTTGCATGCATTGAACTTGTTTGGTTAGGTAGAGTAAGATTTTGCACTATGCATATTGCTATGGAAATTAATGGTAGTAATTTTCACTAAGTGATACTTTCATTTAAATAAAGAACTAATAAAAATGTTGCTTGCTGGTAAAAATGAGGTATAACCAGAAAGTTTGATCCTTAGTGTTGCAAGATAGTTGTGTGGTTAAGTTTGATCCATGAACATGAATTGTTTGCTTTGCATGACGAGTAGTTGCATGATTTCCGGTATTATGTCATGTTAGTAATAAAAAGTTTTCTTAAAGTTAAACTTGATTAAGTTCAACTTGAATATGTGGTTGATCACATCATGGTGCCACTGAATCGGGTTTTTAATTCAGTGCGACCACATTTACCTAATGGGAAGGTCTTGATTCGGTCCTTTGTTGTGGCTCTCACCAGTGCCTCCTGCGAGGGAAGGTTATGGGCATGCATACCCTGGCCCGGCAGGCAGACATAACCTTGTGTGCTCGTTTTTGTTTTTATGGTACCTTGTCCCCGTTTGGGCCCGTTTTGCCACGACGGTGGCCATTGGTGTCTTTGGTAGACACGGGGCCACCCAAGACCTAGCCCTGAGAGGGAGATGGTCGGAGTGGCCGGGGAGAGTGCATGACAAGGGGAGGGTTTCGTCAGACTATTTTGGTCCACCCGAATGGGAGTGCGAGGCCAGGTACTCCTTAGTGTGGGTAAAGTGCGCTACCTCTGTAGAGTGTATTTAATCTATCAATAGCCGTGCCCTCGGTTATGGGCAAGACTCGAGAGCAAGTCACACCATGGATCAACTTTTATAATTAATCTTGCAAACTAAGCGATTGTTGTGATGCATTGTTTCGTGGTGAACCTTGAATACTCAAGGTGTTCATGGATTTTTGGTTTTAGGTGTGACCCCAGTGTGGTCACCGTTTGGTTACGAGGTAACCGTCTGGTAAGCGAGTCCGCATGACTCGGTGCATTGTTTGGCTGCATTGCATCTGTAGTATTTCTTGCATTAACTTAACTTGCTTAATTATCATGATATTGTCTGTCATCGTGCTTATGTTTGTTGTGAGCTTGCAAGTACATTCAATGTACTGACCTGGCGTGTTATGCCAGCTTTCAGGCAAGTCAATTCGCGTCGGAGCGCATCTTGTGTCTAGGCCGTGTCCACGTCGGTGTCCCTGTGCTATGGAGTTCCGCTACGTCATTCTTCCGCTGCCGCGTAGTTTCGTATGATCGAGGCCCCAGCCATCTTCATTAAATAATGTACATACTGTCCAGCAGCACCGTGTGTGCCGCTTGGCCTCGCATCTTGATGTAATATCGGACCTATGTATCCCGCTAGTATCAATAAAGCGGTTATTTTTGTACCATGTTTTGTTGTGTATTGCCAGAAGACTCGATCTCTAGGCTGGCAATGCAGGGTAAACCGGTTGCTCTGAGCCGGGGTGCCACAACGCTTGGTATCAGAGCCGCGCTAATTGTAGGACACACTAGACCGATAGTGCGTTAGTAAAACGGTAGATAGCTTCGTTTGAGTGCCGGTAGTCATAGAAATTGGTTGTTGCATTGCATGCATGTTTAATTGTTGTTATTACTAACCGTATGGTTTGTGAGTGTAGATGGCACCAGTACCGATCTTGTACCATCCTGAGCCAGCTCCGTGCACATCGCCGCACCTGCTTCAGAACGTGTGGCGACGACTCTATCCAGAGGGTGCTGATCCAGAGTATCGGGTGTATCGCGAGCATCTGGCCGGTGCATTGTATGAGTATTATGCTGAGGTCACTCTACACCACAGTTCCCCATCCGGCGCTTACACTTGTTCGTCTAAGGGTGGTCTTGCTTCTACGCCATCTCAGGCGGTTCAGTTTGCTGCTATCGAGGCTCTTGTAGACTTGCGCTACAATGAGGTTCGCATGCACACCCACCCTGGTCTTTTCTACTACCCATCTCTGCACGAGAATGGGTGTATCCGCTTTCCTTTGATTAATCCGGCGTGCGATCGTCCCACTAGCCACCTTGCACGCTACATCACTGCTAGTTATCTCCTTAACTACGAGTTAGCTCGGGAGCTCTCACGCGCTCGCGCCGCTCTCGCTACTGCTCATATAAGGAACCCTCTTCCAGCTGTCATCTATACTTCTGCTCCAGCTCCTCCCACCTCCGTTCCTCCGACGACCCCGCAGGGTACCGTTAACCCTTTGACGGTGAACCCTCGCAGCGCTCCTGCTGCATGGTCTTCTCTTGTCGCTACTCCTGCCGCTCCTATGCTTAGATCCCATCCCCCACCTGCCCCTGAGGGAGAGCCCTCAAGGCAGCATCAGTGCACCTCTCTTCCCCCGGAGGTCTCTACTATCAGTTCAGGATCTGGGTCCAGCTCAGGAGACGAGCCTACAGCAGCACCATCCGAGCAGTAGACCGTTAGAGTATCGTGGTAGTCATGAGCATGATGTATGGCTATAATCGCACTTGTCATGATGCGTAGTTTCATGTACGAGGGTAGTAGACTCATTGCGATGTTTACTTTCATGTTGGGACTATGTATAATTATGTTGGACTCTTTTATTTGACTTGGTTTTCATTCATTGTTTTCTTCCGGGTTGTCATTGGTTTTCCCCCATTTTGGAATTTTCTCATCATGGTTGCTATGTATTGGGAAAACGAAAAATAGGATGCCGCGTGGAGGCAGCAGCAGTCATGCTGGTGAGGATGTCCCTCTCCGTCATTCCGCAAGACAGGCAGGGCATTCCCCTGAGCCATACCAGCCACCTCCGCCTCCACCGCCATAACTGCCTTCCACTGAGCAAATCCTGCAAATGTTTGAAGAAAGAAGGAGCAACGATCTGCTGGAAATACTGAAAAGTGTACAAGTTATGGTTGGGCAGAATGGAAACCCAAATGGCCATCATTCCAAGCTGTCAGATTTTCAGCGAACCAAGCCTCCCAGTTTCAGCCATGCTATTGATCCTTTGGACGCCGACAACTGGCTAAGGACTATTGAGAGAAAAATGGAAATTGCTCGCACAGACGAAGGAGACAAGGTTCCCTTCGCAGCGCATTATCTCGAAGGAGCTGCCGCCATATGGTGGGATAATGCCAAAGCAATATGGCCTGCCGACGAGGAAATTACTTGGACAAAATTCAAGGATCATTTCCGCAAATATCATATTCCCACCGGAGTCATGAAGATCAAGCAACGCGAATTTCTCGCTCTCACTCAAGGCAGCATGACAATCGCCGAGTACCTGAATAAATTCAACCATCTGGCCCGCTATTCTCTCCATGATGTGGCCACAGAAGAGCGGAAGATCGACCAGTTCCTTGGAGGCCTAAATCAGCATCTCAGGTGCACTCTCAGTATGTTTGACTTCCCGGACTTCCTGACTTTGGTGAACAAGGCCCTCATCGCCGAGAGGGAACATAAGCTCCTACACGACAACAAGCCAGCTGCTAATGACCACAAGCGCAAATTCGAGCCCAAGAAGGATATGCAACCAGTGCAAAAGGCTCGTACTTGGCAACAGACTCAGGTGGAGTACAAACCCAATTGGCAGCAGAATGTCAACAAGACTACTACACAAGTCAAGAATGTCATGACCAGCCCGGTGCGCGACGATTGTCAGCGCAACAATTCGTGTTTTAGCTATGGTCAAACCGGACACTACGCCCGACAGTGTCCCAAGAACACCAAGCACGTCGCCCCGTTTCAGCCGCAAGTCAACTACATGGAGCAGTATTCCGCCCCGATATAATCCAAGGGCAAGTTCATCACATCTTCACAGGCGAAGCCCAAGAGGACCCGAAAGTCATCATTGGTATGTTCCTCGTTAACAACATACCCGCCGTAATTTTATTTGACTCTGGGGCTTCCCACTCTTTTATTTCGAGGGGTTTTGCTTCCCAAAACAATTTTCCTTGCTCGATTTTGGGAAAACACATGCTGGTACAATCCCCGGGATCCCTACTCAGAAGCAATCTCGTCTGCCGAAATTTGGAGATTGACATCAAGGGCGTCAAGTTTCCAACATCGTTGATAATCATCGATTCCAACAAATTGGATGTCATTCTGGGCATGAATTGGCTAACCCAATACCAATCTGCATCAGCTGTGCGACTAGAGAAGTTACCCTGAAAAATATGGAAGGTCGCACTACCAGTTTTTATGCCCGCAAGCGCATCCCCACAAAAGATATGGTTTTCGCAGCAGTGGCAGAAGAGGTGGAATTAATCCCAGTGGCCAGTGAGTATCCAGATGTATTTCCTGAAGAATTGCCCGGCATGCCACCAGACCGAGAATTGGAGTTTGCTATTGACCTGGTGCCTGGAACCACTCCGATACATAAGAAATATTATCAGATGCCTTCCTCAGAATTGGTGGAATTGAAGAAACAACTGGATGAGATGCTACAAAAAGGATACATTCGTCCAAGCTCTTCACCATGGGGATCACCAGCAATCTTCGTGGACAAAAAGGATGGCAGACTACGAATGTGCGTAGACTATCGACAGTTGAATGACGTCACCATTAAAAACAAGTATCCACTACCAAGGATTGACGATCTGTTTGATCAACTCAGTGGAGCCCAAGTGTTCTCAAAGATTGATTTGAGGACGGGATATCATCAACTCAAGATAAAGAAGGAAGACTCACCAACGCTCCTGCATTCTTTATGCATATGATGAAAAAGGTGTTTATGGATTTCTGGGACAAATTCGTGGTGGTGTTCATTGACGACATCCTCATTTACTCCAAGAGCAAGGACGAACATAAGGAGCATCTTCGAGAAGTACTGCAAAGGCTTCGCGATCATCAACTGTATGCCAAATTCAGCAAATGTGAGTTTTGGCTCCAGCAAGTGGTATTCCTCGGACATATCCTCTCGGCAGAAGGAATCTCGGTGGACCCAAGCAAGGTAAAAGATGTACTTGATTGGTCCGCACCCACCACCGTCTCAGAAATCCGGAGATTCCTTGGACTGGCCGGATATTACCGCAGTTTTGATGTTTACTGCGACGCCTCCAGAAAAGGACTGGGGTGTGTACTCATGCAAGATGGCAAAGTGGTGGCCTATGCATCTCGCCAACTGCGGCAACATGAAGGAAACTATCCTACTCATGATTTGGAATTGGCCGTAGTGGTGCACGCTTTGAAAATCTGGAGACATTATCTAATTGGAAAGAAGTGCCAGATATTCATCGACCATAAGAGTCTCAAGTATATATTCACTCAGCACGACTTGAACGTTCGATAGCGAAGATGGCTCGAGTTGGTTAAGGACTATGACCTTGGAATAAATTATCACTTGGGCAAAGCTAATGTGGTGGCTGACGCCCTCAGCCGCAAACCAGCCAACCTTAATGCTCTAATGGATTCCTTACCTCCGGAGCTTTATGAAGAAAATATGCAGCTAAACTTGGTGATCACTGATGCCTGTCTTACCAATATATTGGAAGTTGCCCCCACTCTCGAAGAAGAAATCTGCAGTGCTCAAGCGGATGATAAGGTGTTACAAATATATGTTCAGAAGATGCACCAAGGGCAAGCACCGGATTTCTCTATGGATCAGCAAGGTTCGCTAAGGTTCCGAGGAAGACTTTGCGTACCCAACCAAGAAAGTCTGAAGAACAAAATTTTGGCGGAAGCACATGAAGCACCATACTCAATTCACCCCGGTGGTACCAAAAATGTATGAGGATCTTCGTCAGATATTTTGGTTGGATGGAATGAAGAAAGACATCGCATATTTTGTGGCCTGTTGCGACATATGCAATAAGGTGAAGGCGGAACATCAAAAACCCGTCAGACTCCTCCAGCCTCTGCCGGTATCTCAATGGAAATGGGACGACATTTGCATGGATTTCATCACTGGATTACCAAGGTCTCATCGAGGAAACGACGCGATATGGGTCATAGTGGACACCTTAACCAAGGTGGCACATTTCCTGCCTATCCGGACCACATTGTCACATCCTAGCTAGTTCATGCATTAGAGTGTTGCATCATGTCTATTTTCACAGAAACTTGAAATGGGGATGCCAGAAACCCCCAGCACACCCCCCTGAAACAACTAGGGTTTACTAAAATCCTTTTCAATGAACCTGAAATGCCCTCCATAAATGTTCACCATCTTTGGTCCTGGCTAAAACCTCTGGCAAAAATGGTTTCATATTTTTGGAGGCCATTCTTGATTTTTCACCAAGCCATAAGTATTTGCATTTGGGCAATTTAAATCCTATAAATATTTTAAAATGCCCAAATAATCTTGAAGGTATTTTTAGGCTGTTGAGAATAATTTCAAAGGTGCCTCTGAATATTTCCAGGATTTTCCTAAATGAAATAGTATTTTTACTATTTCAAAACACAGAACAGAAATAAATAAAAAGAGAAAAACAGAAAGCAGAGAAGGACTTACCTAGCAGCCCACCTGGCGGCCCAGCACTCTGCTGGCCCATAGCCAGTCACCTGCCTGCTCTCGCCAGAGCAGGCAGAGAGGTGACGCCGGCGAGCGCCAGCTCGCCACGGCGCCACCTGCTTGCCGCCTCGCCCGTGGACGCGCTGGACGACCTCCACGACGCGCCCCCGAGCCCCTGGACACCCCTTTCTCCCCCATCGCCTCTCCCTCGCCTTCCTCCACCATGGCCGACGCAGCCGCTGCCACCTCGCCGGAGTAGCCGCGCCCACCGTCGTCCTCGCGCCATCCCACCGTGTCCAACAGCTCCGCCGTCGCCTTCTCCTTCGAGCAGGTCGAGCCCCGAGCGCTCGCTTGCCCCGAAGCCTCTGCTCCGACCTCGCCTTCGCCGCTCACCGTCGGAGATCCCCTCCGCCGTCACCACCGCAGCAGTTCGCCCCCGACCTCGCCGTCCGCTCCGTCGCAACCACCGTGAGCCTCGCCACCTTCCCATCCTCTCCTTTCTCCCTCTCGAGCTCCGTAGCCACCGCACGTAGCTCACCCGTACGCGCCGCCGCATGAGCTCGTCGCCGACGAGGCTCCGGCCATCCAACGGTCGCACCACCATGGCCGTTAGCTCCACTGCATCGCCAGGAGCCCGTAGCACCATCGCACGCCCCTCGCCGTGCTCTCTAGCAACGGGTTCGACTACACACGTACCCCGGCAGCCGCATGGCTCGTCGCCGGCGTCGATTCCGGCGACCCCGAGCTCCACCACCACCACCAGTCGATGTGGTTTGCTCCCAGCTACACGTAGGTGCCCTCCGCCGTCCATTTGGTCGCCGGAGCACGAATCCCGCACTCCACCGCCGCGTCGGACGTCGCCGGCGGCTAAACGCCGGCGAGTCAGCGTGGTTTGACCACGGGTTGACTCCCCAGAGTCACTGACAAGTGGGGCCCGCCTGCTAATTAATCTGAGTTAGAGTTTAAAATTAATCCTAATTAGTTAATTACCTAACAGTGACACTGTAAAGGGGACCCACACGTCAGGTTTGACCTGGACGACCCCGTTGACCGCTGACGTCATCATGACACCCTGCTGACGCATTAAGCAATTAATTACTGGAATTATTCTTATATTGGAAATTCCAGAAATTATCACAAACTTCAAAAAATCGTAGAAAATAATCTATAGCTCAGAATGAAAAGATTTATATATGAAAAATGATCAGAAAAATCCATTCTATCCATCTGTACTAGTTTCATGCATGTTTAAGCAAGTTAACCTACTGTTTAATGTAGAACAAGATAAAGCACTAAAAGAGGCCACATATGAACTTGGAATTTGAATCTTTGATTCAAAATAGTCCAAACCCATCTGGTCTTAGTTGCATTAGCCCAATACATCCATTTTGCCATGTCTCATGCATGCATCATATTGTTGCACTTGCTTGGTGTTGATTGTGCTTCGGTATGTTCATTGTGGTAGGTCCTGCCTCCGAGGATATTCACGAGTATCCAACTGAAGGGCAGTATCCCACCACCACTCCGTCAGGCAAGCAACCCATTGATCATTTCGATACAAACCCATCTTCTCGCTTCTGCTCTCATTTACTGCATTAAGACAACGCGATTCAAACTGCTGTGTGTTGCGGTAGTTGAACCCACTTTCCTTTGCATGACCTGCCATTGCCACAGTAACTAGATGAAACCCACTAGCATGTGTAGGAGTTGATTGAGCCATGTTGTGTTCCTACAATGCTATGCTTGCTACGCTTAGAGTCGTGTCAGGTCTGGCTCATCAGGGTGATGAACTAGAGTGAAAGCGTGTGTCGGTAATGAGAGTGAGGTGTTGAATACGATTTGGTAAAGGTATCGATGGGAGGCCATGTAGGAGTACATGGTGGGTTGTTTCATTGAGACCGTCCCTAAGAACTGAGATCTGTATGCATGATTTAAGATTCAGCTACTACCACGCATTGGGCCCGAAACCAATGGACCCCCTCGGCTTCTTAATCACCCTTGTCCTCTGTCCAGGAGTTGCACGTAGTTTCTGGTGTTTGTAGTAAGCTGGAGGCCGTGGACAGCGCTGACCAAGGGGTGGGCTATGATGCGGTAGGCTCGTGGCACGGTGTACCGAGTCGCCCGTTTGGTGTCTGGGAACCCTGCACACATCGTTTGGGGCCGTATGTGGAAACCTCGGCCGGACTCCCTGCGGATGGAACCTAAATAGGCGATAAACCTGGACTAGAGACTCGAGTGTTTGGGTAGGCTGTGGCCGACACCCACGTTGGGCTTCCGCTTGAAGGTTGCCAAGTACACGTCGTGTAGCGACGGTAAGTGGTGAGAGCGTGTGTGACGAAGTACACCCCTGCAGGGTATGAAACTATTCGAATAGCCGCGTCCGCGGTTAAGGACTACTTGGTCGCTTATGCAGTTCATAGACAAGTAAATGGATGCTATTAAAAGCCTCAAGATAAGTGTGAGTACCGCGGATGGCTCTCTCGTGGGATGACGAGGGAGGATCCACGGTGGAGTATTGAAATGGTGTGTAGTGGACTCGTGTGCGAAAACTATTTCACAAGTGGTGTCTCGTAGGATAGCTTAGCCAAGAGTCAAAGCTGGCTTGCTGCAATAACTCCACTACCTTCTTGAGAATGAACATGTATAGTAGGATCTGTTGTAAGACTTGCTGAGTACCTTTGTACTCATGTTGCTTCAATTATTGTTTTCAGACGACAACACCGCCCCTTCTGATGGGTTCTATGTAGAACTCGACGACGACGAGTGACCTGCCACCCAGGTGGTGATCTAGGCTTGTGAAGGGCCTACGTAGATAGACAGGCTTCGTCAAGCCTTCTTTCTTCCTAGCGTCTGTACCCAGACAGTTTGCTTCCGCATGTGCTTGTATGATTGTATGACTTGAGTGTCGGGTCATGTGACCCCTATCTGTATGAACAAGTTATGTAAGGCTCTCCGGAGCCCTTTAAATAAAGTACTTTGAGTTATAGAGTTTTGTTGTGATGCCATGTTGTATTTGCACATATCGAGCATATTGTGTGTATGATTGAAATGCTTGGTATGTGTGGGATCCGACAATCTAGTTGTTTATCCTTGGCAGCCTCTCTTATGGGGAAATGTAGTCTAGTGCCTCCTTGAGCCATAGTAGTCCGCTACAGCCCGGTTCACCGGAGTCCTGCTAGCCCAGCACTACTGCTCTGGACACTTGACTGGCCGGCATGTGATTCATATCGTTCCTGTGTCTGTCCCTTTGGGGAAATGTCACGCGGTGACATCCGGAGTCCTGCCTAGCCTGCTACAGCCCGGGTTCCCGGAGTCCTGTTAGCCCCGTGCTACAGCCCGGATTCACACGCTGCTGACCAACACGTTCGATGTTGATTCATGTATGCCTGTCCCCATACGTTAGTGCCGCTTTGGGTTCACGACTAGCCATGTCGGCCCGGGTTCTCTGTCATATGAATGCTAGCGACATTGTCATATACGTGAGCCAAAAGGCGCAAACGGTCCCAGGCCATGGTAAGGCGACACCCGTGGGAGTACCATGCGTGAGGCCGCAATGTGATATGAGGTGTTACAGGCTAGATCGGTGTGACTTAGAATCGGGGTCCTGACAGCGTTGGCATCAGAGCCGGACTGCCTGTAGGTGCGTTAAGCCAAACTGGTCGATGTCGAGTCTAGAAATGCTTTAGTTATATGTAGGGGAATTGATTGTGGGAGGGAACGTAAGGTGCTTTTACTCCTTTACCTCATGCCCTCTGATCTGAGTCATTCTCTTCTCATTCTACGTGGGTTAAGGACTAGGCTCTCTCCTCTCTATCAGGTTCACGTGTTACTAATCCGTAGTAACTTATAGGATTGTTGGTTCCATGCTTCAGTTCAGTTTCTACTACCTTAGTATGTTGTCGGTTGAACCAGAACCTTGACATGATGTTGTTGAGTGGTATTGCAAACTGTTGCGAATGTCTCAAATCCTTTTCCGAGCATTTACAGCTGTTATGCTGTCTGAATTCTCCTAGAAATACTAATGCCTTGCATTATTCGTGCTTTCAGATGGCCACCCGTTCCCAGAATCAAGTGGTTCGTCTGACCCGGTGCCTCGGCGTACCTGGTCACACGGCCATGCTGGTCCGAGTGATGGTTGAGACAGGCTATCGTTGGTATCCCGAGTATACCGTCGAGGAGCAGTTTCGAGACTTCAATCAAAGCCAATATTTTTGCATAGTCAGGATTTACCCATCCTATCCTGGAGCCACTGAACCCCTCCATTGCTCTTATGGACTTGGGATTGCCATCGAGATGTCCGTGCAGGACGCAGCTTACTCAATGATGACTATCATGCGAGCCAGAACTGCCTTGCTTCAGAACACTGACTTCCGCTATATGCCAGCATCACTCCGTGGGACACAGGGGTACTATCAGGCTACCTACTGTGATCCTACCCATGAGGATTCACTACTCCGCACCACCACGGAGATGCTTGAGGACAAGGACCGTGAGAATCGTGCCCTGCGAATGGAGCTCTTTAATGCTCGTGCTGATCACTGGGCCACTCTGACACGGTTTGCACCTGCCGTGCAGGCCGGGTATATGGACATGAGGGACTTGTACCCCGTGCGGTCTGGTCTGCCAGAATGTATGGAATGGTGTGATGTAGGAGGCATCACCCCTCCTCGTGGACCCCGTTTGCCACCGTTTGTTGGACCAAGGCCACACCCGAGTCCTTATGGACCGCAAGCTCCACAGGACCGACTGTTTCCAGATGATCATGTTCAGCTCCCAGGACATGGTGGTGACTTCTATGAAGATTACTATGGAGACGTCTGAGTTGGTGGTAGTTCCACTAGTATTGTAATAGTTGTATTCTCCACAGTCCTGCGTGTCTTGTGGGATACGACTTGGTGTGTATCACGTTCCGGAGGTGTAGAAAAATAATGTATAGGAGCTTGGAATGCCTCTGATGAGATGTATCGTTTTTCATCGTAGTTGTACCCTAGCCTGGGCTTGTACTAAACTATGTATGGTGTGTATGACCGTTGGTATATGTATGTCGGTTGCTACATTACCATGTCATACTGATGATCATCTCTGCATTCCGTGTTATCCATTACATTCCGCATTTCCCTGCCAAGATTTATCCATCCTTGTCTAAACCGTTGTTTTGTTTCTCCTAGGATGGTTAACACCCGCAACAACCCTGCTGTCCAGGCGCAGGGTGAAGCCAATGCAGTTAGGGGAGAGAATCTGCCTCAACCGCCTTCTCTGGCTGAAGTCATGCTGGAGGCAGAAAGAAACAAGCGTGAGACTAACCGCTTGCTAGAGCGAATTGAACAGAACACTACACGTCATCAGAGGAACGACTTGGTGTCCATCAATGACTTTATCAAGTTGTACCCACCGAAGTTTAACCACTCCGTCGAGCCCCTCGATGCGGATGATTGGCTTCGCAGCATCACCCATAAGCTACATTCTGCCAACGTAGCCGAAGCTGATAAGGTTACCTACGCTGCCTATCACCTCGAAGGCCCTGCTAGCCTTTGGTGGGAAAACTTTGAGGCTATGCGCCCAGCCGGCCAAATCACTACTTGGGTTGAATTCAGTGAGGCTTTCCGTGAGCATCACATTCCGGAGGGTCTCATAGATCGTAAGCGTGAAGAATTCTGCAACTTCACCCAAGGCAGACTGACTGTGGATGCATACAGCCGTGAGTTTGGAAATCTAGCACGCTATGCTCCTGAAGAGGTATCCACCGACGCCAAGAAGCAGGCAAGGTTCCACAACGGACTTAGCCCCGAGCTTCGCCGTGATCTTCGTCTGCATGAGTGCACCTCCTTCCAGAAGTTGGTCAATAAGGTCATCAGTGCCGAGACAGGTTAGACTGACTATGATGCTACACGCAAGCACTCTCGCGATTTTGGTTCCACATCCGGCTCCGGATCCCAGAAGCGTCGGGTCTAGATTCCAAACACTGCTCTGCCACCTAGGTTCACTCCGAGGCCATCCTTCGAGGCGCCTCGCCCCAACCAGCAGTATGCGCCGCCCAAGGTCTATGGTGGCCCCGCTACTAATGCTACTCCACGCCCCAATGTTGTGACATGCTTCAAGTGTGGAGAAACGGGTCACTATTTGCGCGAGTGCCCCCGAAACAACCTCAATCAACCTGGACAGTCCGTTGGCCGTGGTAAGCCAGCAGGAAAGACTTACTACGCCAAGCCAGCCACCACTGCACGTGGCCATGTCAACTATGTTTCAGCTGAAGAAACTCATGAGGATCCCAACGTCGTCCTTGGTACGCTCCTTGTTAATTGCCATCCGGCAACTGTTCTTTTCAATACTGGAGCATCTCATTCATTTATCTCTGAGAGCTATGCTCGATTGCACAACACCACATTTTGTGACATGCCCACCTCCATGGTAATTCAAACCCCTGGTTCTAAGTGGCAAACCTCTAGGATAAGCCATGGAAATGAAATTCTTGTCGACAGATTGGTCTTCCTTGCATCACTAATAGCTCTCAAGTCCTCGGACATAAACATCATCTTGGGTATGGACTGGATGTCAGCTCATTATGCTAAGATTGATTGCTCTACTAGAACTGTTCAACTCACTCATCCGTCGGGCAAGACAGTCAATGTTTTGACCCGAGTGTCTAAGCGTCAGCTTTACTCATTAAATGCCAACCCTCTTCCAGACCTCGAAGATGTGCCGGTAGTCCGTGACTTCCCGGATGTCTTCCCTGAAGAACTGCCAGGTATTCCACCTGACAGGGATGTCGAGTTCGTGATAGACCTTGTTCCAGGAACCGTCCCAATCTCTAGAAGACCTTATAAGATGGCACCCCTAGAGCTAGCCGAGCTTAAGAAACAACTCGATGAGTCCTTGAAAAAGGGTTTCATCCGTCCTAGTTCTTCTCCGTGGGCTTGCCCCGTCCTCTTCGTCAAGAAGAAGGATGGTACGGATCGGATGGTTGTAGATTACCGACCTGTCAACCTAGTCACTATCAAGAACAAGTATCCGCTCCCCAGGATCAACGACCTGTATGATCAGCTCGCTGGATCCTCAGTCTTCTCTAAAATGGATTTGAGGTTGGGCTACCATCAAATCAAAATCAAGAACGGGGACATTCCTAAAATGGCCTTTGTTACTCGTTATGGCCAATACGAGTATACCGTCATGTCTTTCAGTTTAACCAATGCTCCAGCCACCTTCTCTCGGTTAATGAACTCAATCTTCATGGAGTATTTGGATAAATTCGTCGTAGTATACCTCGATGATATACTCATCTACTCCAAGAATGAGGAAGAACATGCCGAGCATCTAAGGCTAGTATTGACGAAACTTCGAGAGCATCGCCTTTATGCTAAATTCTCCAAGTGTGAATTCTGGTTGCCAGAAGTGACCTATCTAGGCCATGTAATCTCTGGTAAGGGTATTGCTGTCAACCCCGAGCGAGTTCAAGCCATCCTTGACTGGACTCCACCTGAATCGGTCAAGCAAGTTCGGAGTTTCCTTGGCTTAGCGAGCTACTGTCGCCGCTTCGTCGAGAATTTCTCCAAGGTTGCTAAACCTCTAACTGAACTCCTCAAGAAAGATAAAAAGTTCGAGTGGACCCCACAGTGCGAGTTCAGCTTTCAGGAATTGAAAAGATGCCTGACATCTGCCCCCGTACTCATACCACCAGATTTTTCTAAGGACTTTGTTATCTATTGCGACGCCTCGCGACAAGGACTAGGTTGCATACTCATGCAAGATCGTCATGTGATTGCCTACGCTTCCCGACAGTTGCGTCCACATGAGGATAATTATCCCACACATGATCTAGAGCTTGCAGCCGTAGTCCATGCACTCAAAACATGGCGACATTACCTTCTCGGTAACCGTTGCGAAATTTTCACTGATCACCAAAGTCTGAAATACATCTTCACCCAACCGGATTTGAATCTCAGGCAAAGACGTTGGGTCAAGTTGATCACAGATTACGACTTAGGAATAACTTACACCCCGGGCAAAGCCAACGTCATGGCTGATGCGCTAAGCCATAAATCTTACTGTAACAACTTGATGTTACAACAAAGTCAACCACTTCTCCACGAGGAATTTTGTAAGCTTAACCTTCACATTGTTCCTCGAGGGTTTCTATCCACCCTGGTGGCGAAACCTACCCTTACGGATCAGATCATCAAAGCTCAGAAGGTAGATCCGGGAATCTCCCGTATTAAGAGAAACATCAAGAAAGGAGTTGCGGATTGCTTCTCCGTTGATGACCAAGGTGTTGTGTTCTTTGGAGACCGCCTAGTGGTTCCCAAGGTACGCAACCTGAGGCGATTGATCCTTAAGGAAGCTCATGAATCTCCTCTCACCATTCATCCCGGTAGTACTAAAATGTATCAAGACCTACGCCAGAGGTTTTGGTGGACTAGAATGAAGAGAGAAATTGCTCAATACATTGCTAATTGCGACGTCTGCCGTCGTGTTAAAGCAGAGCATCAACGGCCTGCTGGCACCCTTCAGCCTTTGGCTATTCCTGAATGGAAATGGGATAAAATCGGTATGGATTTCATTACCGGGTTTCCCAGGACCAAGAGAGGGAATAATGCTATCTTCGTTGTTGTAGATCCTCTTTCCAAAGTAGCCCACTTCCTACCTGTTCGTGAGAGTATAACCGCGAGCCAGCTAGCTGACTTGTACATCTCCCAAATAGTGTCTCTTCATGGTGTTCCATTGGAAAGTAACTCAGACTGTGGAAGTCTCTTCACCTCTCGATTTTGGGAAAGTTTCCAAAATGCTATGGGAACTCGTCTCTCTTTTAGCACCGCCTTTCACCCTCAATCAAGTGGTCAGGTAGAACGAGTTAATCAAATTCTGGAGGATATGCTCCGAGCTTCTGTCATCTCGTTCGGCATGGATTGGGAGAAATGCCTTCCATTCGCCGAGTTCGCTTATAACAATAGTTATCAAGCTAGCTTGGGCAAAGCTCCTTTCGAGGTTCTCTATGGACGAAAATGTCGAACGCCTCTTAACTGGTCAGAAACCGGGGAAAGACAACTCTTTGGCCCGGATATGATTCAGGAAGCAGAAGAGCAGGTTCGCATTATTCGTGAGAAATTGAAAACAGCCCAATCTCGCCAAAAGAGCCATTATGACCGCAAACATAAGGCTATGACTTTTGAGGTTGACGAGAAGGCTTACCATCAGGTTACTCCTTTAAAGGGAACCCATCGATTCGGTATCAAAGGCAAATTGGCTCCTCGTTACATTGGACCCTTTCGCATTCTTGCCAAGCGAGGAGAAGTTGCCTACCAATTGGAACTACCTCCGCATCTTTCCAAGGTTCATGACGTCTTCCACGTTTCTCAACTCAGGCGTTGCTTCTCGGATCCTATCCGTGGAGTGTACCACGAAACGCTTGATCTCCAAGATAATCTCACATATCGGGAATATCCCGTTCGAATCCTTGATCAAGCCGAGCGTACCACTCGACGCCAAAACATCAAGTTTCTCAAGGTTCAATGGTCACACCATTCCGAGAAAGAAGCTACTTGGGAAAGGGAGGATCGTCTTCGACTTGAGTACCCCACCTTCTTCCCAACGGATCCTAAATCTCGGGACGAGATTCTTTTGAGTGGGGGTGAGTTGTCACATCCTAGCTAGTTCATGCATTAGAGTGTTGCATCATGTCTATTTTCACAGAAACTTGAAATGGGGATGCCAGAAACCCCCAGCACACCCCCCTGAAACAACTAGGGTTTACTAAAATCCTTTTCAATGAACCTGAAATGCCCTCCATAAATGTTCACCATCTTTGGTCCTGGCTAAAACCTCTGCCAAAAATGGTTTCATATTTTTGGAGGCCATTCTTGATTTTTCACCAAGCCATAAGTATTTGCATTTGGGCAATTTAAATCCTATAAATATTTTAAAATGCCCAAATAATCTTGAAGGTATTTTTAGGCTGTTGAGAATAATTTCAAAGGTGCCTCTGAATATTTCCAGGATTTTCCTAAATGAAATAGTATTTTTACTATTTCAAAACACAGAACAGAAATAAATAAAAAGAGAAAAACAGAAAGCAGAGAAGGACTTACCTAGCAGCCCACCTGGCGGCCCAACACTGTGCTGGCCCATAGCCAGTCACCTGCCTGCTCTCGCCAGAGCAGGCAGAGAGGTGACGCCGGCGAGCGCCAGCTCGCCACGGCGCCACCTGCTTGCTACCTCGCCCGTGGACGCGCTGGACGACCTCCACGACGCGCCCCCGAGCCCCTGGACACCCCCTTTCTCCCCCATCGCCTCTCCCTCGCCTTCCTCCACCATGGCCGACGCAGCCGCTGCCACCTCGCCGGAGTAGCCGCGCCCACCGTCGTCCTCGCGTCGTCCCACCGTGTCCAACAGCTCCGCCGTCGCCTTCTCCCTCGAGCAGGTCGAGCCCCGAGCGCTCGCTTGCCCCGAAGCCTCTGCTCCGACCTCGCCTTCGCCGCTCACCGTCGGAGATCCCCTCCGCCGTCACCACCGCAACAGTTCGCCCCCGACCTCGCCGTCCGCTCCGTCGCAACCACCATGAGCCTGGCCACCTTCCCATCCTCTCCTTTCTCCCTCTCGAGCTCCGTAGCCACCGCACGTAGCTCACCCGTACGCGCCGCCGCACGAGCTCGTTGCCGACGAGGCTCCGGCCATCCAACGGTCGCACCACCATGGCCGTTAGCTCCACTGCATCGCCAGGAGCCCGTAGCACCATCGCACGCCCCTCGCCGTGCTCTCTAGCAACGGGTTCGACTACACACGTACCCCGGCAGCCGCACGGCTTGTCGCCGGCGTCGATTCCGGCGACCCCGAGCTCCACCACCACCACCAGTCGATGTGGTTTGCTCCCAGCTACACGTAGGTGCCCTCCGCCGTCCATTTGGTCGCCGGAGCACGAATCCCGCACTCCACCGCCGCGTCTGGACGTCGCCGGCGGCTAAACGCCGGCGAGTCAGCGTGGTTTGACCACGGGTTGACTCCCCAGAGTCACTGACAAGTGGGGCCCGCCTGCTAATTAATCTGAGTTAGAGTTTAAAATTAATCCTAATTAGTTAATTACCTAACAGTGACACTAACAAAGGGGACCCACACGTCAGGTTTGACCTGGACGACCCCGTTGACCGCTGACGTCATCATGACACCCTGCTGACGCATTAAGCAATTAATTACTGGAATTATTCTTATATTGGAAATTCCAGAAATTATCACAAACTTCAAAAAATCGTAGAAAATAATCTATAGCTCAGAATGAAAAGATTTATATATGAAAAATGATCAGAAAAATCCATTCTATCCATCTGTACTGGTTTCATGCATGTTTAAGCAAGTTAACCTACTGTTTAATGTAGAACAAGATAAAGCACTAAAAGAAGCCACATATGAACTTGGAATTTGAATCTTTGATTCAAAATAGTCCAAACCCATCTGGTCTTAGTTGCATTAGCCCAATACATCCATTTTGCCATGTCTCATGCATGCATCATATTGTTGCACTTGCTTGGTGTTCATTGTGCTTCGGTATGTTCATTGTGGTAGGTCCTGCCTCCGAGGATATTCACGAGTATCCAACTGAAGGGCAGTATCCCACCACCACTCCGTCAGGCAAGCAACCCATTGATCATTTCGATACAAACCCATCTTCTCGCTTCTGCTCTCATTTACTGCATTAAGACAACGCGATTCAAACTGCTGTGTGTTGCGGTAGATGAACCCACTTTCCTTTGCATGACCTGTCATTGCCACAGTAACTAGATGAAACCCACTAGCATGTGTAGGAGTTGATTGAGCCATGTTGTGTTCCTACAATGCTATGCTTGCTACGCTTAGAGTCGTGTCAGGTCTGGCTCATCAGGGTGATGAACTAGAGTGAAAGCGTGTGTCGGTAATGAGAGTGAGGTGTTGAATATGATTTGGTAAAGGTATCGATGGGAGGCCATGTAGGAGTACATGGTGGGTTGTTTCATTGAGACCGTCCCTAAGAACTGAGATCTGTATGCGTGATTTAAGATTCAGCTACTACCACGCATTGGGCCCGAAACCAATGGACCCCCTCGGCTTCTTAATCACCCTTGTCCTCTGTCCAGGAGTTGCACGTAGTTTCTGGTGTTTGTAGTAAGCTGGAGGCCGTGGACAGCGCTGACCAAGGGGTGGGCTATGATGCGGTAGGCTCGTGGCACGGTGTACCGAGTCGCCCGTTTGGTGTCCGGGAACCCTGCACACATCGTTTGGGGCCGTATGTGGAAACCTCGGCCGGACTCCCTGCGGATGGAACCTAAATAGGCGATAAACCTGGACTAGAGACTCGAGTGTTTGGGTAGGCTGTGGCCGACACCCACGTTGGGCTTCCGCTTGAAGGTTGCCGAGTACACGTCGTGTAGCGACGGTAAGTGGTGAGAGCGTGTGTGACGAAGTACACCCCTGCAGGGTATGAAACTATTCGAATAGCCGCGTCCGCGGTTAAGGACTACTTGGTCGCTTATGCAGTTCATAGACAAGTAAATGGATACTATTAAAAGCCTCAAGATAAGTGTGAGTACCGCAGATGGCTCTCTCGTGGGATGACGAGGGTGGATCCACGGTGGAGTATTGAAATGGTGTGTAGTGGACTCGTGTGCGAAAACTATTTCACAAGTGGTGTCTCGTAGGATAGCTTAGCCAAGAGTCAAAGCTGGCTTGCTGCAATAACTCCACTACCTTCTTGAGAATGAACATGTATAGTAGGATCTGTTGTAAGACTTGCTGAGTACCTTTGTACTCGTGTTGCTTCAATTACTGTTTTCAGACGACAACACCGCCCCTTCTGATGGGTTCTATGTAGAACTCGACGACGACGAGTGACTTGCCACCCAGGTGGTGATCTAGGCTTGTGAAGGGCCTACGTAGATAGACAGGCTTCGTCAAGCCTTCTTTCTTCCTAGCGTCTGTACCCAGACAGTTTGCTTCCGCATGTGCTTGTATGATTGTATGACTTGAGTGTCGGGTCATGTGACCCCTATCTGTATGAACAAGTTATGTAAGGCTCTCCGGAGCCCTTTAAATAAAGTACTTTGAGTTATAGAGTTTTGTTGTGTGCCATGTTGTATTTGCACATATCGAGCATATTGTGTGTATGATTGAAATGCTTGGTATGTGTGGGATCCGACAATCTAGTTGTTTATCCTTGGCAGCCTCTCTTATGGGGAAATGTAGTCTAGTGCCTCCTTGAGCCATAGTAGTCCACTACAGCCCGGTTCACCGGAGTCCTGCTAGCCCAGCACTAATGCTCTGGACACTTGACTGGCCGGCATGTGATTCATATCGTTCCTGTGTCTGTCCCTTCGGGGAAATGTCACGCGGTGACATCCGGAGTCCTGCCTGGCCTGCTACAGCCCGGGTTCCCGGAGTCCTGTTAGCCCCGTGCTATAGCCTGGATTCACAACCTGCTGACCGACACGTTCGATGTTGATTCATGTATGCCTGTCCCCATACGTTAGTGCCGCTTTGGGTTCACGATTAGCCATGTCGGCCCGGGTTCTCTGTCATATGGATGCTAGCGACATTGTCATATACGTGAGCCAAAAGGCGCAAACGGTCCCGGGCCATGGTAAGGCGACACCTGTGGGAGTACCGTTCGTGAGGCCGCAATGTGATATGAGGTGTTACAGGCTAGATCGGTGTGACTTAGAATCGGGTCCTGACACACATACCATGCAAATCAACTTGCACAGCTGTATGTATCAAGAATCGTCAGTCTACATGGAGTACCCAAGACTATCACCTCCGACAGGGGATCTCTTTTCACCTCCGCATTTTGGTCCCGACTACATCAAGCCTTGGGGACCGCTTTGAAGTACAGCACGACTTATCATCCTCAGACAGATGGACTAACTGAGCGAGTAAATCAAATACTCGAGGATATGCTCCGGGCATGTACATTGGCCCAAGGAACCAAGTGGGAAGACTGTCTGCCCTATGCCGAGTTTTCCTACAACAACAGTTTCCAGGCCAGCTTGAAGATGTCACTGTTGGGGAACGTAGCAGAAATTCAAAATTTTCTACGCATCACCAAGATCAATCTATGGAGTAATCTAGCAACGAGGGGAAGGGGAGTGCATCTACATACCATTGTACATCGCGATGCGGAAGTGTTGCAAGAACGCGGATGAGGGAGTCGTACTCGTAGCGATTCAGATCGCGGTTGATTCCGATCTAAGCACCGAAGAACGGTGCCTCCGCGTTCAACACAGGTGCAGCCCGGTGAGGTCTCCCACGCCTTGATCCAGCAAGGAGAGAGGGAGAGGTTGGGGAAGACTCCATCCAGCAGCAGCACAACGGCATGGTGGTGATGGAGGAGCGTGGCAATCCCGCAGGGCTTCGCCAAGCACCGCGGGAGAGGAGGAGGAGGGAGAGGGGTAGGGCTGCATCGAAAGAGAGACGTTCTCATGTGTCTTGGGCAGCCCAAACCTCAACTATATATAGGGGGGAGGGGGCTAAGCCCCCCTCTAGGGTTCCCACCCCAAGAGGAGGCGGCCAGCCCTAGATCCCATCAAGGGGCGGCCAAGGGGAGGAGAGGGGGGCGCCCCACTAGATGGGCCCTAAGGCCCATCTGGACCTAGGGTTTGCCCCCTCCCACTCTCCCATGCGCCTTGGGCCTTGGTGGGGGGCGCACCAGCCCACTTGGGGCTGGTCCCCTCCCACACTTGGCCCACGCAGCCTTCTGGGGCTGGTGGCCCCACTTGGTGGACCCCCGGGACCCTCCCGGTGGTCCCGATACATTACCGATATCACCCGAAACTTTTTCGATGACCAAAACAGGACTTCCCATATATAAATCTTTACCTCCGGACCATTTCGGAACTCCTCGTGACGTCCGGGATCTCATCCGGGACTCCGAACAACATTCAGTAACCACGTACATACTTTCCCTATAACCCTAGCGTCATCGAACCTTAAGCGTGTAGACCCTACGGGTTCGGGAACCATGCAGACATGACCGAGACATTCTCCGGTCAATAACCAACAGCGGGATCTGGATACCCATGTTGGCTCCCACATGTTCCACGATGATCTCATCGTATGAACCACGATGTCGGGGATTCAATCAATCCCGTATGCAATTCCCTTTGTCTAACGGTATGTTACTTGCCCGAGATTCGATCGTCGGTATCCCTATACCTTGTTCAATCTCGTTACCGGCAAGTCTCTTTACTCGTTCCGTAACTCACATCATCCCGTGATCAACTCCTTGGTCACATTGTGCACATTATGATGATGTCCTACCGAGTGGGCCCAGAGATACCTCTCCGTTTACACGGAGTGACAAATCCCAGTCTCGATTCGTGCCAACCCAACAGACACTTTCGGAGATACCCGTAGTGCACCTTTATAGCCACCCAGTTACGTTGTGACGTTTGGCACACCCAAAGCATTCCTACGGTATCCGGGAGTTGCACAATCTCATGGTCTAAGGAAATGATACTTGACATTAGAAAAGCTCTGAGCAAACGAACTACACGATCTTGTGCTAGGCTTAGGATTGGGTCTTGTCCATCACATCATTCTCCTAATGATGTGATCCCGTTATCAACGACATCCAATGTCCATGGTCAGGAAACCGTAACCATCTATTGATCAACGAGCTAGTCAACTAGAGGCTTACTAGGGACATGGTGTTGTCTATGTATCCACACATGTATCTGAGTTTCCTATCAATACAATTCTAGCATGGATAATAAACGATTATCATGAACAAGGAAATATAATAATAACCAATTTATTATTGCCTCTAGGGCATATTTCTAACAGTCTCCCACTTGCACTAGAGTCAATAATCTAGTCCACATCACCATGTGATTAACAGTCATAGGTCACATCACCATGTGACCAACATCCAAAGAGTTCACTAGAGTCAACAATCTAGTTCACATCACTATGTGATTAACACTCAATGAGTTCTGGTTTGATCATGTTATGCTTGTGAGAGAGGTTATTAGTCAACGGGTCTGAACCTTTCAGATCCGTGTGTGCTTTACGAATATCTATGTCATCTTGTGGATGCTACCACGCGCTATTTGGAGCCATTTCAAATAATTGCTCTACTATACGAATCCGGTTTACTACTCAGAGTCATCCGGATTAGTGTCAAAGTTCGCATCGACGTAACTCTTTACGACGAACTCCTTTTCACCTCCATAATCGAGAAAATCCTTAGTTCACTAGATACTAAGGATAAGTTCGACCGCTGTCATGTGATCCATTCCCGGATCACTATTGTACCCCTTGACCAACTCATGGCAAGGCACACTTCATGTGTGGTACACAGCATAGCATACTGTAGAGCCTACGTCTGAAGCATAGGGGACGACCTTCGTCCTTTCTCTCTCTTCTGCTGTGGTCTTCAGTCTTACTCAATACTCACACCTTGTAACACAGCCAAGAACTCCTTCTTTGCTGATCTATTTTGAATTCTTTCAAAATCATGTCAAGGTGTGCGTTCTTTGAAAATATCATCAGACGTCTTGATCTATCTATAGATCTTGATGCCCAATATGCAAGCAGCTTTTATCCAGGTCTTCCTTTGAAAAACTCCTTTCAAACAACCCTTTATGCTTTCCAGAAATTTTACATCATTTCGGATCAACAATATGTCATTCACATATACTTATCAGAAATGTTGTAGCGCTCCCACTCACTTTATTGGAAATACAAGTTTCTCATAAACTTTGTATAAACCCAAAATCTTTGATCATCTCATCAAAGCGTACATTCCAACTCCGAGATGCTTACTCCAGTCCTTAGAAGGATCGCTGGAGCTAGCATACCTTTTAGCATCCTTAGGATGGACAAAACCTTTCTGATTGTATCACATACAACCTTTCCTTACGAAAACTGGTAAGGAAACTTGTTTTGACATCCATCTGCCAGATTTCATAAATGCAGCTAATGCTAACATGATTTCGACGGACTTAAGCATCGCTACGGATGAGAAAATCTCATCGTAGTCAACTCCTTGAACTTGTGAAAATACTCTTTGCCACAAGTCGAGCTTCATAGACGGTAACCTTACCGTCCACGTTCGTCTTCTTCTTAAAGATCCATTTATCTCGGATTTCATGGCTTCTAACCATTTGTCTGAATATGGGCCCACCATCGCTTCTCCATAGCTCATAGGTTCATCGTTGTCCAACAACATGACTTCCAAGACAGGATCACGTACCACTCTGAAGTAGCATGCATCCTCGTCGTCCTACGAGGTTTGGTAGTGACTTGATCCGAAGTTTCATGATCACTATCATAAGCTTCTACTTCAATTGGTGTAGGTGCCACAGGAACAACTTCCTGTGCCCTGCTACACACTAGTTGAAGTGACGGTTCAATAACCTTATCAAGGCTCCACCATCCTCCCACTCAATTCTTTCGAGAGAAACTTTTCCTCGAGAAAGGACTCGTTTCTAGAAGAAATTACTTTTCCTTCCAGATCTAAAATAGGAGGTATACCCAACTGTTTTTGGGTATTTTATGGAGAAGCATTTATCCGCTTTGGGTTCGAGCTTATCAGCCTGAAACTTTTTCACATAAGCATCGCAGCCCCAAACTTTTACGAAACGACAACTTAGGTTTCTCTAAACGGTGTCGTCTCAACGGAATTGCGTGGTGCCCCCCCTTTAAAGTGAATGCGGTTGTCTCTAATGCCTAACCCATAAATGATAGTGGTAATTCAATAAGAGACATCATGGTATGCACCATATCCAATAGGGTGTAGTTATGATGTTCGGACACACCATCACACTATGGTGTTCCAGGCGGTATTAATTGTGAAACACTTTCCACAATGTCTTAACTGTGTGCCAAACTCGTAACTCAGATACTCATCTCTATGATCATATCACAGACATTTTATCCTCTTGTCACGACGATCTTCAACTTCACTCTGAAATTACTTGAACCTTTCAATAATTCAGACTTGTGTTTCATCAAGTAAATACACTCAGCATCTACTCAAATCATCTGTGAAGTAAGAACATAACGATATCCACTGCATGCCTCGGCATTCATTGGACTGCACACATCAAATGTATTACTTCCAACAAATTGCTCTCTTGTTCATCTTACTGAAAACGAGGCCTTTCAGTCATCTTGCCCATGTGGTATGATTTGCATGTCTCAAGTGATTCAAAATCAAGTGAGTACAAACGATCCATCTGCATGGAGTTTCTTCATGCATATATACCAATAGACATGGTTCGCATGTCTCAATCTTTTCAAAAATGAGTGAGTCCAAAGATCCATCTACATGGAGCTTCTTCATGCGTTCTACACCAATATGACTCAAGTGGCAGTGCCACAAGTATGTGGTACTATCATTACTATTTTATATCTTTTGGCACGAACATGTGTATCACTGCGATCGAGATTCATTTTAGGTGCAAGACCATTGAAGGTATTATTCAAATAAACAGAGTAACCATTATTCTCCTTAAATGAATAACCGTATTGCGATAAACATAATCCAATCATGTTTATGCTCAACGCAAACACCAATCTCGATGGTAGAGAGAGCATGCGATGCTTGATCACATCAACCTTGGAAACACTTCCAACACACATCGTCATCTCACCTTTAGCTAGTCTCCATTTATTCCGCAGCTTTTATTTCGTGTTACTAACACTTAGCAACCGAACCGGTATCTAATACCCTGGTGCTGCTAGGAGTACTAGTAAAGTACACATTCATATAACGTATATCCAATATACTTTTGTCGACCTTGCCTGCCTTCTCATCTACCAAATATCTAGGGTAGTACTGCTTCAGTGATTGTTCCCTCATTACAGAAGCACTTAGTTTCGGGTTTGGGTTCAACCTTGGGATTCTTCACTAGAGCAGCAAACGACTTGCTGTTTCATGAAGTATCCCTTTTGCCCTTGCCCTTCTAGAAACTAGTGGTTTTACTAACCATCAACAATTTGATGCTCCTTCTTGATTTCTACTTTCGCGGTGTCAAACATCGCGAGTTGCTCAAGGATCATTATATCTATCCCTGATATGTTATAGTTCATCACGAAGCTCTACTAGCTTGGTGGTAGTGACTATGGAGAACCATCACTATCTTATCTGGGAGATTAACTCCCACTCGATTCAAGTGATTGTAGTACTCAGACAATCTGAGCACATGCTCAACGATTGAGCTTTTCTCCCTTAGTTTGCAGGCTTAAGAAACTTGTCAGAGGTCTCATACCTTTTGACGTGGGCACTAGTCTGAAATCCCAATTTCAGTCTTCGGAACATCTCATATGTTCTGCGACGTTTCAAAAACGTCTCTTGTGCCACAATTCTAAACCGTTAGCATTACGCACTAAACTATCACGTAGTCATCAAAACGTGTATGTTAGATGTTTCGTAACATCTACAAACGACGTTGAGGTTCAGCACACCGAGCGGTGCATTAAGGACATAAGCCTTCTGTGCAGCAATGAGGACAATCCTCAGTTTACGGACCCAGTCCGCATAATTGCTACTACCAACTTTCAACTAAATTTTCTCTAGGAACATATTTTAAACAGTAGAACTAAAGCGTATGACATAATTCGCAAAGACCTTTTGACTATGTTCATGATAATGAAGTTCATCTAATTATTGAATGAACTCCCACTCAGATAGACATCCCTCTAGTCATCTAAGTGATACATGATCCGAGTCAAACTAGGCCGTGTCCGATCATCACGTGAGACGGACTAGTCATCATCGGTGAACATCTCCATGTTGATCGTATCTGCTATACGACTCATGTTCGACCATTCGGTCTCTTGTGTTCCGAGGCCATGTCTGCACATGCTAGGCTCGTCAAGTCAACCTACGTGTTTCGCATGTGTTCCGAGGCCATGTCTGTACATGCTAGGCTCGTCAACACCCATTGTATTCGAACATTAGAATCTATCACACCCGATCATCACGTGGTGCTTCGAAACAACGAACCTTCGCAACGGTGCACAGTTAGGGGGAACACTTCTCTTGAAATTTTAGTGAGGGATCATCTTACTTACTACCGTCGTTCTAAGCAAATAAGATGCATAACATGATAAACATCACATGCAATCAAATAGTGACATGATATGGCCAATATCATTTTGCTCCTTTGATCTCCATCTTCGGGGCACCATGATCATCTTTGTCACCAGCATGACACCATGATCTCCATCATCATGATCTCCATCATTGTGTCTTCTTGAAGTTGTCACGCCAACGGTTACTTCTACTTCTATGGCTAACGCGCTTAGCAATAAAGTAAAGTAACTTCCATGGCGTTATTCAATGACACGCAGGTCATACAAAAATAAAGACAACTCCTATGGCTCCTGCCGGTTGTCATACTCATCGACATGCAAGTCGTGATTCCTATTACAAGAATATGATCAATCTCATACATCACATATATCATTCATCACATCTTCTGGCCATATCACATCACATAGCACATGCTGCAAAAACAAGTTAGACGTCCTCTAATTGTTGTTGCAAGTTTTTTACGTGGCTTGTATAGGTTTCTAGCAAGAACGTTTCTTACCTACGTAAAACCACAACGTGATATGCCAATTTCTATTTACCCTTCATAAGGACCCTTTTCATCGAATCCGTTCCGACTAAAGTGGGAGAGACAGACACCCGCTAGCCACCTTATGCAACTAGTGCATGTCAGTCGGTGGAACCTATCTCACGTAAGCGTACGTGTAAGGTCGGTCCGGGCCGCTTCATCCCACAATGCCGCCGAAACAAGATAAGACTAGTAGCGGCAAGAAGAATTGGCAACATCTACGCCCACAACTACTTTGTGTTCTACTCGTGCATAGAAACTACGCATAAACCTGGCTCTGATACCACTGTTGGGGAACGTAGCAGAAATTCAAAATTTTCTACGCATCACCAAGATCAATCTATGGAGTAATCTAGCAACGAGGGGAAGGGGAGTGCATCTACATACCATTGTAGATCGCGATGCGGAAGCGTTGCAAGAACGCGGATGAGGGAGTTGTACTCGTAGCGATTCAGATCGCGGTTGATTCCGATCTAAGCACCGAAGAACGGTGCCTCCGCGTTCAACACACGTGCAGCCCGGCGACGTCTCCCACGCCTTGATCCAGCAAGGAGAGAGGGAGAGGTTGGGGAAGACTCCGTCCAGCAGCAGCACAACGGCATGGTGGTGATGGAGGAGCGTGGCAATCCCGCAGGACTTCGCCAAGCACCGTGGGAGAGGAGGAGGAGGGAGAGGGGTAGGGCTGCACCGAAAGAGAGACGTTCTCATGTGTCTTGGGCAGCCCAAACCTCAACTATATATAGGGGGGAGGGGGCTGCGCCCCCCTCTAGGGTTCCCACCCCAAGAGGAGGCGGCCAGCCCTAGATCCCATCAAGGGGGGCGGCCAAGGGGAGGAGAGGGGGGCGCCCCACTAGATGGGCCCTAAGGCCCATCTGGACCTAGGGTTTGCCCCCTCCCACTCTCCCATGCGCCTTGGGCCTTGGTGGGGGGCGCACCAGCCACTTGGGGCTGGTCCCCTCCCACACTTGGCCCACGCAGCCTTCTGGGGCTGGTGGCCCCACTTGGTGGACCCCCGGGACCCTCCTGGTGGTCCCGGTACATTACCGATATCACCCGAAACTTTTCCGGTGACCAAAACAGGACTTCCCATATATAAATCTTTACCTCCGGACCATTCTGGAACTCCTCGTGACGTCCGGGATCTCATCCGGGACTCCGAACAACATTCGGTAACCACGTACATACTTTCCCTATAACCCTAGCGTCATCGAACCTTAAGCGTGTAGACCCTACGGGTTCGGGAACCATGCAGACATGACCGAGACGTTCTCCGGTCAATAACCAACAGCGGGATCTGGATACCCATGTTGGCTCCCACATGTTCCACGATGATCTCATCGGATGAACCACGATGTCGGGGATTCAATCAATCCCGTATGCAATTCCCTTTGTCTAACGCTATGTTACTTGCCCGAGATTCGATCGTCGGTATCCCTATACCTTGTTCAATCTCGTTACCGGCAAGTCTCTTTACTCGTTCCGTAACTCACATCATCCCGTGATCAACTCCTTGGTCACATTGTGCACATTATGATGATGTCCTACTGAGTGGGCCCAGAGATACCTCTCCGTTTACACGGAGTGACAAATCCCAGTCTCGATTCGTGCCAACCCAACAGACACTTTCGGAGATACCCGTAGTGCACCTTTATAGCCACCCAGTTACGTTGTGACGTTTGGCACACCCAAAGCATTCCTATGGTATCCGGGAGTTGCACAATCTCATGGTCTAAGGAAATGATACTTGACATTAGAAAAGCTCTGAGCAAACGAACTACACGATCTTGTGCTAGGCTTAGGATTGGGTCTTGTCCATCACATCATTCTCCTAATGATGTGATCCCATTATCAACGACATCCAATGTCCATGGTCAGGAAACCGTAACCATCTATTGATCAACGAGCTAGTCAACTAGAGGCTTACTAGGGACATGGTGTTGTCTATGTATCCACACATGTATCTGAGTTTCCTATCAATACAATTCTAGCATGGATAATAAACGATTATCATGAACAAGGAAATATAATAATAACCAATTTATTATTGCCTCTAGGGCATATTTCTAACAGTCACCCTATGAAGCCATGTATGGCCGGAAATGCCGCACCCCTTTGAATTGGTCTCAAACTGGAGACAGCCGTATTTTCGGGACTGATTTAATGCTTGAAGCAGAGAAGCAAGTCAAGGAAATCCGGGACAGATTGCAACTGGCCAAATCCTGACAGAAGAGCTACTATGATGCCAAACATCGTGAGATCAGCTTCAAACCCAGAGAACGCGTGTATCTCCGAGTCACCCCTATGAAAGGAGTCAAGATATTTCAGACCCGGGGAAAATTGGCACCCCGATATATCGGTCCATTCCCCGTCATGGCCAGAGTCAGAACAGTTGCCTACCAGTTGGAATTGCCATCAGAATTATCAGAAGTACACAACGTGTTTCACATCTCACAGCTAAGGAGATGTATCTCGCCTTCGGAGAAAAGGACTGATATGGCAGAAATAGAATTGGCTATGGATTTTACTTATGAGGAAAAGCCAATCAGAATATTGGATCAGACAGAAAGGGTCACTCGCAGCAAAGAGATAAGGTTTTACAAGGTTCAATGGGAGCATCACACCGAAGAAGAAGCAACCTGGGAAAGAGAGGAATTTTTAAGGACTGCATACCCAGAATGGTTTTCCCAAGCAACCAAATCTCGAGGACGAGATTCATTCTAAGTGGGGGAGGTTTGTGACAGCCTGGATTTTTGCCTTCTCTCTTTTGTCGAACTTGCCTTCTCTCTTTTTCCGGACTTGGTTTTCGCCGTGGTTTTTGCCCTGATTTGACTTGGTTTTTGAATAATTTCATATGGACTTGTCACTTGGGCATATCCTTGGCTTTCACCCAAGTGACCTATCTACATTATTCTTCCAACAAATTCCCAAAATAATCAAATGAATATTTTTCCTAAAAAGAAAAATATTCACTTCCCTCTCTGAAACTCACTTTAGAACCTTGTGCTCCAAAGCAACCTCAATTTTTCTTGCTCAAAAAAATCTGAGATAATTCATGAATATTCTTAGGACCCTGGCACACCTTCCCATGCAAAAATATTGCATCACTTTTTGTAATATTTTTGCTGTAGAAAATCTTTTCACTTCTGGACCAAAAATGCACTTTGTACAACAAGTGCATTTTTCCTTGAGCTTTTGGCCTTGAGTTTTCTTGAGCTTAAACACCTTCCTAAGAAACCCTAAACCCTAGGAGATTAGCCCTAATGGCCTTCTAGAAGGTGGCCAAACTTGGCGACCAAGTTTCTGACCAGAAACTTGCCAGCTTCGTAGAGTCACGTCTGGTCGGCCTGGGTATGATCCATCACCTCTCCTAGACGTAACACTGCACGGTCGAGCGTGTAGACAAGGTTCCGCTCCTGGCCATCGTTTTAACCATGCCAGCTTGGTGACCGCGCGAGGACACGGCGCCTGGCAGCGTCTCGACGCGCTCTGGCTGGCGCCTTGCTCTCTGTTTCGCGCGTGCTCGTTCCAGCGCTCGCCCCCGACTGCCGCACCGCGCCTCAACCCTCGACCCATCAAGCTTGACCCCTCCCTGGCGCTCGCCGACGCCGGAGCCACCGTAGCAAGCACGGGCGCGTCGCGGCCAAAACGCCACAGTGCGCGTGTGTGCTTGTCTGTTTCCCCAACCGCCTCTTGTGCGCGTCCGCAAGCGTGGGCAAGCCCCTGAGTCAACGTAGCACCTTGCCCCCTCGCGTTGGAGCTTCTCGTCGACGTTCGCCGTGTGTCCAGAACGCTCCGGCGGCAACACGTTCCCCCCTCTTGCTTCGGTTATATAAATCCACCCCAACTCGAATCCTGGCCACGCACCACTCCACACAACCACCACGAACACGTAGAACGGCCGCAGTTCGGTCGGGCAGGCCTCTAGCCATCGCCCCGACCCGAGGACTCCAGCGATCCCCGCAGGCCAGTGCCGTTCTCCAGGGCCTCTCGAGCTCAGGCAACTGCTTGGGCAGGGCCTTGGTGGTCTGTTGGTGCTGTTTGGAGGCCGCCAAGCCCTCGGAGCTGCCTCTAGCCGCCGTCTTCAACCTCTCCGGCGAACCCCGTCCACCACCAAAGCTTGCAAGCTCAACCCCGAGCTGCTCCGTCCACCTCTCGCCAAAGCCACGGGTACGGGCAAGTGTGCCGCGAGTCCCGCTTCCAATCTATCCCTCTAGCCTAGCCCCAAACCCCCTCGTCGCGGGCGTGAGCTCCGGCGAAACACTGCCCCTCCTCTGATCTCGATCCCCCTCTCTCTCCTGACTGGCGGGCCTAGTGTCAGCCTCACCACTCGCGCCTGAAGCGGTACGAGTGGAGGCGCACTCCCGTTTTACGTCTTCGACGTCACCCCCCCCCCCCCAGGATTTTCTGTTTATTCAAATTTAATTCAGAAATTTGACTAAACTTTGACCAGCCACCATTTCTAAACCATAAGTCCAAATGAGTTGATTCTTTTTGCATTGTCTTTGTTACATAAAGCTCTAACAGCACACCAAAAGGTGGATTTTTCCTTGGTGTCTAGAATTTCTGGTGATTTTCAGAATGTGTTTTGACATTTATTTTTGTGGTTTTAAATTATTTTTCAGAAGGAGAAGCTTGTCTTGAAGCAAACCAAGAGGGGTGTGATCCTCCTCTACACTAAAGCAAGCTACGCCAGCATTTGGATGGTGTTACAATATCTATGATTTTCTACTTGAATATGAGTTCTTATTTACATTTAAAATTTGGTAAATAATTTTGGTAAATTGTTAGTTACTTTATTCTGTTAGAAATGCTTGTTTTAGTTACTGGTTGCATGCATTGAACTTGTTTGGTTAGGTAGAGTAAGATTTTGCACTATACATATTGCTATGGAAATTAATGGTAGTAATTTTCACTAAGTGATACTTTCATTTAAATAAAGAACTAATAAAAATGTTGCTTGCTGGGAAAAATGAGGTATAACCAGAAAGTTTGATCCTTAGTGTTGCAAGATAGTTGTGTGGTTAAGTTTGATCCATGAACATGAATTGTTTACTTTGCATGACGAGTAGTTGCATGATTTCCGGTATTATGTCATGTTAGTAATAAAAAGTTTTCTTAAAGTTAAACCTGATTAAGTTCAACTTGAATATGAGGTTGATCACATCATGGTGCCACTGAATCGGGTTTTCAATTCAGTGCGACCACATTTACCTAATGGGAAGGTCTTGATTCGGTCCTTTGTTGTGGCTCTCACCGGTGCCTCCCGCGAGGGAAGGTTATGGGCATGCATACCCTGGCCCGGTAGGCAGACATAACCTTGTGTGCTCATTTTTGTTTTTATGGTACCTTGTCCCCGTTTGGGACCGTTTTGCCACGACGGTGGCCGTTGGTGTCTTTGGTAGACACAGGGCCACCCAAGACCTAGCCCTGAGAGGGAGATGGTCGGAGTGGTTGGGGAGAGTGCATGACAAGGGGAGGGTTTCGTCAGAATATTTTGGTCCACCCGAATGGGAGTGCGAGGCCAGGTACTCCGTAGTGTGGGTAAAGTGCGCTACCTCTGCAGAGTGTATTTAATCTATCAATAGCCGCGCCCTCGGTTATGGGCAAGACTCGGGAGTAAGTCACACCATGGATCAACTTTTATAATTAATCTTGTAAACTAAGTGATTGTTGTGATGCATTGTTTCGTGGTGAACCTTGAACACTCAAGGTGTTCATGGATTTTTGGTTTAGGTGTGACCCCGGTGTGGTCACCGTGTGGTTACGAGGTAACCGTCTGGTAAGCGAGTCCGCGTGACTCGGTGCACTGTTTGGCTGCATTGCATCTGTAGTATTTCTTGCATTAACTTAACTTGCTTAATTATCATGATATTGTCTGTCATCATGCTTATGTTTGTTGTGAGCTTGCAAGTACATTCAATGTACTGACCTGGCGTGTTATGCCAGCAGGCAAGTCGATTCGCGTCGGAGCGCATCTCGTGTCTAGGCCGTGTCCACGTCGGTGTCCCTGTGCTATGGAGTTCCGCTACGTCGTTCTTCCGCTGCCGTGTAGTTTCGTGTGACTGAGGCCCCAGCCATGTTCATTAAATAATGTACATACTGTCCAACAGCACCGTGTGTGCCGCTTGGCCTCGCATCTTGATGTAATATCGGACCTATGTATCCCGCTAGTATCAATAAAGCGGTTATTTCTGTACCATGTTTTGTTGTGTATTGCCAGAAGACTCGATCTCTGGGCTGGCAATGCAGGGTAAACCGGTTGATCTGAGCCGGGGTGCCACAGCAAATGGCCTGCAATTTTTTAGGAAAAACATAAATGGGCCGCATGGACGCTACATTATTTGTTCACCCAACCCAGCTAATGGACTGTAATTCAAAAAAAAAGATCAAATGGACTGTAAATTCTACCCCCAAAAAAAGACTGTAAATTCTGAAAAAATGGGTTGAATACGTGCCACATTTTTGGAGGCTGAAATGTGGGCCAATAGGTCGAAGCCAATGCAAGTCGTTGTCAACTTAGTCAAAAATGATTCTGACATCGTTAGCCGTTGGATTTACAATCAACAACTGGCATCCATCTTCAATCTCTCGTCTTCTTCCTCCAGCGCCGCCGGGACCACCAGCTCCCGCCTCCTACTGCTAGCAGCTCTGCTTAGCACGCTTTGCTGTGAAGCGCTACTCCACCGGCCAGGCCATCCCTCCACCCCTCCACACCTCCTGTTCTTCTCCACCGACTGCCGAACCACACCGCACCAGAACCAGTTAACCCTCGTACACCTCTCCGTCTCCGAATCTACTCCCGCGTCTTCCCATCTCCGGCTCGTTGCTGTCCGGGGCCTCACCGTCGTCCACCACCTTGGATGCGCTTGGCGCGGAGTGGTCAACGTGGTCAACGAACGACACCATCGGAAGTAGACTGTGCACGGAGAGGCTGACAACTGGGTCCACGGCCGCACGCAAGGAAATTCCTCCTTATTACGCGCAAAATAATGATTCCTCCACGTGACAGCTAGGACCCACCGAAAGGGCCTTTGTATTTCACGAAAAATATTCCCACCGCTGACAGGTCGGACCCACCAGCTATATCTTCGCACACAAGGAAGTGCCTCCTTATTACGCACAAAAAAATGAATACCCCCTGCTAGCTGGGACCCACAATAGTGGGAGGCTGACTTGTGGGCCAACTAAGTTGACGGGGATGGAGGGCTTTGTCAACTTAGTCAATATGAACGATTCTAGCTCCAGTTACCGTACGATGTCCATCCAACGGCCGTAGTGCTTCTTCAACCTCTGGTCTTCTTGCTCCAGCCGCCCAAAGCAGCATCGGTCGTGCCTCGTGCTCCTGCCTCCCGTGGCCGGATGCGATGTCGTAGAGGCCTCACCGCCCCCTACTACTCCCACCGCTGGCCAGGCCATCCCTCTACTCACCCACACCCCCTATTATTCTGCGACAATGGCAGCCTCACACCGCAGCGAACCAGTGAACCCTCCTACTCCTCTACGCGTGGGCATCCACTGTCGCCTCTTCCCCGGCTCTGTGTCATCCCCTTCCTAGGCCTCTCCGTCGTCCACCGCCCTGGTGCTGTCAGTGCGGCGTGGTCAACGTGGTCAAGGAACGGCTTCCATCGGACATGGACTGTACATGGAGAGGCTGACAGCTGGGTCCACGGCCACAGCAAGGAAGTGCCTCCTTATTACGTGGAAAATAATGATTCCTCCACCTGACAGCAGGGACCCACCAGACGGGTAACCGTATTTCATGAAAAAAACGTTTCCCCCCTGACTGCTGGGACCTCCCAGCGACATCTTCGCACGCGAGGAAGTGCATCCAAGCAAAAAAATGATTCGGCCCCCTGACTGCCGGGACCCACCAGCTACATCTTCGCACGCAAGGAAGTGCCTGACAATCGGGACCCACCTAGTCGAAGCGTACGTAGCATTGTCATTCTAGTCGCGAACATGTACGTATATACTGGTCGATGTAGAGGTGCGCACGTGTCGTAGTAGAGGCGCGCACATAGCATGTACACGTACGTACAGCGTCCAGGGTGCAAGAAAGTAAATACGGCCACGTACGTACATACGGGCGGGGTCTCGAACGCCTACTCACGCGTACGTACGGCCAGGGCTCATGTACATGGTTGGGTCGGAGCGGAGAAACTGCGTCGTCGTCGTGTTCATGGGGAGGCAACAGAATGCGTCGTGTTCATTGGGAGGCAACGGAACGCGTGGGAGCCAACCGGCTTGGACGGAACAGCCAATGGAAACGAGGCCTGGCATACCGCAGAACGGAGGAAACAGCCTTGTGTTCGATCGGCCACGTTCGAAACGGGATCATGTTCATCGAGAGGGGTCTGGCGTACCGCAAAACAAAGGAAACGGACCTCCTAAGGTCGAAACGGGGGTCCTGTTGATCGGGAGGGGTGTGGCGTACCGCAAAACAGAGGAAACAGACTTGTGTTGGAGCGCTAGGGTCGAAACAGGGGTCTTGTTCATCGGGAGGGGTGTGGCGTACCGCAAAACGGGACTCCACAGGATACTGTTCATCTCCACCGTCGACCCCCTCCAGCCTCCACGGGCTACTGTTCATCCACCGTCGACCTCCTCCAGCCTCCACCTGTGACTGTTCATCCACGAGCTCCTGTTCATCCAGCCTCCACCACGCGCTACTCCACCGGCTACTGTTCAACCAGCCCTCTCCATAGGCTACTGTTCAAACAACCCTCCACGGGGCTACTGTTCATCCAGCCCTCCACCGTCTACTGTTCATCCAGCCCTCCACGGGGTGGTCCTGTTCATCCATCCCTCCACGAGGTCCTGTTCATCCAGCCCCAACCGGCTCGATCGATCGGGGTCCTGTTCATCCAGAGGCAACACCACGGGGTTCTGTTCAGCCACCCCCACCGGGAACTGTTCATCCAAACCCCCCCCCCCCCAGCAACGCTCACTGTTCATCTAGAGGCAACACCACGGGATCCTGTTCATCCACCCCCACCGGGAACTGTTCATCCACCCCCAGCAACGCTCACTGTTCATCCAGAGGCAGCATCGATCGGCTTTAGTTACCGGCAGTAGCGAAGGAATCGCTCGATCGGGTTCAGTTAACAGCCATCGATCGATCGCTCGGGTTTAGTAACGCGTAGCCTGCAGTGCAATCGCTTGGGTTCAGTTAGAGCCCAACGCCTCGCACCCACGTGCGTGCATGTACGAGTGAAACGCGCAGCGCTCGGCCCCGACCACCCACCGTAACCGGGAACACCCCGATATTTTCCTCGCCCTCGCTTCTACCACGGGTTTTTCCGTCATGGACGGCCCAAAGAATGTCATGCAGCTGTGTCTCCGGCCCGCCCAGGACGAAAAGCCCATTTTCTGTCATGATATTTTTGTCATAGAAGTAGGAGCCCACCATCTATGATGATACCGGATTTTGTCACAATTATCGTCATAGAAGTGTCATAAGTATGACAGAAAAAAAATTCGTTCGGCCCAAAATGTCACGGATGTGTCTTTTTTTTGTAGTGTGGGGACAATACCGGGCCTTGGCCACCCCTTGCTAGAGGAAAATTTACATAATATGCTTATATTTTTACTAATCCCTCTACTAATCATCCTGCATGTCTGATCACCCTAACCTTTTTTATGTCATGCACTTGTTTTGGCCCCTCCTAATATTTGTTTCATGCTCCGCCACTGTCCACGGGCTCCTGTTCATCCACCGTCAACTGCCTCCACGGGCTCCTGTTCATCCACCATCGACCTCCTCCAGCCTCCACCTGCGACTGTTCATCCACGGGCTCCTGTTCATCCAGCATCCACCGCGCGCTCCTCCACCGACTACTGTTCAACTAGCCCTCTCCACGGGGTCCTATTCAACCACCCCTCCATGGGCTACTATTCATCCAGCCCTCCACTGGCTACTGTTCAACCAGCCCTCCACCGTCCACTGTTCAACCAGCCCTCCACAGGGTCCTGTTCATCCAGCCCTCCACGGGGGTCCTGTTCATCCACCCCCAACCGGCTCGATCGATCGGGGTACTGTTCATCCAGCGGCAACGGCCTCTACTACCACGGGGTCCTGTTCATCCAACCCCCCACCGGGAACTGTTCATCCAAACCCCCCAACAACGCTCACTGTTCATCCAGAGGCAGCATCGATCGACTTCAGTTAGCAGCAGTAGCGAAGGAATCACTCGGGTTCAGTTAACAAGGGATCGATCGATCGCTCGGGTTCAGTAATGCGTAGCCTGCAATGCAATCGCTCGGGTTCAGTAAGGGCCCAATGCCTCGCTCGGGTTCAGTTAGAGCCCAATGCCTCGCACACACACGCGTACGTACGAGAGAAACGCGCATCGCTCGGCCCCCGACCACCCACCGTAACCGGGAACTCCCCAATATTTTCTGCGCCCTCGGTTCTACCATGTTTTTTCCGTCATGGACAGCCCAAAGAATGTCATGCAGCTGCGTCTCCGGCCCGCCCAGGACGAAAAGCCCATTTTCTGTCATGATTTTTTGTCATAGAAGTAGGACCCCACCACATCTATGATGATACCGGGTTTTATCACAATTATCGTCATAGAAGTGTCATAAGTATGACAAAAAAATCGTTCGGCCCAAAATGTCACGAATGTGTCTTTTTTTGTAGTGATGAGATCATCATGTTTTGTAGAAGTTGTCGGCAACTTGCAGGAGCCTTATGGTTGACGCTTTATTGTATGAAATGCAATCGCCATGTAATTGCTTTACTTTGTCACTAAGCGGTAGCAATAGTCGTAGAAGCAATAGTTGGCGAGACGACAACGATGCTACGATGGAGATCAAGGTGTCAAGCCGGTGACAATGGAGATCATGACGGTGCTTTGGAGATGGAGATCAAAGGCACAAGATGATGATGGCCATATCATGTTACATATTTTGATTGCATGTGATGTTTATCCTTTATGCATCTTATTTTGCTTAGTACGGCGGTAGCATTATAAGATGATCTCTCACTAAATTTCAAGGTATAAGTGTTCTCCCTGAGTATGCACCGTTGCTACAGTTCGTCGTGCCGAGACACCACGTGATGATCGGGTGTGATAAGCTCTGCGTTCACATACAACGGGTGCAAGCCAGTTTTGCACGTGCAGAATACTCGGGTTAAACTTGACGAGCCTAGCATATGTAGATATGGCCTCGGAACACTGAGACCGAAAGGTCGAACGTGAATCATATAGTAGATATGATCAACAAAGAGATGTTTACCATTGAAAACTACTCCATCTCACGTGATGATCGGACATGGTTTAGTTGATATGGATCACGTGATCATTTAGATGACTAGAGGAATGTCTATCTAACTGAGAGTTTCTAAGTAATATGATTAATTGCACTTTAATTTATCATGAAATTAGTCCTGATAATTTTTGCATATCTATGTTGTAGATCAATAGCTCGCGATTAGCTCCCCATTTATTTTTGATATGTTCCTAGAGAAAAATAAGTTGAAAGATGATAGTAGCAATAATGCGGACTGGGTCCGTGATCTGAGGATTATCCTCATTGCTGCACAGAAGAATTATGTTCTTGATGCACCGCTAGGTGACAGACCTATTGCAGGAGCAGATGCAGACGTTGTGAATGTTTGACAAGCTCAGTAAGATGACTACTTGATAGTTTAGTGCACCATGTTTTACGGCATAGAACTGGGACTTCAAAAACCATTTTGAACGCCACAGAGCATATGAGATATTCCAAGAGTTGAAATTGGTATTTCAGACTCATGCCCATGTCGAGAGGTATGAGACCTCTGACAAGTACTTTGCCTACAAGATGGAGGAGAATAGCTCAACTAGTGAGCATGTGCTCAGAATGTCTGGGTACTACAATCGCTTGAATCAAGTGGGAGTTAATTTTCCAGATAATATAGTGATTGACAGAGTTCTCTAGTCACTATCACCAAGTTACTAGAACTTTGTGATGAACTATAATATGCAAGGGATAACGAAAACGATTCCCGAGCTCTTCGCGATGCTAAAATCGGCGAAGGTAGAAATCAAGAAAGAGCATCAAGTGTTGATGGTTAACAAGACCACTAGTTTCAAGAAAAAGGGCAAATGGAAAGAACGGGAACTTCAAGAAGAATGGCAAGCAAGTTGTCACTCCCGGGAAGGCCCAAAGCCGGACCAAAGCCTGAAACTGAGTGCTTCTACTGCAAAGGAACTGGTCACTGGAAACGGAAACTGCCCCAAGTATTTGGTGGATAAGAAGGGTGGCAAAGTAAACAAAGGTATATTTGATATACATGTTATTAATGTGTACTTTACTAGTGTTCATAGTAATACCTGAGTATTTGATACCGGTTCAGTTGCTAAGATTAGTAACTCGAAACAGGAGTTACAAAATGAACAGAGACTAGTTGAGGGCGAGGTAACGATGTATGTTGGAAGTGATTCCAAGGTTGATAAGATCACCATCGCATACTCCATCTACCTTCGGGATTAGTGTTGAACCTAAATAAATGTTATTTGGTGTTTGCGTTGAGCATGAATATGATTGGATCATGTTTGTTGCAATACGGTTATTCATTTAAGTCGGAGAATAATTGTTGTTCTGTTTCCATGAATAAAACCTTCAATGGTCATACACCCAATATGAATGGTTTGTTGAATCTCGATCGTGGTTATACACATATTCATAATATTGATGCCAAAAAGATGCAAAGTTGATAATGACAGTGCAACATATTTGTGGCACTGCCGTTTAGGTCATATTGGTGTAAAGCGCATGAAGAAACTCCATGCTGATGGGCTTTTGGAACCACTTGATGCTTGCGAACCATGCCTCATGGGCAAGATGACTAAGACTCCGTTCTCCAGAACAATGGAGCGAGCCACTGACTTATTGGAAATAATACATACTGATGTATGCGGTCCGATGAGTGTTGAGGCTCGCGGCGGGTATCGTTATTTTCTAACCTTTCACAGATGATTTGAGCAGATATGGGTATATCTACTTGATGAAACATAAGTCTGAAACATTTGAAAAGTTCAAAGAATTTCAGACTGAAATGGAGAATCATCGTAACAAGAAAATAAAGTTTCTATGATCTGATCATGGAGGCAAATATTTGAGTTACGAGTTTGGCCTTCAATTAAAACAATGTGGAATAATTTCACAAACTCATGCCACCTGGAACACCATAGCATAATGGTGTGTCCGAACGTCGTAACCGTACTTTATTAGATATGGTGCGATTTATGATGTCTCTTACCGATTTACCACTATCGTTTTTGGGTTATGCATTAGAGACAGCTGCATTCACGTTAAATAGGGCACCGTCTAAATCCATTAAGATGACACCATATGAACTATGGTTTGGCAAGAAACCTAAGTTGTCGTTTCTTAAAGTTTGGGGTTGTGATACTTATGTGAAAAAGCTTCAGCCTGATAAGATCGAACCCAAATCGGAGAAGTGCGTCTTAATAGGATATCCAAAACTGTTGGTTACACCTTCTATCACAGATCCGAAGGCAAGATCTTTGTTGCTAAGAATGGATCCTTTCTAGAGAAGGAGTTTCTCTCGAAAGAAGTGAGTGGGGGGGGGTAGAACTTGATGAGGTAATTGTACCTTCTCCCGAATTGGAAAGTGGTTCATCACAGAAATCAGTTCCAGTGATGCCTATGATACGTCTCCAACATATCTATAATTTTTTATTGTTCCATGCTATTATATTATCCATCTTGGATGTTTTACATGCATTTATATGCTATTTTATATGATTTTTGGGACTAACCTATTAACCTAGAGCCCAGTGCCAGTTTCTGTTTTTTCCTTGTTTTTGAGTTCTACAGAAAAGGAATACCAAACGGAGTCCAATTGACGTGCCAATTTTGATGATTTTTTATGGACCAAAATAAGCCTCCGGAGTAAAAGAGTTGGGCCAGAAGAGTCCTGAGCAATCCATGAGGGTGGAGGGCGCGCCCCCCTGGGCGCGCCCCCTATCTCGTGGATGACTCGAAGACCCCCTTGACGTGAGACCGACACCAAAAATTCCTATAAATATAGAAACCCCCAGAAAGAAACCAAGATCGGGAGTTCCGCCGCCGCAAGCCTCTGTAGCAACCAAAAACCAATCGGGACCCTGTTCTGGCACCCTGCCGGAGGGGGGATCCATCACCGGTGGCCATCTTCATCATCCCGGCGCTCTCCATGACGAGGAGGGAGTAGTTCACCCTTGGGGCTGAGGGTATGTACTAGTAGCTATGTGTTTGATCTCTCTCTCTCTCTCGTGTTCTTGATATGGCACGATCTTGATGTATCGCGAGCTTTGCTATTATAGTTGGATCTTATGATGCTTCTCCCCCTCTATCTTCTTGTAATGGATTGAGTTTTCCCTTTCAAGTAATCTTATCGGATTGAGTCTTTAAGGATTTGAGAACACTTGATGTATGTCTTGTGTGGGATACCCGTGGTGACAATGGGGTATTCTATTGATTCACTTGATGTATGTTTTGGTGATCAACTTGCGGGTTCCGTGACCTTGGGAATCTATGCATAGGGGTTGGCACACGTTTTCGTCTTGATTTACCGATAGAAACTTTGGGGCACTCTTTGAAGTTCTTTGTGTTGGTTGAATAGATGAATCTGAGATTGTGTGATGCATGTCGTATAATCATACCCGCGGATACTTGAGATGACATTGGAGTATCTAGGTGACATTAGGGTTTTGGTTAATGTGTGTCTTAAGGTGTTATTTTACTATGAACTCTAGGGTTTTTTGTGACACTTATAGGAATAGCCCAATGGATTGATTGGAAAGAATAACTTTGAGGTGGTTTCGTACCCTACAATAATCTCTTCATTTGTTATCCGCTATTAGTGACTTTGGAGTGACTCTTTGTTGCATGTTGAGGGATTGTTATATGATCTAATTATGTTATCATTGTTGAGAGAACTTGCACTAGTGAAAGTATGAACCCTAGGCCTTGTTTCCTAGCATTGCGATATCGTTTACGCTCACTTTTACCACTTGCTACCTTGCTGTTTTTATATTTTCAGATTACAAAAACCTATATCTACCATCCATATTGCACTTGTATCACCATCTCTTCGCGGAACTAGTGCACCTATACAATTTTACCATTGTATTGGGTGTGTTGGGGACACAAGATACTCTTTGTTATTTGGTTGCAGGGTTGTTTGAGAGAGACCATCTTCATCCTACGCCTCCCACGGATTGATAAACCTTAGGTCATCCACTTGAGGGAAATTTGCTACTGTCCTACAAACCTCTGCACTTGGAGGCCCAACAACGTCTACATTAAGAAGGTTGTGTAGTAGACATCAAGCTCTTTTCTGGCGCCGTTGCCGGTGAGGTGAGTGCTTGAAGGTATATCTTTAGATCCTGCAATCGAATCTTTTAGTTTCTTGTTCTATCACTAGTTTAGTTTGTAAAAGAAAACTACAAAAAATGGAATTGAGGGTGCCTCATATGCTTCATCTTTTTAATATCTTTCGTGAAAATGTTGGAAAGGAAAATTGTGCCCAAGTGTTAGAAGAAGAATGCATTAAAATGTTTGGCACTAAATATTTGAATGATGAGCATGATTGCAATGTTGTTAGTATGAATTCCTTGAATATCCATGATGCTAATGATATGCAAAGCCACAAGCTTGGGGATGCTATGTTTGACGAAGATGATAATTTTTGTCCCCCAAGTTTTGATGAGCAAATTATTATGATGATAGCATGCCTCCTATTTATGATGATTATACTGATGAAAGTGGGTTTGGAAGAGTGTCAACTTTAGAAGTAATGATCCCACTATTTTGGAGGGTGTTGAATCTTATTGTGATAATTAGGAAAGTGGATTTGGAGAGGTCATGACTTTATTTAGTGATGAATCCACTATTTCGGAAGAGGTTCCAATTGATTATGAGAACAAAGTTGCTATTTATGATGATTATTGTGATGACATATATGCTATAAAGAATAATGATAACCAAGAAACTTGTCAGCATGATTTTAATTTTCAATTGGATTATGCCTCACATGATAGTTATTTTGTTGAGTTTGCTCCCACTACTATTCATGAGAAGAAATTTGCTTATGTGGAGAGTAATAAAATTCTATGCTTGTAGATCATGAAAAGAATGCTTTATGTGATGGTTATATTGTTGAATTCATTCATGATGCTACTAAAAATTATTATGGGGGAGGAATATATGCTTGTAGGAATTGCAATTATATCAAGTTTTCTCTCTATGTGCTTAAAATCTTGAAGTTATGCTTGTTTTGCTTTCCTATGCTAGTTGATTCTTGTTCCCATAAATTGTTTGCTCGCAAAATCCCTATGCATAGGAAATGGGTTAGACTTAAATGTGCTAGTCATATTCTTCATGATGCTCTCTTTATGTTTCAATTCTTATCTTTTATGTGAGCATCATTGAAATCATCATGACTAGCTAGGGGCGTTAAACGTTAGCGCTTGTTGGGAGGCAACCCAATTTTATTTTTGTTCTTTGCCTTTTGCTCCTGTTTAGTAATAAATAATCTATATAGCCTCTGGTTAGATGTGGTTTTATGTTTTAATTAGTGTTTGTGCCAAGTAGAACCTTTGGGAAGACTTGGGTGAAAGTTAATGCGATCTTGCTGTAAAAAACAGAAACTTTGCGCTCACGAGATTAGCCGTCATTTTTTACAGAAGAGTGATTTTAAGTTGATTATTTTTTCAGAAGATTAATAGGAAGATTCCTCAGGTCCACCAATTTATTTCAGAATTTTTGGAGTTACAAAAGTATTCGGGAGTTACAGATTCCTACAGACTGTTCTATTTTTGACAGATTCTGTTTTCTATGTGTTGTTTGCTTATTTTGATGAATCTATGAGTAGTATCAGAGGGTATGAACCATAGAGAAGTTGGAATACAGTAGATATTACACCAATACAAATAAATAATTAGTTCACAACAGTACCAAAAGTGGTGATTAATTTTCATATACTAACGGAGATTATGAGTTTTCTGTTGAGTTTTGTGTTGTGAAGTTTTTAAGTTTTGGGTAAAGATTCGATGGAATATGGAATAAGGAGTGGCAAGAGCCTAAGCTTGGGGATGCCCAAGGCACCCCAAGGTACTATTCAAGGACAACCAAGAGCCTAAGCTTGGGGATTCCCCGGAAGGCATCCCCTCTTTCGTCTCCGTTCATCGGTAACTTTACTTGGAGCTATATTTTTATTCACCACATGATATGTGTTTTGCTTGGTGCATCATTTTATTTTATTTTTTTTTGATTTCTGTTTGAATAATATCCCAAGATCTGAATTTCTTAAATGTTAGAGAGTCTTCACATAGTTACATAATTATTCGACTACTCATTGATCTTCACTTATATCTTTTGGAGTAGTTTGTCATTTGCTCTACTGCTTCACTTATATCTTTTTAGAGCACGACGGTGGTTTTATTTTAAAGAAATAGATGAACTATCATGCTTCAATTATATTATTTTTAGAGTCTTAAACAGCATGGTAATTTTCTTGGGTTATAAAACTAGTCCTAATATGATGGGTATCCAAGAGGGATATAATAAAAACTTTCATATAAAGTGCATTGAATACTATGAGAAGTTTGATTCCTTATGATTGTTCTGAGATATGAAGATGGTGATATTAGAGTCATGCTAATTGAGTAGTTGTGAATTTGAGAGATACTTGTGTTAAAGTTTGTGATTCCCGTAGCATGCACGTATGGTGAACCGTTATGTGATGAAGTCGGAGCATGATTTATTTTTTGATTGTCTTCCTTATGAGTGGCGGTCGGGGACGAGCGATGGTCTTTTCCTACCAATCTATCCCCCTAGGAGCGTGCGCGTAGTACTTCTTTTCGATAACTAATAGATTTTTGCAATAAGTATGTGAGTTCTTTATGACTAATGTTGAGTCCATGGATTATACGCACTCTCACCCTTCCACCATTGCTAGCCTCTCTTGTGCCGCGCAACTTTCGTCGGTACCGTACACCCACCATATACGTTCCTCAAAACAGCCACCATACCTACCTATTATGGCATTTCCATAGACATTCCGAGATATATTGCCATGCAACTTTCCACCGTTCCGTTTATTATGACATGCTTCATCATTGTCATATTGCTTTGCATGATCATGTAGTTGACATCGTATTTGTGGCAAAGCCACCATTAACAATTCTTTCGTAGATGTCACTCTTGATTCATTTGCACATCCTGGTATACCGTCGGAGGCATTCACATAGAGTCATATTTTTGTCCTAAGTATCGAGTTGTAATTCTTGAGTTGTAAGTAAATAAAAGTGTGATGGTCATCATTATTAGAGCATTGTCCCATGTGAGGAAAGGATGATGGAGACTATGATTCCCCCACCAAGTCGGGATGAGACTCCGGATGAAAAATAAAAAAAGAGAAAAAAGAGGCCATAAAAAAGAGAAGGCCAAAAAAAACAAAAAAAGAGAGAAAAAGAGAGAAGGGGCAATGCTACTATCCTTTTACCACACTTGTGCTTCAAAGTAGCACCATGATCTTCATGATAGAGAGTCTCCTATGTTGTCGCTTTCATATACTAGTGGGAATCTTTCATTATAGAACTTGGCTTGTATATTCCAATGATGGGCTTCCTCAAAATGCCCTAGGTCTTCGTGAGCAAGCGAGTTGGATGCACACCCACTTAGTTTCTTTTTGAGCTTTCATACACTTATAGCTCTAGTGCATCCGTTGCATGGCAATCCCTACTCACTCACATTAATATCTATTGATGGGCAACTTCATAGCCCGTTGATATGCCTAGTTGATGTGAGACTATCTTCTTCTCCTATTTTTCTTCTCCACAACCACCATTCTATTCCACCTATAGTGCTATGTCCATGGCTCATGCTCATGTATTGCGTGAAGATTGAAAAAGTTTGAGAACATCAAAAGTATGAAACAATTGCTTGGCTTGTCATCGGGGTTGTGCATGATTTAAATATTTTGTGTGATGAAGATAGAGCATAGCCAGACTATATGATTTTGTAGGGATAGCTTGCTTTGGCCATGTTATTTTGAGAAGACACGATTGCTTTGTTAGTATGCTTGAAGTATTATTGTTTTCATGTCAATATTAAACTTTTGTTTTGAATCTTATGGATCTGAATATTCTTGCCACAATAAAGAAGATTACATTGATAAATATGTTAGGTAGCATTCCACATCAAAAATTCTGTTTTTATCATTTACCTACTCGAGGACGAGCAGGAATTAAGCTTGGGGATGCTTGATATGTCTCCAACGTATCTATAAATTTTTATTGTTCCATGCTATTATATTATCCATCTTGGATGTTTTATATGCATTTATATGCTATTTTATATGATTTTGGGGACTAACCTATTAACCTAGAGCCCAGTGCCAGTTTCTGTTTTTTCCTTGTTTTTGAGTTTTACAGAAAAGGAATACCAAACGGAGTCCAATTTACGTGCCAATTTTTGATGATTTTTTATGGACCAAAAGAAGCCTCCGGAGTAAAAGAGTTGGGCCATAAGAGTCCCGAGCCATCCACGAGGGTGGAGGGTGCGCCCTACCCCACTGGGCGTGCCCCCTATCTCGTGGACGACTCGGAGACCCCCCCTGATGTGAGACCGACGCCAAAAATTCCTATAAATACAGAAACCCCCAGAAAGAAACCAAGATCGGGAGTTCCGCCTCCGCAAGCCTCTGTAACCACCAAAAACCAATCGGGACCCTGTTCCGGCACCCTGCCGGAGGGGGGATCCATCACCGGTGGCCATCTTCATCATCCCGACGCTCTCCATGATGAGGAGGGAGTAGTTCACCCTCGGGACTGAGGGTATGTACCAGTAGCTATGTGTTTGATCTCTCTTTCTCTCTCATGTTCTTGATATGGCATGATCTTGATGTATCGCGAGCTTTGCTATTATAGTTGGATCTTATGATGCTTCTCCCCCTCTATCTTCTTGTAATGGATTGAGTTTTCCCTTTGAGGTTATCTTATCAGATTGAGTCTTTAAGGATTTGAGAACACTTGATGTATGTCTTCTGTGGGATACCCGTGGTGACAATGGGGTATTCTATTGATTCGCTTGATGTATGTTTTGGTGATCAACTTGCAGGTTCCGTGACCTTGGGAATCTATGCATAGGGGTTGGCACACGTTTTCGTCTAGATTCTCCGGTAGAAACTTTGGGGCACTCTTTGAAGTTCTTTGTGTTGGTTGAATAGATGAATCTGAGATTGTGTGATGCATATCGTATAATCATACCCGCGGATACTTGAGGTGACATTGGAGTATTTAGGTGACATTAGGGTTTTGGTTGATGTGTGTCTTAAGGTGTTATTTTACTACGAACTCTAGGGTTGTTTGTGACACTTATAGGAATAGCCCAATGGATTGATCGGAAAGAATAACTTTGAGGTGGTTTCGTACCCTACAATAATCTCTTCATTTGTTCTCTGTATTAGTGACTTTGGAGTGACTCTTTGTTGCATGTTGAGGGATTGTTATATGATCTAATTATGTTATGATTGTTGAGAGAACTTGCACTAGTGAAAGTATGAACCCTAGGCCTTGTTTCCTAGCATTGCGGTATCGTTTATGCTCACTTTTACCACTTGCTACCTTGTTGTTTTTATATTTTCAGATTACAAAAACCTATATCTACCATCCATATTGCAATTGTATCACCATCTCTTCGCCGAACTAGTGCACCTATACAATTTACCATTGTATGGGGTGTGTTGGGGACACAAGAGACTCTTTGTTATTTAGTTGCAGGGTTGTTTGAGAGAGACCATCTTCATCCTACGCCTCCCACGTATTGATAAACCTAATTCGTCCACTTGAGGGAAATTTGCTACTGTCCTACAAACATCTACACTTGGAGGCCCAACAACGTCTACAAGAAGAAGATTGTGTAGTAGACATCAGCCTACATCAATTAGTGAGGAAGCTAATGATAATGATCATGAAACTTCAGATCAAGTTACTACTGAACCTCGTAGGTCAACCAGAGTACGTTCCACACTAGGGTGGTACGGTAATCCTGTTCTGGAAGTCATGTTACTAGACCATGATGAACCTACGAACTATGAGGAAGCGACGATGAGCCCAGATTCCGATAAATGGCTTGATGCCATGAAATTTGAGATAGGATCCATGTATGAGAACAAAGTATGGACTTTGATTGACTTGCCCGATGATCGGCGAACCATTGAGAATAAATGGATCTTCAAGAGGAAGACGGACGCTGATAGTAGAGTTACTATCTACAAAGCTCGAATTGTCTCGAAAAAATTTCGACAAGTTCAAGGTGTTGACTACGATGATATTTTCTCACTCGTTCGATGCTTAAAGTTTGTCCGAATCATGTTAGCAATTGCCGCATTTTATGAAATCTGGCAAATGGATGTCAAAACTGCATTCCTTAATGGATTTCTTAAAGAAGAGTTGTATATGATACAACCAAAAGGTTTTGTCAATCCTAAAGGTGCTGACAAAGTGTGCAAGCTCCAGCGATCCATCTATGGACTAGTGCTAGCATCTCGGAGTTGGAATATACGCTTTGATGAGGTGATCAAAGCATATCGTATTATACAGACTTGCGGTGAAGCCTATATTTACAAGAAAGTGAGTGGGAGCACTACAAACTTTTTGATAACTATATGTGACTGACATATTGTTGATCAGAAATGATGTAGAATTTTCTGGAAAGCATAAAAGAGTGTTTGAAAGGAGTTTTTCAAAGAAAGACCTCGGTGAAGCTGCTTACATATTGGGCATCAAGATCGATAGAGATAGATCAAGACACTTGATAAGATTTTTCAATGAGTACATACCTTGACAAGATTTTGAAGTGGTTCAAAATGGAACAGTCAAAGAAGGAGTTCTTGCCTGTATTGCAAGGTGTAAAATTGAGTAAGGCTCAAAACCCGACCATGGTAGAAAATAGAAAGAGAATGAAAGTCATTCCCTATGCCTCTGCCATAGGTTCTATAAAGTATGCTATGCTATGTACCAGACCTATTGTGTACCTTGCCATGAGTTTGGCAAGTGGGTACAATAGTGATCCAGGAGTGGATCAGTGGATAGCGGTCAAAGTTATCCTTAGTTACCTAAGAGGACTAAATAAATATTTCTCGGTTATGGAGGTGATAAAGAGTTCGTCGTAAAGAGTTACGTCGATGCAAGCTTTTACACCGATCCAGATGACTCTGAGTCTCAATCTGGATACATGTTGAAAGTGGGAGCAATTAGTTAAAGTAGCTCCATGCAGAGCATTGCAGACATAGAAAAAATGCAAATTACATATGACTCTGAATGGGACAGACCCATTGACTAAACTTCTCTCACAAGCAAAACATGATCACACCTTAGTACTCTTTGGGTGTTAATCACATGGCGGTGTGAACTAGATTACTGACTCTAGTAAACCCCTTGGGTGTTGGTCACATGGCGATGTGAACTATGTGTGTTAAATCACATGGCGATGTGAACTAGATTATTGACTCTAGTGCAAGTGGGAGACTGGAGGAAATATGCCCTGGAGGCAATAATAAAGTTCTTGTTTATATTTCCTTATATCATGATAAATGTTTATTATTCATGCTAGAATTGTATTAACCGGAAACTTAGTACATGTGTGAATACATAGACAAACAAAGTGTCCCTAGTATGCCTCTACTTGACTAGCTCGTTAATCAAAGATGGTTAAGTTTCCTAACCATAGACATGTGTTGTCATTTGATGAACATGATCACATCATTAGAGAATGATGTGATGGACAAGACCCATCCGTTAGCTTAGCATTATGATCATTTAGTTTTATTGCTATTGCTTTCTTCATGACTTATACATGTTCCTCTGACTATGAGATTATGCAACTCCCGAATACCGGAGGAACACCTTGCGTGCTATCAAACGTCACAACGTAACTCGGTGATTATAAAGATGCTCTACAGGTGTCTCCGAAGGTGTTTGTTGAGTTGGCATAGATCGAGATTAGGATTTGTCACTCCGTGTATCGAAGAGGTATCTCTGGCCCTCTCGGTAATGCACATCACTATAAGCCTTGCCAGCGATGTGACTAATGAGTTAGTTATGGGATGATGCATTACGGAAGGAGTAAAGAGACTTGCCGGTAACAAGATTGAACTAGGTATGTTCATACCGACGATCGAATCTCGGGCAAGTAACATACGATGACAAAGGGAATGATGTATGTTGTTATGCGGTTTGACCGATAAAGATATTCGTAGAATATGTAGGAGCCAATATGAGCATCCAGGTTCCGCTATTGGTTATTGACCAGAGATGTGTCTCGGTCATGTCTACATAGTTCTCGAACCCATAGGGTCCGCATGCTTAACGTTCGATGACGATTTGTATTATGAGTTATGTGTTTTGGTGACCGAAGTTTGTTCGGAGTCCCGGATGAGATCATGGACATGACGAGGATTTTTGAAATGGTTGAGAGGTAAAGATTCATATATTGGAAGGTTATATTCGGACATCGGAATGGTTCCGAGTGATTCGGGTATTTTTCCGGAGTACCGAGGGGTTACCGGAACCCCCGGGGTAAGTGTTGGGCCAACATGTGCCTAAGGGAGAGAGAGAGAAGCCCGTGGGGGGTGGCCGCACGGCCCCCTTCCCTTTCCCTCTCCCTCTCCTTCCTATTCCCTCCGGTGGAAGAAAGGAAAGGGGGGGCAAATCCTACTTGGACTAGGAGTCCAAGTAGGACTCCCCCCATGGCGCGCCCCTCCTGGCCGCCGGCCTCTCTCCCCCTCCTTTATATACGTGGCCAGGGGGCACCCCAAAGACACATTAGTTGTTTCTTAGCCGTGTGCGGTGCCCCCTCCACAGTTTACCACCTCGTCATATTGTCGTAGTGCTTAGGCGAAGCCCTGCGCGGATCACATCACCAACACCGTTGCCACGCCGTTATGCTAACGGAACTCTCCCTCGACCCTCTACTGGATCAAGAGGTTGAGGGATGTCATCATGCTGAACGTGTGCTGAACACGGAGGTGCCGTACGTTCGGTACTTGGATCGGTTGGATCGTGAAGACATTCGACTACATCAACCGCGTTACTAAACGCTTCCGCTTTCGGTCTACGAGGGTACATGGAGACACTCTCCCGTCTCGTTGCTATGCATCTCCTAGATAAATCTTGCATGATCGTATGAATTTTTTTGAATTACTATGTTCCCCAACAGCACATGGCAAACAGATAAGGAATTTGCCATCAAACACAAGGCAAGATTTAGGAAATTAGTTCTCTGAAAAGACATGGCAAGTTTTTGAAAAAATTGTAAATGGTTTCATGGAAAATTTATTATAATTTTTCTTTAAAGTAAAAAAAAGATGACAAGTTGAGAACATTTGGCATGGGCCATTAAAAATTTAGGATATTGTTCTCTAAAAACAAATGGCAACTTTACAAATTTTTAGCAATGAAACATGGCAACTTTAGGGATTTGTATTTTTTTAAAGGATGGGGAATTTATATATCGAGTTGGACCTAAGTTCCCGATAGTTTCTTGCGAGTCGGGTTGACCATGAGGGTACCCGTGAGTTGATGTGAAGTCGGATTGACATGGAGGGTACCTGCGAGATTTGTACGCGGCACGGCCGGGCATTCTTAGCCCTGGCCGTAAGTCCGTGAGATGGGGCGACGGGACCACATATCGTGGATCATTAATCGTTACCACGCTCCCAAGACACCAACGGTTTGGATATGTGATCCGAGTAGGCCTCTGGCCTTTTCACACTGACCACCACGCGAGAATAAGTATGGGCACTCTGCATTGTATGTATCAGCCAAAGCTCTTCAGACGTCAGCGATTGAGCGGTGCGCGCCGGGTTGGACTGGTTATGCATGCGCTTGTATAAGGGGCTAGGTCTTCTCACCAGCCACGCATGCAACGTGCAGGAGTGCAAAGGGCGATGGGCCGAAGACCCCTGTGCGCTTAGGATGTAGACCAGTGTGCTGGCCTCTCTGTTGAGCCTAGGCAGGCCTACAGCATGTTGATCGGCCAAGGCCGGTCATGACCTGATGGTGTGTCCAGCCGGAGTTGATCGAGCGTGTTGGGTAAGTTGGTGCACCCCTGCAGGGAAGTATATCTATTCGAATAGCCATGTCCATGGTAACCGACGCTCGGAGTTGTATCCCAATCGATACAACTAGAACTGGATACTTGAGATCTGAAATGGATATGATGGCTCCGGGATTGCTTTCTCCTAGGGAGTCGAGAAAGGATCTCTGGGCATGGATGCTACAACATACTTATTACTTATAATATGTTACTCTTACCTCTTCTGATGATGCAAGATGCTTGAAGATGTTAATCTTCGATAGGCTAGGGTTTCCCTTCTCTTCTGGCATTTCTGCAGTCTAGTCCAAAGATACAACCCCATTCCTTTAATACTGATGTATACTTAGCATAGATCTGATGTAAGTCTTGCGAGTACTTCGGATGAGTACTCACGGTTGCTTTTGAAGGAAATATGCCCTAGAGGCAATAATAAAGTTGTTATTTATATTTCCTTATATCATGATAAATGTTTATTATTCATGCTAGACTTGTATTAACCGAAAACTTGATACATGTGTGGATACATAGACAAAACACAGTGTCCCTAGTATGCCTATACTAGACTAGCTCGTTAATCAAAGATGGTTAAGTTTCCTAACCATAGACATGTGTCGTCATTTGATAAACGGAATCACATCATTAGGAGAATGATGTGATGGACAAGACCCATCCGTTAGCTTAGCATAATGATTGTTAAGTTTTATTGCTATTGCTTTCTTCATGACTTATACATATTCTGTCGGGGGTGTCGTGCGACATATGCCAAAGGATGGCTTATCATGGAGGGGGCTAATAAGACATCGCCGGTGCCAGGAAACGGGATGAGGCGAAGACATGCACGCCGGCGAATCTTACCTAGGTTCGGGGCTCTCCTAGGAGATAACACCCCTACTCCTGCTCTGCGGGGTCTCCGCATGATCACTCAAGCAACAATGGTGGCTACAGGCTTGCTCCTTGAGCTATTTCTCTAGAGGGGGAAGAAGAACAAGTCTAGCCCTAGCTTCCTCCCTCTATATGGGTGTGTGGGTGATCTAGAGTCTGAACCCTTTGCATGGGTGCCCTAGGGGTTTATAAGGCCTACCCCCCAGGGGTACAAAGGTAATCTGGCTGGGTGGTGGCCCCGGTTGTCAGTGTCTACGGTCGTCGGCTTCTCCGCCGGCCGCTGGGGCCCGCCGCCTGGTGGGCCCCGCTAGTTGTCTCGCGCTTTGGCCGGCAAGCCGCGCCCGCCGCTCGCGGGTCTTACCGGCTGCTCAGTACTGTAGCGACGCTGGTAATGATGCATACTTTGTCGGGGGAGGCATGGCTACAGTACCGCCGCCTGGCGGGCGTTCACTGTAGCCACTCCCCGTCTCTTCTGATTAATGGTGCATTAACTCCAAGGAGAGGAAGGCCGCCTGGTCAGAGGTCGGCCCCCCTACGAGCCGACTGGTCTGGGCTCGCCGCCTTCTGGCTCCTCACGGGCAGGTAGGGCCCGCAGCTTGCGGGCCGTACCGACAGCCCGTCGTGGGAGCATGGCTCCCTCTGACAGGGGTGAGGTAATGGGCTGCATGGCAACAGTGCCGCGCCGAATCGGAGATCTCCGTCTGATACGGCACACTGTGGCCATGCTTGACCCTAGATTTGGGGGTGGCAGGGCGTGCTGTAGCCACGCCCTGTCTTATCGCATTTATGTGGGCGTAGATTCTGAGGATGCCTGGGGCCGCCTGCTAGGAGCCGGCCTACCTCATGACCGCCTGCTGGGCTCTGCCGTCTCCTGGCAGTCGGCCGCTTGGACCAGCCGGCTGTGAGGAGGCGGTGAGTGACTCTTTGAATCTTGAGGGAGCAGTCGGCCCCGATGTCTTGAAGCGCCATGGAGGGACGATGAGGCTACCCGTGGCCAATTACTCCGACAGTAGTCCCCAAAGCTGGTGAGGCTCCATGGCTGGAAAAAGAAGGGAGGAGCCTCGGCAGCTTCCTACTCCAAGTGGTTTATTTGATCTTGCTCCGTCCATCTTCTGACGCGCCGACTGCTAGGAGTCGGATCCGATGAGGCAAGCCGTCTGGTGGTTTTTGAAATGTCTTGGCGGGAGCTTGGTGGTGCGCCAGCCTGGCGCCAGTCTTGCCGCCGGTCAACTGTACGCCACGTGTCGCCAGCCGGCCAGGCCACCTGCCAGCCCACCCGCGCGATGGGACATCGTAGCAGGCCGGGGCCCACCACTACCGGGTCTCGGCCCGCGCGCGGATCTGCTGTGGCCGAGGCAGACGGTTGGGATTCCGTGGCGTGATTACTCCGCGTCGTTATTACACGGTAAATGAGGAGTCGTGGGGTCGTGGGCATAGTTAATCCCATGATCCCCATGCCCCGTCCCCTCGGCTTCATAGCCCAGGGCTATAAGTAGGGGGAGGAGGGAAGCGGCTCTGGCTCGGGCGCCCTCCTCTCCCTTCGTTCTATTCTTCCTCTTCTCTCTTGCCGCCGCCGCACTCCCGTAACACGCCGAAGTGCGGCCGCGGCCTGTTGTTGCCGAGCTTTTCTCCCCCGCGGCGCTGCTGCTCCACTGCGGGTTTGCTCCTCCTCCACCGCGCCGTGCCTCCATCGAGCTCCAAGCACACATGGCGCGCGACAAGGCGAATTCCGGTGCCTGGGACGGTTCCAACGTCTAACAGGACCACCTCGACTTCCTACACGACACGAGGCGGCTGCCCGGCACAGGTTATGTCGAGACGCGCGTCCCGCCGGAGAAAGAAATCACGCCGGCGCCGAAGGACGGCGAGCACGTCATGTTTCGATCGCACTTCCTCCGCGGCTTCGGCCTGCCGGTTAGCGGCTTTCTCCGCTCCTTCCTCCAATTCTACCATCTCCAGCCGCACCACCTCACACCGAACACGGTGGTGCTGCTGTCGGCCTTCGTCACGCTGTGCGAAGGCTACCTCGGCGTCCTCCCCACACTCGAGCTGTGCGGGGGAGTTCTTCTACACCAAGCTCGGTGTCTCTGCCAGGGAGGAGGCAGCCCAGTGCGGCGCCTTCGTCGCGGTACGGTGCCCAGGAGCCGGCAATCGCTTCCCGTCCATCACCTTGACCCAGTCCGTCAAGCTGTGGCAGAAGTCATACTTCTACGTGAAGAACGTCAACCCGGCGCTGGACTTCGTCAACCTGCCGGACTAGGAAGCCGGCCCACCAGCCGAGCCATGCACCAACTTGGCCTACAAACTGAAGCACCTGTCGCCCGCCTCCACCGCTGCTGTTGCCAGGCTCAAGGAGATGACGGACTTGGAGGGCCTCCAGGCGTCCGACTTGCTGACGGCCTCCGTGGTGCGCCGGGTTCTCCCTCTCCAGGGCCGGCCTCACATGATCAGTCAGGTGAGTGGGCACCGGGACCCATGCTGGTTGTCCACCTGTGAGATGCCGGTCGCGGAGGTGGCCCGCATGGTGAACGAGATCGCGAACCTCAAGCTCTCGGAGTCGGACTGGCAGTTCAGCAAGCAGCCGTACTCCCGCGCTCATCCGCCTCCTGCCGTAAGCTCCCGGATCTTCTTTCTTTCTTGGTCTTTCTTCTTCTTCTGAGTTCTGTTTTGCCGACTGATCAGTCGGATGTGTCGCAGCTCCTCACGACCCAGCAGGCAGCCAACACCCGGCGCGAGGCCAGGAGTTCCTGCTGGACCGAGCGGTGAGCGACGCGGACGACCCCGACTTGGGGGACGGCCGCCTTGGAGGACGACGCCACAGGCGGTGGCGACGGGGCAGGCGACTCCGGTGGGGGGGGGGGCAGCCTCGAAACGTGGCCGGATGACGATGAAGAGGAGGCCGAGCCGCGCCGCCAGCCGGCGGCCAACAGGGGGAGGGCGAGCTCCTCAGCGGCACCACCCGCACCAAAGCGACGGGCCGGCACGCAGCTGCAGGGCGGACGGTCGAAGAAGCCCAAGGGCTCGGCCGCAGTGACCAGGAGGGAGGAGGCCGCCGCGAAGGCGGCCCGGTACCAGAGGGCCCCAAAGCAGCCGCCGATGGTGTCCGCGTAAGTGCTTGTTCTTCTTGAGTTTTTCTTTGTCTTTTTGCAAACTCCTGAGTTTGTCTTTTCTTGCTTGAATCAGAGCCTCGCTCTCTCTCGAGCAGTCGACCTCCGCCTCCATCTTCGGGGGAAGGGAGGGCTCCGCCGACACTCGCCGCATCAACCCGCCTGCCGACCTCTGGGAGGTGACGGAGAGGAACGCGTGGGAGGCGCGCGAGGAGAAGGAGAGGGCGGAGCAGGCGAAGGCGGACGCGGCCAGGGCGGCGCAGGAGGAGGCGGATGCGGTGGCCAAAGCTCAGGCCAACGCCACGGCCAAGGCCCGGGAGGAGGAGGCGACCAAGGCCCAGGCAGACGTAGCCGCCGAGGCACGAGCAGGGGAAGCAGCGGGTAGCCAGGCCCCACAGCTGGTCATCTCGCTGCGCTCCATGCCGCCGGCGCCAGGGATCTCGGTGCCGACTGGAGCGGCCGGCAATGACCAGCCGGTCATGGAGAGGGAGGGCGGCGAGGCCATCGTTCCCAGGGCGGAGGTGCCTCAACAGACGCCGGCCGCCAAGACCCAGGGCAGTCGGCGTAACGCGCCACCGGCGCCTCAAGTCAGCGGCGAGCTGGTGGTGGGGACGACTCCCGTTGCCCGCACTCCGGTGCGTCAGTGCGCGGCCAAGGCGACTTCAGCGCCGCGTCCTCAGGAGATCGAAGCCTCTAGCTCGTCGGCCCTGGAAGCAGAGGCCACTAGCATCATCCCTCGGGCGTGGACGACTGGGGGCGGGACGGGCATCCTGAACAAGGCTGCGCACGAGGTCCACTCCCTACTTCAGGCCCAGGGCGACGCTCTCAAGGACTACACAGAGAAGTTCCTGGCGTTGCGAGCCGCCGTCCGGGTATGCTCCTTATGCTTTGCTTTTGATTTCTTGCAATCTTCTGTGGGGGTGCGCCAGCGCACCCACTGGGTGTAGCCCCCGAGTTCCGGGCCGGCTGCTGATTAGGCGGCTTGGAACTTAAAGGCGAACTCCGAGTGCTGACCCTTTCTTTCTTTTGTCGATTCTGTTGTAGGATTACCACAACGTTCGTGCGGCCGCCTACAACTCCCAAGTCAAGGAGCTGGCCAAGTGGACCGCCGAGCTGACGGACAGCCGGAGTAAGCACTCCATTCTCCATTCTCGCGGGGACGCGCCAGCGCACCCGCGGGGTGTAGCCCCCGAGATTCGGGCCGACTACTGAGCAGTCGGGTCGGATCTTCCGGCGACCTCTTTCTCTTTTCCTTTGTTGAGTCATTCAATCCTTCACGGGGGCGCGTCAGCGCACCCGCGGGGTGTAGCCCCCGAAATTCGGGCCGACTGCTGAGCAGTCAGGTCGGATCTTCCGGCAACTATTTCTTCCCTTGTTGATTTGCTGACCTCACCTCACCCTTGTCTTCTGCAGGAGCCAATGCCACCTTACGGCAGCAAATGGGCAAAGTTCAAACCGCGCTGCACGCCAAGGAGGAGGAGCGCCTCAAGATGGAGCAAGAGCGAGACCACCTGGCCAAGCAGCTGGCTGACCAGGCGGACAAGCACCAGGCGGAGCTGCGAAGGCTCAAAGACGCGGAGGAGGCTCTCCAGGCCGAGTTCGAGACTCATCGCTCGAACTGGGCTGACAAGGAGAAAGCCCTGGAGGCCGGCTATGGCGATATCGAGGATATGCTCGATGGTGAGTTATTCTTGTCCTTCTTCTTCCTGCCGGTTTGTCCTGCAAGCTGGCCTCCGACTTCTCATTTTTCTCTTCTTCCTTTGAGCAGAGTACTTCCCTGGCTACTCTGTCGCCGCCAGCCAGGCCGTCGAGGCTCATCGTGACGAGCGGAGGCTGGCTGGCGCGACGATCGCGCCCGGCGCCCCTCGGACCCTTGCCGAGCGGATGCTTGCCATCCAGGCTCGTCTCCAGCCGGCGCATCGGGCTCTCCGCCATCTTCAGCGCACTGGAGCCCAGGTGGTGTCCGCCCGCTGGCCGGGCTTTCCTCTTCTGCGCACCGCCAGCCGGACCTCCGACTGGTTGGAGGTGGCCATCGGCCACTTCGAGGCATGGAAGGGCTCCTTTGCCCGGGCGGGCACACGTCGGGCCCTGGAGTTCGTCAAAGGGTGGTACCCTGGGCTCAACCTGGACCAGTTGTCCACTCTCCGTGCTGAAGCTCGCGAGGAGTTGGAAGCGATGGCGCCCCAGCTTTATCATCGTGCCGCGGCGATCGCCGAGTACATGGACACCGGCATCTTCCTCCCCGAGCTGGATGAAGCAGGCGCCGAGGTGCCGCCCAACTGGTTCGGGCTGAACCCGGCAGGCGGTGAGGACTCAGTGGAGGAGATCGCCTCCAGTGATGAGGGCGAGGAGGAAGAGGATGAGGATGAGGGCGGCGAAGATGACGCGCCGGATGGTGAAGACGATGGCCGGCCTCAGCCTGACCAAGTCTCGACCAACGGACGAAGCGCCGGCGAGCCGACTGTTGTCGTCGCTGATCAGGCCGAGACCCACCAGGCAGCCGCTCCACCACCCGGAGCCTCTACCTCCGCCGGCCCCTCTGATCCGGCTGCTGCTCCTCTGGCCTAGGCGGCCCAATTATCTTTTCTTTTCCTGTTTTGTAATCGCTTGGCCAAAAATTGTTAAGCCTGCACAGTTCCACCCGCTGGGGGTGTATTCAAACTCTGTTGAATGCTGGCCAAGGGCCTTTGCTGTAAAAAATTGTCTTTTGCCGATTTCCGACTTGCCTTGCTTCTTTACTCCTTTGGCTTTTTCCTTTGCCGCCTTTCCTTGGTTGTCGCCTTGCCAGCCGGACAGCCGCTCTGCGGTCTATGGCTGGGTGAAGTACTTGGCTATTTCGGGAAGGCAAGTACTTTAGCCATTTGGTAGAGTATAGCAAATTAACTTAGAAACCGGCCGGCCGGCTGCTCAGCAGCCGGTCGGCGGAAGGAAGAGCCGTCTTGGCCTATGCATAATGTTGTAGTCCTTAGCCATTTTTCGTGTGGGCATCGTTTCCTGCCTTCATCTCTTGCCAGCCGGTCAGTCGCTCTACGAGCTGCGGCTTGTGGCAATAGAGGGCTTAGGTGCCGACACACTACTTGTCCGACTGCAGGTAGCATTGACATAGTACAAGGCGGCAAGCCCCCGGGCCGACTGGCCGAACCCGGTGCCAGGCAGAATAATGGAATAACACACTCATAGGCATAGAACTTATCATATAGATATAAGGGGTAGCCCCCGAGTGCTCCTCGAGGGCCCCGATGTCTTGTACTTAATACAAAAGGTAGCGTGGTACATACTGGATCAACTGTAAAATCTTCGGAGGAGATTTGCGTTCCATGGGCGCTCTGTTTCCTTGCCCGAATCATCTCTCTTGCGTGCTCTTGGCTTCTGCGCGCTGATGAGGTAGTAGGAGTCGTTGCCCAATGCTTTGTTGATGATGAAGGGGCCTTCCCAAGGGGCGGAGAGCTTGTGCTGGCCGGCTGTTCGCTGGATCAGCCGGAGCACAAGGTCTCCCTCTTGGAAGGATCTTGGCTTGACCTTCCGACTATGGTAGCGGCGTAAACTCTGCCGGTAGATGGCGAACCGGCTGAGTGCCAACAGTCGGCCCTCTTCCAGTAGATCGACGCCGTCTTCTCGTGCTTCCTTTGCTTCCGCTTCCGTGTACATGGTGACGCGAGGTGAGTCAAACTCAATGTCAGTCGGGATGACAGCCTCGGCACCGTACACGAGAAAGAACGAAGTGAAGTTGGTTGATTTGTTCGGAGTGGTGTGGAGGCTCCAGAGGATGGCTGGCAGCTCGTCGATCCAGCAGCCGGCCGACCACTCCAGAGGCTCAACTAGTCGGGGCTTGATGCCGTAGAGGATGAGGCCGTTTGCTCGCTCGACTTGTCCATTTGACTGCGGATGGGCAATGGACGCTAAGTCCAGTCGGATGCCCTGCGTCGCGTAGAAACGGGCCAAGGCTCCTTTGGCAAAATTTGTGCCATTTATCGGTGATGATGCTGTGTGGTACTCCGTACCAGGTGGTGATGTCTGCAATGAAGGTCACAGCAGTCGGACCATTCACCTTCTTGACTGGTTTTGCTTCAATCCACTTGGTGAACTTGTCCACGGCAACGAGCAGATGGGTCATGCCGCCGCGTGCTGTTTTGAATGGTCCCACCATATCCAACCCCCAGACGGCAAAGGGCCAAGCCAGGGGATGGTCTTGAGTGCAGAAGCTGGTAGATGTTGCTGGGATCTAAACTTCTGACACCCTTTGCAATGCTTGACCAACTCCTTGGCGTCTTCCAACGCAGTCGGCCAAAAGAAACCATGGTAGAAAGCCTTGGCAACAAGGGATCTGGAGGCCGCGTGGTGGCCGCACTCGCCTTGATGGATATCTTTGAGGACTGCTTGGCCTTTCTCTGATTCTACGCAGCGCTGGAAGACTCCAGTCACACTGCGCCTGACGAGCTCTCTGTTTACTATCGTGTAGGCTCCTGCTCGGCGCTGCACTTGCCGGGCCGAGATCTCGTCGGCCGGCAGCTCTCCGTTCACCAGAAACTTGAGGATGGGATCTGCCCATGGCGGTGCTTGAATTTCTTCTACTGCCACTACAACTACTTGTATGATGGCGGTTGGGTTGGGAGGCGGCGGGTTGGAATCGATTGCCGCTTGCTGCGTTGTAGAAATCCCCGGGCCGACTGCTGCAGCTCTCGGGCCGGGTTGTGAAGTCCCCGGGCCGGGTGCGACTGCTGCAGTCCCCAAGCCGCTTGGTGAAGTCCCCAGGCTGGCTGCTGCAGCCCCCGGGCCAGGTGCGGCTGCCGCAATCCCCGCGCCGCCTGCTGAAGTCCCCGTGCTGGCTGCTGCAGCCCCCGAGTCGGATCCGACTGCTGTGGGAGGAGCCGGCACGAAGATGGACTCAGATTCTGGGGAAGGCTTGATCGACGGCTTGCGGAGGCACTGAAGGGAAACACCAGCTGGTATTGCTTGACGGGTGGAACCGATGCGTGCCAAGGCGTCTGCCTGCTCGTTGTCGTTTCGTGGCACGTGAAGGAACTCACACCCTTCAAAGTATCCGCTGAGCTGCTGGACGAGGAAGCAGTAGCTCGCCATGTTTGCATCCTTGGCATCCCAGTCACCAGACGACTGTTGGACCACCAAGTCGGAGTCGTCGTAGCACAGGATCCGACGGATGTCGATCTCTTTGGCCAGCCGAAGGCCGTATATTAGTGCTTCATACTCGGCTACATTGTTGGAGGCGGCGAAATGGATTTGCAATGTGTATCTAAGCTTGTCGCCTTTGGGAGAAGTGAGAACAATGTCAGCTCCCAAGCCGATGCGCATCTTTGAACCATCCAAGTGCATCCGCCAATGAGTGGAGTCTGGAGCTGGCGGCAGGTACTGGGTCTCGGCCCAGTCGACAAGGAAGTCGGCCAGTGCTTGGGACTTGATGGCGGTGCGTGGCTGGTAAAAGATGGTGTATGGGGCCAAATCGATGGCCCATTTGGCCACCCGGCCAGATGCATCTCTGTTGCCAATGATCTCGGCAAGTGGGGCAGTGCAGACAACCATGATTGGGTGCTCTTGAAAGTATGGCTTCAGCTTCTTGGCGGCAAAGTGCACGCCGTAGCACATCTTCTGGTAGTGAGGGTAGTTCTGCTTCGAGGCTGACAACACCTCACTCAAATAGTACACAGGCCTTTGGACGGGATGTGCTCTGCTGTCTTCTAGACGCTCTACCACCATAACTGTGCTGACCACCCGGCTGGTGGCGGCGATGTAAAGGTACATGGGTTCTTTAGCAGCCGGAGCCGCCAGGACAGGCGGCGTGGTCAACATCTTCTTCAGCTAGAGAAAAGCTTCATTCGCCTTGTCATTCCACTCGAAATGAGTGGTCTTCTTCATGAGCTGGTACAGGGGAAGAGCCTTCTCGCCCACCCAACTGATGAAGAGGCTGATGGATGCCAGACAACCGGTGAACTTCTGGACGTCTCTCAGTCGGGTGGGATTCTCCATCCTCTCGATGGACTTGATCTTGATAGGGTTGCACTCGATGCCGCGCTCTGAAACCAGGAAGCCGAGGAGTTGGTCGGCTGGTACTCCAAAGACGCATTTCTCTAGGTTGAGCTTGATCTGAAAACGGCGCAGATTTTCAAAAGTTTCCTTGAGATCTTCCAAGAGGGTACCGCGTTTCTCTGTCTTCACCACAATATCATCTACATAGACGTGGGCATTTATGCTAAGTTGCTTGAGGAGGCACTTCTGCATGCAACGCTGGAATGTGGCACCAGCATTTCTCAAGCCGAATGTCATGGTCAGGTAGCAAAAGGCTCTGAATGGTGTGATGAAGGCGGTCTTCAGGCGGTCTGTCGGGTTCAACTTGATCTGGTGGTAACCTGAGTAAGCATCCAAGAAACTCAACAGCTCGCATCCGGCTGTGGAGTCTATCACTTGGTCAATCCGGGGTAATGCAAACGGATCCTTGGGGCAGGCTTTGTTGAGACTGGTGTAATCAATGCACATGCGCCACTTGTTGTTCTTCTTCAGTACAAGGACTGGGTTTGCAAGCCGTTCTAGGAAGAAAACCTCCATGATGAAGCCGGCTGCCAATAGGCGGGCGATCTCTTCTCCAACAATTCTTCTCTTCTCCTCCGACAGTCGGCGGAGGGGCTGTCTGACTAGTTTGGCATCTGCTCTAACATGTAGCTTGTGCTCGGCGAAATCCGTCGGAACACCTGGCATGTCTTTGGGAGACCATGCGAAGATGTCCCGATTCTCATGGAGGAAATCGACGAGCTCGCTTTCCTATTTGCCGTCAAGGTTGGCACCTATGACAGCGTGCCTCTCTGGGTGCTCAGGGTCCAAGGGAATCTTCTTGGTTTCTTTGGCCGGCTTGAAGGAGCTCTCAGTTTCTGACTCTTTGGGCTCTGGTGACAGGTCCGGCTGCTTGCTGGCCATGGCCACCACCCGGTCGAGGAGCTTCTTCTCAGCCGCAACCACGAGGGACTCCGCCAGCCGGCTGCTGGCAGCAGCATAGGCAGACGACTTCTCATAGTCCCTGTTGATCGTAATTGTCGGATGTGGGGTTCCAGCAAACCCTTAAGGTTCGAACACTAGGGTGCGCGCGAAGTCTTTCCCTCCTACCGATCTACGCCCTAGCTCACTAAGATCTCGCGGACGAACTCGACAAACTCACAACACAAAGAGACATGGGGTTTATACTGGTTCGGGCCACCGTTGTGGTGTAATACCCTACTCCAGTGTGGTGGTGGTGGATTGCCTCTTGGACTGATGATGAACAGTACAGAGGGAAGAACAACCTCCTGAGGTTGAGGTGTTCTTGTGCTTGGCGAACTAGTGTGAGTTAGGACTCAATGCCTCTACTGTGGTAGCTAGCTCTACTTATATAGGCCCTGGTCCTCTTCCCAAATATTGAGCGGGAAGGGAGCCAACAACGGCGGGCGAATTTGAAGGGGGACAGCTAGTACAAGCTATCCTGACAAAAGTGGTCTTCGCCTACAAAAGGCTCTGGTGGTGACGCCGTCTTGGGCTCCACGATGACCTCCGTATTTCCGTCCTCCTGGTCTTGGTCTCGTTGCACCGATATAGCAACATTTGCCTGATGCCTCGGTACTCCTCGCCTGCGCTGGCCTCCTTAGCACCAAAGAGGAAACAAGGACGCTGCGCGCGCTGGCGCCCGCCTGGTGCCAATCGTCATGGCTCACGTCACGAGAGCCTCGTGAGGTTCGCCCCGTCTTGATATCTCTGCTCCTCGTGAGCCTGCCTGACTAGGCCACTCCTGAGGAGGTCTTGCGTCGTCCGCCTCACGAGGCTTGGCCCCTCGCGAGGGTCTTGGATGCCTTGTTGATGAAGATGGGTCGTACGGCCTGCTGGCTTAGCCACGCCGTGGGCCGCAGGCAGGCAAGTCTGGGGACCCCCGTTCCCAGGACGCCGACAGTAGCCCCCGGGCCCAAGGTGCGCTCGGGCTTGGCTTCACGGCAAAGCCAAGGGTCAAGTTCGGAGCACCGCGGGCCCCAAAAGCCTGCGGCCTTGGTTGCCGCGTGGCTGTTGATTGGACGTGGGCGTCTCCGCTTCCCCACGCTGCCCTTGAATCCACCTGGCTATGCGGCCCCCGCCTCTCGCATAGTTATTCTTTCTTTGCCCACGCCCGGCTCCTCCAATCTCCCTGCTTCCTCGAGGCCCTGCTTTCCCCTTCCAATCTGACTTACGCTCCGCCTGCTTCATCGCCATGGCGCCGAAACAAGCTGAAAAGGGGAAGAAACCCCTGTCGTTGCCAACTGCGCCTCCGTCTTTTGAGCCGGCGCTCGGCCGGCCTCGGGTGCTCAACGACGAGGCCATGGACAAGGTGCGCCCCATGCTTGCCTCCAGTTTCAACGAGTGGGGAGAGACGGTGGCTTGGCCCGCGTCCCGCACTCGCATGGCTCGGGCAGCCACTGAGGTCGCGATCTTCATAGAGGCCCTCTGGGCTGGCCTGATTCCTCCCTTCTCCGCCTTCTTCAACGCGGTGCTCGAGCATTACCAGATCCACATGCTTCATCTCGACCCTCAATCTGTGACCCTTCTGGCCGTCTTCGCCTTCTTGTGCGAGGCCATGGTGGGCGTCGCTCCTTCCGTGGCCCTCCTCCACCATTTCTTCTCGTTGCATCTGACCGGTCCCTGGCAGAGCTCGGGGTGCGTGGGCTTCCAAGCCGTGGCCGCGACAGCGGGCGAGGGGATTGACTTCGAGCTTCCTGCGTCCACGAGTGAGTTCCGCATACGATGGGTGTTTGTTGACGCTGGCGTGCTCAACCCTCTGCTCCAAGTTCCGGCGGGGCCCGCTGTTCCAAACTCCGGCTGGGGCCATCAGAAGCTCGCGAGCCCTCGCCTTGCCCCCGTCTGGGCCAGGCTGAGGTGGTTGAAGGACCTCGGCGTGACTGCGCCCATGGTGGTGAAGGAGTTCGTGAAGCGTCGAGTCGCTCCACTTCTGCGCCACTCCCGCCCGATGTGGGACTTGCTCCGCAGCCAGGACCGCATGAGGTTTCAGGAGAAGGGGCTTCCCCTTGCGATGCGGCAAACGGTGCTCATGGTCCTGTCAGGTGTCCCTCTGCCGGATGAGATGCCCCGGAATAGCTGCCTGTTGTACCGCTGCGAGAATAAAGCCGCATTTGCCGCGAGCATGCCTTCCTTTGACGAGTGGGGGCCGCGCCCAATCGGCCTGGTGGGGTCCCGCGAGAACCCCGTCATCGTGGTTCCCTTCTTCGCCACCGGTGCCGAGCTCGCCCCAGGTGACGGTGCGGGAGAGCGAGCTCCGACGGGGGCCGGTGACTCGAGTGCTGAGGAGCACATGCCGAGTGATGATCCTGAGGCGTCTTCCTTGGGGGCCTGCGACCCCCCTCCTGAGGCGTTGTCACTGAGGAGGCGCGGCATGCGGCTCCCGAGGCCAAGGCTCCAGGAGCCTCGGGAGGTTGTGGTGAGACGGCGCCCGGCTGTCCGCCGCAACCGGGCGCCCCTGAAGACATCCTTCCAAGCTCTTCTTCGTCCCCGCTGCGCACCGGCTGTCACGTCCAGTGCTTCGGTCATCTTTATGTGGACTTCGAGGAGCTCCGCAAGAGGAAGGGGTCCCCCAGCGGCAGCAATATTTTTGGACCGTTGAAGCGATGAAAGTACATCGCCATTGATGCGTAAGTATCTTGTTATCATGGCTCCTTGTATGTAGCCTTCTTATCCTGACATCAGTCCTTTAGGGATCCTTCTGCTGAAGCTGTTGCATCCTCTAAGAAGCGGCCTCCTCCTTCACCAGCTCCCCCATCGGCCTTGAGCGTTCCTGGTCTGCCTGCTGCCCCTCGAGCAGGGTCGGTTGGGGGAGCGTCCCTGCCCTTGTGGTGTGCTGAGCCCGCGGCTGGGCCACCCCTCCCCCACGGTCTGGCGTGGAGCTTGACGGGCGTGCCCAAGACTCCTCCTTTGCTCATGGACAACAGCTGGTTGGCCTCGATCTTTGGCTCCTCCTCAAGCAGCGTGCCCCGAGCGGCTCGGGCTTCTCGCGAGGACTGGCTAACGTCAGGTGCGGCGTCAGCCCCCAGCCCCCTGCCGGGAGGTGGCGCGCAACTTGGCGCCCTGCCCGCTGCCCCGGAGGTGGAGGACAAGGTGGGCCGAGCGTTCGAGCTCGAGTGCGGGCAGAGCGTAGTTCGTCACGAGCTCTTCCAGGAGGCGATGGGCGTGATGAGTCGGCTGGGTGAAGAGCTCGCTGGTGTCGACTCGCGCCTTGAGGCTGAAGGTCTCCGGCTGGTGGAGGAGCGGCGCAAGCTGAAGGTGGCCATCAACCTCGGTCGCTATCAGTGCGACCTTGAGAATGTGAAGGCCGAGGCGTCCCTCAAGATCGCCCATGAAGCTCGCTCGCGAGCCTTGGAAGAGGCTCGTGGGCTGACCGTCGTCGTGAGGCTGCAGAGGAGCGCGCGTGGGAGCTCCAGGCCTAGAGCGCATCCCTTGAGCAGCAGGTGGAGGCGCGCAGGGCCGCTCTTGCATCGCTGAGGGGGTCGCCCGCAGAGGAAGAGGAGGTCCGGAGACGCGATGAGACGCTGGCCCTGGAAGCCGTGGAGCGCAGCCTTGAGCTCGAGCAACTAGAGACGAGGGAGCGTCAAGTTGCTCAAGCAGAAGATGCCGTCGGGGCTCGCGAGGCCAGAGTCGAGGAGGAGGTCAGTCGCCGGGTGGCCGAGGTTCGTGCAGACCTGAAGGGTAGATACGACCTGAAGCTGAAGCTCGCGGGTATGGAGGACGCGGGCAGGGCTGCTGCCCTCAGGCCCAGGTTGGATGAGGCTGAGAGGCGCGCGGAAGCCACGGCCGCCGCCCTGGTTATGGCGCAGGCGGACTTGGCCTCCGCCCGCGCCGAGCTGCGTTCCCTTCGGAGGTGGGTTGATAACACTGAGGCCGTCGCACGGCAAAACACGGAGGAAGTGCTCCAACGACGAACGCTGGAGCGTGAGCATGCCCCTATGCTTCAGGATCTCCGGAACAGGGCCAATATCGCCCTGGGCCATATTTGCGACGTGGATGCGCCGGCCCCTCACTCGAATGACTATGCCAGCCACCTGACCTTCTTCACCGAGGTGGTGACATGCCTAGAGGCTCGATCTGCCAGAGCTCGCCAGCTTGTGGAGGAAAGGGGGCGTGGCCTGCTTGAGCGCGCTTTCTCCCGTGTCTTCAGCCACCTTCTGAATGCCGACCCCAACTTCGATTTCGACGCCGCCATCGCCCCCGTACCCATGGCCGTCCGGGGTAACCTGGCGCGTTGGGTTGAGGACAATGTAGACGCGTTGGTCAGGGCATTCACTTCGGAGGATGACGCGGTGGTGGTCGTCGCAGACGAAGGCGACGTGGTTGACGACGGCACCGGGGGCGTCGCCGACGGCGTCGACGATGCCGACGAAGACGATGACGACGCGAGTGACCCGTCCGCGGGTGATGTAGCGAGTGACATTTCTGGCTGATCCCATGTTCTCCTGTCGTTTCACCCTGTACACAAAACTCGGGCGTGGCCCTTGGAAGACTTGTAAGAGCATTTTGAGAGGGGGAGCCCCTCATGTAAGATAATTGCAGTTTTTACTTTCCCATGCGATGTGAGTATGTGTCCTCGTGAACCCGTGAATCCGTGGGCGATTTTTCCATCGTGGTTTACTTAGCCAACGCCAGCTTCGAGCTGGGTCGTGAAGCGACGAGTTTCTGAGAATCCCGCGGAGCTTATCGCCCTGTCCGAGGGGGGCCCACAAGAGGTGAGCACCAGTTGCAGTGCTAGCGCATGCTTGGCGTGCGCGTGCTTCGCGCAGTCCCGCTCGCGAGGAGCTCGTGAGGGGAAGGCGACGAACATGAGTCCCAGACAAAACGAGATCCAGAAGGCAAGAAATTGCTCAAGCGAGAAAAGGCTCCCCCCGCGCGCATCGATAAAAAATCGGCTTCAACTTAAATCCAGATCCAGAAAACAAAGCTACAGAAAGAGAGATCCAAAGCAAAAGGCCGCGTCCGGCACCTAGTCTAGTCTTCTGGTCTTCAAGTCTTCTCACCAGCGCGGAGCTAAGTGCTACCACTAGGCGTGGGAGGGAGCCCCAGGGCCTGAGGCTGGCACCCCTGAGACTCTGGGGCGTGTACAGCCCCAACTCATTATTACGTGAGAGTGTCACGGGCGGCGAGCTTCACAGGCACTGGGCCTTCTTCATAGGTACCGGCCTTGCTTCATATCGCCAGACGAGGGCCCCGCCTTGCGCCACCCTCGACCTCCTTTGAGCCGACCGGTCACCGTGACGACACAAAAGAGGGAAAGAGGACGCCAGCGGTGCCCTCGGCGACCACAAGTCCTCTGCCAGGGGAAGGGTCGTCGAGGCCTCCCCGGCAGAGGGCCTACCTCCGGGTGTCGCCAGGCGTCACGCGACGCGGCGAGGGGCCTTGCTCCTGGCTCCCTCCTGGCGGCTCCCAGCGTGTTTCCCTTGTTGGAAGGGGTGCTGCCGTGCCAGGGTTGTCGATTGACGCTGCAACCTGATTCATCTGTAGCCCATGGTTAGCGTAAGCCTGTTCCTGAGAGATTAGTGGTACCCTGTAGTTGTCGTTGCCGGCGCGATCATCGTGGTTCTCCGTTGGTTCTTGGAAAGCTTCGACTCCTAGCGCCCCCTCTCCCCAATCTTCTCCAACGAATGAGCCGGGGTCGTCCTCCGATGCGTACTCTTGGTCCATCATGCGGGGCACGTAGGCCTCCGGAGCCGTCACCCCGAACACCTCGCCGTAGTGCCCCACACTCCATGTTGCTCGGCCCAGGGTGGCGTCCTGAGGATGGTAGCATGGCATCCGGCTAGGACCATGGGGGCCGACGCTTGCGCCCATGCTTGTCACGGGCGGCATGGGGGCGGCGGAGCCCCCTACGCCGCTGGCCGTGCTGATGTTGATGAAGCCCCCGGGCGTAGCTGATGGCGCGCGGTTGTGGTGAGGCCCTCCGCGTGGCCCTGCAGTGGCCTGAGGGGAAAGTCGATAACATAAAGATGGTGCTCCCGAAGCCGCTGCATCCAGTAGCTCAGCAACACGCTCTAGCAGTGCATCCCGGCCGCTCTCCATCAGCCTGCATCGCAGTAGCTCCCTTGCCACGGTGAGCGCTGCCCACATGTTTGCTTGCTCCCGCCGCGAGTGCGGCGCCGTTGCTGCGGCATGGCTCGCTGCTCTTGCAGCGGCTCGTACTTGCCGCGGGGTGAGGGTGGACGACGCCTGGCCGCACTGCCCGCGCCCGGTGGAGTTTGGCGGCGCTCGCGCTGCCTGGAGCGCGGGGTCGAGGTCTTCATGGGCAGGTGGCGCTGCCCGGGCTGGCCAGGCTGCCCAGCGGTCGGAGCCGGCCCTTGAGTCACCGGACATCGTGGTTGTGGAGCGTCGGCAAGCTGGTCGGCGAAGAAGAAGCTCCGGCGCACCCCTACCTGGCGCGCCAAATGTTGGATGTGGGGTTCCGGCAAACCCTTAAGGTTCGAACACCGGGGTGCACGCGAAGTCTTTCCCTCCTACCGATCTATGCCCTAGCTCACTAAGATCTCGCGGACGAACTCGACAAACTCACAACACAAAGAGACACGGGTTTATACTGGTTCGGGCCACCGTTGTGGTGTAATACCCTACTCCAGTGTGGTGGTGGATTGCCTCTTGGGCTGATGATGAACAGTACAGAGGGAAGAACAGCCTCCTGAGGTTGAGGTGTTCTTGTGCTTGGCGAACTAGTGTGAGTTAGGACTCGATGCCTCTACTGTGGTAGCTAGCTCTACTTATATAGGCCCTGGTCCTCTTCCCAAATATTGAGCGGGAAGGGAGCCAACAACGGCGGGCGAATTTGAAGGGGGACAACTAGTACAAGCTATCCTGACAAAAGTGGTCTTCGCCTGCAAAAGGCTCTGGTGGTGACGCCGTCTTGGGCTCCACGATGACCTCCGTCTTGCCGTCCTCCTAGTCTTGGTCTCGTTGCACCGATATATCAACCTTTGCCTGATGCCTCGGTACTCCTCGTCTGCGCTGGCCTCCTTAGCACCAAAGAGGAAACAAGGACGCTGCGCGCGCTGGCGCCCGCCTGGTGCCGATCGTCATGGCTCACGTCACGAGAGCCTCGTGAAGTTCACCCCGCCTTGATATCTCCGCTCCTTGTGAGCCTGCCTGACTAGGCCACTCCTGAGGAGGTCTTGCATCGTCCGCCTCGCGAGGCTTGGCCCCTCGCGAGGGTCTTGGATGCCTTGTTGATGAAGATGGGCCATACGGCCTGCTGGCTTAGCCACGTCGTGGGCCGCAGGCAGGCAAGTCTGGGGACCCCCGTTCCCAGGACGCCGACAGTAATAATGCCCTTGGTCCCTGGCATCTTCATCTTGAGGTAGGCGTAATGAGGCACCGCCATGAACTTGGCTAGGGCAGGCCGGCCTAGGAGTATATGGTAAGGACTCGCCAGGTCAACCACCTCAAACCAAATTGCTTCTCGGCGGAAATGATCTTTGTCTCTGAAGAGGACATCTATCTTGACTTTGCCGATTGGTGAGCAGGACAAGCCGGGCACAATGCCATGAAACACAGTCCGACTGGGCAGCAGTTGCTTTTCTTTGATCTTCAATTTCTCCATGGTATCGCGGTAAAGGATGTTGATGCTGCTACCGCCGTCTATTAGAACCCGAGAGAAGCGAACAGCTCGCCTCTCCATTGCAAGGGTAGCATCCAACACCAATGCATAAGAACCTGGGGAAGGCATCACTTCCGGGTGGTCAGCCCGGCTCCAACTGATAGGCTTCTCAGACCAGTGCATGAACTCTGGAGTAGTTGAGGCAACGGCATTCACTTCTCGGTGTTGTTGACGCCGGCTGTGTCTGTCATTGGCAACGCTGGTGAAGACAACATAAGCATCGTGCTCTTCAGGGTAATCATCTTGGATGGCTCTGACTGCTGGACGGGCGGCCGACTGCTGAGGAGGCGAAGTCGGCGGGCCAGCAGGCGGTGGGGGAGTCCTTCTCCCTTAGCAATGCAGACAAGCCAGTGGCACTTCGGGTGGTATGGTTGGACGGCTTCGCGCCGCTATGAAACTTGCAGGGGGCATCGAGGGTCTGCTCAAAGGATAAAGCAGGTAACCAAACTAGCTTGCCGCCCTTCTGGCGCTTGGGGAGGGGTTGTCCTTCAGGTTGCTAGTCCTCAACCGTCGCCACCTGCCGGCTGGTGGATGCCGGCTGCTGGGCCTTGCGCTTGTTGTCGTTCGGCTGCTGGCGCCGACTGTTGTCTCCAGCCGGCGTTCAAGGAGCCGGAGGGATCACCTTCCCAGAAGTATCCACGCGGAGCTCTGACTTCATGGAAGAGTCGACAGTAGCATACTTGTCCGCTATGATCAGCAGTTCGTCGAGTGTGGCCGGTTCGTCCCAGAGGAGTCGGTGCTTGAGTAAGGTGCCCCCTCGGCACCCGGCAGTGAAGTACTCGATTGCTTGGACCTCGTGCACCCCTTCGCAAGAGTTGCGCAGTTCAGCCCACCGTGTTAGGTAGTCGCGGGTGGACTCATTGGGGCCTTGGACGCACAGTGAGAGTTGGCGAGGCTTGGGCGGCCGCTTGTAGGTGCTGGTGAAGGTGCGGACGAAGACTTCAGTGAAATCTACCCAGCTGTTGATGCTGCGGGGCTTCAAGCTGTTCAGCCATGTCCGAGCCGTGCCCTGGAGCATGAGCGGAACGTACTTCACGGTAACGCGCTTGTTGTCGTTCGCTATGCTGACGGCCGTATAGTAGTCGACCAGCCAGTCCTCCGGCTTCACAGAACCATTGTACTTCGGCGTATCTCAGGGAAGCGTGAACCCTTTGGGAAAGGGCTCGTCGCGGATGCGGGGGCCGAAACAGGGCGGACCCAGCGCGTCTTCTTCTTCTAGCGCCAGGGATCGATTGAGACGGTCGATCCGGTGGCGGGCGTCGTTCTCTCCGACTCCTTCTCGGCGGCCCAGCCGGTCGCCGAGAGTTGGGTGGTCAACAGGCGGCGGGGAGGCACGCCTCTCCCTCCGAGGAGGAGGAGGCGGACAATCGCCCCGTCGTTCCACTGCTCGTGGGCGGCCGTCTTGGTCGCGCTCGATGGTGATGCGTGTGCGGTTGCGGCTAGCAGCCGACTCTTTGTCTCGCTTGTCGCGGACGCCACCAGTCATGTCCGGGAGGTCGCGCCGTGATCTCGGCGAGGAGGCGGGTCGTCATTCCGCCGGTCGGGTTCTTCAGCGCGGCAGCCGGCTTCTTGCTGCTCGGCAGCCGCGTCAATGAGCCGCTGGACGCTCGTCGCCCTCGAGGTTGTCCAGCTCGTCTGCTGCCGCCTGGGCAGCTCGGATGTTTTCCATGGGCATGGCATAGATAGGGCGGTCTGCCTCGAACATGCTGGCAATGGCCGCGCCACGTTGCCAGACCGTGCCAATGCGGCTGGGCCCGTCAGGGGCCGGCGTGCCGCCAACAGCGCGGTCCATCTCGCGCTGATAGGCCTCCGAGAGGCGTCTCATGCTGGCCAACTTCTTGGCACTCTCGACGAGCAAGACGCGGCGAGCTTCCAGGGTCTCGGCGTCGGCATCTTCTGCGATAGGGGCAGACAGGTCTCGTAGCGTCGCTTCAAGCAGGTCTTGGGCGCCGCCACGAGATGCTCCATCTGGCTGATGATGAGCACCTCCGTGACGGTGCTGCCGCCGCTGTCGGGGCAAGGGAGGGGGTCGTCGATGACCACCACATTGGTGGGGAAGGCGTCAAGAGACGCGGTGTCGGAGTCGACAAGCATCGGGTCGGTGGAGCCAATCGACTCCAGGTCGGAGGCGGGCTCATTGGCGATGTCGAGCTTGCCAAGGAGATCGACGAGGCAGCTCTCGCAGCTGGCCGCGCCCGCGCCTGGTGCGGGCTCGTCGGAGAGGCGGATCTCGCCAAGGTCAGCGAGGCCAGCCGCTGCGCAGGCAAGCTCTGCGCCATGCGGCGCGTCGGCGCTAACGCCATCGGGCGTGCCGGGCTGGCTGCGCTCGCTGGGGAGGAAGAGGGTTCCCGTCCAGAACAGATCTCCGGACGACGGTGCACCTAGCCCCACGGTGGGCGCCAAATGTCGGGGGTGTCGTGCGACATATGCCAAAGGATGGCTTATCATGGAGGGGGCTAATAAGACATCGTCGGTGCCAGGAAACGGGATGAGGCGAAGACATGCACGCCGGCGAATCTTACCTAGGTTCGGGGCTCTCCTAGGAGATAACACCCCTACTCCTGCTCTGCGGGGTCTCCGCATGATCACTCAAGCAACAATGGTGGCTACAGGCTTGCTCCTTGAGCTGTTTCTCTAGAGGGGGAAGAAGAACAAGTCTAGCCCTATCTTCCTCTCTCTATATGGGTGTGTGGGTGATTTAGAGTCTGAACCCTTTGCATGGGTGCCCTGGGGGGTTTATATAGGCCTACCCCCCGGGGGTACAAAGGTAATCTGGCCGGGTGGTGGCCCCGGTTGTCAGTGTCTACGGTCGCTGGCTTCTCCACCGGCCGCTGGGGCCCGCTGCCTGGTGGGCCCCGCTGGTTGTCTCGCGCTTGGCCGGCAGGCCGCGCCCGCCGCTCGCGGGTCTTGTCGGCTGCTCAGTATTGTAGTGACGCTGGTAAGGATGCATACTTTGTCGGGGGAGGCATGACTACAGTACCGCCGCCTGGCGGGCGTTCAATGTAGCCACTCCCCGTCTCTTCTGATTAATGGCCCACAAACTCGAAGGAGAGGAAGGCCGCCTAGTCAGAGGCCGCCCCCCCCATGAGTCGATTGGTCTGGGCTCGCCGCCTTCTTGCTCCTTGCGGACAGGTAGGGCCCGCAGCTTGCGGGCCATACCGACAGCCCGTCGTGGGAGCATGGCTCCCTCTGACAGGGGTGAGGTAATGGGCTGCATGGCAACAGTGCCGCGCCGGATCGGAGATCTCCATCTGATACGGTGCACTGTGGCCATGCTTGACCCTAGATTTGGGGGTGGCAGGGCGTGCTGTAGCCACGCCCTGTCTTATCGCATTTATGTGGGCGTAGATTCTGAGGATGCCTAGGGTCGCCTGCTAGGAGCCGGCCTCTCTGGAGGCCGCCTGCTAGGAGCCGACCTACCTCATGACCGCCTGCTGGGCTCTGCCATCTCCTGGTAGCCGGCCGCTTGGACCAGCCGGCTGCGAGGAGGTAGTGCGTGACTCATTGAATCTTGAGGGAGCAGTCGCCCCCGATGTCTTGAAGCGCCATGGAGGGCCGATGAGGCTACCCGTGGCCAATTACTCCGACATATTCCTTTGACTATGAGATTATGCAACTCCAGAATACCGGAGGAATACCTTGTGTGATATCAAACGTCAGAATGTAACTGGGTGATTATAAAGATGCTCTACAGGTATCTCTGAAGGTGTTTGTTGGGTTGGCATAGATCGAGATTAGGATTTGTCACTCCGAGTATCGGAGAGGTATCTCTGGGCCCTCTCGGTAATACACATCATGATAAGCCTTGCAAGCAATGTGACTAATGAGTTAGTTGCGGGATGATGTATTACGGAACAAGTAAAGAGACTTGCCGGTAACGAGATTGAACTAGGTATGAAGATACCGACAATCGAATTTCGGGCAAGTAACATACCGATGACAAAGGGAATGACGTATGTTGTCATTGCGGTTTGACCGATAAAGATCTTCGTAGAATATATAGGAACCAATATGAGCATCCAGGTTCCGCTGTTGGTTATTGACCGGAGATGTATCTCGGTCATGTCTACATAGTTCTCAAACCCGCAGGGTCCGCACGCTTAACGTTCGATGATGATTTGTATTATGAGTTATGTGTTTTGGTGACCGAAGATTGTTCGGAGTCCCGGATAAGATCACGGACATGACGAGGAGTCTCGAAATGGTCAAGAGGTAAAGATTGATATATTGGATGATAGTATTCGGACACCGAAAGTGTCTCGGAATGTATCGGGTACATATCGGAGTACCGGGGGGTTACCGGAACCCCCCGGGGGAAGATATGGGCCATAGGAGGGAGGCAGGCCAGCCCACAAGGGGTGGCACGCGCCCCCCAAGGGAGGAGTCCGAATTGGACTAGGGGAGGGGCGGCGCCCCCCTTTCCTTCTCCTTCTCCCTCTCCTTTCCCCTTTCCCCCTCCGATAAAAGGAAGGGGGGGCGAATTGGACTAGGAGCCCAAGTGGGACTCCTCCCACTTGGGGCACCCCTAGGCCGGCCTCCTCCCCTCTCCCTCCTTTATATACGGGGGCAGGGGGGCGCCTCTAAGACACACCAATTGTTCTTAGCCGTGTGCGGCGCCCCTCCATTGTTTACTCCTCCAGTCATATCGTCGTAGTGCTTAGGTGAAGCCCTGCGCGGATCACTTCACCATCACCGTCACCACGCCGTCGTGCTGACGAAACTCTCCCTCGACACTTTGCTGGATCAAGAGTTCGAGGGACGTCATCGAGCTGAACGTGTGCAGAACTCGAAGGTGTCGTACGTTCGGTGCTTGATCGGTTGAATCGACAAGACGTTCGACTACATCAACCACGTTAAGCTAACGCTTCCGCTTTCAGTCTACGAGGGTACGTGGACACACTCTCCCCCTCTCGTTGCTATGCATCTCCTAGATAGATCTTGCGTGATCGTAGGATTTTTTTTGAAATTGCATGCTACATTCCCCAACAGCTTTGCTACCTCTTTCCCCCCCATACCCGATTTGTTGCAATCAAATAACGGATCCCAGGAGCCAGATGTCACCACCAACGACTACTATTACCCCAAGGGTGCCTACTACTACGTGGAGGCCGCCGACGACTAGGAGTAGTTAGGAGGCTCCCTGGCAGGAGGCCTTGCCTTTTCGATCATCGTTGATGCTTGTGCTAGCCTTCTTAAGGCAGACTTGTTTATTTATGTATGTACTCAGATATTGTTGCTTCCGCTGACTCTTGTGTATCCGAGCCCTCGAGGCCCCTGACTTGTAATATAAAGCTTGTATGACTTTAATTTGTGCCTAGAGTTGTGCTGTGATATCTTCCAGCGAGTCTCTGATCTTGATCGTGCACATTTGCGTGTATAATTAGTGCGTGATTGAATCGGGGGCGTCACAATCTCCACCCGTCTACTTGCCTAGGTTGAACTCTTCCTGAAATATATTCGAGGAAAACATTAGTCCAACAACATGTATGTTGACATGAATTATCAAAACCACCAAGGGAGCAACTGTGCTTTCAGGTTGGCTGGTTGTAGACCGTGAGAGGTCGTCAGGCCGGATCGCTGGACCAGAGCCGACGCGGTAGCTCCCATCTAGCTAGACACGGAGGAGACGGGAACACCCGAGAAACATGGGGAGTATGGACGTCCGGTAGTGGGGAGAAGTTGACGGCGACCTGGCCGGCCGCTCCATCGCTTGCAAGTGTATGAATCTGCTAGCGGGAAAGAAAAGATTTTGAGGAACTCCATCGCAGAAGAATTTGGAGGAACTCCATCGCCGGCGAATCAAGTACAATATGAATCCACTCACCTCCTAATTTGGTTGCCTGAGGAATTCCATCGCCGGCGACAACCCCTGGATCCAGAGATTCGAGGAAGGGGATGGGGGAAGGTGGGATTTTTAGGGTAGGGAGGAGGGAACGGGGGAGCTGCGCGGCACGACAGTGCAGAGTGGTGGAGTTACAAGGCGTCGCGACATCGTGGAGAATCGGTGGAACGACGCGACGGAACGGCGTCGCAGAGAAGCGTGGAACTGCGTGAAGTGGAGCTGCGCTGTGTTGGAAAGGATGGACCGCGGGTTTGGTCCGAGAAAGTTGGAAGCTTTTTTCTTGTAAAAATGACCCTTGCGACATTTTTTTTTGGTTGAAAGGGAGTACTCATTATGTATTTGAGCTGAAAATATGTTGTTTGTAAGGTCAGATGGGTTGTTAGCACCCGACAAAGAAATAGATTACAACATCCGATGATCTCAGAATACCATGAATTGTATGCTAAAAAGGGGATACCATGAATTTTATCGCTCTTATTGGGTTGAAATTTTTCGCCTACCATGCTAAAAAAAAACAAATGATAACGCACACACGTATGACATGTTTGTACATCGCCCACACGCCTTGATCCACGTTGATTCTATTTTGCACGAATCCTAAAGAAATTTGTTAGAATCTGAGTGCCACGTGGGCATCATCGTATGTGTAGGCGTTGGAAAGTTCGCCCACACGCCCCGCAACACGCGGTTTGCCAGCTGCGTTGTGTGGGTGAACTAATTTCTGCCCACAGAGCCACCATCTAGTCCACACGCGTGTGGGCGAACTGCTTTTCGCCCATACGACACTCGTACGTTGTTGGATGGCAACTGCAGTTGCGCGTACGTGGCAACCAGATAAACATACATGGCAACTATAGCTGGACCACACGTGGCAACTAGGTAAACACACACGACACTATTGTTTGACCATATGTGGCAAGTAGTTAATTACAAACGGCAACTATGGTTTGACTACACGCGGCAATTACCATAAATTAGACATGACAACTATAATTAACCAAAACAGAGGGAGTTGCCATGCTTTTACAACTACATTTGCCATTCCGGATGGCAACTAAATCGTCATCCACAGGTACCTAACGTAGCTGCGCCAGGACGTGTGGGCATATTTGCTTCGTGCCACACACACGGGGTGGGGATGAGTAGTAGTACCTGTTGGGCGTGTGGCACGAAGTAGCTGCACCCACATGGGTAATTCTAATGTTCGCCTACATACAACTCGTGTGGACGGATCTCTAATATGCCACCGTGTGAGCAATATCAAGAAAAAAAAAGCAGCCCATTGGATCGAAGAGGAAAAAAAAAAACTGCCCGTTGGATTCGCGAGTCGCCGATTGCCGCTTCTAGCGGCTCCCGAAAATTTGAACCCCGCTCCCCCGGGATTTAGCCCGAACGACACCAGACTTCTCCAAAACACCCCAAGCGGAGTGTAGAAAAGTAACCCCCGCAAATCCCCCGAACCCGATCCCCTTTCCCTCGCCGCCGTCCTCCCCCACGAGATGCCGCCCGCCGAGGACGCCTCCGCTGCCGCCGCCCCGCGGGCGCCGACCCCGCCTCCCGCCCGTGGGATGGCGGCCGGCCCGAGGCTGCTGCTGCAGTCGCCGCCGCCTGCGTTCCCGCTCGGCTCCAACGACGACCAGCTCGAGCGCGCTCGCGCCCGCGCCATGGCCCGCGCGGCCTCCGTCCGTCGACGCTCCCTTGCCGCATCTCTCGCCCCCAAGACCCCGCATCCCGACCTCCTCAACCGGGACGAGGTCATGGACCTATTCCATAACTGCATCAAGCTCGCCTCGGAGAACGTACGTGCCTCACCCACCGTCAGAACCCTACATCGCTCCTGGATCTTACTAAGCTTGTTTTTTTTTCTTCTCTGTCCGTGGAAATTTGGCAGAAAATCAACCAGAAGAATACGTGGGAGCTGGGGCTCATCGACCACCTCAGCGAGATCATCCATGCCGGGGAGGAGGAGGACGACGAGACCAACTTCCAGAAAGTGCGCGTGATATGATCTTCAGCTTCCTTTCTTATTTTCAATCTGGAAGGAGCTTTGTGTTTCTTTTTCCTATGAAATAATAAGATTGGGGAAACAAATTATGGTTTTGCGACCAGGCTAGCTGCACGCTAGAGGCTGGCGTCAAGATCTATTCTCTGCGTGTGGATTCGGTGCACTCTGAGGCGTACAAGGTGCTCGGTGGGATCAACCGCGCAGGAAGGGGGGAAGAGGCTGGTATGTATCCACTTGCGTTGTTAGTATCTTCTAATTGTGCACCAATTTGAATTTATCTGTCTTGTTTATAAGCGGCTTGGTATAAATTGCAAATACTCTCATAATGCTGGAAACCAACTTTGCAAGCTAAACTCTGAAATAAGCTGTCATACATGACGTCCGTTTGTGGTTGACTGATAAGATCAGTTTCTAAACTGATGCAAAGGAAAATAAGAACATCTTTTAGGTTTTTAATTTAAAAATATCACCATATCATGACGACCTTAGCACCTTTTTGTTAAGGTAATAATCACAGTGTAATATTACCATTTCTTTGGGAAACCACTCAGTGCTACATACCATGTTATGCTGGTTTACATGAGTGTGCACTTTGCATGAGGCATCAACCTTCTGAGAATGATGTAGGTTTGGTTTGGTACATCTTTTTTGTTTTATATTGTTATATGACTATTGTTGTGAATTCCCTATCTGTTGACTATTGTCATAAACTTAGCTATGTGTTCATAGTTGCAAGTTTAATAACCATAGAAAAATATAAGCTACACAACTTCTTACAGTGTTTTGATTTGGAAATTGTAACAAGATTTGGGAGAAGGTGGCGATGCAGAGCCTGCACAAGAAGAAGGCGTCAACAAAAAAGATGCTGATAGGAGGGTACATAACATTTCTTTAATATGATTTTTCACTACCTGCACTTCACTTGTTCTTTATCTTGACAATGCTGTTTCGGCTATGCAGATTTCACCTGCTTCGACGCTGGAGTCCTCGTTTGAGGCTCTTAACGTGAAGAAGTTTGATGGTATGTTTCAAGCCTTTTCTCATCGTGCTTCTGTGGAATTTATTAATTCTATAATGGGGCTGAAACTACAAGGTCATTTTATTTGCAATTATAGCTGCCTTCACAGTGGATCCTCTATACCATCAGACCACTGCTCAGTTTGATGAAGGTGGAGCAAAGGGGCTCTTATTGTATAATCTTGGAGTATATGGCAGTTGTCGTGTGCTTTTTGATTCGTTTGAAGCGCCAGACAAATGCATCTTATCTGATCCTGAGAAGGCTGAGGTGATTGATCTTTCATTTGCTAAAGGTAATATCAGTTTGTCGCTCTGCTGTGTATGCTCTTTACATGTTGCTTCCAATTGGATTTCAGTGAGTTGCTACTACTCTTTGACAGAACAAATTGAGCAAATGATAGTTCACATGCCTCTACCCAATGACATCTCTCCTACCTTGAGGGATATCGTGGCTCAGTTTGATGAAGAAAATAAAAGGCCCTTACATGATGCATCTCCCGGGCAAATGCTGGTGATGGAAGATCAGGTGGTTGACAGTAATGATGACAGCATGCCACCTGATTGTGGAACTTGGGATTTTGGTGGTTGTGATGATCAGGACAGTGCATACGATGAAAACTGCAACCCAATGAATTTCAACTCAACAAACTATGAAGAGGTACTTGTAAACTAGACAAAATTGAGACATGGTCCTTCAGAAAACTAGTTACTACCTGGTTAGGGAACTATCTGTTGTTTACTTGTGCATTATGTACTCATCCATGCACTCCCTCCATTCCACAATAGAAATCCTCTTAGCCTCTCGAACTTTCCTCAAAATACTGGTCTTTCTAAACTTCGAACGCAGCTTTAGTGACTGTGTTCCAGTTTATTGCTTCATCAATGCCATCAAGAAAAGAGTTAATTAACCCTTCTTGACTTCTTGTGCTTCTGTGCCTTGCTTTTAGGAGGAAAAAGAGGCAATTTAATTCCTTGGTGATAAAAAAGATAAGGGCATGAAAATAACTGAAGGGTAACATGGACATCTCACTCACACTCTTAACTCTTGTGTCCAACTCCCAAACGATATCTTTTGAAACGAGGGAGTATTTGAAGGCATATGAGGAAAAGTCAATTAGTCATAGGGTAGAATTATTGATTTACATTTTGTATCTTGTACCTCAAGCATTTCTTTTGTTGTTATAATCTGCTGCCCACAACTGAGTATTGCTATTCCTCTTCTATTAGAACAATACCCACATCCAAGGTAGTACAAAAGAACAGTTATAGTTTGTTACAAGTTCAAAGTTCCAAACCTGATTCTACAAATTCGTTGTCTTGACTGTGTATTGGTATACAGGGAACCGATGACTATGAGTACACTTTCCAGGGCCCAGACGGTCCTGATGTAGATGAAAGGCTCGAGAAAATTGCAGATTTGTTGTCACTTGGCGCGGGATTCTCTTCCAAAACAAATGCTTGGGCTGGACCCGAGCATTGGAAATATCGAAAAGTTAGAGGTAAACCCTGGCTAGTCCTATTTTGGTTCCATTTCAAACTAGCTTATTTAATACTGAGTTTACCATTGTCTAGATCTGGAGCCTGCCCAAACTTCTTCTGGTGATTTGGAAGTAGCAAAAAAGGCAAAGAAGAAGAAAGGCAAAGACGAGCCTGATATTGATTTCACCAAAGCATTGGAACATGAGAAGGCAAATGTTTTTGCACCTCCCAAGAACCCAAAATCATTGTTGCTGCCTGCAAATAAGGGTAGCTGCAACAATAAACTTCCAGAGGATTGTCATTACCAACCTGAAAGCCTTGTTAAATTATTTCTTCTTCCAGAAATTTTGGTAATGCTTACTTTCATGAAAGTTATTCTTGATATGGGCCTAGGATCGGCTGTAATAACTGTGCATCTTTTTTTTTTGCAGTGTCTGGCTCGAAGAAGAAGAAAACCACTTGGTAAGTTTTGTTACATTCTCGCATTCTGTATTTGAATTGAAGATTTTCTCTTCCTGCTTAAGACTTTACTGTACTTCTTTCTGGACCTGCAAAAAATTGAAGTTTGAAAACAATAGGTTTACTTTTTTTCTTTCTATTTATACTATATGTGTCCTTACAAGTTAAAATTGTTGTTCCTCGTGTATCATATATTCATATTGCATTATTGTACTTCTTTCTGGACTTGCTGGTTTTGATTAAAGACTTTATTGCTCTATTTACACAATCCGGGAAAGATTTAATCTGTCATGAACATTGATGTTAGGTAGCATTCCGTTAGCAGTATGTCTCGGCTTACAGTTGATTTTTGTAATCTAAAAAAAATGGTAGATCCTGGTGCACGTATCTCCCGCTTGCGCAGGGTCCGACCACTTTGTCTTTTGTATGCAGCCTTTCCCTGCATTTCTGGAAGAGGCCGTTTCCAGGAAATTATTTTATAATCTGCTGCAGAAAAATAGCCTCAAAAGTAAAAAAAATTGTCAAGAAAATGATAATTTTGATAAAATCTGGCTAGATGATCCCATTTATCAGAATCCGCCGCAATGCGAAACAAAACCTGCAGCTCATACTAGGTTATGCCTTCAGGAGTACTATTTGCCTATATTTCTGTTGATTTGATTTTGTTATTTTTTCTGACATCATTTATCTGGTACAATGGTCCACGGTGCCTTTGACCTCCTTATAGATGATTCAAGGGACAACAGCGATGACTTTATGCCATCCAGACCTTGGGATGATGATAACCTGGGCAATGATCATGTTGATGAAGGGGATGCGGCTAGTGATGTGGAAGAGCCAGTAAATCTTATTGCCAAACCAAGACAGGTGCATCCTCTGCCCCTTCTGCTTTCAAGACATTCATCTCTATGTACTTATATTTGGACGTTCTCCTGTATGTTTATCTTTCTATGTCCATCTGAATGTCAGTGGCCAGAAAAATCATCAAATGAACAATATTGTAGGCTTAAATGGCAGACAGTGGTTTAATCTCCACCGAGCAATTACTATCACCGGCTGTATTTAATGCTCGTGATTGTCTTTGCCATATTATGTTACAAGTTTACAGTAATATACTGATCCAAGGTCAAGACATGTATAGCAAACAATATTGAAATAAGCAGCTGGAAATTTGCTCCATGGCTCCAAGATACCATTTCCATATTTCACTTGAATTGTTTGAGGATCCAAGTCAGGCAGTGGGTTGTATGCACTATGGCGCTTATGTGGACTTGTGCACCAAGTTCTATAGTTTACCATATAATGGTATGCAAACCTCTGAAATGACTTGACAACATTCAGACGACATGCATGTAAACATGCCATACAATTTCATGTCAAAATTTTACCCACACATCAAAGATCAAAAGGGACAAATTCAGCAGTGAATATTTCCAAATCTGAAATGAAACAATGTTCTGGTGCTATCTAGTACTCCCCCCTTCCCAAAATCTTAGGCAGATAAACTTCTCTAAAAAATCTGAAAATGCAAGGCAGATTTGGATCTCTACCTTCTGGCTCCCAACACACGGTATTCTCTCCCGTACAGTAAAGCCAGATTTGGAACTCTATGTTGCGGTTAGGCAGAGCCCACCTCGCCTAGCTCTCCCCGCGCAATTTCTCCTCTAGAGCCACCCTGTTTGTTATTTTCATGGATCGGACAACCATGTTTGTTACAGATATAGTCTATAACTGTGCGGTTCAGCAACGACCATCTGTATGCTAATTTTTCTGCCAAAAGCTTACGCGCCATAGATAATCATAAGGAGGGAGGACTATGCATAGTCAATTCTTTTCATTATTGTTTCGCATTATGAGGATTGAATCTGGATCTGATTTTTCATTTCATGGAAGATGCATGTAGGAAAAAAAATAGATGTTTTCCTAACTTTTTGAATGTTGAACTAAAGGTGTGGTGCGCTGAGGCGCTGATTGCACCTAAAATCCTCAGTGCTCTCAAGTCTCTCAAAGGATCTAAGCACAATCTTAGATGTTTTTACACGAAAGGCTTATATAAAGCCCCAAACAGCCGGCACCCAACCATACAAACACTGCACTGAGTTCATCAGTATAACAATTACAGCCCAAAACAAATCAAACAATAAAAGAAATATCAAATGTCTGATACAGCGACAACTTAGCACTCGGCTCGAGCTAGGATTGACTCTTAGCCGCCCTAATTGTACTGGCATGTACCTTTGCAATGTTATTGCTAGTACTTTGGTTTGGGTAGCATGTTATCATAAGAATTTGGGTTAAAATGGATTGTCAGGATAAAGTTTGAGTCTTAAGTGGCTAGTTCAGTCTGTCCATGGGCATGCTTTGTAATTTAGTAGAATGCAAGGAAATATAATTGTCCTTTTGACCTTTTCCTCATAAAGAGTCTTCCCTATCACCACCACCACCACCACCAACAACAAAGCCTTTAGTCCCAAACAAGTTGGGGTAGGCTAGAGGTGAAACCCATAAGATCTCGCAACCAACTCATGGTTCTGGCACATGGATAGCATGCTTCCACGCACCCCTATCCATGGCTAGTTCTCTGCTGATACTCCAGTCCTTCAGATCCCTCTTTACGGACTCCTTCCTTCAAGTCTTTTCTATCACCACTGGTTTATTTTTTTCTACAATTATCTGATCTTGCTTTCAAGCCAGCCAATATCTATCGACCCTCTTCTGCACATTATACCCTGTTATGAACTACTGTTTCTGACACTGATGATGCCACATAATGTCTGTGCAACATCGGGTTAGTTGATACTCGACTACCGAGGGCTCCTCCAATCTACAGTTGTTGGCCTTTGGGCAGAGTGCTAAGCCCGAACAGTTATATACATAATTTTTTATTGTTCCAGGCTGATGACTCTTATAAGTCTGAAATTGACTTATGTTGCTCTTTGTGGTATAACCAATTTACTTTTGGGCCGTTGGTCAGTTCTGAGCTGATGCCTGTTTTCTTTGTGATTGAATCATAGGTCAATAAGATTGATGTACAATATGACAAGGTATCGAAACAAGTCGATGTTCATGCCTTAAAGGAAGTGCTCTGGAATCACATTCATACATCTGCTAAGACTGCTGATCTGGTAATACACGTGCTTTGGTTACTACTAAGTACTATCATCAAATATAGGTCTAACTGTCATTTTTTATGTAGATTAGCTGTGGCATCCCCTCTTAAAAGTACTTGTTTAGCACAATAATTTGTTCAATTTTTTTGATGAAGTGCTTGTCATGATTATGACTTTTCCTATTCATTGCAATGCTACATATCTTGATGGATTTTTTTGATATATTACATACGGGGCCACTGTAATCTAATATATACCAAGTAACAACCATGCTATTGCCATTTACTGGCTTTCTTGGTCCAAAACAGTTTTTGGTAATCAAGTTGCTTAGACTAAGGTGACATTTTGGGTCTGAGTTTTCGTATTTGATAGTATACATACTATATATTTGTAAGGATATTCTATTTGTCTGTAATAAGCAATCGCTTACTGCTCATCGCTGGAATGTTGCAAATTGCTATGGGCGGTGTGTCCAACCTTTAAGGGGCTGAAAAGAAATACCTTTAGACGTAGAAAACAAAATTTGTTGTGGTTTGACAATTTTTGGGTGCCATATATTCTTATTTTGATTTAAGAAAACATAAGAATTTGTGTTGTGACCAAACGTGGAATATTTGAAAAAAGGATCATTTGCAACACAGGCAACTGGAGTTATGTAGTACTACTTACATTCATATGCACCTACATACCTAATACGTTGCCCATGTTTTATTGATACCTTTAAACAAAAAACAAGGGTTTTAATAATAGTATAGTACTTAAAATCAACCCTCCTACTTGACTTTATATTCATTAGCAGCACGGGCAACTGGAGTTATGAACCTATATTCATATGCATCTACATACCTACTCCGGTAGTGGCATAGTGCACTCATGCATTTAAACGGACTTAAAAGAACATTGTTACTTTACAGGTTTGAGTACATGTACATTTTTGTCAGGGGAATAGAATAAGTTTACATGTAAACAATTAACATCACCATGTGCACACATTATATTTACATTCTTCACTAGTATTATGATTTCCTTACTTTGTTGGTAAGAACCATTTTCCCTTCCCGTCTTATGATTTACTTAAGCCTGATTGTAATTGGTCCTGCAGGAAAGAGATGACATAGAACCGTCTCTGTGCCTGACGAAGGTGCTGCATGATCTTCCATGCAGTAACAGAGATGTTTCAACGACTGAAATCTCGCCACACCTCTATTTCATTTGTCTCTTGCATCTGGCAAATGAACACAGCTTGACGCTGCGCGACCGACCGACGTTGGATGAGATTGACATATACATTCTGACTTCACCGCTTGTGAAGTAATCTCTGCTGGTCTGATGTTTTATTACGCCGCCACTGCATTTTGTATCATGTATTTATTTGATGCCATTTCTAATTGATCGGGATTTCCCAGGATGTATGTGCTAACCTGCAAGTGCTTGATGACTATCTGTAATCACCTTTCGTGGCATGGCTTATGTGATGAACATCGACGTATTTTGCTATTTTTTTAGCAAACATGTTTTGCAGTTCTTTTTCCACATGTTCTGCCCTTGTCTGGTATCTCACCAATAGCAAGAGAATTAATGGTTGATCTTTTGGTTGACATGTGTTATTTTCACTAAGACATTGCTAATCATCACTGAGGGGATTTTATAACGTGGACACAGAAGCCAAAGAACAAGCAAATTCGTGGAGTAAATTTGCCCTGTAGCATTTCTATGGCACGCATCATATCATTTCTTTACATCAAGAATGTATCATAAACTTGTTGCATGTCATGGTGTGGGTACCCTGGTCTAGTATTTGACCAAAACCATTGACTGTATGCGCAACAATGATGTGCACAATGCCGGGTTGATACTTCGTGTCAGATAAGTGCCTGGAGTACTATAATCTTATTGATTCTTCTGTGCAGAAATTCGAGTACGTATCTCATCGCACTTCACATGATGTTATTTTTAACTTGTATGAAAATTCTTTTCGCATGAACCTCGAGGAATTTAGTGAGTTTTAAAATTCCCTATCGGGGGACATGCACTAAGCCTCGCAAATTTGGTTGCAATAAATTTATACTTAGTATTACTAGGGGTGAAACTAGAGGCATAACAGGAGCCATTATGGGGAGCATTCATTTTCCTGCTATACGTTAATTTGCTCTGTTCATAGGTAGATGCATTAATGATAAACATATAGTCATCTTTGCGCTCCTGATTTGAGCATCCTTAAAAGTACGATGTTGAGAGATAAACAATTTAACATGGGGGCCATTGTTGCACTTCGTTTACATAATAATGCCCTAGTTGGTGATTTCTTTGGTGAAATTTATGCTACACGCTTAGCTGCTCATAGTACCCATTAAAGAAAATGATACCTTGTTGCCACCTAGTTTTCTTGATTACGATGTTATGAAACGCCACCAATTCCTTGAAAGGAACGACCCTTCGCTTAGATACAGACTAATCTTTAACAAGCGTCGTGTCTTTCATATTACTTTGCCTGCTCTTGCCTTCTTTAATTTCCAAGAAAAACATAGTCATTTCATACTTGAGGAGGAGGCCTAGGAGTACGAAGGGCGGTGGAGACCGCCCATCTTAATGAGGCAGGACGCCAAGCCATGACAACTGCACTTCAGTACAACCCGACCTACAACTACGGGTACTATCGAGGCTACCAGGGGCAATAGACTAACTTAGGACAAAAGGCTAAGCTTTGAGGAGTACGTATTTCTTACCGACATTACATTCATGTGCTACACATTCATTATCGTTGTCGGTGTTCATTCTTTTTCATTGTATATCCATGTTACTTTTATTTTCGCTTTCTTGTGCGTTTGAAAAACTTTGAAAATCCAAAAATATTTCTCGCATCTTTTTTGTTTTTCTTCCTTGTTAGTTATTTCTTAGTAGTAAAAGAAAACCCAAAAAGATTTCTCACTTTTTCTTTTGTTTGTTCGGAGCTTTCCCATGTAAATAGTTTTTCTCGTTTTCGTATTTCCTTCGTTAATTTGCTTTCTTAAAAAAAATTCAAAAAATTTCAGTGTATTTATCTGAAATTCTTTTTTTTCTTTGAGTTGTCGTAAGGAGAAGACCATGATGAAAATGTTGAGTGGCTCTCGTATGCTTTATTGATGATTTAATAAGGATCTCATATTACATTGTCTTCTTCTTTGAATAAAATGTTTGCAGATTTCAGCTTAGTCCATGGCACACCTGCACTATTATTATTTTCATATCATTCAGTCGAGCAAGTGAAAGGCAATAATAACGATGATTTGGTGAAGTGATTGCGGTGAAGGAAAGCGGGTATGAACTCTCCTTGTTTTTGTTTTTATAAATATGTTTAGCTCGGTCGATCTTGATTCAACATATTATGAGTAAACATATTTGTGATGACAATTAGAGATTATAGTTGCTCATGCCATACTTAAATAGCTAAGAGTGAATAATGATTTATCTTGAGTATCAACATGCATTAAAATGGTTATCATGTAGTATGATAATATGGTATCTCCCTCTGAATAATTCAAGTGGCTTGACTTGGCACATATTCATACATGTAGTTGATTCAAAAGCAACATAGCCTCCACGATGTTTAAGTTCATGGTGTTTATATCCTACTCATGCTTGTGCTCGATGTTAATTATCCTCAATGCATGATTATGACCGTTTTCGCTCTCTGGCTGGTCGTTTCTCAATCTATTTGCTAGTCTTCGGCTATACTAAGCGGAAATATTGCTTTGTTCCAGATGAGTCCACTATATCTACTTATATGCGGTATTACGTTGCCGTTCCAAGTAAATTTGCATCTGCCACCTCTAAACATTCAAATAAACATCTGTTTTGTATGCCCGTATCGCTCATGGAGTGACAGGGGCGGTCAGTATCTTCCATACTAAACGGGTTATTCTCACGATGAGTGTTTATTCACTTGTCATTACATGAGGGGGGCTGGTATTCGGGATGTCCGGTCCTATGATCAATACGAAAATAATAATAAAACAAACTCCCCCGGAAAGTTGTTGGTATGGAGGGCACCCGAGGATTCGGTTAGCCATGGCTTGTGCTTGTATGGTGGGGAGAGGGGGGTAAACTTTACCTTTCTGCTTGGGAACCGCCACTAATGTGTTTAGCATGGAAGATATTGAAAACTCTTAGTCGTGACGTTGACAGAAAATGCATACCTCTTAGAATTGTATTCATCTCTATTTTAAGCTTCAAGCTCTGCCACCTCTTCAAATCAACGCTTCCCTCTGCGAAGGGCATATCTATTTACTTTTATTGTTGAGTCACCACCTTCTTATTCAAGCACCAGTTGGAGAGCACTATTGTCGTTCTTATGCATTGAGTATAGTTAATGTTGGGTGTGACTCGACTGGATCTCCTCTACCATGAATTACAATATTTAGTCGCTACTTGAACTTCGGAGGTGCTCTGCATTTATGCTTTGCGGTCTGAGAAAGCCTAGCGAGATACTATGTTATCATATTATATCATGATTGTTTTGACAAAGCGTTGGCATCCGAGATATCTTATTATTGCTCGCTAGTTAGTTATGCTATTGACATGAGTAAATGTGAGACCTAAGTATGACAATTTTACTTAAAATACCATGGCAAATTTTGATATCCTTCTGCCAAGGCAATTTTTGGTCATATTTTGTTTTGTATTGTCCATTCTTCTTTTTACATGGTAATTTTTGCCATGGCAATTTTCTTGTTGCCATCTAAGCATTACCATGGCAATTATAATTTTATTGTTTGTAGCATGGCAGATTCATTTTTTGCAACATGGCAAAGTTGTAGGCCAGACCATTGCAAATTTACCTTTCTAACCAATGACAGAGTTAAAAATTTGGACCAAGGAAAATTCATAGATCATGGAAAAAAATTTATTTTTGAACATGGTGACTTTCTTTTTAACCAAGGCAAAAAAAATCAAACCATGTGCAAATTCATTATTGGGATCATGGCAAATTCGTATTTTAAATCATGGCAAATTTATATGTTTTGTGCTTGAGACGACTGCCACGCAACTGTGGCGATGCATGCTAGAACGGGTCAACAAGGGTGTTACAACTGTGGCGACAAAAAGCTGGAACCGGCCGCCAAGGAAGCTGCAACCGGCGAGAGCAGTACTGGAAGCCGTGCCGCTGCCGCCATCAATGCTACAACAGTATGCACAAAAGCTGGAACCGGCGACGTAATTTGTTGCAGCCGCGAGAGAGTGCATGTGTCATCGAGGCCGATTGCTGGAACCGTTAACAATAAATGTTGTGACCATGTAACGAGGAAGCTGCAACAGGCAAAACGACGACGCTGCAACCTGGAGCGCAGAAAAAAATGCTACGAACTGCGGTGCGCTGCGCTAGCACGTGGGGGGGGGGGGGGGGGGGGGGGAGGAAGGGGGAGGTGCAAGCTACTAGCGGAGGTCAGCCGTCGGCATGGGGGTTTCTCGCGGGGGTGTGCGAGCGCGCGGTGGCGTTGTTCCACGCGCAGGATGTGGAGGAAGAAAAAGAAAGAAGATAAGAACATGTAGATAAGGCCGTGTGCGAGCGCACGAGCGACCGGGGCCTGCCGGCCACAAGAGTTTACCTAAAAAAGCACAGACGCATGGACACTAATTCACTTGCATGAACACTGAGAGGAGACACGAAATTTTTGCGACGCTTGTTATCTTTGCGTCTTTTCTGTTTCTCTTCTTTATTCAGTATAAGGGATGTTCAGTAAGGAATCAAACATGACCGACTCCTATGCCACGATCTGTTTCTACCATGCCACGATCAGCTTGTAACAATGCAGCCCACTTATACGACGCGCCTCCACGCAAACAAAGTACGTGTCAGGTTCTTTATTTTGCACGATACAAAACGTCCAAACTAGTATACTACTTACTGAGCACATGCAACACATCTGCTGTGCTCGATCGACATAGAACAAGGATAAAACGGACATGACGGAACTGCTAACAGAGAGTAGCAGCAGGCTTGACACTCACTAACTCGTAAGTAAATTAACGGCTGACGGTGTGGGTTGATCATCAAGAAGCAGCTGCTTGAAATTGATGGGTGCGGTGAAATTTAGCCCTACCGGCGCGGCAAAGATGGCCTCAGCGCCCTTGTTGGAGGTGGCCTGGGTGCAGTGCACCGCGTCCCAGAAGAGATGGTCGTCGTGGTTGGGGCAGGTGGTGACATCGGGCACGCACAAGGTCTCCATGCCGAACATCCCGCCGCCGCAGCACGCGCTCTTCACATCGTCGAACCCGGCGGCCTCCGGGTGCGCCGTGTAGTTGGTCACCAGCTTGTAGGAGCTCCCCACGGAGTACCTCATCCCAGGCAGCGAGTCAGCGAGCTTCGCCATCTCGATGCTCAACTTTTTGTTGAAGCCCTCAGCGAGGCCGTTTGCGACGCGTTCGCACATGTCCAAACCGGCCTTGGAGAGTATATACCGCATCATCGGCACGCATCCGACAGGTGGCACGTCAATGAGACCGAAACGCCGCGCCCCGAGCCCATACAGCGTCTGGACATACTTGGTGTAGTTGGACAGAAGGTCCCGGTGGAAGGACGGAAACTCAAAGATCGACCGTCCCTTGAAGATGAAGTCAAACATATCGTTGCCGCCGTCGCTAATGAGGAAGAGCGACTTGGACAGCAGCGCATCGATGTCCACGGTGCCATTCTCTATCATCTTTGCCTTGGTGGCCGCGAAGTACTCCACCTGCTTGCTCAACGGGAGGTCTGCATTATGCTGTCGATGCAAACAAGAAACAGGATTAGTACAAGTAACTCAGACATGGTGAACTAATGCAAACAAGTTGTTGTTAGAAAAAAGATAGACGGATGTGCATACAAAATGGATATAAAAACTGTGGGGAAAGAATGTGAATAGAGTGTCGGCATTATGGAACAAAAAGAGGCGCAATTAAAGAAGCGGCAGTACTGACAGTGATGTCGAGAATGCCGGATCCACCGGAGGCGTAGTTGACTCCACCCAAGCCTTTCAGGATCTCAACGCTCGTCTCCGGCGTCAGCGACAGGTAAGCCGGCGGGCTCATATCAAAACCCAGCAGCCTCGCTGCATTTCAGTTTGCATATTTCTGTTAGTTTCATGGGTAGAATGACATGATAAAAAGTTCCTGCGCGTAATTCTTACAGATGGAGTCGGCCATGTTGTATCCGTTGCTGAACCTGGGCACGATGCCCAGCGGGAGGTCGACGCCGTAGGGAGGCGACGGCGTAAAGTTTCCCAGGTTGCCCACGTCCATCGTCGAGTCGCCGAACACGTACACCGCCGGCACCAGGGGCACCTCCTCCGCGGCCGCCGGCGAGGCCACCACTCCGCCGCCGGCGCAGATAATAGACACTGCAACCAGTATCATCAGAGCCTTGCCAGTGGCCACTCTCACCCCCATCATGGCGCCTGCAGCTATATCTTTTTCTTTCCGAACTGCAGAGTAGCTGGAATGTGTGCTTGGAATGGTAGCGGAGCAATCTACCGGTGAGTTGGAGCAAAAGCCCAGGCCCTCCTGCCTATTTATACACTATATGATGTACTGTTGCAACAGCAATAACGCACGTGATATCAACCGGCCGGCTAGATATGTTGGTCACTTGCAAGGACTTGGTTACCGAGTTAAATACCGCAATTACCGACCATATAAACGTGTTTGAGTAGATACTATTGCTGAAAGAAAATTTCTGGTTTTGTTTGAATTTTAGTAGCTATGCCTGTACAAATGTGTTGTCTTCACTACATTTCACAAAGTTGATTGTGGTGTGATGGTCTAGGATAAGTTACTCTACCCTTGTTCAAGCGCTAGATGGCGTATAAGCTCACCTACCAATGAGATGCTACACATGTCTTATCATTCTTTTACTTCATTTTGCGAAATAATTTTTGCATTACTCAAAGTTAGGTGTTACAATCTTGTCCAAAAAATTTCAGGACATAATCTGGGCTAGAGCCAAGCTAGACAGTTGTTTGGCCATGCAACCTATCAAAGTTTGTCATGAAATGATTAGCACTATTTCTGCTCCGATGAATATCAATGATGCAAGAATCACGTTCCCCCATACTGAATTTGATCTCTCAAATGATGAAAGCATACTACACATGTGTTAACATTCATTTTATAACATATGAAATTTACCCGTAATTTATGCTTACCACGGGATCTCAAATTTCGATACCCCCCCCCCCCCCCCCCCCCCCCCACAAAAAAGCCAGTCCGTAGCCAAATCCTTGGTCACTGGCAGTGTCTTGGCTTCTCATGACAAGTTCCACTTCTAAGTGGCACACTACATGCATGATCCATATACTACATCCAACTACCTAACGGCCTGACACCACTTTACAAATACTCGTCTCTTTGCGCCTGCAAAAAAAGGGAAAATTTAAGTGATGTATATGGCCAAAATCTGACTAGGGATGGCAACGGGGCCCCATACCCGCCAAACCCATGGGGATTTCATTTATTAGGGGGTGGGGATGGGCGAAAAACATCCCCATGGGGATATTTACCAAACTAATTTATTCCCCGTAGGGTACAACGGGGATGGGGACGATATCCTATTGCCCAGATCCAATACCATCGGGGACCTGGTTAGTAACTACGACACTGCGGTCAACCTTAAAATATTCACAAACAAACTTGCGAAAACAAAAAAAGCTCTGAAAAAACCCTTAAACCTATCTCACGTCCTCATCTCAGCTGCCACCATGACCAAGAAGTCAGTATGACCTAGATATGCATTAGCAGGACAAGGACAATACCATTTATGTATGTTGATTATAGGGTGTCATTTTATGTATATGAGTATTTGTTTATGTGGATGGGGACCCTAATGGGGCCCCGTTGCCCAGTGGGGCATGGGTATGGGGAAATTTCATCCCCAGTCATGTAAACGGGGATGGGGATGGGATGATAGGGAATAGATGGGGATGGGGATGTTGTAGGTATCCCCATAGGGGATTGTCCCCATTGCCATCCCTAAATCTGAGTGGTATATATATGGAAATAACTCAAAAAACAAATCTAGATGAAATAACTCAAAAGGTTAGATGCATCACTTATTGATTTTCCTTTTTTGTAAAATGATTCGTGTATTACTCAATCAAGGGATACAATCACACCCAACAGTGTCCAAAACGACCTTTGGTCCAGACCCAAGCCATAAAGCAGTTCAACCTTGAGTTCTACCAATGTTTGCCAATACATGCCTAGAAGAATTCCCACTACAGCGAATGTGGCTAATACAAGAACTACGCTCAGACATGCTATCTCTAATCTCTCTGATAAGAAAAACATTACCCGCAAAAAAAAATACTTTGATCTGTTTGTGTCTCCGCTTCTCACCATGTTGACTACCTCCAAATTGCCAGTTTCAATATCAATTGCGAGATTGCTCCACTGCAATGCTAACCTTTTGATTTTCCTTACACCCACAAGCACAAAAATTGAATTGAACGTTAGCCATCCACATGCCTTAGGGCATCTCCAACGCCGACCCTCAAACCGCCCGCATACGTCCGGACCGTGCGGTCCTACACCTCCGGACCGTGCGGTCCTACACCCAGACAGGCACGCAGCAGTCCTACACCCAGACCGGCGTGGGCACACAACAATAACAACATTGGGCCGCCGGACAGCAGGAGGGGGAAGGAGGAGGAGGAGGAGGATGGCGTGGACGATGATCCGGATGATACGGCCGGCGATCTGAAGAAGATGGGTAGAGGAGAAAGCTTCAACATGCGAGAGGACGAGCTGTTGTGTGATGCATCGTTGGCCACTAGCCTCGATCCGATCCATGATATGAAGCAAAAGGGCACAACATTTTCAACATTCACACTTGGTTCCACGAACACAAGCATTTTGCCCCCTACTCCGACGCGGTCATCCGCAACCGTGAATCGAAGTCCCTCAACCATTCATGGTACGCCATCCAAGAGGCCGTGTCGAAGTATTGTGGGCACTTGAAGCATCTCATCGCACGATGGCCTAGCGGTGCACATATCACCGAGCAAGTAAGTCGATCACTAACCGGATATGCTTAGTTTTGTTGCTCACTATCGGGATATGCATTGTTGACAATGTTTCACTTTGTAGCCTTCTCGTGCTTGTTTGGTGTACAAGAAGTTGGAGAAGAAATACTTCCGTCATGCATTGTTGGTTGAAGCTGAATGGACAACTAAAGTGAAACCTTTTCATAGCCATGACCGCCGCCCAAGCCACCGAGGAAGAAACCGGTGACCCTACTGACCCAACCCAAGAACCGCCAAAGAAGGTTAGAAGATTTTTACAGGGGAAGAAGTGGGAGGAGGAGAGGGCGAAGCAAGAAGGTGTAGTGGCCAAGCTGACAGAGAGGTTCGAGGACATCTTGGCGTTAGAAGGAGGCATGCGTGAAGCGCTCGGACCTCAAGGAGGACAAAAAGGCGGAGAGCTTCAAATTAGGCGACGGACAAGAAGCTCAAATTCAAAGAGATGAGGACCATGACCGGAGAGAGGAAGGCCGCGCTTGAGGAAAAGAAGATGAAGAATACCGCAAATGCTGAGGACGCCAAGATGTTGTCCTTGAATGTGGCCTCTTTAGATGCCGACGCAAGAATGATCGTGCAATCTGTTCGCTATCAAATGTTGCAGCGGAAAAAAGATGAGTTAATAGCGGCGGACAATGAGGACACGGTGGAGGTTGCCTACGCGGCGGCGACGACACCTTGATCGGGGAGTAGAAGGCTAGGATTGCCGGTCCGGCAGGGCAGAAAATTGCACGGACTGCCGAATTGATGTTTTTTGGATTCAGGCATGTAAAAACTAAGCATACTTGCCTCTATTTTTTTATGATCGGACAATGCGATCCGGCTCTGATTTTATCCGGCGCGTTGTGTGGATCGAACTAAATTTTAAATTCAAATTGCCCTTTACTAACGGACATGTACAGCATAACATTGGATGCTCGTGTCCCGCATTCGTACCCGCGGACTGGTCCCTGTTTGTGGACGACTGCTGGAGAGAATTTGCCGGTCGGCGTTGGAGATGCCCCTAGTAGGGATGGCAATGGGGACAATTCCCTATGGGGATACCTACAACATCCCCATCCCCATCTATTCCCTATCATCCCATCCCCATCCCCATTTACATGACTGGGGATGAAATTTCCCCATACCCATGCCCCACTGGGCAACGGGGCCCCATTAGGGTCCCCATCCACATAAACAAATACTCGTATACATAAAATGACACCCTATAATCAACATACATAAATGGTATTGTCCTTGTCCTGCTAATGCATATCTAGGTCATACTGACTTCTTGATCATGGTGGCAGCTGAGATGAGGACGTGAGATAGGTTTAAGGTTTTTTTTCAGAGCTTTTTTTGTTTTTGCAAGTTTGTTTATGAATATTTTAGGGTTGACCGCAGTGTCGTAGTTACTAACCAGGTCCTCGATGGGTATTGGGTCTGGGCAATAGGATATCGTCCCCATCCCCGTTGTATCCTACGGGGAATAAATTAGTTTGCTAAATATCCCCATGTTTTTCGCCCATCCCCACCCCCTAATAGATGAAATCCTCATGGATTTAGCGGGTATGGGCCCGTTGCCATCCCTAGCCCCTAGCCGCAACATGCAAAACACTGCGTGCTACCTAACCATATCACTATTGTAATGTAATCGTCTCAATTTGTTTGGGTACTAATCCAACCATATTTAAGCCGGTTTGTCTTAACTCGACCATGACGACTTGGATAAACTGTACTATAGTACTGCTCAACGTGAATAGCATGATAGTCTTAGAGGGTGCTTGGATCCAAGGGACTTATTTTAGTCTGACTAAAAATAGTCTTTTTAAGATGCTAAAGTTCGAAGCACCCCTGATTAAAGAGGGGCTAAAAACTAGTCTTGAGACTAAAAATTTTTAGTCAGAGGTACCCCTACTAAAATGTGGATTAGTCCTCTTTCTCCTCATTTAACTCCTCTCATTAACACATGCGAGTTCTAGATTGGAGGGTTTGGAGAATAATAAATGCTCATTAACTTGATTTTAGTCTTTTTAGTATTTGAATCCAAGCATGGATGAGGCTAGTAAGTTTAGTCCCACTACTTTTAGTCATGAGACTAAAATATATCCAAACACCCTCTTAATCTAGTACGTACGTATTGAGACAAACTAACAGAACCCAAAAACTAGGTTTGTTAGAGACCACCGGAGCAATGTTGGTCTGCACTTGGCAGACTCTATGGAAGAAGCACATCAGGATGATTAATTATGCAAGGCCGGCGAATGATGTCTCGGAGGGTTTTATACATCATCGATCCGACAATCCTGGTACTAATATAACCGGAGAATGGTGTGCACCTCGTGGCGCCAAAAATGTTTTGTTAATTTCCAGCTCCCATTGGCCATGTGAGAGGGCAAAACTCGTGTTATCCGTTTCAAAAATACTGACTTGTGTCAGAACCAGAGCGAGGGTAGGAGAGAGAGGTTTTGTGCAACGCTTGATTTCATTGATACAAAGATTACACGTATATGTAGTTACACAGCTCAACTGAACCAAACGAGAACCAGCCGTAGGAATAGGGCAGCACTAACCACTAACCACTAACCCCACTCCTCTATACATGGAGTACACACGATCGCTAACACCCCGCCGCAGTCGAGTCGTCGTCCGCTGGTAAGACACAGAGACTGGACCTGAAAGCTTGAAACGAGCTGGTTGGCAAACCTTTAGTCATGACGTCGGCTAGTTGTTGAGTAGTTGGTACATGAACAACACGAAGCTCGCCGAGAGCCACCTTTTCACGGACAAAGTGGATGTCCAACTCAATGTGCTTAGTGCGGCGATGATGAACAGGGTTGGTAGACATATACACAGCTGAGATATTGTCACAGAACACAACAGTGGCCTTGGAGAGAGAGCAGCCCAGTTCGCCGAGAAGTTGCCGCAGCCAAACACAATCAGCCACCGCGTTGGCAACGGCGCGGTATTTCGCTTCCGCGCTGGAACGCGACACGGTGGCTTGTCGCTTCGATGACCAACCGACCAAGGCGCCGCCGAGGTAGACGCAATAGCCGGACGTAGAACGGCGCGTGTCCGGGCAGCCGGCCCGGTCCGCATCGGAGTACGCCACAATGTCAGTCGAGGGAGACGCGGGTAGAAGAAGACCCGAGGTAGCTGTCCCGCGAACATAGCGAAGAATCCGCTTGAGGAGGGCGAGGTGGCAATCCCATGGATCATGCATGTGTAAACAGGCTTGCTGGACGGCGTTACGGGAGAAGGGCATGCAGGCCATGCAGGGGGAGGGTCGTGATCGACGTGATCCGAGGCGGGGGGATCGGAGATTAGATCCAGCTGGTCGTCAGGGGATTTAGGTAGAGTTTTGAACGGAAAAACAGACTCTACAAACGTCACATGACGGGAAAAAAAGATGCGCCTGGTGGTTGGATCATAACAACGATACCCCTTTCGCTCGTCGGGATAACCCAAGAAAACGCACGCCACAGAGCGAGCAGCCAGCTTATGTGGCGAGATAGCTATGATATTGGGATAACATAAACACCCGAACACACGGAGATGACGGAAGTCTGGGACGTGGCCGTGAAGGAGCTCGTACGGGGTGGTGAGGAGCCGAGGTTTGCACGGGCGCCGGTTAAGGAGGTATGTAGAGGTGGAGAGGGCTTCGGCCCACCAGCGTGGTGGCATGGAGGCATGGAGAAGAAGGGTGCGGACTCCGTCATTAAGTGTACGAAGAATGCGCTCGGCCTTGCCATTTTGTTGGGACGTGTAGGGACAAGAGAGACGAAAGCGGGTGCCATGTGACTCGAGAAGAGAGCGATTCACAATGTTGTCGAACTCGCGTCCATTATCCGTTTGGAAAGCTAGGATGGGGCGGGAGAATTGTGTGCGGACGTAGGCATAGAAGAGAGTGAGAAGGCGGTGAACTTCAGATTTCCGACGAATGGGAAAAGTCCAGGCATAATGTGTGAAATCATCAAGGATCACTAAATAATATAAATAGCCGGATACACTTGGTACAGGACTTGTCCAGAGATCACAATGACATAGCTCAAAGGGAAATGAAGTTTTAGTAGTGGAAGAAGAGAAAGGTAGCCTAGTGTGTTTGCCCGTCCGACAAGCATCACAGTGTGTCGAAGGGCTTTTATTGAAACTAAACTTGTAGTAGGAGGATGCCTTGGCGAGGGTGGCGACGCCGGGGTGACCAAGCCGCTGGTGCCACAAATCGGCGGCGACGGTGGCGGTGAGGCAGTGATGAGGGCGGACGAACGGGTAAAGGTCGCCGGAGGAATCACATCGGAGAAGAACCGTCCTGGTGGCCAAATCCTTGATAGAAAAGCCATACGGGCCAAATTCAACAGAGACAGAATTATCACGAGTGAATGCACGTACGGAAACTAGATTCTTAATTAAGGAAGGAGAAATCAGAATGTCAAGGAGGGAAAGTGAACGAGAATTTGTGGGAAGGGAAGCAGAACCCACGGCGGTGATTGGTAAGGCAGAGCCATCACCAACAATGATCGTGGAGGGAGTGGAGGGATGGGGAGGCGAAGAGAGTATACCGGATCCTGAGCCCATGTGCGAGGACGCGCCGCTGTCGAGAATCCACTCGCCGCCGGGCGCGGACGGAGGCTGCACCGAGAGCTGGTTGAGGGCCGCGATCAACGCAGCCTGATCCCACTGGGGCGCGGACGGCGCGGGAGCGGAGTACGACGCCTGGAGGGCGTGAGGCAGGGCCGGCGCGGGCGGCCGGGCGCCAAGGAGCCCCGGGGCGGACCAGGCCTGAAAGGTGCCGGCCACGGCCGGAGCGGTGGGCGCCGGTGCGCGGCAGCCGGCATGGGAGCCACCAGGTGCCCCGCCATGGTGAGGAGCCCCGCCGGGAGGTTGGGAGGGCAGCGGAAGCTATGGATCTTAGGCTCTGATACCATGTCAGAATCAGAGCGAGGGTAGGAGAAGAGGTTTTATGCAACGCTTGATTTCATTGATACAAAGATTACACGTATATGTAGTTACACAGCTCAACTGAACCAAACGAGAACCAGCTGTAGGAATAGGGCAGCACTAACCACTAACCACTAACCCCACTCCTCTATACATGGAGTACACACGATCGCTAACAACTTGAATTGCCCCCGTAATCGATTCCACGACAAAAACGATGCGACATTCCTCCGAAATTGTCGAGTTCCTACCAAAGTTGATATTTTTCACTTGGTTTTGCTTGTGTCATTGAGGACGACATGGGCGAGTGAGACATATATACGTATGATATACACCATGGGGAACACGATGGATGATATTGCAGATTGAGTGAGCGAGCGTATACCAGTAGTACAAATGATGAGAAAGAAAATACCTGTGAATGGCGAGGAAACCATAGGCATATATTCTACAGGCTACAGCGCATTAGAGCATCTCCAGCCGCGCCCCCAGAAAGGCCTTCCAGGCGATTTTTTCGCGTCGGCGCCGAAAAAACGGCCCAGTCGCGTCTCAGGAGCCCGATTTTCGCCGGCTTGCGCCGAAATCAGCGCCGACAGACCCAGCCCGAACCCGGCGCGCTGGGGGGCGCTCGGGGGCGCCGGGTGAATCGTTTTTGGCGCGAAAGAGCCGCGGGCCCTCCTTGCCAGCGACTCGCCGCTTCGTCGTCCTCATCGCCTCGTTTCCCGCGGCGAATCAATGCCAAAGCTGTCGCGCGCTGCCGCGCCGGTCAGCCTCCTCCATTGATGCCTCACGGGCGGCGCAGTGAAGACCGGACGACGCGCGTCCCTCGCCCGCCATGCATACACACGGCGGCCACGCGTACGCGCGGCGCCCCCGCCTATATAAGCCGACCCCCAGCGCGCCGGTGACGCACAGACTCTCCACCGCCGACGCGCTGTTTCTCCCTCATTCCTCCCTCTCCTCTCGCCATCTCCAGTTCAACCATGGCCGAGCGCTTCCCAGGTGACGGCGCGGCGACGAACGGCTTCGGCCGCCGCCACCTTCACGAGGACGAAGCTCGGCTCCTCTACGAGGCCGAGTACCCGGTCCCGCCGGACATGCGGGTGCCCGGGTCATGGAGGATCAGTGCCGGCGGGGTCCCGGTGCCACCACCGCCCATCGGGGCGGGGCGGCGTGCGGAGATCGCGCGTATCCGCGCCTCTCTGCCGCGGGCGGCGAGGGAAGGTCCACGGTACGTCCCCGACAGCCCGCTGTGGGAGCCCTACTTCCGCCGCCGCCACGTCGAGCAGCTCGAGGCCACCAACGGCGTCGTGCCCTCCGGAAGGCTCAACTCCGAAGGCCGGCGCCGATGGTGGGGCGTGCCCGGCCTGGAGGCCGTCCTCGAGTACATCGAGGGCGGCAACACGCCGAGGCTGGAGTACCCCGCTCCCCCGTCCTTCTCTCGCCGGCGTGGGAGCTCGTGGACGCCGAGGCGCATGGACCCGGGGGCGTCCTCCTCCTCGTCCGGCTGCTCGTCCGGCCGCTCGTCCGGCTCTCCCTGCCTCCGCCCCGAGCCCCAGGACACGCCTGTCAGCGCGCGCACCCGCAGCTCCGGCGTCCGCATCGACGACTCCGCCCCCGCCTCTGGCCGCCTCGTCCTCGTCAGGCCGAAGCCAGAGCCCGGCCTCCCCGCTGAGTACGAGGAGATAGCCCGGCACGGCTTCTCCGACGAGGACGCCCTACAGTGGGCGCGGGACGACTACCTCCGCGACGAGATGGTCCGTCAGCGCCGGGCCCTGGAGGAGATAGCCGCCCGCAAGCGTGGGCGCGAGGACGAGCACGGTGTGGTGATCCTCGACAGCGACGAGGACGAGGACGCCCCCGAACCGTCCAACCCGCCTCGCCAACCTGGGGAGGGTTGTAGCAGGGACGGCGGCCGCGGAGGAGGCGGCGACGACGACGGCGGCCACGGAGGAGGCGGCGGCGGAGGAGGCGGCGACGGCGGCGGCGGCGGCGACTACACGCGGTTCTACAGCCTCCTCGGCATGTAGAGCTGCAAGGGCGGCGGGCGGCGAGGAGCGGCGAGGGAGACTGCGGGCCTAGTAGCATTTTTTTTCTTTTTTGTAAAATATTTTAAATATGTATGAAATCGCCGAAGTTTGGTTGAATTTGCGCCGTGTTTGTGCCGGAATTTAATTTAAAAAAAACATGGGCGCCGCGACTGGGGGACATCACGCCCCAACACGTGGTTTGCGCCGGTGCGCCCCAGGGGGCGATTTTTAGCGCCTCCTAGGGGGCCAACGGCTAGAGATGCTCTTATATTGCCTCATTGTCCATCATTTCTGTAACCAATCATTTGATGGGGAAAAGCCTGAATAGGACGAAAGTTTTTCAGCAAGTTTTTTAGGCAAACTCGCTAAGTTTCATTGCTCATCAATAGTGTTTAGAGGTACAGAAAAATGATAGTAGGGGAGACTCAGCCATATGGTTTGTCCCAACCCTAGAGAGGTAGTGTACTTAGCGAGGTTGTGTGCTTCATAGTTGAAATCTTGCACCTCTTGTACCATGGTAAATACCGTACATCGGTATGATTTCCTTGATGATGGTACTATATCTCCCAGGTTCTCTGCTTGATCTTATCAACCAGTGTCTTACATTCTGAATCTACAGCTTATGAAGTGATAGATCGACTACTAGAGCTAGGCCTTCTCGGCAGGCTAGAGCATCAAGAGTGCCTGGGCTAGAGCATGTTCAGCCGCGCTTCAAAGGTCTCCCCAAGCGATTTTTTCGCGCCGGCGCCGAAAAAACGGCCCAGTCGTGCCTTCAGAACCCGATTTTCGCCGGCCTGGGCTGAAATCAGCGCCGGCGGACCCAGGCCCAACCCGGCGCGCTGGGGGGCGCCCGGGGGCGCCGGGGCGAGTTGTTTTGGCGCGAAGCAGCCGCGGGCCCGCCGAGTCAGCGAGACGGGCGCTTCGTCGCCCTCATCGCCTCGGTTCCCGCGGGAATCAATGCCAAGGCTGCCGCGCTGCCCCCGCCGGTCAGCCTTGCCATTGATTCCTCACGGGTGGCGCGTCACGGGGCGGCGCGCCGACGCCTCCCCTCCCGCGCACGCATACACACGGGCGCGGCTATATAAGCCGGTGGCCTCCCTCGCCTCTGACCACACCAGCCCTAGCCGCCGAGCTCTACTCCCGTGCGCCGCCGCCGAGCCCTCCCTCTTCCTCTCCCGATGGCCGAACGTTTCCCCGGCGACGAGGCGGCGGCCAATGGCTTCGGCCGCAGCTCGCTCCGCGAACAGGAGTCGTGGCTCCTGTTCGAGGCCAACATCCCGGCGCCGCCGGACATGCGCGCCAGGCCGACGGGGTGGAGGCTCAGCAACGGGGGAGTGCCCATTCCCCCGTTGCCCGACGCCGTGGCACGCGCACCCTACTTCGCCGCCGAGGTAGAGATCGTGCGCTCCTCCCTCACTGACGAGCAGCTCGTCCTGCCCCAGTACGCCGCCGACAACCACGCGGCGTGGACGGCGTACTTCGAGCGCCGTCAGCAGCAGAGGCTGGCGTCCACCAACCGGGCGCCGGTGGTGGGCGACACGAAGAACAGCGAGGGGCGCCACCTGTGGTGGGGCGTCCCCGGCCGCACGCTCGAGGGCGTGCTGACGCACCTTGAGGGCGCCAACTGAAGGAAATATGCCCTAGAGGCAATAATAAAGTATTATATATTTCCTTATATCATGATAAATGTTTATTATTCATGCTAGAATTGTATTAACCGGAAACATAATACATGTGTGAATACATAGACAAACAGAGTGTCACTAGTATGCCTCTACTTGACTAGCTCATTAATCAAAGATGGTTATGTTTCCTAGCCATAGACATAAGTTGTCATTTGATTAACGAGATCACCTCATTAGGAGAATGACGTGATTGACTTGACCCATTCCGTTAGCTTAGCACCCGATCATTTAGTATGTTGCTATTGCTTTCTTCATGACTTATACTGTTCCTATGACTATGAGATTATGCAACTCCCGTTTACCGGAGGAACACTTTGTGTGCTACCAAACGTCACAACGTAAATGGGTGATTATAAAGGTGCTCTACAGGTGTCTCCAAAGGTACTTGTTGGGTTGGCGTATTTCGAGATTAGGATTTGTCACTCCGATTGTCGGAGAGGTATCTCTGGGCCCACTCGGTAATGCACATCACTATAAGCCTTGCAAGCATTGTGACTAATGAGTTAGTTGCGGGATGATGTATTACGGAACGAGTAAAGAGACTTGCCGGTAACAAGATTGAACTAGGTATCGAGATACCGACGATCAAATCTCGGGCAAGTAACATACCGGTGACAAAGGGAACAACGTATGTTGTTATGCGGTCTGACCGATAAAGATCTTCGTAGAATATGTGGGAGCCAATATGGGCATCCAGGTCCCGCTATTGGTTATTGACCGGAGACGTGTCTCGGTCATGTCTACATAGTTCTCGAACCCATAGGGTCCGCACGCTTAACGTTACGATGACAGTTTTATTGAGTTTTGATGTACCGAAGGAGTTCGGAGTCCCGGATGAGATCGGGGATATGACGAGGAGTCTCGAAATGGTCGAGACGTAAAAATCGATATATTGGACGACTATATTCGGACTTCGGAAAGGTTCCGAGTGATTCGGGTATTTTTTGGAGTACCGGAGAGTTACGGGAATTCGTATTGGGCCTTAATGGGCCATACGGGAAAGGAGAGAAAGGCCTCAAAAGGTGGCCGCACCCCTCCCCATGGTCTGGTCCGAATTGGACTAGGGAAGGGGGGCGCACCCTTCCTTCTTTCTCCTTCCCCCTTCCCTTCTCCTACTCCCACAAGGAAAGGAGGAGTCCTACTCCCGGTGGGAGTAGGACTCCCCCCTATGGCGCGCCTCTCCCCTTGGCCGGCTGCCTCCCCCTTGCTCCTTTATATACGGGGGCAGGGGGGCACCCCAAAGACACAACAATTGATCCTTGAGATCTCTTAGCCGTGTGCGGTGCCCCCCTCCACCATATTACACCTCGAGAATACCGTTGCGGAGCTTAGGCGAAGCCCTGCGTCGGTGGAACATCATCATTGTCACCACGCCGTCGTGCTGACGAAACTCTCCCTCAACACTCGGCTGGATCGGAGTTCGAGGGACGTCATCGAGCTAAACGTGTGCTGAACTCGGAGGTGTCGTGCGTTCGGTACTTGATCGGTCGGATCGTGAAGACGTACGACTACATCAACCGCGTTGTGATAACGCTTCCGCTGTCGGTCTACGAGGGTACGTGGACAACACTCTCCCCTCTCGTTGCTATGCATCACCATGATCTTGCGTGTGCGTAAGAATTTTTTTGAAATTACTACGTTCCCCAACACCAACAACCCCCCGCTGGCATACCCTCCCCCGGCGAGGGCGGCCGCCCCGGCCCACCGCCGACGCGCCGGGCAATGGATGCCCAGGAGGTTCGGCTCCTCCTCGTCTTCCTCCTCGCACTCTTCTTCCCACTCCTCCGGCTCTCCGGCGCTGCTCGGCGTCAAGGCCGAGCCCGCGGCGGAGACGCCGCTCGGCAGGCGCACTCACAGCGCTGGCATCGTCATCAACGAGGGCGGCCGGCGCGCCTCCTCGTCGGCTCCTCCGCGCTTCGTCAAGCCAAAGACGGAGCCGGGGCTCGCGCCGGTGAAAACGGAGCCGGGTCTCCTCACCGTGAAGACGGAGCACGGCGACGTGGAGCTCGACGACGACGCGGCCCTGGAATGGGCGCGCAAGGACTCCCTGAAGATGGCAAGGGAGCGCCAGTGCGCCGCCCTGCGGCGGTTCGAGCAGCGCCGCCGGGGCCGCGACGAAGGAGGAGTCGTCGTCATCGAAGACAACGACGACGACGACGACGACGCGCCGCCGCCACCAGTCCGCCATGGCGACGCCGGTCAGGGGTCCACCAGGGACGGCCGCGTCAAGGAGAAGAAGGCCGACGATGACGACAACGGTGAGGATGGCGGCGACGACGGCGACTACTCCGCGTTCAACCAGTTCCTCTTTTAAATATATTTGCTATGTAAAAAGCCGCGTACATGTCTAATATATGACAAAGTTTGCCGAAATTTAGACGTGTTTAGCCGAACTTCGCCGAACGTTTTCTTTTTTGAAAAAATTTAGACGCGTCTGGAGGCGGCCCTGGGGCCGGCGGCTGGAGATCAACTTGCTTCAGGGCGTTTTTTTGCGCCGGCTCACCCCCAGACGGCGATTTTAGGCGCCCCCTGGGGGGCCAACGGCTGGAGATGCTCTTAGAAACCCCTTAAAAATGACTAGGGGTTGGGGCACGCCTCCTGAGACGTGCTGCTGCGGTGCCAGATAGGCAACCGCCCTTTCCATGTATTTTTGCTCTGATCGATTACACATATGCATGTACAGCTGAGACATACTTGCATGAATGGAAGTAATGTAGACCAAATCCATTAGAGGTGGAAGTATATTAAACTTGGGGAGTAGCAGCAGGTTATATACCTGGTTTGAAGATGCATTACATACGATGACTTGTCCAAATGCAATCTAACACTATGTATATCTACGAGATGCTCCTCCCCATCAAGTCATTGTATTGCAGCCCCGAGACTTGCTACTGCAGTTCATCTACGCATAGAACTTTGCAATAGATTCGTCAGCCTTCATGTCCACACCGGCATCATCATCGCCCTCCACTGCCCCTACCGAGCCGACGCTCACCTTCATCATCGCCTACTCAAGCAGTTGCACATATGTGCCATCGTTGACCCACATGTGGGCGTGGCAGAAAAGTAGCGGTCGGAGTAAATAGCATAAAACTACTACTTTACAGGCTATGGTTCCAAAAAACTACCGGTTTTTAATTTTTCTCAGATAACTACCAAACGGGTGGTTGGCTGTTTCAGAAAACCCAAATCATCGAGTCGTTTTCAGTTGATCGCGATTATGACAGTTGGGGCCCACATGTAAGATAATCGTTTGTTTGACCGTTTACTTTGACCGTTAACTTACATGTGGGTCCCACATGTAAGTTTTGTAAAAAGCAATCAGGTCCTTATAAGTTTTCTGAAAAAGCAATCAGGTCCCTGTGAGTTTTTTGAAAAAGCAATCGGGTCCCCGCGGCAGCCGGGAGCTCGATCCCGCTCGGCAGGGCAGCGCTGCCTCCTCCGGCCGGCGAGCCGCGCCCACAGCGGCGGAATCCACGCCGTGCACCACCTGAGGCCGGCGAGCCGCACCCGCAACGGCCGCCATGCCGGGCATCACCTGCAGTGGCGAGCCGCGCCCGCAACAGCCGCCATGTCGTGCCTCACCTGCGCCGCCGCCACGCCATGGCTCGCGCCTCCCGTGCCTCGCCTACGGCCACCGCCACGCCATGACTCGCGGACAAGGCTGGCCTCGTCACCACCAGGAGCTCCGGCTCGGGGGAAAGGGTCGCCGGCCTGGGAGGGGATTGGGGAGAGTCGCCGGCTCAGGGGGAGGGTCGCCGGCCTGGGAGGGGAGGGGGGTTGCCGGCTCTGGAGGGGAGGGAGGTCGCCGGCTCGGGAGGGGAGATGGCCGGGACGGGAGACATAGGGGGAGGGAAGAGAAGAGAGGGAGAGGAAGAAGAAAGAGAAGAGGAAGATGCAACTTACATGTGGGCCCCACATGTAAGTTAACGGTCAAACTAAGGTCAAACTAACGGTGTGTTTAGATGCGGGCCCGACCTGCCATAATCGGTATCAACTGATGAAGACTGGACGATTTGGGTTTTCTGAAACAGCCGACCACCCGTTTGGTAGTTATTTGAGAAAAAATAAAAACCGGTAGTTTTTTGGAACCCTAGCCCGTAAAGTAGTAGTTTTATGCTATTTACTCTAGCGGTCGACACCGTAGAAGCCGGGGGTGTCTGGGACGGAAGGCGCAATGCAGGGGATAAAGTGGAGCACGCGCACAGAGGGGGTGCGAAACCAGTACATTGGTGTCTCGTCAATTGAGAATTCCCACTCGACATGGTACATTCTGGTTCATTGTACATTTTCCTAGAAATTTAAATAAGACTATTAGAACAATTCAGAAAAAAATCATTTAAATAAGAGTATTAGAACAATTCAGAAAGAAAACTTTATATTCTGCAAGATTTTTTTCATCCATTCTACAAGCATGTGCAACATAGTTTGCAGATATAAAATAAATTAAGTCTACAGAGGTGATGAGTACAAACCTTCTTCTGGCACATCCATATTCTTTTCTATTCCCTGGCTGTGAAAATGTTCTCTGCAAAGGGAAGATGAGATAAAATTCATTTGCCTTCTATTAACTCTACAGGATCACACTCTAGTTGTATTTTTATATAAAGGTATTTATGTTCCAAGGTTTAGCTTGGCTTCTAATCTGTATTTCGTTTTGCAGTACTTCTAAACACAACTTGTGTGATGCCTTCAACAAGCATTATCTTTTCTTTAAAGATTTCTAACAAAATGATGTATAAAGATTAGAAGAAATCTCCAAGCCTAGCACTGATACGATCAGTGACAAATGCACCATATCAATATATTCTGTATGTTTCCTCTCTCTCTTTTCTCTTTGGGGTATCAAGACAAGTGGAATCAAAAGCTTCAGAATGCAAGTATGCCATACTAATCAGCAATGATTCACAATGAAATTATAGAGTTTCCTCACCTGCTCCTGCTATTTATAGAAACTATTATGCAACATAGAGCTGAACACATACCAATAGAAATTTCATTACTAATACGAAAGAGGCATTACTAATACACATATCACATTCACCTTGTCACTTTGACAACCAGGTGGTGGGTATGCTCCTAAAGCCTTAGTAGTGATGCTATGAAAGAGAAGATAAAAACAGATATTTTCATTAGCAATCAATCAAGCACTTTTCTGGAATAAGAGTCAATCAAAATCACACCGTGAGACCAACTATATTAGCTAAAAGCATCGTTGGTTACAATGCAAGTGAAAACAAAGTTACAAAAATACACATGATGCTACATGGGGTTCTCTTCGCGTACCAGTTTCATCTCTGCAGGTTGGTTGCTGCTGCTGGTAATCCTTGCTGCGACTAACGCAAGCTTCCAGCCTGAAGATCCAACCATGTCAATAACAGCAGATGCAAATGTTTTGGTCCTACCACCTGAGCCACAGAGAAATGGTGCACAGTGAGTGGCTGTTTAACTAAGCCCATGGGGCAACAACATGAACTGAAAAATGCATGAGATGGGTCTTGTTCGTTACCTGGTGCTACAATGGCTACGATCGTTGCATTACTCTCCTCAAGCTCAGTGACACAGATTCGGAGTCCACCTCATCTAAACCCTGCAGCACACCGGCAGATAACACTGATGTCATCTAATTACATTAGTCGTACAATATATTGAAGATTCAGCACTGACTCTTTGTGCCTGCGTGTATTATTCTACGGTTTCCAACAGAGCCCTTTCCATGGTAGAAATACATATAGCAAGGAAATACTAGTTATACATTCTCGACAAAAAATACCAGTTATACACCATGGATTTTGTGGTCCAACTTTTCTCCGAAGTTGTTCAACATTTCTTTGCAAACATGGAACAATGTCTGTTAAGGGCTAAGAATTCTATTGACCCTGTGAAATTTGAAACTAATAGGTGTACCAGTTAATGACGCTGTATCCATGTGATATTGCTATCTTTTGGGCTCCCAACACAAAATATTTGTATGCGTAGGCACTGTTTTGGTTACCGGTCGAAATTTCAAGATTTCCCATGGTTACCGCGTATTCCATGCCCCTCGGTAAGTCGCCATACCGAGCAAAAAATACCATTTTTTTGAAAATTTTGAATTTAAACACTCGATTTACTGTAAAGTACGTAGGATCTAATTAATGCCATGAGAGTTGGTTCTGGCGTGTTGGTAGCAACCTAGTTCCTGTTTTGAGAGGTCTCTGGTTCGAATATTCGTTCATTCACTTATTTGAATTCAAAATTCAACTACAAACTTCGCTCGAAATATCTCGGTAACCGTGGTAACCACATTTACCAGTCCCCCTCGGTAAAATTGCCTCATTCAGTAACCAAAACCTTGTGCCTAGGACACATTCATGTGGTACTATGAGGCAAAGTATGAAGCCTGAACTTTACCTGCCCAACATACAGATTCTTAGATGTGCTTGGCACAAAGATCCGCTTTGTGTCCTTCGATCCACCGGATGGGTCGAGGATTTGCTAGTGAGAGGATAACATCTTCTACAAGGCAATCAAACCAGGACTGGCTATTCACTAGTAGAAAACAGGGCTTTGGTTCGGCCAGAAAAGAGCATTAATCCCGGTTGCATTACGAACCGGGACATAGTCCCGGTTCGAGCGGCTAGGACGCCGTGCAGGCATTAGTCCCGGTTCAAATGGGACCTTTAGTCCCGGTTGGAGCCACGAACCGGGACTAATGCCTCAATCTCATTAGTCCCGGTTGGTGGCTCGAACCGGGACTAAAGGTCAGACCTTTAGTCCCGGTTCGAGCCACCAACCGGGACTAATGACCTTTAGTCCCGGTTCGAGCCACCAACCGGGACTAATGAGATTGAGGCATTAGTCCCGGTTCGTGGCTCCAACCGGGACTAAAGGTGCATTTTCAAATTCTACCCCCCCCCCCCCCCCCCCGATTTTGAAAAAAACAAAAGAAAATGATAACAAAATTCAAAATTAAAATTCTTCGAGATGTAGTTATGTTACTACATCTACTAGCTAGAAAAATTAAAAAACATAAATTTGGACATGTTTTGCAAAAAAGTGTTATGAAAAAGTAAAACGGTTATAACTTTTGCATACGATATCGAAAAAACCGTATAATATATCAAAATGTTCAGCACGAAAATCCGCATCCGATTTTGACAGCCTACGGCCTGTTTGCAAATTTTTAGAATCCTCAAATTCTAATAGAAAAAAAGTTATGCTCAAATTTCAGTTTTTCTTGAATTTTGGTCAAACTACTTATTCAAGAAGTATTATTGGTACTAAATAATTATTCAAGAATATTAGTGTTACTAAATAATTATTTCAGTTTTTTTGAATTTTGGTCAAATCTGGTCAAACTGTGGTCAAACTATGGTCAAACTACTTATTCAAGAAATATTAGTGTTACTAAATAATTATTGTTTTTTAAAATAATAGTTTCAAACTCAAACAGTGAAACGTGTGACTTCATACTCAAGCTAAACTCCTGAGGGTTAATAGGATTGACATCTTACTATTGTTAGGAAAACAACAAGTGCAAACTTGGAAACGAGGGGGAATAGAACCCGGAAGTTAAGCGTGCTCAGGCTGCGGTAGTGAGAGGATGGGTGACCGGCCGGGAAGTTAGATGATTTGGAATGATGATGGGTGATTAAAGATTAGAGGTTAAATTGAGCAGTGATGAGGGATGATTAGAGATTAAATAAAATAATTCAAAAATAAAAAAATCGGAATTTTTTTAAAAAAATTCTAAAATTTTCAAAAAAAATTCGAAAAAAAATCCTTTCGTCCTGGTTGGTGTTACCAACCGGAACCAAAGGTGGAGCTCCAGGCAGCGGCCATGTGGATGGCCATTAGTCCCGGTTCGTATAAGAACCGGGACTAAGGGGGGGCCTTTAGTACCGACCCTTTAGTCCCGGTTGCAGAACCGGGACTAAAGGCCCTTATGAACCGGGACAAATGGCCCTTTTTCTGTTAGTGATTGGTTAGGTTCAGAGATAGGAGCTTTTACTGGGTCGTTCCCATTTTGAAACTACATGTGCAAATTAGTCATATTATTATTTGGATGGCGTTAATGGGCACACTGGATGTGTTTTGTGTTTGCTGACTCTTATTAAGATAATTAACCGTGGACATCTCAAGTAATTGTATCACATGGAAAAGAAAAGTAAAACCACCATACTTCGACACAGGAGATCAGACAAAATGATGGCCACTGTCGGCGAACAAATAAGGAGTTACGCCGTGGAAGCGTAAAGAAGTGATATAACATGAAAGATGAGGAGACCCCTGACTATTTCCTACCCTCGTCAATAGATAGATGAGCAAAATTTACAGTAACATGGGCTTATCTGATGTCTCAAACAATCCAGCACAAGTATATTCTCCCAGGTTGATATATTTTATTAAATGATAGGTTGCGCCGACAAGTCCCATAACCCAGGGGCAATTTATACTGCAGCCAAGTCATAAATTCTACAGCTAAATTTCAGAAGGAAGAAATTATTGAAAGACAACAGAGGATAAATATTACATAGCCTCCATACCTGGTGAGTAGTACAGGGTGGGGTTGAAAGCAGACAATATCCATAGCATCAAGAATCAAGATTCAACAATAGCACTACCTTCAAAGGATCTGTACAAAAACATAATAAAAGTGCAACCAAATGGAATCGCATGTAATCAGAAATAGTAGCGCCCATGGAATACAATAGCACATGCATGCAATTTAATGTATTAGTAAACTTCATACAAAATAAAGGCAAGGTCTCAGAGCTAGATAGAATACCAATTCTGAAATTAGAATCTAGTAGGATTTAACAAATAAAGTGATTGAATATCAAAAGCATGCATGGACTACAAATCATGAAAAATCAAAATCGGAGGACCAACATGTTCACAAGCTATGGAAAAATGTTCTTCACCTAAATTTTACTGCATCTTGTTTCTTTTCTGTTTCTTTCATAAACCTGCACAATTGTGACAATTATGACATTTAGGAAAATATTAAGAGAAACAAAAGGACTGAAGAGACATGGAAGTGTGACAGGCATAATCAAAAGGGGCAGAATGAGAGGAAGGCGGAGCTTCACCTGGTACACAAGGACTTCCCTCGCCCACACTACCCCGCTCTTCCCTTGATACGGAGGATCCCTGCCAAAGCATCTAAGATAAAAATCATAAAAAAAATGGATATTGTTTCAACGATCACCCAGCTACAATATGCAAATGGATGCTTTCATGGCCAAGAGAGAGATTTCCCCAAGTTAGCATCATGCAGCAACTTACAAAACACTGAATCAAGTTGTCCATGTGTTATCTAAAAGAGATATCTATACAAGTGTAAATGATATCTTTTCTTGTTCTCTTTCTGAACCTGTACTCATAGAATTGAGGATCCCTTTTGAAAAATCTACAAGTTGGCTCATCTCAGTCTCACAACAACAATTAGTAACCTATGACACCATACAATATGCTGCCATGAGTAGGGCAGATTTAAATACCCAGAAATTGGGAAGGCCTCGTCCCCTCCATACCTTGGAGGGATTGATTGATTTTAGCAACCAAGAGAAACTACGGCTGCGCCTGATGAGAAGAAATGATCTAGATGATCATACCTTGAAGTGAGGAAGGAGGAAAGTGGAGACGGCGGCTCAGATCTACGGCTTGGCGTCGCCGGAACCCACGACCGGACGCCGCGCGGTCGCCAGAGCCCCCTCCAGCGCACACGACGCCGCGTTGGCTGCCGCACGGTTGCCAGAGCCCGGGCTTCCTTACTGGCGGCATCGCCAGACGGAGAGATCTGCGTCAAGGGTCGGGCCTCCTCATCGCCGTCGTTCTCGAGCGGTCGTGGTGGGAGATTGAGGGCCGCTGGGACAAGGGGAGAAGGAACGGGAGGAGGCGGCATGCACGACTGGGAAAGGAGGAGAGGAGGAGACGTGCGTGCGAAGGCGAAAGAGACGACGACGACGACGACCCAAATGAGACAAAAAAACCGCCAATCATAACGAGATTTTCTCCACCAATTACTGTTCCTCTGCCGACGTGGCAAACGCCAGGATGCGCCATAGTCGCGACTCTTATTGGGTTTTATTGCCGAGGCACCTAGATAGAGCTTCACGACTCCTTGACTCCACATAAAACTCATGCACTAGTTGCTGATGTTTTTGGCAAGTGCTCATAGACTGACTGCTCGCGGATGTACGGTCGTGATACCATAACATAAGGTGGTTGGCAGTGTAACACACCGTACAAAAATGGCATGTCGGTCAGTCCAGATGCTGCATCTGGCAAGCACTAGTTAGCACACACATGAATAAGAAAGGTTTGGCCGAAAACTTGACCGACTTTTCCTCCCTCCGACCCCCCGCGTCGTCTCCCTGAGGCGACTCGGGCGGGCACCTCACCGGCCGGTGGCTAAGCCCCTTCCCCACCCACATCCTCTCGTCGCCCGCCGGCAAACGACATCAGGCAAAGCCTGCCGGCGGCTGGCGGCGGCGGGTTCCGCTCTCTCCAGCGAAGCTCGCCATATAACAGCCCCGTTTTTCTCACTCCACCTCCCACCACGCCGGCCATCTTCTCCGCCTGCCCGGATCCGACCGTCCTCCCCACTCATCCGCCTCGGTGCTCGCCGGATCTGGCTGAGGGCGCCCTTTGCGGTGTGCGGCTGCCTTCGGGTCGATGCCCCACGCGGATCCAGATCCATTTGCGCCACGACCACCTCCGCTCGACCTGCTCTGCCCTCCTCGACTCCGTCTGCACCGGCTACGCGACGTGCGCTCCGGGTGGCGCCCCTTGGTTCAGTGCGTGGCCCCCAACCGCGGTGGTCATCAGGCTGGCTCGGGGTCTTCCACCTCTGCGCCCGTGCGCCGCATCCCTCTGCTCCGGCATAATTCCCCTCCCGCCGGTCGTGCATCCTGCTGTTCGCGGCCTGCTGCTCTACGCCACCCAAGTTGGGCTGCGACGCCGCTGGCGTGGCGCGTGCGTCTGCCGTAGCCCCCACCACCCCTCCCTCAGATCCATGCTCATGGGTGCTGGGTGGATTGTCGCGGTTCCCCTGCCTCGGGCAGGCCATGCGGCTCCGGCCCCTCGGCCTGGTCGCCTACGCGGCCGGGCATTACAGTTGCGTCTGGTTTGTGCCCGTGTCAGCCGCGTTTAGCATGGAGGACTGCTGCCACTGGCCGCAGTTCCCTCTGACCTTCGGCTCTCTGTCTCCGGGAGAAATCCCTTCGCTGGTTCCTTGCCAGCGGCAGCAACGGCGACGCCTTCCTGGCGCCGCTTCATCTTCTTGGAGGCGCTGCTGTGGAGTTCAGTGCAGCTATGGTTTTGGACGAAAGTCATGCGATGATGGCGCATGTGGGCGTCATTCTACCTTCCTGAAGGTATCGCAAAAACACATGCTTCAATCCACTCACCTACGCCCGCCCATCCCATCATCGACTTTTGTCCGTCATCCATCCATCCGTCACGTGTTCGTCCTCGGTGTTGTTCCGCGGTGTCGGCCATGTTGCTGTGCATGTTCAAGCCCCTCCCACGGTGGCCATTGTGCTGCGGCGAGCTTAGTGCTCTTGGTGTTGTTCCGGTTCATCTTTGCTCTTCGACGACGCAAGATGCCTCCCCAACTTGCTAATCATCCCGAATTCCCGTGGCGGAGCTCCCAGTCAAGGTTCGTGTTGTCACTCGTTGGTTGTGGATGCTCCTGAGTAGGGTCGTGAGGTTCGGTATGCACGCCGGTGCGGTGCGTTAGGTTGCTTGCTTAGTCTTGGTATTGTGATCCTTCGATGACACCCCTCTTCTACTTGTGCCTCCATGGTGTTGGTCCTTTGGTCTGCTAGCTAGGTCATCCCTTGTTCGCGGCGTCCTTTTTTTCTTCTCTTCTTCAGTGATTAATGTGCGTCATTTTTTTCTCTCTTCTTCTGTAACCTTGTTGCTTGTACGGTTTTCGGCCCGGTTTCCCTTATAAACGGGGTCAATTTGTTTAGGTTTTCGATCATGTTTCCCTTATAAACTGGATCAGCCAAAGTTAAGGGGTGACTCTTAGCTTTGGCAGCTTTTTGAGCAATATATTCAGGTGGGGACCTCCCCCCCGGTGACCGTTCAAAAAAAAGAATAAGAAAGGTTTCCTAAAAAAGGAACATCAAGACACCCTGAAAAAGAAACATAAAGAAGTAATTAATAATGTGTGCTACTTTGTCTTTCTTAGCTCGTTTGGCTCTGTTTGGTTAGTTCAATCTTCTTCCTACCCCCTGTGTCTGTTATTCCAAGGCCAAAAGAAAATGCAGGACACTAAATGTAGATTTTGTCTCCCGACTTAATCTCTCCGATGAAGCAAAGTGTTGCCATGTTACACGACCAGATAGTGCATTTATACATAAATTTCGTATATTGTTTTTGGTAACATTTATGCATCAAGTAATATATTTTTATGCCCCTTTTGCCATTTTTGCAGAACCCTGAAATCACAAGCTTGTCTAACATTTGAAGGAAAACCCCAACTTTTGGAGTCATTTTATGAAGATCTTGCATTCTTTCATCACTTCCATCCTCAGTGAACACTTCATGTTAAGGCCACATTTTAGAGGGAATCGGAGAAGGAATAAAGGCTGCGCATTTCAAAATATCAATGGAAGTGTGTCCTCAGTATAACCTCACAAGAAACATCATGTGGCTTTGGGAGCCCAGCTTGGGTCATAAAAAAGTTCATCGATCAACATGTGATCTATTCCCTCCTTGGGGAGACTTGTATGAGATCTCGCATTTAGGTGAGATCGTGAGATCAACCCCAAAAAATCATATTTAGACATTTAAAAAAATGAAATTATTTGATAACTTTTATGTGGGGTATGTCTACAGCCCCCAAAAAATCAGCTCAAACTCAATGTACATTTAGAGATTCAAAAAAGACAAATCGAATGTGAATAGTAGCAACTTTTGGTGAATAGTACTTTAACACTATTCATATCCAATTTTTTCTTTTTTATTTCTATTAATAAATTAGGAGTTGAAACTTTTTGAGGTTGCACATCAAACATTGATGTGTGCTTATAATTTTTTTGAGAATGTTTGAACAAGCCCCCCCCCCCCCCTCCCCCCAGTAGTTTTGAAGATATTAACGCAAGAAGTGCAACATGAAAATGGTTAGTAATTTGATGTTCAGTTTAAGAGATATTTCATTTTAAACCCTAAACGTTGTGCCGCTTGTCGCCATTGTAGGATCTCGGAAGTTGGAAATAACCTTTACAAAGTGTATCTTTTCTTTGATGGGTATAATGTGTAGTACTGTATCTCTTAACTAGTGATTACCTCTATATAGCACATCGTCGAAAGACCTGAAATAAATCCAGAAAATTGCGACCACCAGTGACCAGTATAGGACTTGAATCTGGTCGATTGGTTTCACCACAAGGAAGGTCGATTTTGCACGTAGGTATCTTCTGTGGCTGTTCGTGGGCCCATTTGGGTCCATCCTTGCACTGAAGTCTTGCACTGGGCCAGTATACGCAGGCCTCCTCTTGGAGATTGCAAAGCGCGAGTTCGATAAGCCACGTAAAACGCCGTTGCCCTCAATAAAAAAAAAAAGTAAACGCCATGAAGGCGCATTCCAAAAGAAGAAGAAAAACGTCATGGAGGCGTACATACGAAATACGCCTTGTTCTTTCGTGAGCAGGGGGCAAAACAAAGGCAAGCACAACTGCGAAACTCCCCGGCGCCGCGAACTCTCCGGTGGCCTCCCCCACACCAGTCTTCCTGGCGGCGAAACCTCGGCACGGCGATGCTTCTCCGCCGACGCCTCCCAGCGACCCGCCTCCTCCGGCAGCTGCAAACCGGGGCGGCGGCGGCCTCCACCACCACCTCCTCCCCTCCCCCGCCGCCTCCTCTCCAAAAGCCCATCGCCGCCTCCGCCTCCGCCTCGCCTTCTACGGCACTAGGGTCGCGCCTAGGGTTCCCCAATGCGAAATCGCGCGCTTCGTCCTCGAGGAGTGCCGCCTTCCTCGCTGCCGGCGCGGCCGCCGCGCTCGCGTCGCTGCCGGTGGTGGCCTACGCTGATGCCAATGAGGAGGTGGCGTGTTATGTTTTTGCTTCTGTCCGGGCTTTCGGTTTTCGCTCAGGGAGCTGGATTTAGCTTGATCTGTGTTTACAGGGCGTGGCTGACGGCGCGGTGAGCACTGATGCGGCGCCGGTGGAGGACTTGGCCCGCAAGGAGAGGAAGAGGATAATGGAGCTGATTGAGAGCCGAGGAATGCAGCCAGGGTCGTACCCGAAGTTTGAAGTTGCAATCAAGGGCCAGAAGGTCGCCCCCCACCACCCCCACACACACACAGCACAAACATTCGAGTTATCTGCTGAACAATGTTAGTTGTGCATACTATGTCAGTCTAAGGGCTAGAGGAATTACTAGTGAGCACTTCGGTGTACATTGTGTCAGCCACTTTGGTGGGAATGCTTTGGTGCACTGATTAATGTAGAAAGTATAGATTTAGCATGTCACAGTGGTAACTGGTAACAAATTCGAGTGAACCTAAGTACGAGAATCAGTCAGTTAAAGAAAGAAGTGTGAGTCTCGGTAGTCGGCACAAGGATACCGTGAGATGCAGGTTAGGTAGAGTGTTGCACGGTTGCTATTAGAGCACAGTTGTAAGTGCGTTTTGTTGATCTGGCATGACATTCAGGGTGGGCTACTGTGTTTACTTAGAATTGCACATTTTCACCCCATAATCAGTAACAGATAGTAACCTTGTGCAAGATTCACTTCATAATTGCATTTAATATCTCTGATTTTTTTTACAGGTGGTTGTTAAATTCAATGTACCGTCAACCTGTAATATATCGCGCCTCATTGTTGATCTCGTAACGCATATCGGACTTGAGGCAGAACAGTGTGTTGGTGGCTCAGAGATACTATTGCGTGCTTGGGACAGGTTAGCAAAAAGAAACAGGATGATATTCAGTTTGGTTCAAAGATATGTGTTGTCATTGCCTGGTTATTTGGTTTTGCACTTGTGCTAAGGGCGATCATATATAGATCGAAGATAATACAGTTTCAGATTTCACCCACATGCATTCTCTTGTGTCCTCGCATCCTCTTTCCATATTTATTTTTTCTCCTTAATCAGAGTCGTTGCCACTATTTCTCTCTGCTTGGACTGGCACAATTTTATTATCTTGTTTGATCAGCTGAAGAGGAATCATAGATACAGATGATACATTGCATTTTTAACTCTTTGTTTATGATTGTGGAAAGTGCAGGCATTATTGTCAGGGTTTCTCATGTAGTCTTCTTACCTGTAAATTGCCTTGTGTTTTTCTTTTCCATGTCATAGAAATAGGTGTTGCCAAGTACCCAATTATATTGTGTTTTGATCAATAATTTCTGTTCCAGTGCAGCTGCGCGTCAAATAACATTGAATCCTCCAAAAACGACAGCAAGCACTGGAGAGAACAAAGAAGATTCTCTTTGTATTTTGATATTTGAGCCACTTGTCGGATCTGAATATGCTGTTAGTCCTTATGTATGTATACTTAATTAAGATTGTTTAAGAAATTTAACCTACACTTTGTCATTATATAAAGATTTAATGCAATTTCTGATCGTTGTGTGTACTCTCAGGAAATTGAATTCATCAAGCCTGACAGTTTTAGTTCGAAAGAACTTGAAGGTTTGGTCAGTGCTTTAAAAATAGCTGGGCAGAAAGATGTTAAGACATCATCAGGGAAAGCGTCAACCAAAGGAAGTGGTCAGAGATATAAGCATCTACCCTCTATAGAAAAAACTGTATCTGATTTAGAGGATATGGGTGTTAGGGTCTATGGGTTTGATGAAACCTCTAGTGTTCCAATGGATGGCACTGTCATGTGGGAGAACATTGCTGGATATGAACATCAGAAAAGGTACAACATCACCAGTTCACTGTTATTTTTAATCTCGTCAGCAGATATTTTTTATATGCAAAGTAAAGGTTTTAGATTGTTAGTATGTAGATGTGTTCATTCAAGCATAATTACAAACGTCCCCCGTGCATTGTACCATTCCTTTCTGCTTTTCTGCTTATTTGACTTCTTTCATTGACAATTGACACATTCTGGTTGGTGCTCGACTGAGCTTACTATCAGTCTTAATAGGCAACTGCTTTTGTGTATTCTATCATAAAGGCATAGTTCTTAAGGTTTATATATGTCTTTTGTTCTTTATAGGGAGATAGAGGATACTGTACTCTTGGCTTTACAGAATCCTCAAATATATGATGACATTGCTCGTGGTACACGTTGCAAATTTGAAACAAATCGACCTCGGGCGGTTCTGTTTGAAGGTCCACCTGGTGCGTGATCTGAATGGCCTTTTACTTCAATGCAAATTTCAATACCAAAAATATTACATTTTGTGTTCTTTTTGTTTCTTAATTAATGTTGACAGCCATGGTAAAAAAAGAGTAGGTAAGTTGGTTATGCCATTTCATAATTAAAGTTATAGTATTTGTTGGTTAGACCATTTACAAGCGAGAAATTGCAACAGATCAGCTCCTGCAATTCCTGATTTTGAGGAATACCCATTGCCCCTCTTTGTGTGCTGATAGTATGGTTGCGTCTGTTTTTTTTTTTTGCTGGTTTGTTTGCTTACTTTACCAGTTACCACTGCCTCATCATTTCAGGGACTGGTAAGACATCTTCTGCTCGCGTCATTGCCAAGCAAGCGGTAACTCATACTCCTATACTTTTGGAAATTCCCTAAAGTAATTTTGTGCAAAAGAAACTGAAATATGTTTTCTGAAGTTTTTCTGCTGATCATTTTACTTATTCTAGGGAGTTCCACTATTATATGTGCCACTGGAGATCATCATGTCAAAATATTATGGTGAAAGTGAGCGCCTGTTGGGATCTGTTTTTTCACTTGCCAACAATCTTCCTGATGGAGGTATTATTTTCCTAGATGAGGTACGCATCGTCATCTTTATAGCATACATTTGCTAAGGATAGTACATCAGTTATGAAATGTATGGTGGTGCTTAACATACTGATGTTGGTGGAATATTTTTGTTGTTGTTCCAAATTTCATAAAAAATGTGTTGTTTGTTTAGGCTTTCAGCCGAATTTTGCCTTCTTTCCAAATGATGATGGCTGGTGAAGTAGAACTACTTATACTTATATGCCTCCAAAACAACTTAACTAGGAGCTCTGCATAGCCCTTTAGCCTGTTTTTGTTCTCTATTTTAGTATACTTCGCTTCATAGTGATTTGATTTTCCTGTTTATACTAAGATGTGAATTTTGCATCCTTCTAATTTATATCCTTGTATAGGTAGACTCTTTTGCTATTTCTCGAGATAGTGAAATGCATGAAGCTACTCGAAGGATATTATCAGTAATTCTGCGGCAGGTAGAGTGCCTCTTACCTCTGCGGGTGTAAGTAATATTGAGTGCCTGTTACCTCTGTTGGTGTGAGTAACCACTGAGCTTATACATACTTCTTTCAATCACTCATCCTGCCTGTTAGGGGGAAAGGAGAGACTATGGGCTTTATTTACTCAAAACCACGATAGTGCATAGCCACGTCTCAAGGGAAGCTGGGGGAACATTAAACGAAGTTACATAATCTTTGCATGTAGACATTATTTCTGTCACACCTAACCAAATGCCTAACAATATGACGCTGTAGTTGCCAGCTTTGTCGCAACCCCTGCACAGTCCACATTCACTTTCACCTCACACCATTGTCAGCGGTTAGTGCCATGGCCTTTCGTGCTTGGAACAGCAACCAGTTCAGTGTAGGCCACTCGCTCCTCAGAATTTGTAGAACCCAGTAGGAATTACCCAAAGTCGTCATGCCACACAACACGACTTCCACCAGAGCAATCTACTTTAGCTAGCCCAGTCTGCACTTCGGCACACACATTGGTACAGTACTTTTGAGACCTTGTATAAACCCCAGAGATTGAATAAGAGATACAATACTCTTAAAACCCTTACTGTGTTGCAGAAACTATGCATTGTAACATGTATGAAAGCGCATGCTTCTTACTGGCAGGACTTTTTATTTCATGCCTGGTTTTTGCTGTTGTTATTTACTTACGCTTTGTGTAAGCATTAGCATGTAAGCCCCTGTTGCTATCCTCCATGTTTTTGGTATCCAATTTTGATAGCTTGATACCTCTCAGTTACCTGACAAAAGACCTGCATGCGGTCTGTTAAGTGCTCCTATCATGCTTATTACAATCACTGCACCTTCCTTGTGTGTTATTGCCATTAATTAAATTTCTTTTGTGAAGATCGACGGGTTCGAGCAGGATAGACGTGTGGTGGTTATTGCTGCAACAAATAGAAAGGAAGACCTTGATCCTGCTCTCATCAGGTTTAGTTCTATTTGCCCACCCCCCTTCTGTGTTCCTGTAAGCAGTCCTAATTAATGTTCACACTGTCTAGTGAATACTGAAGTTCTCATGCGAGTTTTTTTTCGGCTTCCTGCATTTTTCCAAGAGCCGTACATAACAGCATATAAGCTACAAATAAACAGTGCTGCAATATACTGGACTAAACTACTTAACCTTGTGCAAAAAAAAATTTGACGTTGAACCTTGTAACATTTATATAAAACTTAGATATCATGATCAATTTGATCTTATCTTTTATTTGGATTATGTAAACTGTACTCTTTACTTCTCCTGTTTCCTTTGTTAATTTGCAGCCGTTTTGATTCAATGATTTGTTTCGGCCTACCGGACCAGCAGAGCCGTGCAGAAATAGCAGCCCAATATGCAAAGCACCTAACAAAATCCGAGTTGGTTCAGTTTTCCCTTGCTACTGAGGAGTAAGTACTTCATCCTAAATATTCAATTAGGATGTCCCTGTGTTGCTACAGAGCCGCTAATGAAAAAACCAAAAATACCAATTATATACATAAATTTTCCTTTTCAGAACAAAACGAATGTTTGCAAAACCACATTGACAGTTCATTGGAAGAAGATGCTGTCACATTTAGTAGCATATGTTTTGTAGGTCAACTGCTCAATATAACAAATAAAAGGTGTAACATATGGTAAATAACTTCTGCATGCTTTGATATTCAACACTAATTTCTTCACAGCTCCATTGACATATGGTAAATAACTTCTGCATGCTCTGATATTTATATGGCACAAGTAGCTCCATATCATCTCCTAAAGACTATACACATTCGTAAGGACAAATCTAAACGAATGAAACAAGATATATGCATATTGATATATTTGTTTTACGTTCCTCTGAAAAATATTTGAAGGAAAGATATGTTTCTAAACTCAGTGCCGTAATGGTACATAGCCCATCAGAGACGGGGTCACGGGGATCACATGTATATATGATCCTTGTGTACCTGGAAGCGGCAAAGAGATACTCTGAAAATATGTTTGAGTTGTGTCCTAAAACGTCTTACATTTGTTTACAGAGGGGGCACTTAGTGTGGTACATTTTGTAACACAGAAAAATATGCAAGTCCTGATTCAGCCACAAGCCTGTCGTGTTTGCAGTGGCAAATGTCCGGGTTGTCGTTTCCTTTTAACGGTGTATGTATTGAATTTTGATTCTTAAATGCATTACTGTAGATCAGGGAAAGCTGCATCGGTTCCTATTTGTCTATTTGTGACTCTTGACTTGGTTAGCGAGGTTTGGTGTGCTGTCCCATCCCGGTAGTATCTAGGAAATTAGATCGTGTACCAATGTTTCTTGTTTTTCATCTGGACAGTCTGGACAGCTACGCATGCTGCTAAAAGATCGTTCAAGACAAACTGTGTTGTGCTTAGCAATCCATTATCTTTATTATCTTACTAGTTCTGAACATTGAATGCAGGATGGCAGGAAGAGATATAAGGGATATTTGCATGCAAGCAGAAAGACATTGGGCATCGAAGGTATGGTAAACTAGCCCACATGTTATTTCCCCTCTTCTCTTTTTGGGGTATGGTCATCCTTCTCACTTGGTCAATGTGTTTGCCTTCTACAGTTTATCAGGGGACAAATTCCAAAAGACGAGAAGGGGGAGCCCCCTCTTCCTCCAATCGATGAGTATGTCGCATGTGCCGAACAACGAAGAAAGTCTTTACCAGATAGAACAAGACCAGCAGCATCCAGATCCGGCCCACCTCTGAAATTAGCATGAAGAAACCATCTCTTATATATGATATGGCTAATATATAAAAAAGAATGTAATTCCAACGAGGATGTGTATACAATTAGCTAGTTTCATACGTGTTTCTGTATAGTTACCTAAATTTTGAGATGATTGGAAACCGGCTTTCTTTAGACGCTGAGGGATATAGTAGTCTATAAAGGCGTTCTCAGTTTCTTTTCTGTAACAATGTTTGGCTTTTCTTGGCTGTTAGAATTAAACCTGGTAATAGTTTGGGCTGAAACCATAGTTTCAAGTTCGGTTTTCATTTTGGGCTGCTTTGGTTTGGTTGAAACGGACTGAGCTCCTGCTATGATTTGGTTTGGTGTGGGATTTAATGATTGCTGGATTGGTTTGGTTTGGTCTGGACCAAAACAAATCAGTCTCAAACCCTTCTTATTTACAGACAAAATCCAGTCGAGCCACCATTCACAGACCGATTTTGCTTCCTGTACGGTTTGTATTAGTGTTAAGTGATGTAAATGAGTAAAAATAAAATGGCGATGCTACGGCAGCAGTAAGAAAGGGAAATACTTCGTAGTATCAATTAGTTTGCTTTACTTCAAAGAAAATCCTAAACTAGACACGCACTGGACAGCGGCTAACCTAGACACGCACTGTACATCAGCAGCTACGCACTGAACACACACTTGGTTTAAAACTTTGGGTTCCAACTGCATGTAGGAAATGATCTGGATTTGTTTGCCTTGAAAATGCCTACAGTTTGGATTATAGCACTTGCTATTTGGTCTGGTTTGGTTTGGTGGCTGAACATGGACTACATGTACGGATTGGGCTGGGTTTATGTTTGGATTACAAACTATTCCCAGGCTTAGTTAGAATTCATCTTTGAACATGAAATCTTGGTTCAACATTACAACTGAAAGCTACCCAGACACCCATGCGACACTGGCAAATAGAGACGAGCCTTGCTACATGCTTCATGTTTTCTTCCCGGTGTTATTTTGGGTTCATGCATGATTGTTCGTTACACACGGCAGGTTGCATTTTCAGTTGATAGTTTTAAGTAAAATTGAAGAAGAAAAATGTGCAGGTCATCTAACTAAATTCGAACTACCGACAGAACACGTCCGTTTCGGTGGCCATTTGATTTCTGGAACCGAGCGTGGCAAGGGCCCGGACCACGACTCTGGAATCCAGTGCACGTAGATATGGTTGTTGTTGTTTTATTCATCGTGCATGAGACAGAAACGAAATATATTCCATGAGCACGATGCTCCGATCGACCCCCGGGAGAGAAGACGAACGCAGCGGCATCCCACGTTGGCCGTCACTTCACCGGAAAGCTATCGCCCACCTAAGCACCGCCCGGAATGACCGTCGCATTAGGTAACCGACATGCACCGCGTTGTGGAATGAACAATGAATGAACGACCGCGTTTGCATCCGTGCCTGCTGACATGCGTTTTGGCCGGTCAAGCGGCCTCCCCCGACGTTTTGCAGCCTCTTTTCAGCTCGTCGCTCCACCGCCGGGCACCCATGTTCACGTGCAGGCTGTCAAACAAAATCTCAGCTCAACATGTTTCACCATATACATTACTATCAAAGATTAGCAAATGCATGTACTCAGCATATCTACATTTAACCTGTCTGAGCGGGAATAACCATGCTAGAGAGGGAAAGCAACCAAACACACCCGTAGTGTGCGGTGCAGCCCAAGGCTTTCCGGTTCACCTGTTCATGGACGATGACAATGGCGGCATTCTCCGAGATTCACGCGGAGATGGACGGAACCCAATCGAGCCATCTCCTTCACATCGTAACCAGCGACAGCGAGCGGTCTCCGTCCGCAGGAACCTATAGGCTATAGCCCCCCGGTCCCGAGCCCTACGCAGTGTAGGCGTAGGGTATACGTACACGTACACGGGACGGGGACGCGAATCAGCGCAATCATGGCGGAATCCGTCGCTCCGTCGCTACGTATGGCGTATGCCCACCGGACAGCAACCCGCGTGGCAGGACCGGGCGTGCTCTCTACATACAGAGCGACGGCGACGCGCGCGCGCGCCAAGTCCACACGGCCGGGCCGGGCAAACCTTCGGAACGAGAGCGCGCGCGCACAGCGTCGGCGCCGGGCGTGCACCGTGTACGCTGTTCGCGCACAGGCCGGGGCTAGTTCCTTCGAGTTAGCGGGCACGTCCCGATAGATCGGCGACGGGGCCCCTCCCTCCACCGTCCACCCTCTCACGTCGCTGGACGATCGACCCGACCCGGCGCCGGTGGTGCGGCCGTATGACGACCGGACTGGCGGGTGGCGCGGTGCCACGACCTGCCGCTGCCAGAGAGCGCTCTAACTGCCAAGCGCCAACGCTCATGGCTCGTACCCCGTCTGTCCCGCTTCGCCTGCAGACCAAACACCACTGCAGGCGACTAGGCGTGTTCCCGGCTTGGTACCTCGCACGCAGCATATATTCTGCAGCATTAACTCAGCACGTCAGGAGGAGCAGTCGCGAGGTACGTACGTATGATCATCGCGGCAGGAATTCCTGAATGTATTGATGCTTTTGACAAGGTGTGATCAGTCGTCGTGTACGTACGTACTGCCATGCGTCCTGGTAGTATATATATGCTGTCCTGAACGTATTGAATGCCGATTATATAACGTAAACGAGACACAAGATGATGCTCGGGCACACGTACTTGTGTACCGCCACGTTGGTTCGCCTGGCAGTGGCACGGAGTATAACTGTCGATGCATGTGCACAAGCTCACCCTCAAATGGACGACGTCCTGCTAGGCGATTGATTGCCCGGACGGGCAATGGCAGTGTTTAGTTTTGTCTTCAGATAACGATGCTACTAGGCGATTGATTGCAGATCGATCAGATTCAGAGGGTGTAGCTGGGTTTGCCATGTAGCTGATCGATGTTAATATGACGAGACGTTTACATGCTGAGGACTGCACACGACGCAGACTTGGCACCCGAGCTACACACACACCGGTGACCGGCGTATACACCAGATCCAGCTAATTAGCATAAGCTAGCACACCACTACGTGTCAGATAGAGTATTTGTCACTAGGCTTTCACTTGCAGGACAAACCTTGCGATGTTGTAAAATCATAGTCCGGCATTTGAGTGCAGGGCAAGCAAAGCCTGCACGTTTACTCATCAATATAAGACGACACACACACAGTAAACTTGTCCTCCACACATCTTGTAAAGCTCCACAAGAAACAGAGACTTTTGAGCCTTTCTGGTAGTGGTGGTGGGAACCGCTCATCTAGCCCATTAGCAAAAGAGGTCTACTGATTAATCAGTTGTCTTTGCTTCAAACCCTAATTAACCACCCCGTACATACATATATTAGGTGGGGAACACGCACCAGCAATGCTAACTAAGTACTGAAATGCTCTTTAATTGGCAAAGTGCATCACAAATATCTGGTGAAAACCAAACCCCAGCTGATCGCAGCTAGAACAACACCAGGGTGCCGCGTCGTTCTACCACCACCTAATGAGCAGTGACCGGTCACTGGCACCAACCAAGAACCCTGTTCAGTTCCATGGACCTGGGACGAGACAGCGCCATCATGACCACGACGCATCAGGACCGCTCGGTTTATGCACGCCTCAACCCATCATCACGCCCCTGGGGGAGCACTGAACCATGGACGGACGCCATGGTGAAGCTCTGCGACCGTCGAGATCGATCGAGGTGAATAAAGGGCAGCAGGGTAACTAACGTCTGAACCGACACACCGTTGCTTTGCTACTAAGTGTGTCGCCTGGCAACCATCGTCAGGGCTCCTGACAGCTCCCCGCATCAATGATTCACACACAATCATCGTCTCGAATTTTCTATCTTTTTTCTGCTTCTTCTCTTTCGGCGACCAACAGCTCTGAACGAGACCATTACTTTCCACTAATTTTACAAGCTAGAACTGATCACTTCTTTCTCGGCGCCGGAGAAGTGCTGGCTAGTATAGGAATGCAGGATCGTGGCCGGCCGGCGATGGATGTTGCCAGAGGTTCGGTGGTCCGCCGTGCATCATAGCCTTGTGGTGCGTGTGGTGCTCTGCTCCCTGCCCCCTGGGGTCGAAGTTTATGAGGACATGGACAGCTGGATTTATTTTATGCATTCATTCGTGGACCAATCTATAATAATACACCAGTAGGAATGCTACTGTAGGAATGTAGGAATGCGGGATCGTGGCCGGCCGCCGATGGATGTTCCCAGAGGTCCGGTGGTCCGCCGTGCATTATAGCCTTGTAGTGTGTGTGGTGCTCTGCTCCCTGCCCCCTGGGGTCGAAGTTTATGAGGACATGGACAGCTGGATTTATTTTATGCATTCATTCGTGGACCAATCTATAATAATACACCAGTAGGAATGCTACTGTAGGAATGTAGGAATGCGGGATCGTGGCTGGCCGCCGATGGATGTTCCCAGAGGTCCGGTGGTCCGCCGTGCATTATAGCCTTGTAGTGTGTGTGGTGCTCTGCTCCCTGCCCCCTGGGGTCGAAGTTTATGAGGACATGGACAGCTGGATTTATTTTATGCATTCATTCGTGGACCAATCTATAATAATACACCAGTAGGAATGCTACTGTAGGAATGTAGGAATGCGGGATCGTGGCCGGCCGCCGATGGATGTTCCCAGAGGTCCGGTGGTCCGCCGTGCATTATAGCCTTGTAGTGTGTGTGGTGCTCTGCTCCCTGCCCCCTGGGGTCGAAGTTTATGAGGACATGGACAGCTGGATTTATTTTATGCATTCATTCGTGGACCAATCTATAATAATACACCAGTAGGAATGCTACTGTAGGAATGTAGGAATGCGGGATCGTGGCCGGCCGCCGATGGATGTTCCCAGAGGTCCGGTGGTCCGCCGTGCATTATAGCCTTGTAGTGTGTGTGGTGCTCTGCTCCCTGCCCCCTGGGGTCGAAGTTTATGAGGACATGGACAGCTGGATTTATTTTATGCATTCATTCGTGGACCAATCTATAATAATACACCAGTAGGAATGCTACTGTAGGAATGTAGGAATGCGGGATCGTGGCCGGCCGCCGATGGATGTTCCCAGAGGTCCGGTGGTCCGCCGTGCATTATAGCCTTGTAGTGTGTGTGGTGCTCTGCTCCCTGCCCCCTGGGGTCGAAGTTTATGAGGACATGGACAGCTGGATTTATTTTATGCATTCATTCGTGGACCAATCTATAATAATACACCAGTAGGAATGCTACTGTAGGAATGTAGGAATGCGGGATCGTGGCTGGCCGCCGATGGATGTTCCCAGAGGTCCGGTGGTCCGCCGTGCATTATAGCCTTGTAGTGTGTGTGGTGCTCTGCTCCCTGCCCCCTGGGGTCGAAGTTTATGAGGACATGGACAGCTGGATTTATTTTATGCATTCATTCGTGGACCAATCTATAATAATACACCAGTAGGAATGCTACTGTAGGAATGTAGGAATGCGGGATCGTGGCCGGCCGCCGATGGATGTTCCCAGAGGTCCGGTGGTCCGCCGTGCATTATAGCCTTGTAGTGTGTGTGGTGCTCTGCTCCCTGCCCCCTGGGGTCGAAGTTTATGAGGACATGGACAGCTGGATTTATTTTATGCATTCATTCGTGGACCAATCTATAATAATACACCAGTAGGAATGCTACTGTAGGAATGTAGGAATGCGGGATCGTGGCCGGCCGCCGATGGATGTTCCCAGAGGTCCGGTGGTCCGCCGTGCATTATAGCCTTGTAGTGTGTGTGGTGCTCTGCTCCCTGCCCCCTGGGGTCGAAGTTTATGAGGACATGGACAGCTGGATTTATTTTATGCATTCATTCGTGGACCAATCTATAATAATACACCAGTAGGAATGCTACTGTAGGAATGTAGGAATGCGGGATCGTGGCCGGCCGCCGATGGATGTTCCCAGAGGTCCGGTGGTCCGCCGTGCATTATAGCCTTGTAGTGTGTGTGGTGCTCTGCTCCCTGCCCCCTGGGGTCGAAGTTTATGAGGACATGGACAGCTGGATTTATTTTATGCATTCATTCGTGGACCAATCTATAATAATACACCAGTAGGAATGCTACTGTAGGAATGTAGGAATGCGGGATCGTGGCCGGCCGCCGATGGATGTTCCCAGAGGTCCGGTGGTCCGCCGTGCATTATAGCCTTGTAGTGTGTGTGGTGCTCTGCTCCCTGCCCCCTGGGGTCGAAGTTTATGAGGACATGGACAGCTGGATTTATTTTATGCATTCATTCGTGGACCAATCTATAATAATACACCAGTAGGAATGCTACTGTAGGAATGTAGGAATGCGGGATCGTGGCCGGCCGCCGATGGATGTTCCCAGAGGTCCGGTGGTCCGCCGTGCATTATAGCCTTGTAGTGTGTGTGGTGCTCTGCTCCCTGCCCCCTGGGGTCGAAGTTTATGAGGACATGGACAGCTGGATTTATTTTATGCATTCATTCGTGGACCAATCTATAATAATACACCAGTAGGAATGCTACTGTAGGAATGTAGGAATGCGGGATCGTGGCCGGCCGCCGATGGATGTTCCCAGAGGTCCGATGGTCCGCCGTGCATTATAGCCTTGTAGTGTGTGTGGTGCTCTGCTCCCTGCCCCCTGGGGTCGAAGTTTATGAGGACATGGACAGCTGGATTTATTTTATGCATTCATTCGTGGACCAATCTATAATAATACACCAGTAAGAATGCTACTGTAGGAATGTAGGAATGCGGGATCGTGGCCGGCCGCCGATGGATGTTCCCAGAGGTCCGGTGGTCCGCCGTGCATTATAGCCTTGTAGTGTGTGTGGTGCTCTGCTCCCTGCCCCCTGGGGGCGAAGTTTATGAGGACATGGACAGCTGGATTTATTTTATGCATTCATTCGTGGACCAATCTATAATAATACACCAGTAAGAATGCTACTGTAGGAATGTAGGAATGCGGGATCGTGGCCGGCCGCCGATGGATGTTCCCAGAGGTCCGGTGGTCCGCCGTGCATTATAGCCTTGTAGTGTGTGTGGTGCTCTGCTCCCTGCCCCCTGGGGTCGAAGTTTATGAGGACATGGACAGCTGGATTTATTTTATGCATTCATTCGTGGACCAATCTATAATAATACACCAGTAGGAATGCTACTGTAGGAATGTAGGAATGCGGGATCGTGGCCGGCCGCCGATGGATGTTCCCAGAGGTCCGGTGGTCCGCCGTGCATTATAGCCTTGTAGTGTGTGTGGTGCTCTGCTCCCTGCCCCCTGGGGTCGAAGTTTATGAGGACATGGACAGCTGGATTTATTTTATGCATTCATTCGTGGACCAATCTATAATAATACACCAGTAAGAATGCTACTGTAGGAATGTAGGAATGCGGGATCGTGGCCGGCCGCCGATGGATGTTCCCAGAGGTCTGGTGGTCCGCCGTGCATTATAGCCTTGTAGTGTGTGTGGTGCTCTGCTCCCTGCCCCCTGGGGGCGAAGTTTATGAGGACATGGACAGCTGGATTTATTTTATGCATTCATTCGTGGACCAATCTATAATAATACACCAGTAGGAATGCTACTGTAGGAATGTAGGAATGCGGGATCGTGGCCGGCCGCCGATGGATGTTCCCAGAGGTCCGGTGGTCCGCCGTGCATTATAGCCTTGTAGTGTGTGTGGTGCTCTGCTCCCTGCCCCCTGGGGGCGAAGTTTATGAGGACATGGACAGCTGGATTTATTTTATGCATTCATTCGTGGACCAATCTATAATAATACACCAGTAGGAATGCTACTGTAGGAATGTAGGAATGCGGGATCGTGGCCGGCCGCCGATGGATGTTCCCAGAGGTCCGGTGGTCCGCCGTGCATTATAGCCTTGTAGTGTGTGTGGTGCTCTGCTCCCTGCCCCCTGGGGGCGAAGTTTATGAGGACATGGACAGCTGGATTTATTTTATGCATTCATTCGTGGACCAATCTATAATAATACACCAGTAAGAATGCTACTGTAGGAATGTAGGAATGCGGGATCGTGGCCGGCCGCCGATGGATGTTCCCAGAGGTCCGGTGGTCCGCCGTGCATTATAGCCTTGTAGTGTGTGTGGTGCTCTGCTCCCTGCCCCCTGGGGGCGAAGTTTATGAGGACATGGACAGCTGGATTTATTTTATGCATTCATTCGTGGACCAATCTATAATAATACACCAGTAGGAATGCTACTGTAGGAATGTAGGAATGCGGGATCGTGGCCGGCCGCCGATGGATGTTCCCAGAGGTCCGGTGGTCCGCCGTGCATTATAGCCTTGTAGTGTGTGTGGTGCTCTGCTCCCTGCCCCCTGGGGTCGAAGTTTATGAGGACATGGACAGCTGGATTTATTTTATGCATTCATTCGTGGACCAATCTATAATAATACACCAGTAGGAATGCTACTGTAGGAATGTAGGAATGCGGGATCGTGGCCGGCCGCCGATGGATGTTCCCAGAGGTCCGGTGGTCCGCCGTGCATTATAGCCTTGTAGTGTGTGTGGTGCTCTGCTCCCTGCCCCCTGGGGGCGAAGTTTATGAGGACATGGACAGCTGGATTTATTTTATGCATTCATTCGTGGACCAATCTATAATAATACACCAGTAAGAATGCTACTGTAGGAATGTAGGAATGCGGGATCGTGGCCGGCCGCCGATGGATGTTCCCAGAGGTCCGGTGGTCCGCCGTGCATTATAGCCTTGTAGTGTGTGTGGTGCTCTGCTCCCTGCCCCCTGGGGGCGAAGTTTATGAGGACATGGACAGCTGGATTTATTTTATGCATTCATTCGTGGACCAATCTATAATAATACACCAGTAGGAATGCTACTGTAGGAATGTAGGAATGCGGGATCGTGGCCGGCCGCCGATGGATGTTCCCAGAGGTCCGGTGGTCCGCCGTGCATTATAGCCTTGTAGTGTGTGTGGTGCTCTGCTCCCTGCCCCCTGGGGTCGAAGTTTATGAGGACATGGACAGCTGGATTTATTTTATGCATTCATTCGTGGACCAATCTATAATAATACACCAGTAGGAATGCTACTGTAGGAATGTAGGAATGCGGGATCGTGGCCGGCCGCCGATGGATGTTCCCAGAGGTCCGGTGGTCCGCCGTGCATTATAGCCTTGTAGTGTGTGTGGTGCTCTGCTCCCTGCCCCCTGGGGGCGAAGTTTATGAGGAAATGGACAGCTGGATTTATTTTATGCATTCATTCGTGGACCAATCTATAATAATACACCAGTAAGAATGCTACTGTAGGAATGTAGGAATGCGGGATCGTGGCCGGCCGCCGATGGATGTTCCCAGAGGTCCGGTGGTCCGCCGTGCATTATAGCCTTGTAGTGTGTGTGGTGCTCTGCTCCCTGCCCCCTGGGGGCGAAGTTTATGAGGAAATGGACAGCTGGATTTATTTTATGCATTCATTCGTGGACCAATCTATAATAATACACCAGTAAGAATGCTACTGTAGGAATGTAGGAATGCGGGATCGTGGCCGGCCGCCGATGGATGTTCCCAGAGGTCCGGTGGTCCGCCGTGCATTATAGCCTTGTAGTGTGTGTGGTGCTCTGCTCCCTGCCCCCTGGGGGCGAAGTTTATGAGGAAATGGACAGCTGGATTTATTTTATGCATTCATTCGTGGACCAATCTATAATAATACACCAGTAAGAATGCTACTGTAGGAATGTAGGAATGCGGGATCGTGGCCGGCCGCCGATGGATGTTCCCAGAGGTCCGGTGGTCCGCCGTGCATTATAGCCTTGTAGTGTGTGTGGTGCTCTGCTCCCTGCCCCCTGGGGGCGAAGTTTATGAGGAAATGGACAGCTGGATTTATTTTATGCATTCATTCGTGGACCAATCTATAATAATACACCAGTAAGAATGCTACTGTAGGAATGTAGGAATGCGGGATCGTGGCCGGCCGCCGATGGATGTTCCCAGAGGTCCGGTGGTCCGCCGTGCATTATAGCCTTGTAGTGTGTGTGGTGCTCTGCTCCCTGCCCCCTGGGGGCGAAGTTTATGAGGAAATGGACAGCTGGATTTATTTTATGCATTCATTCGTGGACCAATCTATAATAATACACCAGTAAGAATGCTACTGTAGGAATGTAGGAATGCGGGATCGTGGCCGGCCGCCGATGGATGTTCCCAGAGGTCCGGTGGTCCGCCGTGCATTATAGCCTTGTAGTGTGTGTGGTGCTCTGCTCCCTGCCCCCTGGGGGCGAAGTTTATGAGGAAATGGACAGCTGGATTTATTTTATGCATTCATTCGTGGACCAATCTATAATAATACACCAGTAAGAATGCTACTGTAGGAATGTAGGAATGCGGGATCGTGGCCGGCCGCCGATGGATGTTCCCAGAGGTCCGGTGGTCCGCCGTGCATTATAGCCTTGTAGTGTGTGTGGTGCTCTGCTCCCTGCCCCCTGGGGGCGAAGTTTATGAGGAAATGGACAGCTGGATTTATTTTATGCATTCATTCGTGGACCAATCTATAATAATACACCAGTAAGAATGCTACTGTAGGAATGTAGGAATGCGGGATCGTGGCCGGCCGCCGATGGATGTTCCCAGAGGTCCGGTGGTCCGCCGTGCATTATAGCCTTGTAGTGTGTGTGGTGCTCTGCTCCCTGCCCCCTGGGGGCGAAGTTTATGAGGAAATGGACAGCTGGATTTATTTTATGCATTCATTCGTGGACCAATCTATAATAATACACCAGTAAGAATGCTACTGTAGGAATGTAGGAATGCGGGATCGTGGCCGGCCGCCGATGGATGTTCCCAGAGGTCCGGTGGTCCGCCGTGCATTATAGCCTTGTAGTGTGTGTGGTGCTCTGCTCCCTGCCCCCTGGGGGCGAAGTTTATGAGGAAATGGACAGCTGGATTTATTTTATGCATTCATTCGTGGACCAATCTATAATAATACACCAGTAAGAATGCTACTGTAGGAATGTAGGAATGCGGGATCGTGGCCGGCCGCCGATGGATGTTCCCAGAGGTCCGGTGGTCCGCCGTGCATTATAGCCTTGTAGTGTGTGTGGTGCTCTGCTCCCTGCCCCCTGGGGGCGAAGTTTATGAGGAAATGGACAGCTGAATTTATTCATGCATTCATTCGTGGACCAATCTATAATACAGCTTGGCTCATGACCACGAGGCACGTACTACGTAGTACATGCTTCCCGTTTGCTGCACGTCAATTGCCCCCGAATTCTTGTCGCCGATCCTTGTGGAAAGTCGCAGCGATCTCTTGGAGTTTGCAGCAGACGTTGTAAATAAATATATGTCGAGGAAGCATACGCGGAGCTCTGGGGTGGTTCAAGTGCCATGATCGTTCGCCGGGGAGTTCGGTCCAAGAAAGCGAGCACATGGCTGACGGTACAAGAGGAAGCAGGCGCCGGAGTAGACGAGTCCACGGCCATGCATGATTGCGCGGCCGTGCATGTGGAGATGGATAATTGAGCGCGGCGCCGGGCGCCGGGCGCCGGACGCGTGTGTATGGCCTCGCGTAACGCTGCCGTCGCACGTCCTTTGTCGAGCCTCGACGGTTCCCCTGCGACATGGCATTCCATTTTGTTCAGTGGGAGTACGAGACTTGACGGTACTACGTGGCTTTGCCATTGGGCCACGCCAGCACCGCGAAGGCACATCACATGCCGGCGCCACCGGCCAGATCCGCCCGCGAGACGGACGGGAGCCACCCAACAAGCGTCAGCGTTGAGAGAGCATTGCTTACGGTGATGAATTCCATTTCCATAGCTATCGAGGCACCGACGGCTCACCTGCACCAAGTTTCCTCTGCCCAATTAGCCTAAGGGAGGTCACCCACCGGCCACCGCACAAATGCGCGCCTGTTGGGACATGGGACGTGCACGAGCGGGCAAGAGGATAGGCATGGGCGTCAGCATTTGGACTTTGATTCAGACACTGTTGAATCTACCACTACTCCAATACCAAAACTGAGACATGCACAAGCTCGAGGGAGGGGATCGCATGTTCGGACCTCCCTCTATGCTGATGACGCGCCGATTTTCATCTCGCCGACGCGGGAGGACGTCCATAACCTTGCTGCCATCCTCAGATATTTCGGCGAGGTCACCGGGCTGTCAACCAACTTTCAAAAAAACTCTGTAGTTGCTGTTCGGTGTGGTCACATGAACCTGGATGACATTCTGGCCAGCCTTCCTGCTATGCGGACGTCCTTTCCGATGAAGTACCTGGGTCTTCCCCTTTCGATCTGGCAGCTCAAAAGGGTTGACTTTCAAATCCTTGAGGATAAAGTTGCGGCAAGGTTGCCCCCCCGGCAGGGGCGGAACATTACCACGATTGGGCGGGCGGCCTTGGTGAAATCGGTCCTCACCTCACAAGTTATCTACCACATCACCCCACTCACAGTCCCCCCGGTGTGCTGCAAAGCATCAACAAGATTGAGCGGGCATTTTTGTGGTCAGCTAGCGACACAACTACAGGAGCAAAATGCAAGGTCAATTGGGAGACAGTCTGCCGCCCTACACAGCTCGGTGGGCTTGGCATACTCCACTTGGGGAAATTTGCGAGAGCTCTCAGGATGAGATGGCCCTGGATGGCATGGAAGGACCCGTCTAAGTTGTGGGTTGGCCTGGGCAACCCATGCTCCGAGGTGGATATGAACCTTTTCTACGCATCCACAGTCATCACCTTGGGCAACGGAGGGAAGACACCTTTCTGGGAAGCGCCATGGTTAGGAGGGAAAAGGCCAAAGGATATTGCCCCCCTCATTTTTGCGGCCTGCAAGCAAAAAAAAATGGTGCGTGAGGGAGGCCATGCGCGACAAGGCTTGGGTGCACAAGATTAACCCTTCTACCGACCTCACGGTGGGGCACATTGTCCAGTTTGTTGACCTCTGGGTGCGGCTTCTAGGCATACAATTACCAATGGACGTGGACGACGACATCACTTGGAAATTTGAGGCAAATGGAGAATACTCGGTAGGCTCTGCTTATAGGGCACAATTCTTGGGCTCCACCTCCACAGTCAGGAACAAGACCATCTGGAAGGTTTGGGCGCCTCCCAAGGTCAAGTTCTTCTCATGGTTAGCCATCCAAAACAGGATATGGACTGCGGATAGGCTGCAGAAGAGGGGTTGGGAGAACTGTGGCCTATGCACCCTCTGCAGGAGGGCCACCGAGACATCCGGTCACCTCTTCTTTAAATGCCGGTTTACCCTGCGTATTTGGAGAATGGTCAAAGCATGACTTGGACTTGGGGCGTTGGAGATGAATGGGTGAGGGACGGAACGCAACACCAAGTGTTGGTGGACAGGCATGTCCAAACCAAATACAACAAACAGGAAGGCCATGGCCTCACTTACCATGCTTGTATGTTGGGTCATTTGGAATGAGAGAAACGATAGAGTCTTCCAGAAAAAATCGACGCCGCCACACTACATTCTCAAACTCATCCAGGAGGAGGCTAGGACGTGGGTCACCGCGGGGGCTAGACATGTGAGTATCATCATGTCGCGAGAGTAATTTGTTTGCACCTTATGTTGATGGGCTATGTTGTAAAGCCGGTTCTCATGTACTCAAAACTCTCCTTCTTAATTAATGCCTTTTGCCTCTGTTTCAAAATAAAAATAAAAACTGAGACCTGCAGGCATGCTGAGGACGGCGTCCTCGCTCCGACGGGAGTGGAAAACCCTTTTCCCAAGCGCGTGCAATGGGGAGTGAAGCCGTGAACACCAAAGCTGCAGACACTGAGTAAATTAACCAAAAGAATGTTACCAGATCCATGGCAAGGCATGGCTCGCTTTCGAACGCTGGCGGTGGTCCTCGTACGGGTTGATGGCAACCACGCAGGGCCACGCTTCTTCTCCCTTTCTTTCACTGCCCTCACGTGATGATGCACCGCCACGGTTAAGCGCTGATTTTTATGAGCTCTGCCCACCCGCCGCAGATGTGTACCACCACGTACTAGTATACACAGGGGTGGGAAATTCGGTCATGTGGAAACTGTTCCGGCCGAATTCGATCAAAATTTGACGATTTTTGGCCAAAACCTTTTTTTGCATTCGAACTTGATCAAAAAATAACTTGATCAAAGCTGCAGGCAAAAATAACCTGATCGCGCTCTCACTGAATTGGTCAGGGTCCAGGGAGAGGCTCAATTCACTATCATTTGCATCGAGCTGCCGGGAAGCATCGATCGGCAACATCCCCAAGTGGCGTCCACTGGAACCCCCTGCCTAGATTCACCAATTGAGGCCAGCCAGGTGGAAGTGGATCCCATGCCATTCAATATCCACTCGCCCACGACACCAACCCGCGTTGCACTGGTACTACTACTCCTTTTGAGCAATGATCAACTCTCTTTTACAATACCAATTCTGAAAGAAGAAAATGGAAATCGCCCAGCCGTATAGTATAGCCACCGCTTCAAAACGTGACGCTTTCACTGCAAAGCGCTTTCCTTTCCTGTGCTCTCCTCTCATCTCATGGAGAAGGCGCCGGTCCCATGCCGCCGCGCGGCGCCGATGGCATGCATAAAATGGAACGCCTCGCGCCATGCGTGAACGGGCAAGCGCACAGAGATAGATACGTCGTACGAGCTGTGGCTGGTCACATGCGGACGCGGCGTTGGAAGGCTCGGGGCAGCGGCACATGCGAGAGCGCCGGGGCGACGCCTCTTGCGGTGCGTGGGACGTTGGCCGTTTCCCGCCCGCGAATCACAGGATCGTGATAACGGCGACGCCGCGACGGATGGATTGGATGCATGCATGCACATGCGTGTGATTGGATCGTGTTGATCTGGACGCGCACGATTCTCGTTTGGACTCCTGGGGTCAATCTTGTGTGTGAGAACAGTGGCCATGACTGTGGAGGGAGGTGACATATACCGGCGTGACTGTGGAGTACTACAGTAGCGGTGGTGGCGGTGAACGGGGAACAGTGCTGTGACCTTGTGTTTCCTGCGGTTGACGGCACCCTCCGTGCGAGGAATCTGACAGGCTGACGGTCGTGCAGTTATGCTCTTCTCACAGGCTGTGCCGGGCCGTACCCCTTGGCCTCTGCGCGCGGCCGAACCCTTGTCAATCTGTCATGTGAAATAACTCTGTTCCTAAACAATCTATCCAAGTCCACCGTTGATCAATCATTATCGGGAAAAATTATCCACGTCAAATCGCCTGTGCATGCATGTGGCGCGTGATGGAAACAGAATGCAGTGCTATCCACTCAGATATGAGAGCTCTTGCTTGACCGGGCAATGTTTCATTTGTGATGCCATTCTGATGCACGGATGCCTCAACGTCGATGGAGTTGAATAAAGAGGCACGTACACGGTACACCATTGTGTCTTGCATGTGACACCCTTTTTTACTTTGACTCTTACGAGCAGCCAGGCATCACATGCACATATTCACTCCGTTTTTAGCTTTAAAGCGTGCTCCGGCGAAAGACGGTGTCGCGGATAAGTAGCTTTTTTTTTTCTTGCTGTAGTATTTATACGTGCCTACACAGAACCGTGCTCTCTTTTAGTCTTTTCGCCGCTCGGTCTCAAAGGCGAGGGTGCGCGGCCAGCGGTGCGTCACGTGCCCCGGCTCGTCCGTACTGGCTGGCCACCCTGGCCACCCTGATCCGCTGGGCCGTTCGGGGAGGAGACCCCACGTACGTACGCCTTGGCCTAGCGCGGGCGCCACCCTACCGCGGTGCGCGGCGGCCTTTGGAAGCTCTGCAGCTCGCCCCGTCCCACGTCCCTTCACGCCTATCGTTCATTCACCGAAAGATCACGACCGGATGTTCAAAGGACCATTGAAGCTCACATAAACAATGGACAGCTTAAAACTACATCTAAAATTGAAATTAAATTGGAGAACGCGCCGTACTCCGTCAGTAACCCGCGGCGACGGCGGACAGAGCTCTCTGCCGCGTCTCTCCCCCTTGCCCGCTACCTTTCGCGGCGGGCGGCGCGCGCCTCCGACTTCGGCGTGCGCGTCCGGGCCGGCTGGGCGGGGACAAGCACCCACCGCTACCCGCGTGGGGGAGCAGCAACCGGCAGGGGCAGGGGGCGGCATGGGGGAGGCACAGATTGCGCAGCCCGCGCGGAGCCAAGCGCAGGTTGGGAGGAGCCAGCGCCGGCGGAGGAGAGGCCCGAATTTGTCACCCGTGTCCACCTTGGACCTCTCAAAGGCAATGCGGAGGGTCGGCTCCTTGTCGGAGTCGGAGGAGGAGCGGCTGCCAACGCTCGACATGGTCGCTGCAATCGCCGAAGTCGTCGGAGTGGATCGAACGGAGAAATCGAAGGGAAGAAGAAGAGACGGATCTAGAGTGGAGTGAGTTAGGGTTTTCAGATTGGGTGTGGGGTCGGGTGGGCCGGGCTGATGTGTCAAACGCGCCCGGACAGCCCCATATCCGTCCTATATTTGGGCTGGATATGAAGGACGCCGGACAGCCCGAGCGTTTGAGGCCCATTTCAGGTGCCCGGCTGGGTCAAATTTTTTTGACCGGTCAATGACCGAACGGGCCGCTCGAACGTTTGAGCCGGTTTGGGACGTCCGGCTGTAGATGCTTATAGAACCATTTGTGGAAGTGCAAATGAGTTGGGAACCAACCACCGTAAAGCAACTAAAACAATTCCGTCATGGCAAAACCGTGGGTATATACTTATTCGAGAAGGCTACCGGTGGCGAGGTTAATTGGAAGTGAAGACTGGTGTGACAAATGTGTCTAAGCTGCTCGTGTTGCGACGTCTAGATCAAATCATCAATCATCATTCGGTGGGGATGCCATAGGGGTGCTCGGCGTCTTCCGTTTCATTTTTGGTCTTGTTCCAAATGGAATCGGCGGTATCCTAAGGTTTTTCTGGCCCCAACTCACGTGATTCATAATTGGTGTTTTGTTTGACTTGATATGGATCCCTCAAAGGCACCGACAACGATTAACGTCTACTAGTAGCTTATAGTACGTGATGCATTTTACGGACAGTCATGTGCACACTACTGATGGTTGATTGACAGTGGATCCTATTTGCCGTGAAAAGAAAACAGTGTGTTACACAGATGCTTGAAAAGAAAATTTTGTAGATCGACAACGGGTGGTACTAGGTTGGTGTAGCATGTCTGACTCTGACAGGTGACGAGCACCAAAAGCCGCGGCTGTACGTACGTAGGGATGCTCTTTCACTGTTTCACGTGACTTGCAACTGCAGATTAGTCAAATACAGGTGTCAGCGTTTCTTGTTTTTCACATGCTTGTCCGATGGAGTTCCCCGAGTGTTGCTTGTGCCACAAGCAGAGGTGCTCCCATTTCACTGTGCGTGCGTGCTAAATTAATCAGGATTTGGTGCTCTTCTCACTGGCAATAAATTCACACGGAACGTGAGTTGGCAAATCTTGGGTAATCGTAGTAGTACTATTTCTTTCTATGTCCGTAGAGTTTGGTCCGCAGTGAATAAATTTGCATGGCGTGTCGCAAACAAGATGAATTTCTGTCGTCAAATATACTTTTAAGTTCTCTGATCATTTTAATCGACCAAACATTTCTAAGTTTGACTATCTAAAATTATTCATGTAAATCGTTCTCAAAATAAAGCTAGGGATAGCTTAGCTAGGTTTAGAAGACTTGAGGGTAGAACGATGACCTGGGTTGGGTCTGGCCCGGCATTTTCTTTAGGGCTAGTTGTTGCTGATTGTAAGGACCTTGTGATTTGAGTAATACATTAAATTTACCCGCAAAAAGAGAAATAAAGAAGTACTGGTAACGGAAACATCGTATAGATATTACTAATTTTACCATATGATATTTCCTTTAAAATAGATAGTTTTTTTTATAGACAACATGCTTGTGCTGAAAATCCAACTTGGAAATTGTATCAGCTTCCTACGACGTTTGTAAGCACCATGTTATGTTCGGAATATGTGCGTTATTGTTCATTTGCATGTAGTGGCCAGCGGTGTCAAGTAAGTAGTACGTCATCTTCTACTATGCAAAAATATTGTTGACGTAGATGAGAGAAAATAAAACAAATGCCCGGTTAAAAATAATCATACGCTTTAGTGTCTGGCGAACTAGAATCACGGAGAAATGGGATTGCCATGTGTTGCTCGAGGGCGACTAGGGTGGCGCCTCCTAGCCACCGATGCTAGCTCCATCTTCCGTGTCTCCTCCACTTGCCGCCACAAGGGCTTGCCTCCAATGAGACGGCAATGTGGTGGCGCGGAAGACCTTGGTGAGTTGGTGGCACTGGAATGTGTTCCCGGCGGGGTGTGGAGTGAAGCGAGCAGTGGCCCTTAGTGGGGTTTTCGACGGGGGCTCGGTGATGACCAGTGGTGGCCCCTTCTCCTCCACCACCTTCCTTTTTCTGTAGTATCCACCAATGATTTGCAACGGTGGTGGGCTTCTTTCGCTGTCATTTCTCGTGACGATGCAAGAAATTCATGGCAGCGTGAACCCAACTTTTATGATCGACATCTGACACATCTTGGGTGCCCATCGACATAGCTTTTGTGGTCCTCGTCATTGGAGTTGTGCAGGCCAACGATCTCATGTTGATTTGGCAAGGGGAGCTCACATGGGTTCGACGAGGCTTCATGGATCCAAGCGTTGGGGTCATACAACCACGAGGTTTTGAATTTCCAATCTCTCGGGCTAGGTGGCAGGGCTGGGACTTTTCAGCTTTGAGAGGGTGGGTTTCGACATTAGCGCATTTGATATCGAGTATGTATCTCCTTCGGGCGAGAACCCATCATCTAGCCTTCTCGCTACATCAGAAAACATCGACTTCTGCACAATGTTTCCTTGTTTAAGGTGTTGGGTGCTGGGGGTGATAGCCCCATGTTCAGCCTTTTGGTTGGACCCGATGACGATTGTGTTTGAGCAGTGGCTCCTACTTAAAAACGTAGTCTTGGCATTTTTTGCACTTTGTTAGGTCACATATAGTTCGGCATATGTATTAATGATTCACTGTCGTAGTGTTTGGGGTAGGTCGTGGAGACGGTGGGTGAGACAGATCCAATGTAGATGGCGTCGACACTTCTTTTCTTTTTAAGCCGATGTGTTAGGTTTCAATGCTTGGCAATGTTCAGTAACAAATCATATTAAAAAAGACTTATGCCGTAGGAGAAAAAGAGCGAACATCAATGTCTTTATATATGTCAACTAATTTTCTTTTTAAGCCGATGTGCTGGGTTTCAATGTTTGGCATTGTTTAGTAACAAAACATATTAAAAGACTTATACCAACGGAGAAAAGAGCAAATATCAATGTCTTTACATATGTCAACTCCTTAGAGCTGGTCTAAGGTGCATCTTACTATATGAGTTATCTTTTTAAAACATCATGACGGTACAAAGAACATCAGAAGTAACAAAAATTACGTCCATGTCCATAGACCATCTAGCGACGACTACAAGCACAATAATGAGTTGAAGGCATGCCGCCATCGCCCCTCCCTCACCAGAACTGGGCCAACCTTGTTGTAGTAAAGAATCGGAAAATCGTCGTGCTAAGGCCTCAAAGGGCCAGTGCACCAGAAAACACCCGTAGTCGATGTAGAGAAGCGTAGATCGGAAGGTTCGAACCTATAAACACACAAACACAAATGAACGAAGACCGTATCCAAGTAGGTCCATCAAAGACAAACACCGCCCGAATCGCGTGAGATCCATGAAGATACACGTTCACACACCCTTTGACGACACTGGATGCACCGTCGAAACGGGGCTAGGCAGGGATAACCTTATTCCATCTTCAGGGAGCCGTCATCGTCTCGCCTTCCTAAGCAAGCCAAAAACCCTAAACAAATTCTGAAAACACCTAAAAATGAAGCAGAAACCCTCCCGCCGACAAGGGCCAGAATCCATCGTGCCTCTATGGCACTAAGGCCATAGAAGATGAGGTAGATCGACGACACTGGTGGTGGGAGGCAAGGAAACTCTAGTCGGCTTGGACGCGCTCGCGTTTGAGCAATGACTCCTGCTTGGAGATGTTGTCTTGGAGTTTTGTGCATTTTGTTAGGTTACATGTTGTTTGACCGATGTATTACGATCTATAGTCATAACGTTTGCGGTAGATCGTGGAGACGGTGAGTGAGGTATATCCAATGTAGATGGCGCAAATGCTTCTTCCCTTTTTCAAGCTGATGTGTTGGGTTTCAATGTTTGGCATTATTTAGTAACAAATCGTGTTAAAAAGTTATACAGTAGGAAAAAAAGAGCGAACATCAATGTATTTATATATGTTAACTCCTTTTCTTTTTAAGCCGACGCGTTGGGTTTCAATGTTTGACATTGTTTAGTAACAAACCATGTTAAAATTACTTACACCGTAGGAGAAAAAGAGCGAATATCAATGTCTTTATATATGTTAACTCCTTTTCATTTTAAGCCGATGTGTTAGGTTTCAATGTCTGGCATTGTTTAGTAATAAATCATATTAAAAAGGAGTAATGCCATAGGAGAAAAAGAGCAAACAACAATGTCTTTATATATGTTAACTCTTCCTATAGAGTTGGCCTAAGGTGCATCTTACTATATGAGTTATATTTTTCTGGAAAAAACTTCCATTCCATACATCAAACATCATGCAGTACTAAGAAGTAAACAAAAAACTACATTCATATCCGTCATCGCTCCTCGTTCATCAAAACTGGGCAAACCTTGTTGTGGTAGACAGTCGGGAAGTCATCGTCATCGCTCCTCTCTCGTAGAAACTGGGCAAACCTTGTTGTGGTAGACAGTTGGGAAGTCATCGTCATCACTCCTCTCTCATCGAAACTGGGCAAACCTTGTTGGGATAGACAGTCGGGAAGTCATCTTGTTGTGGTACACTTCTCTACATCAACGACTGTTGGCTCAAATTATGTAAAATGCTCTTAACGATGATATAGACAGATTACTACTCCATGCCGGTGGATTGATGGGCAAACAAAGCTGCTCCTCGGTGCATACAAAGGGAAGAAAGCAAGAGAAGAAAAGGGTTAGAAAAAGGATAAAACCAAAAGAGAAGCATAAATACATCGCGCCATCCCGGATCTCCCCTTCCTCTACCACGGAGGTAGAGCTCCCCACCCGCCCGCGGCCCGCCACCTATTCGGTGTCGCTCCTCAGTGGCTTCCATGCCACTCCTCGGTGCCGCCTCCTCCTCCTTCTCCCCCTAACCACCCTCGCCCCGCGCGCGCCATTAATAAAGCCCGGCGCCACTCCCTTCCCGGCTCCTCGCCGAGCCGCTCCACCGCGCGCCAGCTGCTGTCCATGGGCACCGCCGCGCGCCCGCGCGGCGCCCCCGAGCCGCTGAAGCAGCGCGTGAACCGCTGCCTCCTCCGGCTCTCGGACCGCGACACCGAGGCCATGGCGGCGGCCGAGCTCGACGCCATCGCGCGCGCCCTGGCCGCGGACGAGCTCGCGGCCTTCGTCTCCGCCGTCTCCGACGCGCGCCCCACCGACAAGACCCCGCTCCGGCGCCACTCGCTCCGCCTCCTCGCGCTCGTCGCCGCGTCGCACCCGCGCGAGGCCGTCGCGCCGCTCGTCCCGCGCATCCTCGCCGCGGCGCTCCGCCGCGTCCGCGACCAGGACTCGTCCGTGCGCGGCGCGCTCGTCGACGCCGCCCGCGCCGCCGCGGCGGCCTCCGCCTCCGCCGCCGCCGCGCTCGGCCCCCTCGCGGACGCGCTCCTACACGAGCAGGACCAGTGCGCGCAGCTCGCGGCCGCGCTCGCCACCGTCGCCGCCGTCGAGGCCTCCCCGCTCACCGCCGACCTCGCCTCCTACCTCCACAAGCTCCAGCCCCGCCTCCTCAAGCTCCTCCGCAGCAATGCCTTCAAGGCCAAGCCCGCCCTCATCGCCCTCATCGGCGCCTCCGCGGCCGTGGCCGGCGACGCCGAAGTGACCGCCTCCATCCCGTGCCTCCGCGAGGCAATCGCCAGCGACGACTGGGCGGCGAGGAAGGCCGCGGCTGAGGCGCTAGCCGCATTCGCCCTAGAATACAAGGATCTTCTCATGACCTACAAATCCTCTTGCCTTGCCTATTTTGAGGCCAGGAGGGTCGATAAGGTTGGTCTTTCGTTTGGTTGGATCTGCGTGGTGTGACATATTTTTCTGGATCTGTGGTTCGACGCTTAGATTTTCGGTGCCTTTTCGTCAATGTAGGTCAAGATTGTGCGGGACTCGATGAGCAGGATGATCGAGGCGTGGAAAGAGATACCAGACATCGAAGAGGAAGAATTATCCTCGTGTACGGCGCCGGCGTCACTTTCACAACGAAGATCTTCTCTCGCAGGTGATGCGTCTAACGTGGAACATGTCAAGTTTTGGTTGCTACTTGTGCAGATCTGATAAATTGACGGTTGGCTCAACTAATCGTTGATACTGCTACTAGTAGAAACTAGGAAAATCATGTTGTACTAACTATTTGATTTCCCAACAAAACTCTGAACTGTTGGGGCTCTGCTGTTTCTTTCTTTTTTGACACAACTCATCTTGTGATCAAGCAGGGAGTGTAAGTGATGGGAGATATCCAGCTGCTTCCTTAGGCTCAAACTCCGTTCAATCGGCGACAAGGAAGAATAGATTACCTACGAGCAGGTCGCCTCCTCCTGATGTGTCACCCGGTGTCACAAGAAAGCACAGCCCCTCATCCATCAGAAACAAGAGGCTGTCACCGCCTTCAGACCGCAAGGTAGGCCAAGCGAAGAACTGCGACTACAAGGTTGACACTGCAATTGCACCTGATGCTACCCCGATCAAAGAGGTGACGGAGGAGAAGCTTCTGAAAGGAGGCAATCTGAGATCTAGGCTGGAAACAAGGAGGGCGCTTTTCCAGGGCAATGAAGAGAGGGCAACCAAGTTGGCTGGAGCGAAAGCTGGCTCGCGAGTTGTTCCGTATGAATGTGGTGGTAACATGGAAGAGATTTCTGAGGTTGAAGGTGGTTCAGAGAGGGCTCAGTCAGGTCTCAAAGACGAGGGCTTATCAGAGATAAGGTCGCAGCTGCTTCAGATTGAAAAACAGCAGACTGGTTTACTTGACCTTCTCCAGGTGATTTTGCTTTTTTATGCTGGACATTATATTTTACAATTCTATTCAACTAGGACCATGAACTTTCATGTTAAGGGCAAAAAATTAGCTAGTGCTAGCTGTTCAAGCAGGTTCAGCATGTTCTTACGGTTTGCTCAGTTCATATTTATTAGCAAGAATGTACAATTGCTATTAAAAAATGGGGCGTGGCTTGTCAGTACACTGGATCTTTTGGCCTTTGAAAACACTGCAGAACTTTACGCATAGCAATATGGCATTCCCTGCGAGGGTTATAGGTCTTGTATCCATGAAAACTGTCTGCCAAACTTAATAAGTAAAAAATGCTCATTGCATTGGCTATTTTATAAGTGTCATGAACTTCAGGCAAGCTAAGTTATGCCTACCGTGACCGTAGTCAGATATTCGATCGATATATTTGTGTTGGTGTTGCGAAGAGGGTGCATTTATCTTTCATGTCTAGGTGACACTAGCCAAATTGTGACATTGACAATTTCATGCTATAGGGGGAACCTGGACAGGAACATGGCTTATGCTTTATAACAATGTCTTAATCTGCAATTATCATAATTTCGAATCTGACCTTGCAAACAGTACGATTTTATTTATGTGTTTTGCTGGTTTACCTGAGTCTGTCATCCATCAATTGATATGTCAAATTGCAAGCCTTATACTGCTAGTAATTAGTAGCATGGGCCTTATAAGCAGTAACTCACCTGACATGCTTCTGATTTCTTACATGTGTATTGGAAGCTTATCTGACATTGTTGTTCATCTTATTTATCAGAAATTTATGGGGAAATCTGAGAATGGCATGAATTCTTTGGAGACAAGGGTCCATGGCCTAGAGATGGCATTGGATGAGATATCACGTGACTTGGCCGTTTCTTCTGAAAGGATGTCAAGCAGTGAGCCCCGTGTGAACACCTGTTGCATTCTGAGCCCAAAATTCTGGAGAAGGCATGATGGTGGTAGAAACTCTTCCAGGTTTTCTGCCTCCAGTGTTCCAAACAGCTCGGAAGGGAGCAGAACTTCTTACAAGTGGGAAAGGCAGAAGTTTGGAGTTCAGGGTGGATTTGTCACCAACCCGTTAGCTGAGCCAAATATTTCTTCTGTTGGGAGAACTGCGGTCACTCAAGAAGGCAGGAGGAAGGATTTGGCTCTACAGAAGTCAAGGTATTTGTTTTCTTGTGCTAAATCATGACTGATAATCTTACCTCTCTGCGATTTAGTCAGTGGGATCTGATATGGTGGTTGGGGCAATCAGATTTCCCTATATGACAAATTACGAATTGACAATTGCACATCAACGTAAAAGTTGTACCTCTCTTACATATAATATAGTAGTACATCGAAATGGTGGTTGGGACAATAAGATTTCCTTATATGACAAATTATGAACTGACAATTACGCAGCAACGTAAAAGCTGTACTTTTTTAAATATAATATAGCACATTGAAATGATTATCAGGTAGTCCAGTTATGGTGCCATCTCTATATTACATGTGCGCAATGCATACTGGTGAAACTTTCCTTTAGGAGACTGCTGGGGTTTCCTTATCATTTCCCACCAAACCACGCTTAATAAATCTCTATATTTGCCTAGCTTTATTCCTCTGTGTCCCAACTACTTGACAACTAATTTCTCTATTTCTCCTAACAATTTTAGGGTTGGTTAGGTGAGATGAAGACATTTTGTTTGATGTACGAACCACTCAAGCTAGAGCATATAAGCATCGAGGCAGGTAAAATTTCCATCTTGTGCTGCGACTTTTGGAGGGTTTTTCTCTGTCGGAGCAATGAGCATGTGGCGTACATGAATCACGGAGATCCAAGTCGCCTCATGCAATGCCAAAGTCCCTGAGCTGGGCATTAAGTCTGAAGTAGAACTCAGCCTCTTGAGCTGCATCCTCACTTGGGGTTGAAGATATAGTGGCTGAGGCTCCTCTATTACCCAAAACGTGTCCGAGGCGCTGGGGCATGGGATGAGGACGGCCCTTGTCTTTTGTTCCTTCTACTCCAGACTACGACTTGCTACTACTTCAGAACGGCTAATTTCGTGTAAGAATGCAGTCGCGATGTATCACCGTAAGGAACTTATGGATGTATATAGTTTGGATAATAAAACAGCTTGGCTTGGCCGTGATCCACCGTTGTTTTCAGGTGTGTTTTACAGCTTCAGGAGATGGCAGTGTGCCTGGTAATTTTGGTTGTGTTACTTGTTGTTATCAATGCTGCTTCACTGCCTCTGTGTACGCTATGAATTCCCTAAGTGTGGCACTCAGTACTCACTGCCTCCATTTAGCATTGTGAGTAGAGTGGAGGAGGTGGGTGCTGAAGCTAGTTATATGCAACCGGGAGCCCATTGTTGTAGCCCCAAAACTGCCAGAGGATTCACCTGGACCGGTCCATGTTGCTGAGATTTATAGGCAGGAGGGCCTGGGAGGCTCCAGAACTGCATTCTTATAAACATAAACAACTACTGTAGATGACACACCGTTGCTACGGAAATTGGTTGCAATATGTTTTCATGAGATTTGATTATATGAACATGAATATTTGAATTAATATTGCATATATTTGATGAGATCATATGACCCAGTTACCGGTACGGAGTAGGGGAAGAAAACCGGGTAAGGACACATGCATGTAATTAATTTCTAAAACTTATTGGGATGCTGAGGTGGCAGAGTGCCGCATGTGCTCTAAAATAGTTGGTGGGGGCTAGCTATTTACATATACTCCCTCCGTTCCAAATTAGTTGACTTGGATTTATCTAGATACGGATGTATCTAACACTAAAATATGTCTAGATATATCCGTATCTAGACAAATCTGAGTCAACTAATTTGAAACAGAGGGAGTAGAAGATAAGTACTCCCTCCGTCCTATAATATAAGAACGTTTTTGACACTACATTAGTGTCAAAAACGTTCTTATATTTTGAGACAGAGGGAGTACATTGCAGATTACAGCAAAAAGCAAAGAAACTAAGATATTACTCCCTCCGTTTCAAAATAAATGACTCAATTTTGTATTAACTTTAGTACAAAGTTGGGTCATCTATTTTGAAACGGAGGGAGTACAAACCAATCCCCGACTTATGCAAAGAAAACCTTAAGCAGAGAGTGAAAAAAAGCAACCAGGTCCCATACAACTGCACATAATTAACCTTGCCGCCGTATGGGACGAGCCCACTTGGGATGCCAAGACTTCCACCTCTTCGTCCCCTGTAACCTCCGGGAATAGAAGCCATGGACTCCGAACAGGAACATAATCGCCTCCTTTTTTGCACATTGCCTTGGAGGAAGAAGTGTAACCGCCCTTTGGCCAGAAGATGATGACGGAGCGATGTACGTCGACCACCGTGGGTGTCGTCGTCGCGCTGCAAACGTCATTGTCGATGAGATCGAACCCAAGCAGCACATGCCAACTCCCCGGATCTCTCCTTCTTCATCACCAGAGTAGCATTCTGAGCTGAAGAAGAATAGAATGACCTCTAGCAAATTAGAGCGACACACAAGCTAGTTTGGGCACAAGATTATTGTAGAAAGAAATTGAGGGAGGGGTAGGAAGGAAATCAAAGCAACAATGACCAAAGCAATGTTGACATCGACATTGAAGCCATTGACGTCACCAACACCTCATTCATCGTGGGGATCATCATCGCCAACTTCATCTTCATCAACACCATCACCACTTCCATCTTCATCTTCGTTTCAATCTATGAACTAGTACCTCAAAAGCTGAGATTGCTTCCTACTATTGACTACTTATTCGTAGTTGATGCTTAATGATTATTATGTAAAAGATTTGTGTGTTCAAATTATTATCCATATCATTACCCCATTGATCATGATCAATACGATGTCTTGTAAGTAGTCTATTACATTTTTGAGGACCAGAGAGAAGCCCGGTTGTTAGAAATCATGTGAAATTGCATAAAATTTAATGTCTTGATATTATGTTGTGGTGTAATTCTCTATTGGTGATATGCGAACATCGACTGCATATCACTTCACCTATAAGGGCAAAAAGAGGAGAGCATTACGTGATTAGTTTGTTTTATGATGGGGTCGGAGTGATAGATATTACCGATCCACGAGTTTATAAACTATTGCATTGGGAATTGATGGGGACCTTAGACTTTAATGTGAAAGTGCAATTCATAACAACATATAGCTCATTGCACTAATGATCATTCAAGTTGATTATTTCAGAAAGTTTAATGATTGGCATGGCATGGACTAGAGATGTGGACCCCTCAAAATGCTAAGGACAAAGATTGGCAAAAGCTGAAGACTCTTCATTTTTCATTTCAGTGATCCAAGATCACATTGAGTCTATAGGAAAGCCAATACTATTAAAAGGGGACGAGGTGTTGCTTAATGGTCTACTTGCTCAAAGTGCTTAGTGATATTGCTCCAAACCCCTCAACCACTTTCCCACTCCAAATATGTCCAAAACCCAAAGTCAAACTCGGCCCCACCGATCTACTCTATCCGGCGTCACCGAGTTTAGTTGGCATAGCCACCGCCAGAAACCCTAGACAATTCGGTCACACCGATACGGATCTCGGTCTAACCGAGATGGCCCTGCAAACTCTCTGTTTCCCTTCGTAACATTTCGGTCTCACCGAAATGAGCGATCGGTCCCACCGAGTTTGCTTGATATCCTCTCTGTTTGATCTTTGCTGAAATCGGTCTCGCCGAGATGAGGTTTTGCCATAGCCCTAGCACATCGGTCACACCGAGTTGATCATGTCGGTCCCACTGAGATTCCTAACGTTCACATTTTGAACTAAATCGGTCTCACCGAGTTGGGTCAAATGTGTGTAACGGTTGGATTTTGTGTGGAGGCTATATATACCCCTCCACCCCCTTCCCCATTAGTGAGAGAGCCATCAGAACGTGCCTACACTTCCACTACTCATTTTCTGAGAGAGAACCACCTACTCATGTGTTGAGACCAAGACATTCCAATCCTATCACTAGAATCTTGATCTCTAGCCTTCCCCAAGTTCCTTTCCACTCAAATCTTCTTTCCACCATATCCAAATCTGTGAGAGAGAGTTGAGTGTTGGGGAGACTATCATTTGAAGCACAAGAGCAAGGAGTTCATCATCAACACACCGTCTATTACCTTTTGAAAAGTGGTGTCTCCTAGATTGGTTAGGTGTCGCTTGGGAGCCTCCGACAAGATGTGGAGTTGAACCAAGAAGTTTGTAAGGGCAAGGAGATCACCTACTTCGTGAAGATCTACCCGAGTGAGGCAAGTCCTTCGTGGGCGATGTCCATGGTGGGATAGACAAGGTTGCTTCTTCGTGGACCCTTCGTGGGTGGAGCCCTCCGTGGACTCGCGCAACCGTTACCCTACGTGGGTTGAAGTCTCCATCAACGTGGATGTACGATAGCACCACCTATCGGAACCACGCCAAAAATCTCCGTGTCTACATTGCGTTTGCCTTCTCCAAACCCTTCCCTTTACCTTCATATGCAATGTTTTACTTTCCGCTACTACACTCTTAGAATTGCATGTGTAGGTTGATTGCTTGACTTGTACTTGTTGCTAAAATCTGCCAACACTTAAAATTGGGAAAATGCTAGATTTTTATTTGGTCAAGTAGTCTAATCACCCCCTCTAGACCTACTTTCGATCCTACAAGTGGTATCAGAGCTTTGGTCTCCATTTGCCTTGATTTCCATAGCTTTGGTGATCATAGCCTTGGTTTCACAACCTAGGAGAGTATGGCGTCTAGCGAGGGAATTACCATTGTAGAGGTCCTTACTTTGATGGTACAAATTTTGCTAGTTGGAAGCATAAGATGAAAATGCATATTCTTGGTCATAACACCGTCGTTTGGGCTATTATGCGTATTGGTTTGCAAGGTGAATACTTCGAGGATGAAGAGAACCGGACCGTGAAGCGTTCGCGGAAGAGTTGAAGATGCTGCAATACAATGCTCAAGCTTGCGATATTCTCTTCAACGGTTGTGCCCCGAAGAATTAAACAAAATCAACCGCCTTGAGAATGCAAAGGAAATTTGGGATAGTTTGGTTGATATGCACGAAGGTACCGAGTCCGTCAAGGAATCCAAATTGGATGTGCTTCAAAGTCAACTTGACAAGTTCAAAATGAAGGATGGTGAAGGAGTCGCGGAAATGTACTCTAGGCTTGCTCTCATCACAAATGAGATTGCCGGCTTAGGAAGCGAAGAAATGACCGACAAATTCATCATCAAGAAGATCCTAAGAGCCTTCGATGGAAAGTATGATACTGTGTGCACATTGATCTAAATGATGCTGTAAGGGCATATTTCTCCCTAAGTGGTTTTGGTGATTGATGACAATGCATTTGCGGACTAATCGTGTGCATTGAGCATTTCAGATATCTCATGTCTAGGCACAAGACGATTCGGTGCCCCTCAGAGCCTATCGAAGACGGCTGTTCTCTACGTTTCTTTTCGGTGGATTTGAGTCGTAGGAAAGCCGTACTATTAAGAGGGGGTCCGCTTCAGAAAGGTTAGGGTGGAATCAACACGTACACATATGTTCCTTTGCACCATCTTTCCTTCGCTTCGATGGAGCACCGTCCGTTTATCCATGTCTCTGCGATATAAAGGCTGCCAAATGCTAAAGCCTCTGTGGCGTGCGGTAGTACTGCTCAAGGGAGCGGTAGTACCACAGGGTCCAGCGGTAGTACCGCTCCTGGTGAGCGGTAGTACCACTGTCTCCAGCCCTGAAGCTAATGTATGCGGAAGTAGGCGCAGACGTAATTTTTTACATCCGCCCTTACGCGGTAGTACCGCGACGGCTGTCCGGTACTACCGTGCCGGACTTTTGCACTGTTCCAACCTCAGCGGAAGTTGCTACGAAAGTAATTTATTACTTCCGTGCATTTCCAGTGCCAGTTGATACCTTCCTTACGGTAGTACCGTAGGGGCGTGCAGTAGTACCGCTCCGGCGGTTCTACCGCTCGTTGCCCTGTGCAACAGGCCCTCATCTGGTCACTACCGCGCAAGCGGTAGTACCGCCCCCTGCAGCGGTAGTACCGCAACCCTGTGCGGTAGTATCGAGGCCGTGTGCGGTAGTTCGGCGTCGTGCGGCTGAGAGAGGGAATAACGATTGGATCTTTTCCCCCACTGTATAAAGGGGGTCTTCTTCCCCAAGAAGACCACCTCTTCCCTCCCCAAGCTCCATTGTTGCTCAAACCTTCATTTTCGCCCGATCTCTCTCCCTAGCCAATCAAACTTGTTGATTTTCTAGGGATTGGTTGAGAAGGCCCCGATCTACACTTCCACCAAGAGAAACTTTTGATTCCCCCCACTAATCCTTTGCGGATCTTGTTACTCTTGGGTGTTTGAGCATCCTAGATGGTTGAGGTCACCTCAGAGCCATATTCCATTGTGGTGAAGCTTCATGGTGTCGTTGGGAGCCTCCAATTAAGTTGTGGAGATAGTCCCAACCTTGTTTGTAAAGGTTCGGTCGCCGCCTTCAAGGGCACCAATAGTGGAATCACGGCATCTCGCATTGTGTGAGGGCCTGAGGAGAATACAGTGGCCCTAGTGGCTTCTTGGGGAGCATTGTGCCTCCACACCGTTTTAACGGAGACGTACTTCCTCTCAAAGGGAAGGAACTCCGGTAACACATCCTCGTCTCCACCGGCTCCACTCTTGGTTATGTCTCACCTTTACTTGTGCAAGCTTATATTGTGTTGTATTCCTTGCTTGCTTGTGTACTTGTTGTTGTTGCATCATATAGGTTTCTCACCTAGTTGCACATCTAAACAACCTATTTTGATGCTAAGTTTAATTTGGTCAAGAAAAGCTAAAAATTGTTAGTTGCCTATTGAAAGGATCGATATAGTTGACTAGAGGGGGGGGGGGTGAATAGGCAACTAACAATTTTTTAGCTTTTCTTTACCAACTTAAACTTTGCATCAAAGTAGGTTGTCTAGATGTGCAACTAGGTGAGCAACCTATATGATGCAACAACAACAAGCACACAAGCAAGCGAGGGATATAACACAAATAAGCTTGCACAAGTAAAGGCACGAGATAACCAAGAGTGGAGCCGGTGAAGACGAGGATGTGTTACCGAAGTTCCTTCCTTTTGAGGGGAAGTATGTCTCTGTTGGAGCGTTGTGGAGGCACAATGCTCCCCAAGAAGCCACTAGGGCCACCGTATTCTCCTCACACCCTCACACAATGCGAGATGCCGTGATTCCACTATTGGTGCCCTTGGAGGCGGCGACCGAACCTTTACAAACAAGGTTGGGGCAATCTCCACAACTTAATTGGAGGCTCCCAACAACACCACGAAGCTTCACCACAATGGAATATGGCTCCGCGGTGACCTCAACCGTCTAGGGTGCTCAAACACCCAAGAGTAACAAGATCCGCAAGGGATTAGTGGGGGGAATCAAATTTCTCCTGGTGGAAGTGTAGATCGGGGCCTTCTCAACCAATCCCTAAAGAATCAACAAGTTTGATTGGCTAGGGAGAGAGATCGGGCGAAAATGGAGCTTGGAGCAACAATGGAGCTTGGGGGTGAAAGAGGTGGTCAACTCAGAGAAGAAGACTCCCCTTATATAGTGAAAGAACAAATCCAACCGTTACCCACCAACTCAGCCTATGAAGCACGGTACTACCGCACAGGAGACACGGTACTAGCGCTAGGGAACGCGGTACTACCGCAAGGCAATGCGGTACTACCGCCCATGCAGCAGAATCCAAAGCAGCCCTGATGCGATGAAGCAGAGGGCGGTAGAACCGCTGCCGCAGTACTACCGCAAGGCAGGGATAGTCCAGATTTGGGAAGGCACAGAAATATAAAAATACATCCGTGGCAACTTCCGCTGAGTTGGGATCTGTGCAAAAATCCGACACGATAGTACTGCAAGCCTGGAGCGGTACTACCGTGTAGGGCGCGGATGTAAAAAATTACATCCACCCCTACTACCTCTTCTGTTGCTGTGCCAGGCCAGGACTCACGGTACTACCGCACTCATGGGGTGGTACTACCGCGTAGGGCGCGGATGTAAAAAATTGCATCCGCCCCTACAGCCGCACGAGCCGCTGAGCCTGGCCAGAGGCCACGGTACTACCGCCCCTGGGGAGCGGTACTACCGTGAGCACCTGCGGTACTACCGCAAGAGCCTGTGGTACTACCGCTCCGAAGGGCAGTACTACCGCATGCCCCAGAACAGCAACACAAGGAGTTCTTCATTTTGCAAAGACATGGAGAAACAGAGGATGCTCCAAAGAGCCAAAGGAAAGGTGGTGCAAAAGGAGTAGATGTGTACGTGATGATTCCACCTGAACCTTTCCAACGCGGACCCCCTCTTAATAGTACGACTTTCCTACGACTCAAATCCACTGAAAAGAAACGTAGAGAAACGCCGTCTTCAATAAGCTCCGAGGGGCACCAAATCGTCTTGTGCCTAGTCATGATATGTCTGAAACGCTCAATGCACACGATTAGTCCGCAAAAGCATTGTCATCAATCACCAAAACAACTAAGGGATAAATATGCCCTTACAATCTCCCCCTTTTTGGTGGATTGATGACAATACGGGATTTGCATAAAGGGAGATAACATAGAACATGGGCAAACCCCACATCTCTAAAATATAAACGGGCTCCCCCTAGATGTGTGCTATCTGGAGAGGTGCTTTGGACTGCACGGCACACATACTAGGATCAACACTCGCCCTATATTTTATAGACAAGGCATATCTTGCAACAGTAAAGCTAACACTAAGCAAGATAACTAAGAGCATAAAGTACAGAGCACAAGAAAGCATAGGCTCAATGAGGTATGCTAGAGTGCATATGTCTTACACCATATGATAGAAAGGTCTCACAAGCTCAAACCAAATCAAAGCAACCGAGGTTCAACAGAACGAAAGCAAAGCAAAGCAACAAGACTAAACACGACACATGACTCGCAAATCCTACACTCTCTCCCCCTTTGGCATCGAGACACCAAAAAGGCAAAGAGGTCACCTACGACACAAGTGGTGGCTGAAGCAGAAGTGATCACTCGTCGCGCTCCTCGTCGGTCTCGGCAGATGGAACGGTCTCCTCCTTATCCTCCTCAGAATCAGTCCACTTGTAGCCATGCTTTGCCATCCAGGCCGCCTCTGGGGTGATGTGCTTCTCGGACCCGCTGGATATCTCCTCACCAAAAGTCCTCAAGATCCTCTTGTCGCGGCGACGACTCTCCTTGGAAGCAACGTGAGACTTGTATTGCCCCTTGGCTTGCATGCAGAACAGAGCCTTCATCTTGTTCTTCAGCTTCTTAGCCCATGAAGGCTCAGAAGATGAAGGCGAGTAGCCGGCAGAGTTGTCCTCATCAGCGCCCTCCACCTCGATCTCATCCTCATCCACATCCACATCCATATGAGCAGCCGGTGCCTCGGCCCGGGTAGTGATGTTAGCCCACTGAGGCTAGATCCGGAGCTTGATGGGCTCATGACGAATCATCCAGTCGGGGGCATTAAAATCATCCTGGGGATAGAGATTCTCCCAAGTCTTCGTGATCAAGAGATACAGGTAAGGTCCATAGATGGGACCTTACGGTTGAACACCGCAAACCGAAGCTTGCACCACATGATATGTGAGACATCAAGTGGTTGTGTCTGAGCATGACGCGCCTCCTCACACATGAGCATCATATCCACGAGATAGGCATGCACCTTATCCTTGTCACCAATGCGCGGAAAGAGGGAGTTGCGGAAGATGCGATGCATGATGTCAAGGAATGAGTTCAGTACCCACGCCTTCTTGCCACTTGGAAGCTTCTTCTCAACATAGTAGGGCTGTAGCTTATTCTTGCTGGCTGACTCGGGATTGGCATGAGGGCGAACACCAACAGACGTGTTGAGCCCCTCGTTAGGAACCTGAAGCAAATCCATGAAGTCCTTCCACTTAGCAGTCATCCGTTGTCCATTGGTCATCCAGGTCATGTTCCGTTCCTCATCAGGATGAAAGTGAACCGAAGCAAAGAACTGAGCGACAACCTCAGGGTCAAAGTCTTGGTGGAAAGAGATCATATCCTCAATGCCAAACTGCTCCACAAGGTCCAAAGCCTCACCAAAATAATCACGATGCTTATCCTGCCTCATATGATTCATGTCAATCCAGTGCACATCTATGTAGAGATTTTGCTTGGCCTTGATCACATCCAGATAGATGAGATTCTGCTGCTTGCTCCAGAACAAATCATTCCCTCTGAAGTTTGCACGGGGATTCACATAGGGGTTGATCTTCCTCCGAGTGACAAACTCAGCAAGGGGTATCTCATCCATGCCCATTGATGGTTCCTTGTACTTGCTAGCTGAGGTCTTGACATTGCGCTTGGGGGCATTGGAGCCCTCTGGAGCTTCATCTTGGTTGCGCAGGCGCTTTGAGCCCGTGTCGCGAACAGGGTTCGATCAACGGACATTGGAACTGGAGCCACCACCTATGACACACAACACAAGAACACGCAAAAGAAACAAGAAGGGTCAATGCAAAGACCGTAGCAAAACAAGTGAAACAAGTAGAAAGAGCATTGGGAAATGCCACATGGGGAATTTGACATCAACGGTACTACCGCACGGATGTGCGGAACTAAAATTTTAGTACCGCTCTAGCCACGGCAGTACCGCGCCATGATGGCACGGTAGTACCGTGCCAAGAGCGGAAGTAAAATTTTACTTCTGCGCCTCGCGCGGTAGTACCGCTCCTGAGGAGCGGTAGTACCGCACGGATGGTGCGGTAGTACCGCACGAGTTCAAATCCCAGATCTGAACACAGTCGCGACAATGGAACGGTACTACGGTTGATCAAATCTGAAGGAAATATGCCCTAGAGGCAATAATAAAGTTATTATTTATTTCCTTATATCATGATAAATGTTTATTATTCATGCTAGAATTGTATTAACCGGAAACATAATACATGTGTGAATACATAGACAAACAGAGTATCACTAGTATGCCTCTACTTGACCAGCTCGTTAATCGAAGATGGTTATGTTTCCTAACCATAGACATGAGTTGTCATTTGATTAATGGGATCACATCATTAGGAGAATGATGTGATTGACTTGACCCATTCCGTTAGCTTAGCACTCGATCGTTTAGTATGTTGCTATTGCTTTCTTCATGACTTATACATGTTCCTATGACTATGAGATTATGCAACTCCCGTTTACCGGAGGAACACTTTGTGTGCTACCAAACGTCACAACGTAACTGGGTGATTATAAAGGTGCTCTACAGGTGTCTCCGAAGGTACTTGTTGGGTTGGCGTATTTCGAGATTAGGATTTGTCACTCCGATTGTCGGAGAGGTATCTCTGGGCCCACTCGGCAATGACATCACTTAAGCCTTGCAAGCATTGCAACTAATGAGTTAGTTGAGGGATGATGTATTACAGAACGAGTAAAGAGACTTGCTGGTAACGAGATTGAACTAGGTATTGAGATACCGACGATCGAATCTCGGGCAAGTAACATACCGATGACAAAGGGAACAACGTATGTTGTTATGCGGTCTGACCGATAAAGATCTTCGTAGAATATGTGGGAGCCAATATGAGCATCCAGGTTCTGCTATTGGTTATTGACCGGAGACGTGTCTCGGTCATGTCTACATAGTTCTCGAACCCGTAGGGTCCGCACGCTTAACGTTTCGATGACAGTTATATTATGAGTTTATATGTTTTGATGTACCGAAGGTTTTTCGGAGTCCCGGATGTGATCACGGACATGACGAGGAGTCTCGAAATGGTCGAGACATGAAGATTGATATATTGGAAGCCTATATTTGGATATCTGAAGTGTTCCAGGTGAAATCGGGATTTTACCGGAGTACCGGGGGTTACCGGAACCCCCCCGGGGGCTTAATGGGCCTACATGGGCCTTAGTGGAAATAGAGGGCGGCAAGGGGAGTGTGGGGCGCGCCCCCCAAGGCCCAAACCGAATTGGTTTAGGGCAAGGGGGCCGGCCCCCTCTTTCCTTCTCCTCCTCTCCCTTTCCTTCCCCCTCTCCTACTCCTACTAGGAAGGGAGTAGGACTCCCCCCTTGGCGCGCCTCTCCCTAGCCGGCTGCCTCCTCCCCTTGCTCCTTTATATACGGGGGCAGGGGGGCACCCCATAGACACAACAATTGATCGCTTGATCTTTTAGCCGTGTGCGGTGCCCTCCTCCACCATAGTCCACCTCGATAATACTGTAACGGCGCTTAGGCGAAGCCCTGCGTCGGTAGAACATCATCATCGTCACCACGCCGTCGTGCTGACGAAACTCTCCCTCAACACTCGGCTGGATCGGAGTTCGAGGGACGTCATTGGGCTGAACGTGTGCTGAACTCGGAGGTGCCGTGCGTTCGGTACTTGATCGGTCGGATCGTGAAGACGTACGACTACATCAACCGCGTTGTGCTAACGCTTCCGCTTTCGGTCTACGAGGGTACGTGGACAACACTCTCCCCTCTCGTTGCTATGCATCACCATGATCTTGCATGTGCGTAGGAATTTTTTTGAAATTACTACGTTCCCCAACAGTGGCATCCGAGCCTGGTTTTATGCGTTGATGTTATATGCACGAGTAGAACACAAGTGAGTTGTGGGCGATATAAGTCATACTGCTTACCAGCATGTCATACTTTGGTTCGGCGGTATTGTTGGATGAAGCGGCCCGGACCGACATTACGCGTACGCTTACGCGAGACTGGTTCTACCGACGTGCTTTGCACACAGGTGGCTGGCGGGTGCCAGTTTCTCCAACTTTAGTTGAACCGAGTGTGGCTACGCAAGGTCCTTGCGAAGGTTAAAACAGCACCAACTTGACAAACTATTGTTGTGGTTTTGATGCGTAGGTAAGAACGGTTCTTGCTAAGCCCGTAGCAACCACGTAAAATTTGCAACAACAAAGTAGAGGACGTCTAACTTGTTTTTGCAGGGCATGTTGTGATGTGATATGGTCAAGACATGATGCTAAATTTTATTGTATGAGATGATCATGTTTTGTAACCGAGTTATCGACAACTGGCAGGAGCCATATGGTTGTCGCTTTATTGTATGCTATGCAATCGCCCTGTAATGCTTTACTTTATCACTAAGTGGTAGCGATAGTCGTAGAAGCATAAGATTGGCGAGACGACAACGATGCTACAATGAAGATCAAGGTGTCGCGCCGGTGACGATGGTGATCATGACGGTGCTTCGGAGATGGAGATCACAAGCACAAGATGATGATGGCCATATCATATCACTTATATTGATTGCATGTGATGTTTATCTTTTATGCATCTTATCTTGCTTTGATTGACGCTAGCATTATAAGATGATCCCTCACTAAATTATCAAAGTATAAGTGTTCTCCCTGAGTATGCACCGTTGCGAAAGTTCTTCGTGCTGAGACACCACGTGATGATCGGGTGTGATAGGCTCTACGTTCAAATACAACGGGTGCAAAACAGTTGCACACGCGGAATACTCAGGTTAAGCTTGACGAGCCTAGCATATAACAGATATGGCCTCGGAACACGGAGACCGAAAGGTCGAGCGTGAATCATATAGTAGATATGATCAACATAGTGATGTTCACTGTTGAAACTACTCCATCTCACGTGATGATCGGACATGGTTTAGTTGATATGGATCACGTGATCACTTAGAGGATTAGAGGGATGTCTATCTAAGTGGGAGTTCTTAAGTAATATGATTAATTTAACTTTAATTTATCATGAACTTAGTCCTGGTAGTATTAGCATATCTATGTTGTAGATCAATAGCTCGCTTTAGCTCCCATGTTTATTTTGATATGTCCCTAGAGAAAAATTATGTTGAAAGATGTTAGTAGCAATGATGCGGAATGGATCCGTGATCTGAGGATTATCCTCATTGCTGCACAGAAGAATTATGTCCTTGATGCACCGCTAGGTGACAGACCTATTGCAGGAGCAGATGCAGACGTTATGAACGTTTGGCTAGCTCAATATGATGACTACTTGATAGTTTAGTGCACCATGCTTAACGGCTTAGAATCGGGACTTCAAAGACGTTTTGAACGTCATGGACCATATGAGATGTTCCAGGAGTTGAAGTTAATATTTCAAGCAAATACCCGAGTTGAGAGATATGAAGTCTCCAACAAGTTCTATAGCTAAAAGATGGAGGAGAATAGCTCAAGCAGTGAGCATGTGCTCAGATTGTCTGGGTACTACAATCGCTTGAATCAAGTGGGAGTTAATCTTCCAGATAAAATAGTGATTGACAGAATTCTCTAGTCACCATCACCAAGTTAGTAGAACTTCATGATGAACTATAGTATGCAAGGGATGACGAAAGTAATTCCCGAGCTCTTCGCGATGCTGAAATCGACGAAGGTAGAAATCAAGAAAGAGCATCAAGTGTTGATGGTAAACAAGACCACTAGTTTCAAGAAAAGGGCAAAGGGGTAGAAGGGGAACTTCAAGAAGAACGGCAAGCAAGTTGCTGCTCAAGTGAAGAAGCCCAAGTCTGTACCTAAGCCTGAGACTAAGTGATTCTACTGCAAAGGGACTGGTCACTGGAAGCGGAACTGCCCCAAGTATTTGGTGGATAAGAAGGATGGCAAAGTGAACAAAGGTATATTTGATATACAGATTATTGATGTGTATTTTACTAGTGTTCGTAGCAACCCCTCGGTATTTGATACTGGTTCAGTTGCTAAAGAGTAGTAACTCGAAACGGGAGTTGCAAAATAAACAGAGACTAGTTAAGGGTAAAGTGACGATGTGTGTTGGAAGTGGTTCCAAGATTGATATGATCATCATCGCACACTCCCTATACTTTCGGGATTAGTGTTGAACCTAAATAAATGTTATTTGGTGTTTGCGTTGAGCATGAATATGATTTGATCATGTTTATTGCAATACGGTTATTCATTTAAGTTAGAGAATAATTGTTGTTCTGTTTACATGAATAAAACCTTCTATGGTTATACACCCAATGAAAATGGTTCGTTGGATCTCGATCGTAGTGATACACATATTCATAATATTGAAGCCAAAAGATGCAAAGTTAATAATGATAGTGCAACTTATTTGTGGCACTGCCGTTTAGGTCATATTGGTATAAAGCGCATGAAGAAACTCCATACTGATGGACTTTTGGAACCACTTGATTATGAATCACTTGGTACTTGCGAACCGTGCCTCATGGGTAAGATGACTAAAACGTCGTTCTCCGGAACTATGGAGAGAGCAACAGATTTGTTGGAAATCATACATACAAATGTATGTGGTCCGATGAATGTTGAGGCTCGTGGCGGATATCGTTATTTTCTCACCTTCACAGATGATTTAAGCAGATATGGGTATATCTACTTGATAAAACATAAAGTCTGAAACATTTGAAAAGTTCATATAATTTCAGAGTGAAGTGGAAAATCATCGTAACAAGAAATAAAGTTTCTACGATCTGATCGTGGAGGAGAATATTTGAGTTACGAGTTTGGTCTTCATTTGAAACAATGCGGAATAGTTTCACAACTCACGCCACCCGGAACACCACAACGTAATGGTGTGTCCGAACGTTGTAATCGTACTCTACTAGATATGGTGCGATCTATGATGTCTCTTACTGATTTACCGCTATCGTTTTGGGGTTATGCTTTAGAGACGGCCGCATTCACGTTAAATAGGGCACCATCAAAATCCATTGAGACGACACCTTATGAACTGTGGTTTGGCAAGAAACCAAAGTTGTCGTTTCTTAAAGTTTGGGGCTGCGATGCTTATGTGAAAAAGCTTCAACCTGATAAGCTCGAACCCAAATCGGAGAAATGTGTCTTCATAGGATACCCAAAGGAGACTGTTGGGTACACCTTCTATCACAGATCCGAAGGCAAGACTTTTGTTGCTAAATTCGGAATCTTTCTGGAGAAGGAGTTTCTCTCGAAAGAAGTGAGTGGGAGGAAAGTAAAACTTGATGAGGTAACTGAAAGGATCGATATAGTTGAGTAGAGGGGGGGGGTGAATAGGCAACTAACAATTTTTAGCTTTTCTTTACCAATTTAAACTTTGCATCAAAGTAGGTTGTCTAGATATGCAACTAGGTGAGCAACCTATATGATGCAACAACAATAAGCACACATGCAAGAAAGAGATAAAGCACAAATAAGCTTGCACAAGTAAAGGCACGAGATAACCAAGAGTGGAGCCGGTGAAGACGAGGATGTGTTACCGAAGTGCCTTCCCTTTGAGAGGAAGTACGTCTCCGTTGGAGCGGTGTGGAGGCACAATGCTCCCCAAGAAGCCACTAGGGCCACCGTATTCTCCTCACACCCTCACACAATGCGAGATGCCGTGATTCCACTATTGGTGCCCTTGGAGGCGGCGACTGAACCTTTACAAACAAGGTTGGGGCAATCTCCACAACTTAATTGGAGGCTCCCAACGATACCACGAAGCTTCACCACAATGGACTATGGCTCCGCGGTGACCTCAACCGTCTAGGGTGCTCAAACACCCAAGGGTAACAAGATCCACAAGGGATTAGTGGGGGGATTCAAATTTCTCTTGGTGGAAGTGTAGATCGGGGCCTCCTCAACCAATCCCTAGAGAATCAACAAGTTTGATAGGATAGGGAAGGATATCGGGCGAAAATGGAGCTTGGAGCAACAATGGAGCTTGGAGGTGAAAGAGGTGGTCAACTAGAGGAGGAAGACACCCCTTATATAGTGGAAGAACAAATCCAACCGTTATCCACCAGCTCAGCCTGCGCAGCGCGGTACTACCGCACCTGGGGCGCGGTACTACCGCAGGGGCACGCGGTACTACCGCAGGGCCGCGTGGTACTACCGTCCATGCTGCAGAGACCAGAACAGCCAAAAAGCACTAAAGCAGAGGGCGATAGTACTGCTGGCGCGGTACTACCGCTCCCCCTTGCGGTACTACCGCAAGGCAGGGACTGTCCAGGGATGGGAAGGCACGGATATAAAAAATTACATCCGTGGCTACTTCCGCAGAGTTGGAGTCGATGGAAAAACTCGACGCGATAGTACCGTAAGCCAGCCGCGGTACTACCGCGCGAGGCGCGGATGTAAAAAATTACATCCGCCCCTTACTGCCGCGTACTTGCGGAACTAAGTCAGAGACCATGGTACTACCGCTTACTAGAAGCGGTACTACCGTGGGTCCTTGCGGTACTACCGCACCAGCAGGCGGTATTACCGCAAGGTCCTGCGGTACTACCGCTCTAAGGAGCAGTACTACCGCACGCCCTAGTTCGGCAAGCAAGAGCAATATTTGCATAGACAAGGAAAACATAGGATGCTCCAAAGGCTAGAGGAAAGGAGGTGCAAAGGAAGATGTGTACGTGATGAATCCACCCAACCTTTCCAACGCGGACCCCCTCTTAATAGTACGGCTTCCCTACGACTCAATACCACCGAAAAGAAACGAAGAGAAACGCCGTCTTCTATAGCCTTCGAGGGGAACCAAATCATCTTGTGCCTAGTCAATATATCTGAAATATTAGATGCACATGATTAGTCCGCAAAAGCATTGTCATGAATCACCAAAACCAACTAAGGGATAAAAATGCCCTTACAATCCCCCCCTTTTTGGTGGATTGATGACTACACGGGATTTGCACGAGGGTATAACACAAAGAGCAAGGGCAAACCCCAAGTTTCTAAAATATAGACGGGCTCCCCCTAGATGTGTGCTATCTCGATGAGTGCTTTGGACTGCACGGCACACATACTAGGATCAACACTCCCCCTATATTTTATAGACATGGCAAATCTTGCAATAAGGCTAAAGCTAAGCAAGATAGATAGGAGCAAAGTGTAATAAGCATAAGATAGAATAAGCTCACTACGGTACGATAGAGTGCATATGTCTTACACCATATGATCGAAGGTCTCACGAGCACAAACCAAAGCAAACCAAAGCAAACGAAATAAACGAAGTTCAACTGACCCAAACACGACACAACTCGCAAATCCTACACTCTCTCCCCCTTTGGCATCGAGACACCAAAAAGGCAGAGAGGACACCTACAGCAATAGTGGTGGCTCAAGCGGAGTAGTCACTTGCACGCTCCCCGTCAGACTCTGCAGCTGGGACGGACTCCTCCTCAGACTCGGTCCACCGATAACCCTGCTTGTGCATCCATTCTGCCTCTGGGGTGATGTTCACCTCTGACCCGCTAGATATGTTCTCGCCAAAGGTCCTGAAAATCCGCTTGTCGCGGCGGCGAGTCTCCTTGGAAGCCACATGGGTCTGGTACTGCCCCTTTGCCTGCATACAGAACAACATCTTCATCTTGTTCTTCAGTCGCTTAGCCCAAGAAGGCTCAGAGGTGGGAGGGATGTAACACTCAGAGCTGTCCTCGTCTGCTGCCTCCTCCTCATCCTCATCTGCATCCACGTCCATGGAAGCCGCAGTATCAGCACGAGAGGTAGTGTTGGCCCACTGAGGCTTGATACGGAGGTTGATGGGCTCATGCCGGATCCAACCAGAGGCCTCAAACTCATCCTGAGGGTAGACCCGCTCCCAAGTAGCCGAGATCAACTGAAACAAATAAGGTCCATAGATGGGGACCTTGCGGTTGTAGACCGCAAACCGAAGCTCATGCCACATGATATGTGAGACATCAAGTGGTAGTGTTTGAGAGTTGTGAGCATCTTCACACAGGAGCATCATATCCACCAGATAGGCATGCACCTTGTCCTTGTCCCCAATGCGTGGGAAGAGAGTGTTGCGGAAGATCCGGTGCATGATGTCAAGAAAGGAGTTGAGTACCCAAGATGACTTGCCATTGGAGAGCCTCTTCTCCACATAGTAGGGCATAAGCTTGTTCTTGTTGGCAGACTCGGGATTGGCATGAGGGCGAACACCTTGGGGTGTGGCGAGCCCCTCATCCGGAACCCCAAGCAAAGTCATGAATTCCTTCCAAGTAGCAGACAGCTGCCGGCCATTGGTCATCCAAGTCATGGTCCTTTCCTCATTGGGATGAAAATGCACTGAGGCAAAGAACTGACCAGGATCTCAGGATCATAGTCTTTGTGGAATGAGATGATATGCTCAATGCCAAATTGCTCCACTAGGTCTAAAGCCTCACCAAAGTATTCCCGGTGCGCCTCTTTTCGCATGTGATGCATGTTGATCCACTTCACCTCCACATAGGTGTTTTGCTTGGCCTTGATGACATCCAGGTAAATGAGATTCTGCTGCTTGGTCCAGAATAGCTCATTCCCTCGAAAGTTGGCACGAGGGTTTCCATACGGATTGATCTTCCTCCGAGCGATGAACTCAGCAAGCGGTATCTCATCCATACCCATGGCGGGTTCCTTCTCTTTGGTGACAGTGGTCTTGGTTCTGTGTTGGGGGGCATTGGAGCCCTCTGCTGCCTCTGTGTTGCGCATACGCTTGGATCCCGTGTCACGGCTTGGATTGGAGCGGCGAGCCGGAGCACCTGAGCCACCACCTAAAACACACACCACAAACATGCACGAAATGCGAGAAGGATCAATGCAAAGACCACAGCAAAGCAGGAGAAACAAGTAGACATGGCACGTGAGAAGTGCCACAAGAGGGATTTGAGACAACGGTAGTATCGCGTGTTGCGCCACGTGCGGTAGTACGGCTCCAAGGAGCGGTAGTACCGTAGACACGGTAGTACCGCACCAGCAGGGCGGTAGTACTGGACGTACGGTAGTACCGCACCTGAAGAGCGGTAGTACCACACGGTGCAGATCTGAAACGGCCCTGGAGATCTGAGCAACACGCGGTACTACGGTCGATCAAATCCATCACGGGACAACTATAGCAAGTACCATCACTACACAAAACTACTCTCCTACATCCTACTCTTGCAAAGATTTGGCCTAAAATCTCAAGAACAACTTGCATCTCCCCAAAACCTAAAAACAACAAGACGAACAAGAAAAAGGGAGGGATTGGGGAGAAACCTTGTTCCATGGCAAGAGGGAGTGGTGGGGAACGATCCCACCAGTCGGAATCCGAGGAGAGCGGCCGGAGATGGAGATCCAGCGAGGACCTCCGGCGCCGTTCTTGAGCGAGAGAGAGAGAGACAGAGTGGGGAGAGAGACGAATGGGTATGGGGGAGTTAGAACTCCCCCTGCCCGTGTATAACCCCCACGCGCCCTCGACCGCACGGTAGTACCGCACGTCATCGCGGTACTACCGCCCCGGGCGGAAGTACCGCACCGTGACTTTAGTACCGCTCCCCCAGGCGGCAGTAAAAAATTACTGTCGCGCTGGGTGCGGAAGTACCGTGCCCTCCTCACGCGGTAGTACCGCACGTCATTGCGGTAGTACCGTGAGCTCAAGAAAAGACAGTTTCAACCAAAAGAGAGAACATCGAAGCACGGAACCTTCAAGCGAGAGACCACACCAAAGAGCTAACACACTGGACACCATAAGCACAAGCTCGGCACGAAGGAAGAGAGGCAAGAGACAACACAGACCAAAAACGAGACACAAACTCTCCAAGGAGAGGGCGGTGGCCGGAGCCACCTATGTTTGAGTCAATTGGTATGGCACCGCGAAGAATTATCCTTGGGCCCATGACCAAAACTCGTTTTTGAAGCACAAGTACCATCAAAAATGGCTAATGTGAAAGAGTTGATCACTTTATGCATAATGGGGGGGGAGGGAGGGAGAGTTCATTGAGAGAACAACACTCCCCCTATGTCCATGCCTACACCTAGATTAGACAACAAGTTGAGTGTGGTGGGGTGTGCAAGGGTTCAAGCAACATTGCTCGAATCAATGATATTTAGTTCATGCCTTAACTCGCGAAATCTTGCTTCATCCAAAGGCTTCGTGAAAATATATGCAAGGTTATCATGGGTGTTGACGTAGTTGAGCTCGATCTCCCCTCGCCTAATGTGATCTCGGATGAAGTGATACCGAATCTCAATATGCTTCATCTTGAAGTGTTGCACGGGTTTGAGAGAAATCTTGATGGCACTTTCATTATCGCACCAAAGAGGCACTTTGTCACAAATGACACCGTAATCCTTTAAAGTTTGCCTCATCCATAAGAGTTGTGCACAACAACTACCGGCCGCCACATACTCCGCTTTGGTGGACGAGAGAGACACACAACTTTGCTTTTTAGAAGACCAACTTACCAAAGAGCAACCAAGGAATTGGCACCCTCCGGAAGTGGACTTCCTATCCACTTTGTCTCCCGCCCAATCGGAGTCTGAATACCCTACAAGCTTGAAGTTTGCTCCTCTTGGGTACCATAAGCCAAAGTTTGGGGTATGAGCCAAATATCGAAAGATTCGCTTGACCGCCACAAAGTGGCTTTCCTTAGGTGCGGCTTGAAACCGTGCACAAATTCCCACACTCAACATGATATCCGGTCTAGATGCACAAAGGTAAAGCAAGGAACCAATCATGGAGTGATATACCTTTTGATCCACCGCTTTACCATTGGGATCGATGTCAAGTTGGCACTTGGTGGGCATTGGAGTGGACGCCGGCTTGACATCACTTAGCTTGAATCTCTTGAGCATGTCTTGAGTGTATTTGGCTTGGTTGATGAAGGTTCCTTCTCTTCTTTTCTTTACTTCGAAACCGAGAAAGAACTTCAACTCTCCCATGGAAGACATCTTGAACTTTGAGGTCATGAGTGCGGCAAATTCCTCATTGAAAGCTTTGTTAGGGGAACCAAAGATAATGTCATCAACATATAGTTGGCACACAAACAACTCCCCTTTGACCTTCCTAGTAAAAAGAGTGGGGTCGATTAGCCCAACTTCAAACCCACGATCTTGTAACAACTCGGTAAGGTGGTCATACCACGCACGTGGGGCTTGTTTAAGGCCATAGAGTGCCTTATCGAGTTGATACACATGATCGGGAAAGTAGGGATCCTCGAACCCGGGGGGTTGCTTGACATAAACCAACTCATTAATAGGACCATTAAGAAAAGCACTCTTCACATCCATTTGTTGCAACTTAAAGTTGTGATGAGAAGCATAAGCAATCAACAAACGAATAGATTCAAGGCGAGCAACGGGAGCAAAGCTTTCACCGTAGTCGATACCCTCGACTTGGAAGTAGCCTTGTGCCACCAATCGTGCCTTGTTGCGAATGATGGTCCCATGAGCATCTTGCTTCTTCTTGAAGATCCACTTGGTTCCAATGACATTGTGGTTCCCCGTTGGCCTCGGCACTAATCTTCACACCTTGTTGTACTCGAAGTTGTTGAGTTCTTCATGCATGGCATTAAGCCAATCCGAATCTTCGAGTGCTTCATATACCTTTTGGGGTTCAACACAAGAGACAAACGCATGATGTTCACAATAGTTTGCCAATTGTCTACAATTGATTACCCCCTTTTGAATGCTTCCAAGCAAATTCTTCATGAGATGACCCTTGGTGGAGAGCTTGGATGCAATCTTGGCGGCACGACGCTCCAATTGCTCCTCGGTGGTGAGTTGAGGAGCGGTCACTTGAGCGCCGTCTTGAGCTTGTTCTTGATCTTGAACTTGCTCGGAGGAGAGAACTTGACCTTGGGCATCACTTGGTGTGTCACCACCGTCTTGAGCATGATCTTGCCCTTGGTCTTGTTCATGAGGTTGAGGGCCTTCACTTTGTTCTTCGGAAGCGTGTGGGCCTTGGGTTGGTGATGGCGCCACTTGAGTGGAGCATTGTCCTTCTCCTTCGGCCACAAGGGGTTCCTCAATGGGTAGTATAAAACCAACACCCATTCTTCTTATGGCTTGAGGAGGAATTTCATCACCTACATCACAAGTGCCACTTTGCTCCACTTGGGAGCCGTTATTCTCATCAAACTCCACGTTACACGTCTCCTCAATAAGTCCCGTGGATTTATTGAGGACACGGTAAGCATGAGAGTTTGTAGCATAACCAACGAATATGCCCTCATAAGCTCTAGCCTCAAATTTAGACAACCGAACACCTTTCTTGAGAATGAAACACTTACACCCGAACACCCGAAAGTACTTGAGGTTAGGCTTGTTACCGGTGAGTATCTCATATGGAGTCTTGTTCAAGCCCTTGCGGTGGTAGAGCCGATTGGATGCATGACACGCGGTGTTGATGACTTGGCCCAAAAGTTGTATGGAGACTTGAACTCCGCCATCATGGTCCTTGCCGCATCCATCAACGTCCGGTTCTTCCTCTCCGCAACACCGTTTTGTTGAGGGGTGTAAGGTGCGGAATATTGATGCTTGATCCCCTCATCACTAAGAAACTCATCCAAGGTGTAGTTCTTGAACTTGGTGCCGTTGTCACTTCTTATTGTCAAGATCTTTGCATTGTGTTGACGTTGGGCTTCATTCGCAAAGTCAATGACGGTTTGTTGGGTCTCGCTCTTCCTCTTGAAGAAATACACCCAAGTGTATCTTGAATAGTCATCCACAATCACCAAGCAATACTTCCTACCCCCAAGACTATCAAAGGATGGAGGCCCAAAGAGATCCAAATGAAGGAGCTCCAAAGGCCTCTTCGAGTAAATGATAGTCGTGGGAGGGTGAGCCGTCTCATGTAGCTTTCCTTCGATACAAGCACTGCAAGCATGATCTTTAGCAAAACTAACATTCGTTAGTCCACGGACATGGTCCCCCTTGAGAAGACTTTGCAAAGATCTCATATTGACATGGGCTAACCGGCGATGCCAAAGCCATCCCACGTCAACTTTAGCCATTAGGCATGTCGCGGTCTTAGTGGGTCGCTCCAAAAAGTTAATCACATAGAGACCGTTCTCGACATGCCCAACAAAGGCTACTTTAAGAGTCTTGCTCCACAAGAGGGCCACGGTATCAATATCAAAGAAAGTGGCAAAGCCCATGATTGCAAGTTGACGAATGAAAAGTAAATTGTATGCAAGGGACTCAACAAGCATGACCTTCTCGATCGTGAGATCATGAGAAATGACAACTTTGCCGAGTCCCAGTACCTTAGAAGATGAGGCATCACCCCACTCGACTTTGGTGGGCATAGATGGAATCTTGTGCACGTCCACCACCAAGTCCTTGCTTCCGGTCATATGATTTGTAGCTCCACTATCGAGCAACCATGATCCCCCACCGGAAGCAAACACCTACAAGAGATCAATGCTTGGTTTTAGGTACCCATTTTGTAATGGGTCCTTTGATGTTAGTAACAAGGGTCTTAGGAACCCAAATAGACCATTCAATATACTCATGAGGAGAACCAACAAATTTGGCATAAACATGCCCATCACTAGCACGGCATAACACATAAGAAGGATTAAAGTCGCCGGCTTTGTTGGAAGGGGTGGCATTGCCCTTCTTGACACCGCCACCCTTCGCATTGTTCTTATTCTCCTTGGAAGCACCCTCTCCCTCCTTCACAAAAGATTGCTCGAGAGGAGGAGGTCGTTTGGTCTTGTCATTCTTCTTCTTGTTCTTGGGCTTGGGTGCAAACCCAATCCCCTCCTTGGCCACAACTTCCTTTCGACTGCTCAAAAAGTCGTTGAGGTTCTTCTCACCTTGTATGCATGACACAAGGCCTTTCTCAAGTTGCTCCTTCAACTTAGCATTCTCCTCAACAAGATGCACATGCTCACAACAAGGGTTAGTAGCATTTGCATTACCAATTAACACCATATGAGGAAAGGTGGCTTTCTCCTTAGTTAGCTTCACTTGGAGTTGATCATGAGACTCCTTGAGGCTAGCATGAACACCCTTCAAGACTTTGTGAGCCTTGTCGAGAATGTCAAACTCCTCTTTGAGTCTAGCAAGATCAACCCCAAGCTTTGCCTTCTTGGAGTTTAGCACACGAGAAACAACAAGAGAATGATCAAGATCTTTCTTTAACTTAGCATGATCATCGTTGTGTGACTCCTCAAGAGCCAAACGAAGACCACGCTCTTTGTCAAGAGCATTGGAAAGATCCGAAATCTCATCAGCATAGTCACGACTATGCCCCTCCATCTTAGAGATGGTATCTTCGTGAGCCTCAATCATGTCATTGGCTTCACCAAGTTGTTCCAAGAGAGCAACGAAGTGCTTCTTGGATTTACCCTTGAGTTTACCCATAAAGGTCTCAAACTCATTCTCCTCCACATTTGTCCCCTCATATTCATCAATGCTATCCGTCGAAGAAGGATGATTAATGATGGTAGTTTTGATGTTGGGGGTTACCTTGTTGGTGGCTTTAGCCATGAGGCACTTGGCGGTGATGTTCTCATTGGGTGAGTCGAAGAGAGACATTCGTGGAGTCATCGCAATGGCAACAGAGGCCATGGCAACCGACTCACCATCTTCATCATCGTCATCATCCTCATTATACTCTTCTTGTACCACCAATGCCTTGGGAGGAGTCTTCTTGGTGAAGTTGCTCTTGTTGGGGAACGACTTGGCCTTGTCCTTTTGGATGAGCTTGCTACCATTGTCTTCCCTCTTCTCGTAAGGGCACTCCACAACAAAGTGGCTCACATTGCCACAATTGAAGCAAGTACTCACTCGTTGCTTGCCCTTTGCGCCACTTGAATTGTTCTTTTTGAAGTTTGGCCTTGAGTTCTTATTGCTCCAAAATTGCCTTGAAGCAAGAGCCATGTGTTCATGATAGGCATACTTCGTATCTTCGAGGTTGCTCTCCTCTTCTTCCTCTTAATTCTCTTCCTCCATACTAACCTTGGACTTTAGAGCAAGGTTGGGCTTCTTCACTCTTTGAGAGCGAAGAACCGCATTGTCGGCGGTCTTGTCCAAGATGCTCATAGCAACGAACTCATCCAACACTTCACTTGAGGACAAGGTGTGGAAGTCCGGCCTTTGACGAATGACGGAGGACATGGCTTTGTGGTAGGGCATCATTGCCTTGAGGAATTTGCGCTTGATCCAATTTTCATCCGTGTCCTTACTTCCATGATCTCAGAGAGAGACCGCGAGTTTGGTTACTCTCCGATAAAGCTCACGAGGTTCTTCATCTTATTTCATTGCAAACTCATCGGCTTCATCTTGCACCACTTCATAGTTGGAGCGTTGAATGCTTGCGCTTCCCCGATAGAGGGAAACCACTTGTTGCCAAGCATCTCTGGCAATGGTGTAGGGCTGGAGATGAGGAAGATCTTCGGGTGGAATTGCTTCTTGGATGATGAAGAGAGCATTCTCATTGAATTGATGGTCCATGACTTCTCTAGGAGTGAAGTTGCTTTGGTCATGCGGATAGAAACCTTCTTCAATGATTCTCCAAAGGTTAGTGTTCACATGATTTAAATGACGCTTAAAACGATAGACCCAAGAATCAAATTCCACATTCTTCTCAATCTTAGGGGCCGGGCCGGCATGATTCAAATGAGTGGAAGGAAGCGGTCCACCATACACAAGTGGAGGTTCCACATGGGCAAAGATGCCGGTGCCATTTTTACCACTAGAAGAAGGAGCTTTCTCGCTAGTAGCTTCCCCCTTGTCGGAGGTAGCATCTGTCACCTTGTTAGCGGGATCACCCACTTTCAACGGTGCAGTGGAAAGTTTAAGCCCTTCGAGAAATTTATTAAACATGCTTTCGACCTCGGTCGTCATGGAGGTTTTCAATGTGTCCAACGCCATATTGAATTCCTCACGAGAAACCGCGGTACCCCCATCTCCCGTAGACGATACCGGATTCGCACCGGAGTGCTCCTCCACACCTTCTACGACGTCAACCATACTCTTCGGACGGTAAAGTCCTTAATAAAGAGACGTGGCTCTGATACCAATTGAAAGGATCGATATAGTTGACTAGAGGGGGGGTGAATAGGCAACTAACAATTTTTAGCTTTTCTTTACCAATTTAAACTTTGCATCAAAGTAGGTTGTCTAGATATGCAACTAGGTGAGCAACCTATATGATGCAACAACAATAAGCACACATGCAAGCAAGAGATAAAGCACAAATAAGCTTGCACAAGTAAAGGCACGAGATAACCAAGAGTGGAGCCGGTGAATACGAGTAAAGTGTTACCGAAGTTCCTTCCCTTTGAGAGGAAGTACGTCTCGTTGGAGCGGTGTGGAGGCACAATGCTCCCCAAGAAGCCACTAGGGCCACCGCATTCTCCTCACGCCCTCACACAATGCGAGATGCCATGATTCCACTATTGGTGCCCTTGGAGGCGGCGACCGAACCTTTACAAACAAGGTTGGGGCAATCTCCACAACTTAATTGGAGGCTCCCAACGATACCATGAAGCTTCACCACAATGGACTATGGCTCCGCGGTGACCTCAACCGTCTAGGGTGCTCAAACACCCAAGAGTAACAAGATACACAAGGGATTAGTGGGGGGATTCAAATTTCTCTTGGTGGAAGTGTAGATCGGGGCCTCCTCAACCAATCCCTAGAGAACCAACAAGTTTGATAGGCTAGGGAAGGAGATCGGGCGAAAATGGAGCTTGGAGAAACAATGGAGCTTGGAGGTGAAAGAGGTGGTCAACTAGAGGAGAAAGACACCCCTTATATAGTGGAAGAACAAATCCAACCGTTATCCACCAGCTCAGCCTGTGCAGCGCGGTACTACCGCACCTGGGGCGCGGTACTACCGCAGGGGCACGCGGTACTACCGCACCTGAGGCGTGGTACTACCGCTGGGCCCCGCGGTACTACCGCCCACGTAGCAGAGACCAGAACAGCCAAAAAGCACTAAAGCAGAGGGCGGTAGTACTGCTGGCGCGGTACTACCGCTCCCCCTTGCGGTACTACCACAAGGCAGGGGCTGTCCAGGGATGGGAAGGCACGGATATAAAAAATTACATCCGTGGCTACTTCCGCAGAGTTGGAGTCGATGCAAAAGCTCGACGCGGTAGTACCATAAGCCAGCCGCGGTACTACCACGCGAGGCGCGGATGTAAAAAATTACATCCGCCCCTTACTGCCGCGTACTTGCGGAACTAAGTCAGAGACCACGGTACTACCGCTTACTAGAAGCGGTACTACCGTGGGTCCTTGCGGTACTACCGCACCAGCGGGCGGTATTACCGCAAGGTCCTGCGGTACTACCGCTCTAAGGAGCAGTACTACCGCACGCCCTAGTTCGGCAAGCAAGAGCAATATTTGCATAGACAAGGAAAACATAGGATGCTCCAAAGGCTAGAGGAAAGGAGGTGCAAAGGAAGATGTGTACGTGATGAATCCACCCAACCTTTCCAACGCGGACCCCCTCTTAATAGTACGACTTCCTTACGACTCAATACCACCGAAAAGAAACGAAGAGAAACACCGTCTTCTATAGCCTTCGAGGGGAACCAAATCATCTTGTGCCTAGTCAATATATCTGAAATATTAGATGCACATGATTAGTCCGCAAAAGCATTGTCATCAATCACCAAAACAAACTAAGGGATAAAAATGCCCTTACAGTAACTGTACCTGCTCCCTTATTGGAAAGCAGTTCATCACAGAAATCTGTTCCTGTGACTACTACACCAATTAGTGAGGAAGCTAATGATGATGATCATGTAACTTCAGATCAAGTTACTACCGAACCTCGTAGGTAAACCAGAGTGAGATCCGCACCAGAGTGGTACGGTAATCCTGTTCTGGAGGTCATGTTACTTGACCATGACGAACCTACGAACTATGAGGAAGCGATGATGAGCCCAGATTCCACGAAATGGCTTGCGGCCATGAAATTTGAGATGAGATCCATGTATGAGAACAAAGTATGGACTTTGATTGACTTGCCCAATGATCGGCGAGCCATTGAGATTAAATGGATCTTCAAGAGGAAGACGGACGTTGATAGTAGTGTTACTATCTACAAAGCTAGAATTGTCGCAAAAGGTTTTCGACAAGTTCAAGGTGTTGGCTACGATGAGAGTTACTCACTCGTATCTATGCTTAAGTCTGTCCGAATCATGTTAGCAATTGCCGCATTTTATGATTATGAAATTTGGAAATGGATGTCAAAACTGCATTCCTGAATGGATTTCTGGAAGAAGAGTTGTATATGATGCAACCGGAAGGTTTTGTCGATCCAAAGGGAGCTAACAAAGTGTGCAAGCTCCAGCGATCTATTTATGGACTGGTGCAAGCCTCTCGGAGTTGGAATAAACGCTTTGATAGTGTGATCAAAGCATTTAGTTTTATACAGACTTGCGGTGAAGCCTGTATTTACAAGAAAGTGAGTGGGAGCACTACAACATTTCTGATAAGTATATGTGAATGACATATTGTTGATCGGAAATAATGTAGAATTATTCTGCAAAGCATAAAGGAGTATTTGAAAGGAGTTTTTCAAAGAAGGACCTCGGTGAAGCTGCTTACATATTGAGCATCAAGATCTATAGAGATAGATCAAGACGCTTGATAAGTTTTTTCAATGAATACATACCTTGACAAGATTTTGAAGTAGTTCAAAATGGAACAGTCAAAGAAAGAGTTTCTTGCCTGTGTTACAAGGTGTGAAATTGAGTAAGACTCAAAGCCCGACCACGGCAGAAGATAGAAAGAGAATGAAAGTCATTCCCTAAGCCTCAGCCATAGGTTCTATAAAGTATGCAATGCTGTGTACCAGATCTATTGCATACCCTACCACTGAGTTTGGCAAGGGAGTACAATAGTGATCTAGGAGTAGATCACTGGACATCGGTCAAAATTATCCTTAGTGGAATAAGGATATGTTTCTTGATTATGGAAGTGACAAAAGGTTCGTCGTAAAGGGTTACGTCGATGCAAGTTTTGACACTAATCTAGATGACTCTAAGTCTCGGTCTAGATACATATTGAAAGTGGGAGCAATTAGCTAGAGTAGCTCCGTGCAGAGCATTGTAGACATAGAAATTTGCAAAATACTTACGGATCTGAATGTGACAGACCCGTTGACTAAAATTATCTCACAAGCAAAACATGATCACACCTTAGTACTCTTTGGGTGTTAATCACATAGCCATGTGAACTAGATTACTGACTCTAGTAAACCCTTTGGGTGTTGGTCACATGTCGATGTGAACTATGGGTGTTAACCACATAAAGATGTGAACTATTGATGTTAAATCACATGGCGATGTGAACTAGATTATTGACTCTAGTGCAAGTGGGAGACTGAAGGAAATATGCCCTAGAGGCAATAATAAAGTTATTATTTATTTCCTTATATCATGATAAATGTTTATTATTCATGCTAGAATTGTATTAACTGGAAACATAATACATGTGTGAATACATAGACAAACAGAGTGTCACTAGTATGCCTCTACTTGACTAGCTCGTTAATCGAAGATGGTTATGTTTCCTTTCCATAGACATGAGTTTTCATTTGATTAATGGGGTCACATCATTAGGAGAATGATGTGATTGACTTGACCCATTCCGTTAGCTTAGCACTCGATCGTTTAGTATGTTGCTATTGCTTTCTTCATGACTTATACATGTTCCTATGACTATGAGATTATGCAACTCCCGTTTACCGGAGGAATACTTTGTGTGCTACCAAACGTCACAACGTAACTGGGTGATTATAAAGGTACTCTACAGGTGTCTCCGAAGGTAATTGTTGGGTTGGCGTATTTTGAGATTAGGATTTGTCACTCCGATTGTCGGAGAGGTATCTCTGGGCCCACTCGGTAATGACATCACTTAAGCCTTGCAAGCATTGCAACTAATGAGTTAGTTGTGGGATGATGTATTACGGAACGAGTAAAGAGACTTGCCGGTAACGAGATTGAACTAGGTATTGAGATACCGACGATCGAATCTCGGGCAAGTAACATACCGATGACAAAGGGAACAACGTATGTTGTTATGCGGTCTGACCGATAAAGATCTTCATAGAATATGTGGGAGCCAATATGAGCATCCAGGTTCCGCTATTGGTTATTGACCGGAGACGTGTCTCGGTCATGTCTACATAGTTCTCGAACCCGTAGGGTCCGCACGCTTAACGTTTCGATGACAGTTATATTATGAGTTTATATGTTTTGATGTACCGAAGGTTGTTCGGAGTCCCAGATGTGATCACGGACATGACGAGGAGTCTCGAAATGGTCGAGACATGAAGATTGATATATTGGAAGCCTATATTTGGATATCGGAAGTGTTCCGGGTGAAATCGGGATTTTACCGGAGTACCGGGGGTTACCGGACCCCCCCCCCCCCGGGGGGGCTTAATGGGCCTACATGGGCCTTAGTGGAAATAGAGGGCAGCAAGGGGAGTGTGGGGTGCGCCCCCAAGGCCCAAACCGAATTGGTTTAGGGCAAGGGGGGCGGCCCCCTCTTTCCTTCTCGTCCTCTCCCTTTCCTTCCCCCTCTCCTACTCCTACTAGGAATAGGAGGAGTCCTACTCCTAGTGGGAGTAGGACTCCCCCTTGGCACGCCTCTCCCTGGCCGGCCGCCTCCTCCCCTTGCTCCTTTATATACGGGGGCAGGGGGCACCCCATAGACACAACAATTGATCGCTTGATCTTTTAGCCGTGTGCGGTGCCCCCCTCCACCATAGTCCACCCCGATAATACTGTAGCGGTGCTTAGGCGAAGCCCTGCGTCGGTAGAACATCATCATCGTCACCACGCCGTCGTGCTGACGAAACTCTCCCTCAACACTCGGCTGGATCGGAGTTCGAGGGACGTCATCGGGCTGAACGTGTGCTGAACTCGGAGGTGCCGTGCGTTCGGTACTTGATCGGTCGGATCGTGAAGACGTACGACTACATCAACCGCGTTGTGCTAACGCTTCCGCTTTCGGTCTACGAGGGTACGTGGACAACACTCTCCCCTCTCGTTGCTATGCATCACCATGATCTTGCATGTGCGTAGGATTTTTTTGAAATTACTATGTTCCCCACCAAAATCTACCAAGGGACAACATACCAAATACCATCTCTACGCATTACTACTCTCCTACATCCTACTCTTACAAAGATTTCGCCTAAAATCTCAAGAACAACATGCATCTCCCCAAAAACCTAGAGACGAAGGAACGAATGAAAAAGAGAGGGATTTTGGGGAGAAACCTTGTTCCATGGCAAGAGGGCGTGGTGGGGAACGGTCCCACTGGTCGGAATGCGAGGAGAGTGGCTGGAGACGGAGATCCGGCGAGGTCCTCCAGCGCCGTTCTTGGGCAGGAGAGAGAGACGGCGTGGGGAAAAGGAGTTGAATAAGTATGGGGGAGTTCGAAATCCCCCTACCCGCTCTTAACCCCACGCGCTCGCTACAACGCGGTAGTATCGCACGTAATCGCGGTAGTACCGCCCGGGCGGAAGTACCGCACCGTGGCCGGTAGTACCGCTCCTCCAACGGCAGTAAAAAATTACCACCGTGCTGGTTGCGGTAGTACTATGCGCCGCTCCTGCGGTAGTACCGTGGCAAGCCACGGTAGTACCGTAGACCCAAGAAAATGCAAGTCTCAAAAACAGAGAAGAAAGGGGCCTTTGCAATGCAACCTTCAAGCGAACGGACACACAAAAGACCTAACCCAGGAGAAAACACACGCACGCGTGGCACGAAGAGAGAGAGGCAAGAGACAACAAGGTCTAAACACCCAACACAACCTCTCCAAAGAGAGGGCGGTGGCCGGAGCGACCTATGTTTGAGTCAATGGGTATGGCACCGCGAAGAATTATCCTTGGGCCCATGACCAAAACTCATCTTTGAAGCACAAGTACCATAAAAAATGGCCAATGTGAAAGAGTTGATCAATTTATGCATAATGAGGGGAGGGAGAGTTCATTGATAGAACAACACTCCCCCTATGTCCATGCCTACACCTAAACAAGACATCAAGATGAGTATGGTGGGATGTGCAAGGGTTCAAGTCACATTGCTTGAATCAATGATATTTAGCTCATGCCTTTACTCACGAAATCTTGCTTCATCCAAGGGCTTCGTGAAGATATCTGCAAGGTTATCATGCGTGTTGACATAGTTGAGCTCGATCTCCCCTCGCCTAATATGATCCAGGACAAAGTGATACCGAATCTCAATATGCTTCGTCTTGAAGTGTTGCACCGGGTTGAGAGAAATCTTGATGGCACTTTCATTGTCACACCAAAGAGGCACTTTGTCACAAATGACACCGTAATCCTTTAAAGTTTGCCTCATCCATAGAAGTTGTGCACAACAACCACCGGCCGCCACATACTCCGCTTCGGTGGACGAGAGAGACACACAACTTTGCTTCTTAGAGGACCAACTTACCAAAGAGCAACCAAGGAATTGGCACCCTCCGGAAGTGGACTTCCTATCCACTTTGTCTCCCGCCCAATCCGAGTTCGAGTATCCTGCAAGCTTGAAGTTTGCTCCTCTTGGGTATGATGACCCACAAGTGTAGGGGACCTATCGTAGTCCTTTCGATAAGTAAGAGTGTCGAACCCAACGAGGAGCAGAAGGAAATGATAGGCAGTTTTTAGTAAGGTATTCTCTGCAAGCACTGAAATTATCGGTAACAGATAGTTTTGTGATAAGGTAATTTGTAACGAGCAACAAGTAATAAAAGTAAATAAGGTGCAGCAAGATGGCCCAATCCTTTTTGTATCAAAGGACAAGCCTGGACAAATTCCTATATGAAGGAAAACGCTCCCGAGGACACATGGGAATTATCGTCAAGCTAGTTTTCATCACGCTCATATGATTCACGTTCGTTACTTTGATAATTTGATATGTGGGTGGACCGGTGCTTGGGTACTGCCCTTCCTTGGACAAACATCCCACTTATGATTAACCCCTCTTGCAAGCATCTGCAACTACAAAAGAAGTATTAAGGTAAACCTAACCATAGCATGAAACATATGGATCCAAATCAGCCCCTTACGAAGCAACACATAAACTAGGGTTTAAGCTTCTGTCACTCTAGCAACCCATCATCTACTTATTACTTCCCAATGCCTTCCTCTAGGCCCAAACAATGGTGAAGTGTCATGTATTCGACATTCACATAACATCACTAGAGGAAAGACAACATACATCTCATCAAAATATCGAACGAATACCAAATTCACATGACTACTTATAGCAAGACTTCTCCCATGTCCTCAGGAACAAACGTAACTACTCACCAATCATATTCATGTTCAAAATCAGAGGGGTATTAATATGCATAAAGGATCTGAACATATGATCTTCCACCGAATAAACCAACTAGCATCAACTACAAGGAGTAATCAACACTGCTAGCAACCTACAGGTACCAATCTGAGGCTTTGGGACAAAGATTGGATACAAGAGATGAACAGGGTTTGAGAGGAGATGGTGCTGGTGAAGATGTTGATGGAGATTGACCCCCTCCCGATGAGAGGATCGTTGGTGATGACGATGGCGGTGATTTCCCCTTCCCGGAGGGAAGTTTCCCCAGCAGAACAGCTCCGTCGGAGCCCTAGATTGGTTCCGCCAAGGTTCCGCCCCGTGGCGGCGGTGTTTCTTCCTGAAAGCTTGGTTATGATTTTTTTTCTAGGGTAAAAGACTTCATATAGCAGAAGATGGGCACCGGAGGCCTGCCAGGGGGCCCACGAGGCAGGGGGGCGCGCCCAGGGGGTAGGGCGCACCCCCACCCTCGTGGCCAGGGTGTGGGCCCCCTCTTGTTGATTCTTTCACCAGTATTTTTTATTAATTCCAAAACGTGCCTCCATGAATTTCAGGACTTTTGGAGTTGTGCAGAATAGGTCTCTAATATTTTCTCCTTTTCTAGCCCAGAATTCCAGCTGCCGGCATTCTCCCTCTTCATGTAAACCTTGTAAAATAAGAGAGAATAGGCAATAAGTATCGTGACATAACGTGTAATAACAGCCCATAATGCAATAAATATCGATATAAAAGCATGATGCAAAATGGATGTATCAACTCCCCAAGCTTAGACCTCGCTTGTCCTCAAGCGAAAGCCGATAACGAAAAATATGTCCACATGTTTAGAGATAGAGGTGTCGATAAAATAAAATACGGACATGAGGGCATCACGATCATTCTTATAACAGCAACATATATATATTGTCATATGATTTCTCATGCTAAAGTAACAATCTATTCACAATGTAAAGTATGAATCAGAAACTTCATTGAGAACCAACAAACTATAATCTCAGTCATTGAAGCAATTGCAATTTAACATAACATCGAAAAGATTCAATATAAGAGCTTTTCAGCAAGTCCACATACTCAACTATCATTTAGTCTTTCACAATTGCTAACACTCACGCAATACTTATGGTTATGGAGTTTTAATCGGACACAGAGAAAGATAGGGGCTTATAGTGTTGCCTCCCAACCTTTTACCTCAAGGGTAATGTCAACAATAATAGTTCATGCTAACTTACATCCAATTGGATATATATATATATCAGGATCTTTCCAACACGATGTGCTTGCCAAAGGATAATATGTAAAAAAGGAAAGGTGAAGATCACCTTGACTCTTGTATAATGTATAAGGCAAGAATAAAAGGTAGGCCCTTTGGAGAGGGAAGCAGAGGTTGTCATGTGCTTTTATGGTTGGATGCACAAAATATTAATGTGAAAGAACGTCACTTTATATTGCCACTTGTGATACGGACCTTTATTATGCAGTCCGTCGCTTTTATTGCTTCCATATCACAAGATCGTACAAAGCTTATTTTCTCCACACTTATAAATCATACATATTTAAAGAGCAATTTTTTATTGCATGCAACAATGACAACTTACTTGAAGGATCTTACTCAATCCATAGGTAGGTATGGTGGACACTCATGGCAAAACTGGGTTTAAGGATAATTGGAAGCACAAGTAGTATCTCTACTTGGTGCAAAGACTTTGGCTAGCATGAGGGGGAAAGGCAAGCTCAACATGTTGGATGATCCATGACAATATACTTTATTTCGGATATAAGAAAACACAACCCATTACGTTGTCTTCCTTGTCCAACATCAACTCTTTAGCATGTCATATTTTAATGAGTGCTCACAATCATAAAAGATGTCCAATATAGTGTATTTATATGTGAAAACCTCTCTTTCTTTATTATTTCCTATTAATTGCAACGATGACAAAACTATGTTTGTCAACTCTCAACAACTTTTATTCATCATACTCTTTATATGTGAAGTCATTTTCTCCATAAGGTCAATATGATCTCTTTATTTCTTTTTATTCTTTCTCTTCCTTTTTTTATTTTATTCCCTCAAGATCATAGCAAGATGTCAAAGCCCTTGACTCAACACTAATCTTTATTATATAGCTCACGGACTCGATTACATAGAAGGATCATAAAGCAAAACTCAAAACTAGATCATACTAAAACTTTATTCTACTAGATCAAGATATTACCAAAAGGATCGAACTAAGAAAACGGTAAAGATAGGAGTGTGATGGTGATACGATACCGGGGCACCTCCCCCAAGCTTGGCAGTTGCCAAGGGGAGTGCCCATTCCCATGTGTTTATATCTCTTTCCTTGGGGGTGAAGGGGATGATGATGATGATGATGATAATTGTGCCTTCAACTTTTTCATATTGTAATTGAGAAGAGCAATTTCCTCCTTTAAATCATCGACCTCCGATTCCAGCTTCAAGATCTTGTCACATAAATCTCCTTTGCTTTTCTGCCGAAAACGAGAAGGAATAGATCGGTTGTTAGACAGTTTAGCCCTCTTATCGAGACTAGATTTCTTGAATTTCACGTGCATATCCCCAGGTTGAGGTAGAGGAACATCCTCCTCCTCAGAACTTGAATCATTGATCCTCCTCAAATGAGCATCCTCCTCATCATCTGTAGTTCGACCACAAGGAGATAGGTCCCCATAGGTCTTTGGGTCAGCAATGAGATGTGAGACATAGCTCTCTCCGCCGGAGTGTTGAAATGACATCTTGCTCTAAATCTGCTGCAGAAACAGCTCGAAACAAAAACAGAGGATATTTGCGTGATACGGTGGTCAAAACCTTCAGGAGGTTATAGAATGAAATTTTACCGACCAAAAGAAGTATCGTGCAAGAAAACGGAGTCCGGAGGGCACACGAGGCAGGGGCGCGCCCAGGGGGTAGGGCGCGCCCTCCACCCTCGTGGATGCCTCGTGTCCTTCCCGGACTACTTCTTATTTTCCTATTTTCTTAAATATTCCAAAACGGAGAAAAATTGCTATTAGAACTGTTTTGGAGTCGGTTTACTTACCGTACCACATACCTATTCCTTTTCGGAGTCTGAAGCGTTTTGGAAAGTGTCCCTTATGTATTCCTCCGGGGTTATGGTTTCAATAACATTAGTTTCAACATTTATAGGATTACCTGAGATATAGTGTTTGATTCCTTGACCGTTCACCACCTTCGGATTTGTGCCTTCTAAGTTGTTGATTTTTATGGCACCAGAACGATAGACCTCCTCGATAACATAAGGACCTTCCCATTTAGAGAGAAGTTTTCCTGCAAAAAATCTTAAACGAGAGTTTAATAGCAACACATAATCACCTACATTAAACTCACGCTTTTGTATCCTTTTGTCATGCCATATTTTAATTTTTCTTTAAACAGTTTGGCATTCTCATAGGCCTGGGTTCTCCATTCATCAAGTGATCTTATGTCAAATAACCTCTTCTCACCGGCAAGTTTGAAATCATAATTGAGCTCTTTAATGGCCCAATATGCCTTATGTTCCAGTTCGAGAGGTAGGTGACATGCTTTTCCATAAACCATTTTATACGGAGACATACCCATAGGATTTTTATATGCAGTTCTATAGGCCCATAATGCATCATCAAGTTTCTTGGACCAATTCTTTCTAGATCTATTAACCATCTTTTGCAAAATTAATTTAAGATCTTTATTACTAAGTTCTACTTGACCACTGGACTGCGGATGATATAGAGATGCAATTCTATGATTAACATCATACTTAGCAAGCATTTTACGAAAGGCACCATGAATAAAATGTGAACCACCACTAGTTATTAAATATCTAGGGACTCCAAACCTCGGAAAAATAACTTCTTTAAGCATCTTAATAGAGGTGTTATGATCATCACTACTAGTTGGAATAGCTTCTAACCACTTAGTAACATAATCAACAGCAACTAAGATATGTGTATACTCATTAGAGGAAGGAAACGGTCCCATATAATCAAAGCCCCAAACATCAAATGGTTCAATAACAAGTGAATAGTTCATAGGCATTTCTTGACGTCTACTAATATTACCAATTCTTTGACATTCATCACAAGACAAGACAAACTTACGGGCATCTTTGAAGAGAGTAGGCCAATAAAAACCGGATTGCAATACCTTATGTGCAGTTCTATCTCCAGCGTGGTGTCCTCCATAAGCTTCAGAGTGACACTTACATAGGATCTGTTCCTGTTCATGCTCATGTATACAACGTCTAATAACACCATCTACTCCTTCTTTATAAAGGTGTGGGTCATCAAGAACATTCTCTAACCTAGACAAATTGTCTGCAATGGGGTTCTCAGCTCCCTTTTATTAATAATATGCAAATTAAATTCTTGTATCAAGAGAACCCATCTAATAAGTCTAGGTTTAGCATCTTTCTTTTCCATAGGATATTTAATAGCAACATGATCAGTGTGAACAGTTACTTTAGAATCAATAATATAAGGTCTGAACTTATCGCAGGCAAATACAACTGCTAAAAATTCTTTTTCAGTAGTAGCATAATTTCTCTGAGCACTATCTAGAGTTTTACTAGCATATTGGATAACATTTAGTTTCTTATCAATTCTTTGTCCTAGAACAGCACCTACAGCATAATCACTAGTATCAGACATAATTTCAAAGGGTAAATTCCAATCAGGTGGTTGAACAATAGGTGCAGAAATCAAGGCTTTCTTAAGTATTTCAAATGCTTCTACACAATCATCATCGAAGACAATAGGAATATCTTTTTGTAAGAGATTAGTCACAGGCCTAGAAATTTTAGAGAAGTCCTTAATGAACCTCCTATAAAAACCGGCATGACCAATGAAACTTCTTATACCTTTAATGTCCTTAGGACACGGCATCTTTTCAATAGCGTCAACTTTAGCTTTATCAACTTCAATACCTCTTTCAGAAATTTTATGCCCCAAGACAATACCTTCATTAACCATAAAGTGGCACTTCTCCCAATTCAAGACAAGATTAGTTTCTTCGCATCTCTGCAAAACTCGATCAAGGTTGCTTAAGCAATCTTCAAAAGAAGATCCATAAATGGAGAAATCATCCATGAAAACCTCAACAATCTTTTCACAAAAGTCAGAGAATATAGCCATCATGCATCTTTGAAAGGTAGCAGGTGCATTACATATACCAAAAGGCATACGTCTATAAGCAAAAGTACCGAAAGGGCAAGTAAAAGTGGTCTTTTCTTGATCCTCTTTTGACACAGGTATTTGAGAGAAACCAGAGTAACCATCTAGAAAGAAAAAATGTGTATGTTTGGATAATCTTTCTAGCATTTGATCAATAAAAGGTAAAGGGTAATGATCCTTTTTATAGCTTTATTTAATTTGTGGAAATCAGTTACCATCCTATAACCTGTAACAATTCTTTGTGGGATCAATTCATCTTTATCATTAGGAACAATAGTGATACCTCCCTTCTTAGGGACACAACGGACAGGACTTACCCACTGACTATCAGCAACAGGATAAATTATACCTGCCTCAAGAAGCTTTAGTATTTCTTTTCTTACCACTCCTTTCATCTTAGGGTTTAACCATCGTTGGTGATCAAATACCGGTTTAGCGTCTTTCTCCAATTTTATTTTGTGCTGGCATAGAGTGGGACTGATGCCCTTAAGATCATCAAGAGTATATCCAATAGCAACACGGTGCTTCTTCAGAGTTTTTAATAATTTCTTTTCTTCATGCTCTGAAAGGTTAGCACTAATAATAACAGGATATATCTTTTTCTCATCAAGATAGGCATATTTAAAAGTATCAGGTAATGGTTTAAGCTCAAACACGGGATCACCCTTGGGTGGAGGAGGATCCCCTAGAATTTTAACAGGCAAGTTGTGTTTCAGGATAGGTCCCCGTTTAAAGAATACTTCATCTATTTCCCTTCTTTCATTCATAAACATATCATTTTCATGGTCGAGCAAATATTGTTCTAAAGGATCCTTAGGAGGCACGGCAATAGAAGCAAGACCAATAATTTCATCTTTACTATCAATTCTTCCCCATGGGGTTGTCTACAAAACTTAGCAAAATTAAACTCATGAGACATATCCCCCAAACCAATAGTAACAACATCCTTTTTGCAGTCTATCCTAGCATTAACAGTATTCAAGAAGGGTCTACCGAATATAATGGGACAAAAGTTATCTTGTGGGGAACCAAGAACAAGAAAATCAGTAGGATATTTAACTTTCCCACATAAGACTTCAACATCTCTAACAATCCCAACTGGTGAAATAGTATCTCTATTGGCAAGCTTAATTGTAACATCAATTTCTTCTATCTCAGCAAGTGCAATATCATGCATAATTTCTTTGTATAAGGAATGAGGTATTGCACTTGCACTAGCGCCCATATCACATAAGCCATGATAGCAATGATCTCCTATTTTAACAGAAATAACAAGCATGCCTACAGCAGGTCTATGTTTATTTTTAGTATCAGGTCTAGCAATTCTAGCAGCTTCATCATTGAAGTAAATAACATGCCCATCAATATTATCAGGCAAGAGATCTTTAACCATAGCAATACTAGGTTCAACTTTAATTTGCTCAGGGGGTGTAGGTGTTCTAGTATTACTCTTACGAACCACAGTTGAAGCTTTAGCATGATCCTTTATTCTAACAGAGAAAGGTGGTTTCTCAATATAAGCAGTAGGAACAACAGGATCAACATTATAAGTGATAGTCTTTTCTTCAACTTCAATAGGTGCAACTACTTTTACTTCAATGTGAGGATTATATTTAAACCACTTCTCCTAGGGAGATCAACATGAGTGGCAAAGGATTCACAGAAAGAAGCTACTATCTCAGAGTCAAGTCCATATTTAGTGCTAAATTCACGGAAAACATCGGTATCCATAAAAGATTTAACACAATCAAACTTAGGTCTTATACCTGACTCCTTACCTTTGTCGAGATCCCAATCTTCAGAGTTGCATTTAATTCTTTCCAATAAATTCCATTTGAATTCAATAGTCTTCATCATAAAAGAGCCAGTACAAGAAGTATCGAGCATGGAGCGATTGTTGAGAGAAAGTCGAGCATAAATTTTTTGAATAATAATTTCTCTTGACAGCTCATGATTGGGGCATGAATATAACATTGACTTAAGCCTCCCCCAAGATTGACCGATGCTTTCTCCTTCGCGAGGCCAAAAATTATATATATAATTACGATCACGATGAACAAGATGCATAAGATAAAACTTCTGATGAAATTCCAATTTCAATTGTTTGTAGTTCCATGATCCCATATCATCATATAGCCTAAACCATGTCAATGCTTTTCCCTTCAAAGATAAAGGGAAGACCTTCTTCTTGATAACATCCTCGGGCATACCTGCAAGCTTAAATAATCCACAAACTTCATCCACATAGATTAGGTGCAAATCAGGATGTAATGTTCCATCACGTGTAAAAGGATTAGCTAGCAGTTTCTCTATCATACCCGAAGGAATTTCAAAGTAAACATTTTTAGTAGGTTCAGTAGGTTGAGGACCAACTCTTTGCTCTACTGGTCAGGGTGAAGATACCCCGAACAAGCCCCTCAAAGGATTATGTTCCATAATAACAAGTGACAGTAAATTTCAGCACACTATATAATTTTTTTCTTACCAAAGGCGCTTCACTCCCCGGCAACGGCGCCAGAAAAGAGTCTTGAAGACCCACAAGTGTAGGGGATCTATCGTATTCCTTTCGATAAGTAAGAGTGTCGAACCCAACGAGGAGCAGAAGGAAATGATAGGCAGTTTTCAGTAAGGTATTCTCTGCAAGCACTGAAATTATCGGTAACAGATAGTTTTGTGATAAGGTAATTTGTAACGAGCAACAAGTAATAAAAGTAAATAAGGTGCAGCAAGATGTCCCAATCCTTTTTGTAGCAAAGGATAAGCCTGGACAAATTCTTATATGAAGGAAAACGCTCCCGAGGACACATGGGAATTATCGTCAAGCTAGTTTTCATCATGCTCATATGATTCACGTTCGTTACTTTGATAATTTGATATGTGGGTGGACCGGTGCTTGGGTATTGCCCTTTCTTGGACAAGCATCCCACTTATGATTAACCCCTCTTGCAAGCATCCACAACTGCAAAATAAGTATTAAGGTAAACCTAACCATAGCATGAAACATATGGATCCAAATCAGCCCCTTACGAAGCAACGCATAAACTAGGGTTTAAGCTTCTATCACTCTAGCAACCCATCATCTACTTATTACTTCCCAATGCCTTCCTCGAGGCCCAAACAATGGTGAAGTGTCATGTAGTCGACGTTCACATAACACCACTAGAGGAAAGACAACATACATCTCATCAAAATATCGAACGAATACCAAATTCACATGACTACTTATAGCAAGACTTCTCCCATGTCCTCAGGAACAAACGTAACTACTCACTAATCATATTCATGTTCAAAATCAGAGGGGTATTAATATGCATAAAGGATCTGAACATATGATCTTCCACCGAATAAACCAACTAGCATCAACTACAAGGAGTAATCAACACTACTAGCAACCTACAGGTACCAATCTGAGGCTTTGGGACAAAGATTGGATACAAGAGATGAACTAGGGTTTGAGAGGAGATGGTGCTGGTGAAGATGTTGATGGAGATTGACCCCCTCCCGATGAGAGGATCGTTGGTGATGACGATGGCGGTGATTTCCCCTTCCCGGAGGGAAGTTTCCCCGACAGAACAGCTCCGCCAGAGCCCTAGATTGGTTCCGCCAAGGTTCCACCTCGTGGCGGAGATGTTTCTTCCTGAAAGCTTGCTTATGATTTTTTTCCAGGGTAAAAGACTTCATATAGCAGAAGATGGGCACCGGAGGTATGCCAGGGGGCCCACGAGGAAGTGGGCGCGCCCAGGGGGTAGGGCATGCCCCCCACCCTCGTGGCCAGGGTGTGGGCCCCCTCTGGTTGATTCTTTCGCCAGTATTTTTATTAATTCCAAAACGTGCCTCCGTGAAGTTTCAGGACTTTTGGAGTTGTGCAGAATAGGTCTCTAATATTTGCTCCTTTTCCAGCCCAGAATTCCAGCTGCCAGCATTCTCCCTCTTCATGTAAACCTTGTAAAATAAGAGAGAATAGGCATAAGTATCGTGACATAACGTGTAATAATAGCCCATAATAAAATAAATATCGATATAAAATCATGATGCAAAATGGACGTATCAGGGTACCACAAGCCAAAGTTTGGGGTATGAGCCAAATATCAAAAGATTCGTTTGACCGCCACAAAGTGGCTTGCCTTAGGTGCGGCTTGAAACCATGCACAAATTCCCACACTCAACATGATATCCGGTCTAGATGCACAAAGGTAAAGCAAGGAGCCAATCATTGAGCGATATACCTTTTGATCCACCGCTCTACCATTAGGATCAATGTCAAGTTGGCATTTGGTGGGCATTGGAGTGGAAGCCGGCTTGACATCACTTAGCTTGAATCTCTTTAGCAAGTCTTGAGTGTATTTGTCTTGGTTGATGAAGGTTCCTTCTCTTCTTTGTTTGACTTCGAATCCGAGGAAGAACTTCAACTCTCCCATCGAAGACATCTTGAACTTAGAGGTCATGAGAGCGGCAAATTCCTCATTGAAAGCTTTGTTAGGGGAACCAAAGATAATATCATCAACATATAGTTGGCACACAAACAACTCCCCTTTGACCTTCTTAGTAAAAAAGAGTGGGGTCGATTTTCCCAACTTCAAATCCACGATCTTGCAACAACTCGGTAAGGTGGTCATACCATGCACGTGGGGCTTGTTTAAGGCCATAGAGTGCCTTATCGAGTTGATACACATGATCGGGGAAGTAGGGATCCTCGAACCCGGGGGGTTGTTTGACATACACCAACTCATTAATAGGACCATTAAGAAAAGCACTCTTCACATCCATTTGTTGCAACTTAAAGTTATGATGAGAAGCATAAGCAATCAACAAACGAATGGATTCAAGGCGAGCAACGAGAGCAAAGGTTTCACCGTAGTCGATACCCTCGACTTGGGAGTAGCCTTGTGCTACCAATCTTGCCTTGTTGCGAACGATGGTCCCATGAGCATCTTGATTGTTCTTGAATATCCACTTGGTTCCAATGACATTGTGGTTCCCCGTTGGCCTTGGCACCAATCTCCACACCTTGTTGTACTCGAAGTTCTTGAGTTCTTCATGCATGGCATTGAGCCAATCCGGATCTTCGAGCGCCTCATAGAACTTTTGGGGTTCAACACAAGAGACAAACGCGTGATGTTCACAATAGTTTGCCAATTGTCTACGAGTGCTTACCCCCTTTTGAATGCTTCCAAGCACATTCTTCATGAGATGACCCTTGGTAGAGAGCTTGGATGCAATCTTGGCGACACGATGCTCCAATTCCTCCTCGGGGGTGAGTTGAGGAGCGGAAACTTGATCATCTTGAGCGTCGTCTTGAGCTTGCTCATGATCTTGAGCTTGCTCTTGACCTCGAGCTTGCTCGGAGGGGCGATATTGACCTTGAGCATCACTTGGTGGTACACCACGATCTTGAGGTTGATCTTGCCCTTGATCTTGTTCATTTGGTTGAGGGCCTTCACCTTGTTCTTCGTAAGTGCGTGGGTCTTGGGTTGGTGATGGTTCCACTTGAGTGGAACATTGTCCTTCTCCTTCGGCCACAAGGGGTTCCTCAATGGGTAGGATATGACCAACACCCATTCTTCTTATGGCTTGGGGAGGAATTTCATCACATACATCACAAGTACCACTTTGCTCCACTTGGGAGCCGTTATTCTCAGCAAACTCCACGTTACACGTCTCCTCAATAAGTCCCGTGGACTTATTGAGAACACGATAAGCATGGGAGTTTGTAGCATAACCAACAAATATGCCCTCATGAGCTCTAGCCTCAAAGTTAGACAAACGAACACCTTTCTTGAGAATGAAACACTTACACTCGAACACCTGGAAGTAGTTGAGGTTGGGCTTGTTACCGGTGAGAATCTCATATGGAGTCTTTTTCAAGCCCTTGCGGAGGTAGAGCCGATTGGATGCATGACAAGCGGTGTTGATGGCTTCGGCCCAAAAGTTGTATGGAGACTTGTACTCCGCCATCATGTTCCTTGCCGCATCCATCAACGTCCGGTTCTTCCTCTCCGCAACACCATTTTGTTGAGGGGTGTACGGTGCGGAATATTGATGCTTGATCCCCTCATCACTAAGAAACTCATCCAAGGTGTAGTTCTTGAACTCGGTGCCGTTGTCACTTCTCATTGTCAAGATCTTTGCATTGTGTTGACGTTGGGCTTCATTTGCAAAGTCAATGATGGTTTGTTGGGTCTCCCTCTTCTTCTTGAAGAAATATACCCAAATGTATCTTGAATAGTCATCCACAATCCAAGCAATACTTTCTACCCCCCAAGACTATCAAAGGATGGAGGCCCAAAGAGATCCATGTGGAGGAGCTCCAAAGACCTCTTCGAGTAAATGATAGCCATGGGAGGGTGAGCCTTCTCATGTAGCTTTCCTTTGATACAAGCACTGCAAGCACGATCTTTAGCAAAACTAACATTTGTTAGTCCACGGACATGGTCCCCCTTGAGAAGACTTTGCAAAGATCTCATATTGACATGGGCTAAACGGCGATGCCAAAGCCATCCCACGTCAACTTTAGCCATTAGGCATGTCGCGGTCTTAGTGGGTCGCTCCGAAAAGTTAATCACATAGAGACCGTTCTCGACATGCCCAACAAAGGCTACTTTAAGAGTCTTGCAAAGAAAGTGGCAAATCCCATGAGTGCAAGTTGACGAACGGAAAGTAAATTGTATGCAAGGGACTCAACAAGCATGACCTTCTCGATCGTGAGATCATGAGAAATGACAACCTTGTCGAGTCTCAATACCTTAGAAGACGAGGCATCACCCCACTCGACATTGGTGGGCATATATAGATGGAATCTTGTGCACGTCCACCACCAAGTCCTTGCTTCCGGTCATATGATTTGTAGCTCCACTATCGAGCAACCATGATCCCCCACCGGAAGCAAACACCTACAAGAGATCAATGTTTGGTTTTAGGTACCCATTTTGTAATGGGTCCTTTGATGTTAGTGACAAGGGTCTTAGGAACCCAAATAGACCATTTAATGTACTCATAAGGAGAACCAACAAATTTGGCATAAGCATGCCCATCACTAGCACGGCACAACACATAAGAAGGGTTAAAGTCGCCGGCTTTATTGAAAGGGGTGGCATTGCCCTTCTTAACACCACCACCCTTCACATTGTTCTTCTTCTCCTTGGAAGCACCCTCTCCCTCCTTCACAAAAGTTTGCTTGAGAGGAGGTGGTCGTTTGGTCTTGTCATTCTTCTTCTTGTTCTTGGACACGGTTGCGAACCCAATCCCTTCCTTGGCCACAACTTCCTTTTGATTGCTCAAAAGGTTGTTGAGGTTCTTCTCACCTTGTATGCACGACACAAGGCCTTTCTCAAGTTGTTCCTTCAACTTTGCATTCTCCCCAACAAGATGAACATGCTCACAACAAGGGTTAGTAGCATTTGCATTATCAATTAAAACCATGTGAGAAAAAGTGGCTTTCTCCTTGGTTAGCTTCACTTGGAGTTGATCATCAGACTCCTTGAGGCAAGCATGAACACCTTTCAAGGCCTTGTGAGCCTTGTCAAGTATATCAAACTCCTCCTTGAGTCTAGCAAGATCAGCCCCAGTTTGGTTTTCTCGGAATAGCACTCGAGAAACAATAAGAGCATGATCAAGATCTTTCTTTAATTTAGCATGATCATCGTTGTATGACTCCTCAAGAGCCAAACGATGACCACACTCTTCCTCAAGAGCGTTAGAGAGATCCGATCTCATCGTCATAGTCACGACTATGCCCCTCCATCTTAGAGATGGTTTCTTCGTGAGCCTCAATCATGTCATTGGCTTCACCAAGTTGTTCCAAGAGAGCAACAAAGTGCTTCTTGGATTTAGCCTTGAGCTTACTCATAAAAGACTCAAATTCATTTTCCTCCCCATTAGACCCCTCATTTTCATCAATGCAATCCATCAAAGAAGGATTAGTAATGATAGTAGTTTTGATGTTGGGGGTTACCTTGTTGGTGGCTTTGGCAATGAGGCACTTGGCGATGATGTTCTCATTGGGTGAGTTGAAGAGAGACACCCTTGGAGTTGTCGCAATTTGCAATGGAGGCCATGGCAACCGACTCACCGTCTTCATCATCATCATCATCCTCATTGTACTCTTCTTGAGCCACCAAACCCTTGGGAGGAGTCTTCTTGGTGAAGTTGCTCTTGTTGGGGAAAGACTTGGCCTTGTCTTTTCGGATGATCTTGCCACCATTGTCTTCCCTCTTCTCATATGGGCATTCCGCAATAAAGTGGCTCACATTGCCACAATTATAGCAAGTCCTCACACGTTGCTTGCCCTTCGAGCCACTTGAGTTGTTCTTGTTGAAGTTGGGCCTTGTGTTCTTCTTGCTCCAAAATTGCCTTGAAGCGAGAGCCATGTGCTCATGATAAGCATACTTTGTATCTTCGGGGTTGCTCTCCTCTTCTTCCTCTTCACTCTTCTTACACACTCACTTTGGCCTTCAAAGCAAGGTTGGGCTTCTTAGCTCCTTGAGAACGCAACACCGCATTGTCGGCGGTCTTGTCCAAGATTCTCATTGCCACAAACTCATCCAACACTTCACTTGAGGACAAGGTGTGGAAGTCCGGCCTTTGACGGATGACGGAGGACATGGCCTTGTGGTAAGGCATCATGGACTTGAGGAACTTGCGCTTGATCCAATTGTCATCCGTATCCTTTCTCCCGTGATCTCATAGTAAGACCGCGAGAGTGGTTAGCCTCTGGTAGAGCTCACGGGGTTCTTCATCTTCATTCATTGCAAACTCATCGGCTTCATCTTGTACCACTTCATAGTTGGAACATTGAATGCTTGCGCTTCCCTTGTAAAGGGAGACAACATGGTGCCATGCTTCCTTGGCCATGGTGAAAGGTCGGAGATGTGCAAGATCTTCGGATGGAATTGCATCTTGGATGATGAAGAGAGCATTCTCGTTGAATTGATGATCCGCGGCTTCTCTAGGGGTGAAGTTGCTTGGATCATGCGAATAGAAACCTTGCTCAATGATTCTCCAAAGATTAGTATTAACATGATTTAAATGATGTTTAAAGCGATAAACCCAAGCGTCAAAATCCTCATTTTTCACAATCTTAGGAGGTGGGCCGGCATGATTTAAATGAGTGGAGGGTATGGGTCCTCCATAAGTAAGAGGAGGTTCCACATGGGAAAAGATGCCACTCCCATTTCTACCACTAGACAAAGGAACTTTCTCACTAGTAGCTTCCCCCTTGCTGGAGTTAGCATCCGTCACCTTGTTAGTGGGATCGACCACTTCCAACGGTGCGGTGGATAATTTGAGACCATCAAGAAAGTTCTTGAGCATGCCTTTGACCTCGGCCTTCATGGAAGTTTTCAATGTGTCCAAAGCCACATTGAACTCTTCGCGTGAGGCCGAGGTTTCCCCATCGGCCGTAGACGAGGACGGAATCACATCGGGGTGCTCCTCCTCACCGTCTACAGAGTCAACCATACTCTTCGGACAGCAAAGTCCTTAATAAAGAGATGAGGCTCTGATACCAATTGAAATGATCGATATAGTTGACTAGGGGGGTGAATAGGCAACTAACAATTTTTTAGCTTTTCTTTACCAACTTAAACTTTGCATCAAAGTAGGTTGTCTAGATGTGCAACTAGGAAAGCAACCTATATGATGCAACAACAACAAGCACACAAGCAAGCAAGGGATATAACACAAATAAGCTTGCACAAGTAAAGGCACGAGATAACCAAGAGTGGAGCCGGTGAAGACGAGGATGTGTTACCAAAGTTCCTTCCTTTTGAGGGGAAGTACGTCTTCGTTGGAGCGGTGTGGAGGCACAATGCTCCCCAAGAAGCCACTAGGGCCACCGTATTCTCCTCACGCCCTCACACAATGCGAGATGCCATGATTCCACTATTGGTGCCCTTGGAGGCGGCGACCGAACCTTTACAAACAAGGTTGGGGCAATCTCCACAACTTAATTGGAGGCTCCCAACAACACCATGAAGCTTCACCACAATGGAATATGGCTCCGCGGTGACCTCAACCGTCTAGGGTGCTCAAACACCCAAGAGTAACAAGATCCGCAAGGGATTAGTGGGGGGAATCAAATTTCTCTTGGTGGAAGTGTAGATCGGGGCCTTCTCAACCAATCCCTAAAGAATCAACAAGTTTGATTGGCTAGGGAGAGAGATCGGGCGAAAATGAAGCTTGGAGCAACAATGGATCTTGGGGTGAAAGAGGTGGTCAACTCGGAGAAGAAGACTCCCCTTATATAGTGAAAGAACAAATCCAACCATTACCCACCAACTCAGCCTGCGAAGCACGGTACTACCACACAGGAGACGCGGTACTACCGCTAGGGCACATGGTACTACCGCAAGGCAATGCGGTACTACTGCCCATGCAGCAGAATCCAAAGCAGCCCTGATGTGATGAAGCAGAGGGCGGTAGAACCACTGGCGCGGTACTACCGCTCCCCCTTGCGGTACTACCGCAAGGCAGGGATAGTCCAGATTTGGGAAGGCACGGACATATAAAAGTACATCTGTGGCAACTTCCGCTGAGTTGGGATCTGTGCAAAAATCCGACACGGTAGTACCGCAAGCCTGGAGCAGTACTACCGTGTAGGGCGCAGATGTAAAAAATTACATCCGCCCCTACTACCGCTTCTGTTGCTGTGCCAGGCCAGGACTCACGGTACTACCGCACTCATGGGGCGGTACTACCGCGTAGGGCGCGGATGTTAAAAATTACATCCGCCCCTACAGTCACACGAGCCGCTGAGCCTGGCCAGAGGCCACGGTACTACCGCCCCTGGGGAGCGGTACTACCGTGAGCACCTGCGGTACTACCGCAAGGGCCTGCGGTACTACCGCTCCGAAGGGCAGTACTACCGCATGCCGCAGAACAGGAACACAAGGAGTTCTTCATTTTGCAAAGACATGGAGAAACGGAGGATGCTCCAAAGAGCCAAAGAAAAGGTGGTGCAAAAGGAGTAGATGTGTACGTGATGATTCCACCCGAACCTTTCCAACGCGGACCTCCTCTTAATAGTACGGCTTTCCTACGACTCAAATCCACCGAAAAGAAACGTAGAGAAACGTCGTCTTCAATAAGCTCCGAGGGGCACCAAATCGTCTTGTGCCTAGTCATGATATGTCTGAAACGCTCAATGCACACGATTAGTCCGCAAAAGCATTGTCATCAATCACCAAAACAACTAAGGGATAAATATTCCCTTACACCTATTCACCCCCCTCTAGACAACCATATTGATCCTTTCAATTGGTATCAGAGCCTCATCTCTTTATTAAGGACTTTACCGTCCGAAGAGTATGGTTGACACGCAGATGAGGGGGAGGAGCACCCCGGTGTGAATCCATCCTTGTCTATGGCCGATGGGGGATCCTCGGTCTCTCGTGAGGAGTTCAATGCAGCTTTGGACACATTGAAAACCTCCTTGACGCCCGAAGTTAAAGGCGTGTTTAAGGAGTTTCTTGAAGGCCTTAAATTACCCACCGCACCGTTGGAAGTGGTTGATCTCGCTAACAATGTGGCGGATGCTAACTCCAAAAAGGGGGAAGCTAGTAGTGATCAAGTTCCTTTGCCTAGTGGTAGGAGTGGGAGTGGCATCTTTGCCCATGTTGAACCTCCCCTTACCTATGGAGGACCGGTTCCCTCCACACATATGAATCATGTTGGTCCTCCTCCTAAGCTTGTGAAAAATGAGGATTTTGTCGCTTGGGTGTATCTCTTTAAACATCATTTAAATCATAGTTCTACTAATCTTTGGAGAATTACTGAGCAAGGTTTCTACCCGCACGATCCAAGCAACTTCACTCCTAGAGAAGCCGCGAATCATCAATTTAACGAGTCCGCTCTCTTCATTCTCCAAGAAGCTATTTCTCCCGAAGATATTGCGCATCTCCGACCTTTCACCGTGGCCAAGGAAGAATGGGAGCATGTTGTTTCCTTGTACATGGGAAACGCAAGCATTCAACGCTCAAACTTTGAAGTGGTGCAAGATGAAGCCGATGAGTTTGCCATGATTGAAGATGAAGAACCTCGAGAGCTTTATCGAAGATTAACTACTCTCGCGGTCTCACTCCGAGATCATGGGAGCAAGGATACGGATGATAATTGGATCAAGCGCAGGTTTCTCAAGGCCATGATGCCTTACAATAAGGCCATGTCCTCCGTCATCCGTCAAAGGCCGGACTTCCACGCCTTGTCCTCAAGCGAAGTGTTGGATGAGTTTGTTGCAATGAGGATCTTGGACAAGACCGCCGACAATGCGGTGTTGCGTTCTCAACGATCAAACAAGCCCAACCTTCCTTTGAAGGCCAAGGCTAGTGCGGAAGAAGAGGATGAAGAGGAAGAAGAGGAGGGTTGCCCGGAAGACACCAAATATGCCTATCATGAGCACATGGCTCTTGCTTCACGGCAATTTTGGGGCAACAAGAAGAACACAAGGCCCAACTTCAACAAGAACAACTCAAGTGGCGCCAAGGGCAAGCAACGTGTGAGGACGTGCTATAACTGTGGTAGTGTGAGTCACTTTGTTGTGGATTGCCCTTACGAGAAGAGGGAAGACAATGGTGGCAAGCTTATCCAAAAAGACAAGGCCAAGTATTTCCCCAAGATGAACAACTTCACCAAGAAGACTCCTCCCAAGTGGTTGGTGGCACAAGAAGAGTACAATGATGATGATGATGGTGAGACGGTTTCCATGGCCTCCGTTGCCATTGCAACAACTCCACGGGTGTCCCTCTTCAATTCACCCAACGAGAACATCACCGCCAAGTGCCTCATGGCTAAAGCCACCAACAAGGTAACCCCCAACATCAAGTCTACCATCACTACTAATACTTCCTTGATGGATTGCATTGATGAAAGTGAGGGGGCGAAGGAGGAGGAGAATGAATTTGAGTCTTTCATGAGTAAGCTCAAAGGTAAAACCAAGAAGCACTTCGTTGCTCTCTTGGAACAACTTGGTGAAGCCAATGACATGATCAAGGCTCACGAAGAGACCATCTCTAAGATGAAGGGTATAGTCGTGACTATGCCGATGAGATATCGGATCTCTCTAATGCGCTTGAGGAAGAGCGTGGTCATCATTTGGCTCTTGAGGAGTCACACAACGATGATCATGCTAAATTAAAGAAAGATCTTGATCATGCTCTTGTTGTCTCTAGTGTGCTCAAATCCGAGAAGGCCAAACTTAGGGTTGACCATGCTAGACTCAAGGAGGAGTTTGATCTACTTGAAAAGGCTCAGAAGGACTTGAAGAGTGTTCATGCTAGCCTCAAAGAGTCTCATGATCAACTCTAAGTGAAGCTAACCAAGGAGAAAGCCACATTTCCTCATATGGTTTTAATTGATAATGCAAATGCTACCAGATCGTGTTGTGAGCATGTGCATCTTGTGGAGGAGAATGCCAAGTTGAAGGAGCAACTTGAGAAAGGCCTTGTGTCTTGCATACAAGGTGAGAAGAACCTCAATGATCTTTTGAGCAATCAAAAGGAAGTTGTGGGCAAGGAGGGGATTGGGTTTGCACCCAAGTCCAAGAAGAAGAAGAAGAAGAATGACAATACCAAACAACCTCCTCCTCTCAAGAAAATGTTTGTGAAGGAGGGAGAGGGTACTCCTAAGGAGAAGAAGAACAATGCGAAGGGTGGTGGTGTCAAGAAGGGCAATGCCACTCCTTCCAACAAAGCCGGCAACTTTAACCTTCTTATGTGTTATACCGTGCTAGTGATGGGCATGTTTATGCCAAATTTGTTGGTTCTTCTTATGAGTACATTGAATGGTATATTTGGGTTCCTAAGACCCTTGATGCTAACATCAAAGGACCCATTACAAAGTGGGTACCTAAAACCAAGCATTGATCTCTTGTAGGTGTTTGCTTCCGATGGGGGATCAGGGTTGCTCGATAGTGGAGCCACAAATCATATGACCGGAAGCAAGGACTTGGTGGTGGACGTGCACAAGGTTTCATCTATGCCCACCAATGTCGAATGGGGTGATGCCTCATCCTCTAAGGTATTGGGTCTTGGCAAGGTTGTCATTTCTCATGATCTCACGCTCGAGAAAGTCATGCTTGTTGAGTCCCTTGCATACAACTTACTTTTCGTTCGTCAACTTGCACTCATGGGCTTTGCCACTTACTTTAATATTGATTCCATGGCCCTCTTGTGGAGCAAGACTCTTAAAGTAGCCTTTGTTGGGCATGTCGAGAACGGTCTTTATGTGATTAACTTTTCGAAGCGACCCACTAAGACAGCGACATGCCTAATGGCCAAAGTTGATGTGGGATGGCTTTGGCATGTCGTTTAGCCCACGTCAATATGATATCTTTGCAAAGTCTTCTCAAGGGGGACCATGTCCATGGACTAACAAATGTTAGTTTTTCCAAAGATCATGCTTGCAGTGCTTGTATCGAAGGAAAGCTACATGAGAAGGCTCACCCTCCCACGACTATCATCTACTCGACGAGGCCTTTGGAGATCCTTCACATGGATCTCTTTGGGCCTCCATCCTTTGATAGTCTTGGGGGGAGAAAGTATTGCTTGGTGATTGTAGATGATTATTCAAGATACACTTGGGTGTATTTCTTCAAGAGGAAGAGTGAGACCCAACAAACCGTCATCGACTTTGCAAATGAAGCTCAACGTCAACACAATGCAAAGATTTTGATGATAAGAAGTGACAACGGCACCGAGTTCAAGAACTAGACCTTGGATGAGTTTCTTAGTGATGAGGGGATCAAGCATCAATATTCCGCACCTTTCAACCCTCAAAAAAATGGTGTAGCAGAGAGGAAGAACCGGACATTGATGGATGTGGCAAGGCCCATGATGGCGGAGTTCAAGTCTCCGTACAACTTTTGGACCGAAGCCATCAACACTGCTTTTCATGCATCCAATCGACTCTATCTCTGCAAAGGCTTGAACAAGACTCCATATGAGATACTTACCGGCAACAAGCCCAACCCCAAGTAATTCCGGGTGTTCGATTTTAAGTGTTTCATTCTCAAGAAACGTGTTTGTTTGTCTAAATTTGAGGCTAGAGCTCATGAGGGCATATTTGTTGGTTATGCTACAAACTCTCATGCTTACCGTGTCCTCAACAAGTCCACATGACTCATTGAGGAGACGTGTAACGTGGAGTTTGATGAGAATAACGGCTCCCAAGTGGAGCAAAGTGGTACTTGTGATGTAGGTGATGAAATTCCTCCCCAAGCCATAATAAGAATGGGTGTTGGCCATATCCTACCCATTGAGGAACCCCTTGTGGCCGAAGGAGAAGGACAATGTTCCACTCAAGTGGAACCATCACCAATCCGAGACCCACACACTTCCGAAGAACAAAGTGAAGGCCCTCAACCAAATGAACAAGATCAAGGGCAAGATCAACCTCAAGATGGTGGTGATCCACCAAGTGATGCCCAAGGTCAAGTTCTTGCTACCGAGCAAGTTCAAGATCAAGAGCAATCTCAAGATCAAGACCAGGCTCAAGACGACGCTCATGATGATCAAGTTACCGCTCCTCAACTCTCTCTTGAGGAGCAATTGGAGCGTCGTGCCGCCAAGATTGCTTCCAAGCTTGCTACCAAAGAGCATCTCATGAAGAATGTGCTTGGAAGCTTAAGAAAGGGGGTAAGCACTCGTAGACAATTAGCAAACTACTGTGAACATCATGCGTTTGTTTCTTGTGTTAAACACCAAAAGGTCTATGAGGCGCTCGAGGATCCGGATTGGCTTAATGCCATGCATGAAGAAATCAACAACTTTGAGCGCAACAAGGTGCGGAGATTGGTGCCAAGGCCAAAGGCGAACCATAATGTCATTGGAACCAAATGGATCTTCAAGAACATGCAAGATGCTCACGGGATTGTCATTTGCAACAAGGCTCGTTTGGTGGCACAAGGCTACTCCCAAGTTGAGGGTATTGACTACGGTGAAACCTTTGCTCCCGTTGCTCGCCTTGAATCTATTCGTTTGTTGCTTGCTTATGCTTCTCATCATAACTTCAAGTTGCAACAAATGGATGTGAAGAGTGCTGTTCTTAATGGTCCTCTTAATGAGTTAGTGTATGTCAAACAACCCCCGGGGTTTTAGGATCCCAAGTTCCGCAACCATGTGTACCAACTCGATAAGGTGCTCTATGGCCTTAAACAAGCCCCACATGCGTGGTATGATCACCTTACCGAGTTGTTGCAAGATCGTGCGTTTGAAATTGGGTAAATCGACCCCCACTCTTTTTACTAAGAAGGTCAAAGGGGAGTTGTTTGTATGCCAACTATATGTTGATGATATTATCTTTGGTTCTCCTAACAAAGCTTTCAATGAGGCTTTTGTCGCACTCATGACTGCGTAGTTTGAGATGTCCATGATGGGAGAGCTGAAGTTCTTTCTTGGGTTTGAAGTCAAACAAAGAAGAGAAGGAATCTTCATCAACCAAGCCAAATATACTCAAGACATGCTCAAGAGATTCAAGCTGAGTGATGTTAAGCCGGCTTCTACACCAATGCCTACCAAATGCCAACTTTACATTGATCCCAATGGTAAAGCGGTGGATCAAAAGGTATATCGTTCTATGATTGGCTCCTTGCTTTACCTTTGTGCATCTAGACCGGATATCATGTTGAGTGTGGGAATTTGTGCACAGTTTCAAGCCTCACCTAAGGAAAACCACTTTGTGGTGGTCAAGCGAATCTTTCGATATTTGGCTCATACCCCAAACTTTGGCTTATGGTACCCTAGAGGAGCGAACTTCAATCTCATGGGATTTTTGGATTCGGATTGGGCGGGAGACAAAGTGTATAGAAAGTCAACTTCCGGAGGGTGCCAATTTCTTGGTTGCTCTTTGGTAAGTTGGTCTTCCAATAAGCAAAGTTGTGTGTCTCTCTCCTCCACCGAAGACGAGTATGTGGCCGTAGGTAGTTGTTGTGCTCAACTTCTATGGATGAGGCAAACTTTAAAGGATTACGGTGTCATTTGTGACAAAGTGCCTCTTTGGTGTGACAATGAAAGTGCCATCAAGATTTCTCTCAAGCCGGTGCAACACTTCAAGACGAAGCATATTGAGATTTGGTATCACTTCATCCGGGATCACATTAGGCGAGGGGAGATTGATCTTAACTATGTCAACACTCATGATAACCTTGTAGATATTTTCACGAAGCCTTTGGATGAAGCAAGATTTCGCGAGTTAAGGCATGAGCTAAATATCATCGATTTGGTATCACTTTATCATGTTATCTTGTTTAGGTGTAGGCATGGACATAGGGGGTGTTGTTCTCTCAATGAACTCTCCCTCCCCCCATTATGCATAAATTGATCCTATTTCACATTCGCTATTTATGATGGCACTTGTGCTTCAAAGACGAGTTTTGGTCATGGGCCCAAGGATAATTCTTCGCGGTGCCATACCAATTGACTCAAACATAGGTGGCTCCGTCCACCACCCTCTCTTCTTGAGAGGTTTTGGTTCGATGTTTGGTCCTTGTTTTCTCCTTGCTTTCCTTTTGGACCTTGTTCGTGGTTAAGTTGCTGCTCTTGTGCTCTCTCTTGTGTGTATTTTTGCTTGAACCTCTTTGATTTTTCTTCGTGCCTTCGTGTCTTCCAAATTTCCATAGCTTGTTTGTATTGCAAAGGCCTTTTTATTTCTCTCTTGCCAAAAAACTGCACTTTCTTGGGCATGCGGTACTACCGTGACATGCCACGGTACTACCGCTGAAGGTGGGTGGCTCCTGTGCATGCACAGCTGTGACCACGGCATGATACTACCGCCTCCAGCGCGGCAGTAGTTTTTTACTGCCACTATAAGAGCAGTACTACCGCCCAAAGTGTGGTACTACCGCCCGGGCTGTACTACCGCGATGACCTGCGGTACTACCGTGCTGTCCAGACCGCGTGGGGGTTAAGCGCGGGCAGTGGGAGTTCCAACTCCCCCATACCCATTCATCCCTTCCCCTCACATCTCTCTCTCTCCTACCCAAGAACGGCGCCGGAGGACCTCGTCGGATCTCCATCTCCGGCCACTCTCCTCTCATTTCAACCGGTGGGATCGTTCCCCACCTCGCCCTCTTACCATGGACCCCGGTATCTCCCCTAGTCCTTCTCTCTTTGCCTATCTATTTTTCATCTAGGTTTTGGGGGGAATATGAGTTGGTCTTGTGATTTTTGGATAAATCCTTGCAAGAGGAGATTGTTGGAGAGTGCTTGTGCAGTAGATATGCTATTTGGTGTGATACAACAACGTAGTTTTGATCAACGGTAGTACCGATTTAACTTTCCAGATGTTCTGAGATCCGTTAGTGTGAGATCCGCCCCGTGCGGTACTACCGCTCCGCCTGGAGCAGTACTACCGCCCGGTGCGCTGATGTAAAATTTTACTTCCGCCCTGAGTGCGGTACTACCGCGCCGACCCGGCGCGGTACTACCGCAGTCAGAGCAGTAGTAAAATTTTACTTCCGCGCCCAGTTACAGTACTACCACTTGACTTAAAATTATTTTGTTTTGTCTCATCCAATCTCATTTCTATTTGTTTCGTTTATTGGCTTTGGTCTTTGCAATAATCCTTCTCGCCCTTCTCGTGAGTTTGCGCTGTGTGTCATAGGTGGTGGCTCCGGTTCCGTTGCCAGGCGCTCGAATCCTATCCGTGATACAAACTCAAAGCGTCTTTGCAACCAAGAAGTTCCTGAGGGGTCCAATGCCCCGGCACGCAATTTCAAGACAACCGCCACCAAGATCAAGGAGCCAGTTGTCAGCTTGGAAGACATGCCTCAAGCAGAGTTCCAGCTTTGAAGGAAGCTCAACCCCTACATCAAGCCTCGGGAAAACATAAGGGGCAATGACTTGTTTTGGACCAAGCAACAAAATCTCATCTACCTAGATGTGATCAAGGCCAAGCAGAACATCTATGTACCCGTTCAGTGGATTACACGGAGCATATGAGGAAGAACCAGGCATATTTTGGTGAGCCTCTGGATTTGGTGGAGCAGTTTGGTATCGAGGAGATCATCACGTTCCACCTTTGACTATGACCCGGAGATTGTGGCTCAGTTTTTTGCTTCTGTCCACTTCCACTCGGATGTGAAGTGGAGCATGAATTGAATGACAAATGGAAAGAAGATGACTACTGAGTGGAAGTAGTTCATGGATCTGTTGCACGTTCGTGATGAGGGGCTAGATGAGCCCGTTGGTATCCGCCCGCATGCCAACCCAGAGTCTTCTTCCAAGAACAAGCCTCAACCATACCTGGTTGAGAAGATTTTACCAAATGGCAAGAAGTCTTATGTGCTGAACCCATTTCTCGACATCATGCACCGGATCTTTCGCAACTCTCTCTTTCCTCGCATGGGCGACAAGGACAAGGTGCATTCATATCTTGTGGAGATGATGCTTATTTGTGAGTAGGTGCGTCTTCAACAATCTGGACCACTTGATGTCTCTCACATTATGTGGTGTGAGATTCGGTCTGCTGTGTTCCATCATAAGGTTCCCATCTATGGACCCTATTTGCACTTCTTGATTTAGAAGACTTGGGAGAAGCTCTTTCCGGGTGAGGAGTTTCATGCTCCCAACTGGTTTTGCCATGAGCCCATTAAGCTGCGACAGAAGAACAAGTGAGCTAACACCACTACCCGGGCTGAAGCAGAGGCTGCCCTCATGGATGTTAATGAAGATGAGATTGCAGAGGAAGAGGAGGAGGAGACTTCTGAGGAGTATGACCCTCCCTCCGCTGAGCCATCGTGGGCTTCGAAGCACAAGGACAAGGTGAAGCCTCTGTTCTGCATGCAGGCCAAGGGGCAGTACAAGGCTCACGTTGCTTAGAAGGAGAGTCGCTAGCGCAACAAGCAGATTTTAAGGAAGCTTGGCGAGCACGTCTCGAGTGGGTCTGAGAAGACCATCACACCTGAGGCTGCATGGATGAAGAAGAAGGGCTATCGGTGGGTTGAGTCAGATGAGGAGTCCATTCCTGCTGCTTCAGAGGAGGAAACTGTTGGGTGATCACTTCAGTGGGAGCTACCACCTGTGTCTTAGGTGCCCTCTCTGCCTTTTTGGTGTCTCGATGCCAAAGGGGGAGAGAGTGTAGGATTTGCGAGTACTTTGTTTTGTCTCTTTGCTTTCGTTGAACCTTCGTCGTTGCTTTGGTTTGTGTTATTTGCGTGTGAGACCAAGAGACTTATTCTATCATATGGTGTGAGACATATGCCATCACTCTTATCATTTTTATTGTCAAGTATGATTAGTAGCTTGTGAGTTTATTTTGTCTTGTGCCCTTATCTTCATGCTCACTTGCTATACCTTGCTTCCATGCTTAGTGTCACTTATCTTGTTGCAAGGATTGCCTTATCTATAAAATATAGGGGGGGTGTTGATCCTAGTGTGTGTATTTTGCAGTCCAAAGCATATCTATAGAATGCACATATCTAGGGGGAGCCTGTCTATATTTTATAGATTTTGGGTTTGCTTATGCTCATTATATATCTCTATGTGCAAATCCCGTATTGTCATCAATCCACCAAAAAGGGGGAGATTGTAAGGGCATATTTCTCCCTAAGTGGTTTTGGTGATTGATGACAATGCATTTGCGGACTAATCATGTGCATTGAGCATTTCAGATATCTCATGTCTAGGCACAAGACGATTCAGTGCCCCTTGGAGCCTATCGAAGACGGCTGTTCTCTACGTTTCTTTTCGGTGGATTTGAGTCGTAGGAAAGCCGTACTATTAAGAGGGGGTCCGCTTCAGAAAGGTTAGGGTGGAATCAACACGTACACATCTGTTCCTTTGCACCACCTTTCCTTCGCTTCGATGGAGCACCGTCCGTTTATCCATGTCTCTGGGATATAAAGGCTACCAAATGCGAAAGCCTCTGTGGCGTGTGGTAGTACTGCTCAAGGGAGCGGTAGTACCACAGGGTCCAGCGGTAGTACCGCTCCTGGTGAGCGGTAGTACCACTGCCTCCAGCCCTGAAGCTAATGTATGCGGAAGTAGGCGCAAACGTAATTTTTTACATCCGCCCTTACGCGGTAGTACCGCGACGGCTGTCCGGTACTACCGTGCCGGACTTTTGCACTGTTCCAACCTCAGCGGAAGTTGCTACGAAAGTAATTTATTACTTCCGTGCATTTCCAGTGCCAGTTGATACCTGCCTTATGGTAGTACCGTAGGGGCGTGTGGTAGTACGCTCCGGCGGTTCTACCGCTCGTTGCCCTATGCAACAGGTGTTGGAAATATGCCCTAGAGGCAATAATAAATTGGTTATTATTATATTTCCTTGTTCATGATAATCGTTTATTATCCATGATAGAATTGTATTGATAGGAAACTCAAATACATGTGTGGATACATAGACAACACCATGTCCCTAGTAAGCCTCTAGTTGACTAGCTCGTTGATCAATAGATGGTTACGGTTTCCTGACCATGGACATTGGATGTCGTTGATAACGGGATCACATCATTAGGAGAATGATGTGATGGACAAGACCCAATCCTAAGCCTAGCACAAGATCGTGTAGTTCGTTTGCTAAGAGCTTTTCTAATGTCAAGTATCATTTCCTTAGACCATGAGATTGTGCAACTCCCGGATACCGTAGGAATGCTTTGGGTGTACCAAACGTCACAACGTAACTGGGTGGCTATAAAGGTGCACTACAGGTATCTCCGAAAGTGTCTGTTGGGTTGGCACAAATCGAGACTGGGATTTGTCACTCCGTGTAAACGGAGAGGTATCTCTGGGCCCACTCGATAGGACATCATCATAATGTGCACAATGTGACCAAGGAGTTGATCACGGGATGATGTGTTACGGAACGAGTAAAGAGACTTGCCGGTAACGAGATTGAACAAGGTATCGGGATACCGACGATCGAATCTCGGGCAAGTAACATACCGATAGACAAAGGGAATTGTATACGGGATTGATTGAATCCCCGACATCGTGGTTCATCCGATGAGATCATCATGGAACATGTGGGAGCCAACATGGGTATCCAGATCCCGCTGTTGGTTATTGACCGGAGAACGTCTCGGTCATGTCTGCATGGTTCCCGAACCCGTAGGGTCTACACACTTAAGGTTCGATGACGCTAGGGTTATAGGGAATAGATATACGTGGTTACCGAATGTTGTTCGGAGTCCCGGATGAGATCCCGGATGTCACGAGGAGTTCCGGAATGGTCCGGAGGTAAATATTTATATATGGGAAGTCCTGTTTTGGTCACCGGAAAAGTTTCGGGTGATATCGGTAACGTACCGAGACCACCGGGAGGGTCCCGGGGGTCCACCAGGTGGGGCCACCGGCCCCAGAGGGCTGCGTGGGCCAAGTGTGGGAAGGGACCAGCCCCTAGGTGGGATGGTGCACCTCCCACAAGGGGCCCAGGGTGCAGGAAGGGGGGAAGGGGGAAACCCTAGGTTCAGATGGGCCTAAGGCCCACCTAGTGGTGCGCCCCCTCTCTGCCCCCCTTGGCCACCCCCCAAGTCCCATCTAGGGCTGGCCGCACCCCTTGGGGGGGGAACCCTAGATGGGGGCTCAGCCCCTCCCCCTCCCCTATAAATAGTGGGGGTTTTGGGGCTGCCATACACATGAGAACATCTCTCTCTTGGCGCTGCCCTACCCCTCTCCCTCCTCCTCTCCCGCGGTGCTTAGCGAAGCCCTGCAGGATTGCCACGCTCCTCCATCACCACCACGCCGTCGTGCTGCTGCTGGACGGAGTCTTCCCCAACCTCTCCCTCTCTCCTTGCTGGATCAAGGCGTGGGAGACGTCACCGGGCTGCACGTGTGTTGAACGCGGAGGCGCCGTGGTTCGGCGCTTAGATCGGAATCAACCGCGATCTGAATCGCTACGAGTACGACTCCTTCATCCGTGTTCTTGCAACGCTTCCGCATTGCCATCTACAAGGGTATGTAGATGCAGTCCCCTTCCCCTCGTTGCTAGATTACTCCATAGATTGATCTTGGTGATGCGTAGAAAATTTTGAATTTCCGCTACGTTCCCCAACAGTGGCATCATGAGCTAGGTCTATGCGTAGTTTCTATGCACGAGTAGAACACTAAGTAGTTGTGGGCGTCGATGTTGTCAATTTTCTTGCCGTTACTAGTCTTATGTTGATTCGGCGGCATCGTGGGATGAAGCGGCCCGGACCGACCTTACACGTACTCTTACGTGAGACAGGTTCCACCAACTGACATGCACTAGTTGCATAAGGTGGCTAGCGGGTGTCTGTCTCTCCCACTTTAGTCGGATCGGATTCGATGAAAAGGGTCCTTATGAAGGGTAAATAGAAATTGGCATATCACGTTGTGGCTTTTGCGTAGGTAAGAAACGTTCTTGCTAGAATCCCATAGCAGCCACGTAAAACATGCAACAACAATTAGAGGACGTCTAACTTGTTTTTGCAGGGTATGCTATGTGATGTGATATGGCCAAAAGGATGTGATGAATGATATATGTGATGTATGAGATTGATCATGTTCTTGTAATAGGAATCACGACTTGCATGTCGATGAGTATGACAACCGGCAGGAGCCATAGGAGTTGTCTTAATTTATTGTATGACATGCGCGTCAATGAAAACGCCATGTAATTACTTTACTTTATTGCTAACCGTTAGCCATAGTAGTAGAAGTAATAGTTGGCGAGACAACTTCATGAAGACACAATGATGGAGATCATGGTGTCATGCCGGTGACGAAGGTGATCATGCCGCGCCTCGAAGATGGAGATCAAAGGCGCAGGATGATATTGGCCATATCACGTCACTTTATGATTTGCATGTGATGTTTGTCATGTTTACATCTTATTTGCTTAGAACGACGGTAGCATAAATAAGATGATCCCTCACTAAAATTTCAAGAGACTTGTTCCCCCTAACTGTGCACCGTTGCGAAGGTTCGTTGTTTCGAAGCACCACGTGATGATCGGGTGTGATAGATTCTAACGTTCGAATACAACGGGTGTTGACGAGCCTAGCATGTACAGACATGGCCTCAGAACACATGTGAAACACTTAGGTTGACTTGACGAGCCTAGCATGTACAGACATGGCCTTGGAACACAAGAGACCGAAAGGTCGAACATGAGTCGTATAGCAGATACGATCAACATGGAGATGTTCACCGATGATGACTAGTCCGTCTCACGTGATGATCGGACACGGCCTAGTTTGACTCGGATCATGTATCACTTAGATGACTAGAGGGATGTCTATCTGAGTGGGAGTTCATTAAATAATCAGATGAACTTAATTATTATGAACATAGTCAAAAGGTCTTTGCAAATTATGTCATAGCTTACGCTTTAGTTCTACTGTTTAAGACATGTTCCTAGAGAAAAATTTAGTTGAAAGTTGATAGTAGCAATTATGCGGACTGGGTCCGTGAACTGAGGATTGTCCTCATTGCTGCACAGAAGGCTTATGTCCTTAATGCACCGCTCGGTGTGCTGAACCTCAGCGTCGTCTGTAGATGTTGCGAAACATCTGACATACACGTTTTGATGACTACGTGATAGTTCAGTGCGTAATGCTAACGGTTTAGAATTGTGGCACCAAAGACGTTTTTGAAACGTCGCAGAACATATGAGATGTTCCGAAGACTGAAATTGGGATTTCAAACTAGTGCCCACGTCAAGAGGTATGAGACCTCTGACAAGTTTCTTAAGCCTGCAAACTAAGGGAGAAAAGCTCAATCGTTGAGCATGTGCTCAGATTGTCTGAGTACCACAATCGCTTGAATCGAGTGGGAGTTAATCTTCCAGATGAGACAGTGATGGTTCTCCATAGTCACTGCCACCAAGCTATTAGAGCTTCGTGATGAACTATAACATATCAGGGATAGACATGAAGATCCTTGAGTAACTCGCGATGTTTGACACCGCGAAAGTAGAAATCAAGAAGGAGCATCAATTGTTGATGGTTAGTAAAACCACTAGTTTCTAGAAGGGCAAGGGCAAAAGGGATACTTCATGAAACAGCAAATCATTTGCTGCTCTAGTAAAGAATCCCAAGGTTGAGCCCAAACCCGAGACTAAGTGCTTGTGTAATGAGGGGAACGGTCACTGAAGCAGTACTACCCTAGATACTTGGTAGATGAGAAGGCAGGCAAGGTCGACAGAAGTATATTGGATATACATTATATGAATGTGTACTTTACTAGTACTCCTAGCAGCACCAGGGTATTAGATACCGGTTCGGTTGCTAAGTGTTAGTAACTCGAAATAAAAGCTACGGAATAAATGGAGACTAGCTAAAGGTGAGATGACGATGTGTGTTGGAAGTGTTTTCAAGGTTGATGTGATCAAGCATCGCATGCTCCCTCTACCATCGAGATTGGTGTTTGCATTGAGCATAAACGTGATTGGATTATGTTTATCGCAATACGGTTATTCATTTAAGGAGAATAATGGTTACTCTGTTTATTTGAATAATACCTTCAATGGTCTTGCACCTAAAATGAATCTCGATCGCAGTGATACATATGTTCGTGCCAAAAGATATAAAATAGTAATGATAGTACCACATACTTGTGGCACTGCCATTTGAGTCATATTGGTATAGAACGCATGAAGAAGCTCCATGTAGATGGATCTTTGGACTCACTCGTTTTTGAAAAGATTGAGACATGCGAACCATGTCTATTGGTATATATGCATGAAGAAACTCCATGCAGATGGATCGTTTGGACTCACTTGATTTTGAATCACTTGAGACATGCAAATCATACCACATGGGCAAGATGACTGAAAGGCCTCATTTTCAGTAAGATGGAACAAGAGAGCAACTTGTTGGAAGTAATACATTTTGATGTATGTAGTCCAATGAGTGCTGAGGCATGCAGTGGATATCGTTATGTTCTTACTTCACAGATGATTTGAGTAGATGCTGAGTGTATTTACTTGATGAAGCACAAGTCTGAATCACTGAAAGGTTCAAGTAATTTCAGAGTGAAGTTGAAGATTGTCGTGACAAGAGGATAAAATGTCTGTGATATGATCATAGAGATGAGTATCTGAGTTACGAGTTTGGCACACAATTAAGACATTGTGGAAAGTTTTTCACAATTAATACCGCCTGGAACACCACAGTGTGATGGTGTGTCCGAACATCATAACTGCACCCTATTGGATATGGTGCATACCATGATGTCTCTTATCGAATTACCACTATCGTTTATGGGTTAGGCATTAGAGATAACCGCATTCACTTTAAAAGGGGGCACCACGCAATTCCGTTGAGACGACACCATTTAGAGAAACCTAAGTTGTCATTTCTTAAAAGTTTGGGGCTGCGATGCTTATGTGAAAAAGTTTCAGGCTGATAAGCTCGAACCCAAAGCGGATAAATGCATCTTCATAGAACACCCAAAACGGTTGGGTATACCTCCTATTTCAGATCTGGAAGCAAAAGTGATTGTTTCTAGAAACGGGTCCTTTCTCGAGGAAAAGTTTCTCTCGAAAGAATTGAGTGGGAGGATGGTGGAGACTTGATAAGTTTATTGAATCGTCACTTCAACTAGTGTGTAGCAGGGCACAGGAAGTTGTTCCTGTGGCACCTACACCAATTGAAGTGGAAGCTTATGATAGTGATCATGAAACTTCGGATCAAGTCACTACCAAACCTCGTAGGACGACGAGGATGCGTGCTACTTCAGAGTGGTACGTGATCCTGTCTTAGATATCATGTGGTTAGACAATACTGAACCTACGAGCTATGGAGAAGCGATGGTGGGCCCATATTCCGACAAATGGTTAGAAGCCATGAAATCCGATATAGGATCCATGTATCAGAACAAAGCATGGACTTTGGTGAACTTGCCCGATGATCGGCAAGCCATTGAGATAAATGGATCTTTAAGAAGAAGACGGACATGGACGGTAATGTTACCGTCTATGAAGCTCGACTTGTGGCAAAGAGTATTTTCACAAGTTCAAGGAGTTGACTACGATGAGATTTTCTCATCCGTAGCGATGCTTAAGTCCGTCGGAATCATGTTAGCATTAGCTGCATTTATGAAATCTGGCAGATGGATGTCATAAACAAGTTTCCTTACCAGTTTTCGTAAGGAAAGGTTGTATGCGATACAATCAGAAAGGTTTTGTCGATCCTAAGGATGCTAAAAGGTGTGCTAGCTCCAGCGATCCTTCCATGGACTAGAGCAAGCATCTCGGAGTCAGAATGTACGCTTTGATGGAGTGATCAAAGTTTTTGGGTTTATACAAAGTTTGTTAGAAACTTGTATTTACAATAAAGTGAGTGGGAGCGCTACAACATTTCTGATAAGTATATGTGAATGACATATTGTTGATCCGAAATGATGTAAAATTTCTGGAAAGCATAAAGGATTGTTTGAAAGGAGTTTTTCAAAGGAAGACCTGGATAAAGCTGCTTACATATTGGGCATCAAGATCTATAGAGATAGATCAAGACGCCTGATGATACTTTCAAAGAACGCACACCTTGACATGATTTTGAAAGAGTTCAAAATAGATCAGCAAAGAAGGAGTTCTTGGCTGTGTTACAAGGTGTGAGTATTGAGTAAGACTCAAGACCTGACCACAGCAGAAGAGAGAGAAAGGACGAAGGTCGTCCCCTATGCTTTAGACGTAGGCTCTACAGTATGCTATGCTGTGTACCGCACATGAAGTGTGCCTTGCCATGAGTTAGTCAAGGGGTACAATAGTGATCCGGGAATGGATCACATGACAGCGGTCGAACTTATCCTTAGTATCTAGTGGACTAAGGAATTTTCTCGATTATGGAGGTGGAAAGGAGTTCGTCGTAAAGGGTTACGTCGATGCAAACTTTGACACTAATCCGGATGACTCTGAGTAGTAAACCGGATTCGTATAGTAGAGCAGTTATTTGAAATGGCTCCAAGTAGCGCGTGGTAGCATCCACAAGATGACATAGATATTCGTAAAGCACACACGGATCTGAAAGGTTCAGACCCGTTGACTAATAACCTCTCTCACAAGCATAACATGATCAAACCAGAACTCATTGAGTGTTAATCACATAGTGATGTGAACTAGATTGTTGACTCTAGTAAACTCTTTGGATGTTGGTCACATGGTGATGTGACCTGTGAGTATTAATCACATGGTGATGTGAACTAGATTATTGACTCTAGTGCAAGTGGGAGACTGTTGGAAATATGCCCTAGAGGCAATAATAAATTGGTTATTATTATATTTCCTTGTTCATGATAATCGTTTATTATCCATGCTAGAATTGTATTGATAGGAAACTCAAATACATGTGTGGATACATAGACAACACCATGTCCCTAGTAAGCCTCTAGTTGACTAGCTCGTTGATCAATAGATGGTTACGGTTTCCTGAGCATGGACATTGGATGTCGTTGATAACGGGATCACATCATTAGGAGAATGATGTGATGGACAAGACCCAATCCTAAGCCTAGCACAAGATCGTGTAGTTCGTTTGCTAAGAGCTTTTGTAATGTCAAGTATCATTTCCTTAGACCATGAGATTGTGCAACTCCCGGATACCGTAGGAATGCTTTGGGTGTACCAAACGTCACAACGTAACTGGGTGGCTATAAAGGTGCACTACAGGTATCTCCGAAAGTGTCTGTTGGGTTGGCACGAATCGAGACTGGGATTTGTCACTCCGTGTAAACGGAGAGGTATCTCTGGGCCCACTCGGTAGGACATCATCATAATGTGAACAATGTGACCAAGGAGTTGATCACGGGATGATGTGTTACGGAACGAGTAAAGAGACTTGCCGGTAACGAGATTGAACAAGGTATCGGGATACCGACGATCGAATCTCGGGCAAGTAACATACCGATAGACAAAGGGAATTGTATACGGGATTGATTGAATCCCCGACATCGTGGTTCATCCGATGAGATCATCGTGGAACATGTGGGAGCCAACATGGGTATCCAGATCCCGCTGTTGGTTATTGACCGGAGAACGTCTCGGTCATGTCTGCATGGTTCCCGAACCCGTAGGGTCTACACACTTAAGGTTCGATGACGTTAGGGTTATAGGGAATAGATATACGTGGTTACCGAATGTTGTTCGGAGTCCCGGATGAGATCTCGGACGTCACGAGGAGTTCCGGAATGGTCCGGAGGTAAAGATTTATATATGGGAAGTCCTGTTTTGGTCACCGGAAAAGTTTCGGGTGCTATCGGTAACGTACCGGGACCACCGGGAGGGTCCCGGGGGTCCACCAGGTGGGGCCACCGGCCCCAGAGCGCTGCGTGGGCCAAGTGTGGGAAGGGACCAGCCCCTAGGTGGGCTGGTGCGCCTCCCACAAGGGGCCCAGGGCGCGGGAAAGGGGGGAAGGGGGAAACCCTAGGCTCAGATGGGCCTAAGGCCCACCTAGTGGTGCGCCCCCTCTCTCCCCCCCTTGGCCGCCCCCCAAGTCCCATCTAGGGCTGGCTGCACCCCTTGGGGGGAACCCTAGATGGGGGCTCAGCCCCTCCCCCTCCCCTATAAATAGTGGGGGTTTTGGGGCTGCCATACACATGAGAACATCTCTCTCTTGGCGCTGCCCTACCCCTCTCCCTCCTCCTCTCCCGCGGTGCTTAGCGAAGCCCTGCAGGATTGCCACGCTCCTCCATCACCACCACGCCGTCGTGCTGCTGCTGGACAGAGTCTTCCCCAACCTCTCCCTCTCTCCTTGCTGGATCAAGGCGTGGGAGACGTCACCGGGCTGCACGTGTGTTGAACGCGGAGGCGCCGTGGTTCAGCGCTTAGATCGGAATCAACCGCGATCTGAATCGCTACGAGTACGACTCCTTCATCCGCGTTCTTGCAACGCTTCCGCATCGCGATCTACAAGGGTATGTAGATGCACTCCCCTTCCCCTCGTTGCTAGATTACTCCATAGATTGATCTTGGTGATGCGTAGAAAATTTTGAATTTCCGCTACGTTCCCCAACAACAGGCCCTCATCTGGTCACTACCGCGCAAGCGGTAGTACCGCACCCTCCAGCGGTACTACCGCAACCCTGTGTGGTAGTACCGTGGCCGTGTGCGGTAGTTCTGCGTCGTGTGGGCTGAGAGAGGGGATAACTGTTGGATCTTTTCCCCCACTATATAAAGTGGGTCTTCTTCCCCAAGAAGACCACATCTTCCCTCCCCAAGCTCCATTGTTGCTCAAACCTCCATTTTCGCCCGATCTCTCTCCATAGTCAGTCAAACTTGTTAATTTTCTAGGGATTGGTTGAGAAGGCCCCGATCTACACTTCCACCAAGAGAAATTTGATTCCCCCCACTAATCCTTTGCGTGTTACTCTTGGGTGTTTGAGCACCCTAGACGGTTGAGGTCACCTCGAAGCCATATTCCATTGTGGTGAAGTTTCGTGGTGTCGTTGGGAGCCTCCAATTAAGTTGTGTAGATAGCCCCAACCTTGTTTGTAAAGGTCCGGTCGCCGCCTTCAAGGGCACCAATAGTGGAATCACGGCATCTCGCATTGTGTGAGGGCGTGAGGAGAATACAGTGGCCCTAGTGGCTTCTTGGGGAGCATTGTGCCTCCACAGCGCTCTAACGGAGACGTACTTCCTCTCAAAGGGAAGGAACTCCGGTAACACATCCTCGTCTCCACCGGCTCCACCCTTGGTTATCTCTTACCTTTACTTGTGCAAGCTTATATGTGTTGTATCCCCTGCTTGCTTGTGTACTTGTTGTTGTTGCATCATATAGGTTGCTCACCTAGTTGCACATCTAGACAACCTATTTTGATGCTAAGTTTAATTTGGTCAAGAAAAGCTAAAAATTGTTAGTTGCCTATTCACCCCCCCCCCCCTCTAGTCAACCATATCGATCCTTTTAGATGCCCAATTACAAAGATCTCAAGCCAACAGAAGTCACTGGTAGAATTGTTGCTCATGAGATGTCACTCAAGGATAGGGAAGAGCTTCACAACAAGTCTAGTGGTCTTTATAAAGCTTCATGTGATGCTCCTACAACATCAAGTGAGAAACAAGTCTTCAATGAAGAATTGAGCTTAATGGTGAAGAACTTCAACAAATTCTACAAGAGTAGAAGCAAATAGAGAAGTTCCAAGTCAAGGTCCTACAATGACAAAAGATCTTCTAGTCGTGATCGCAATTGCTACAATTGTGGAAGACCCGGACACTACTCCAATGAGTGTACGGCTCCCTACAAGAGAAGAGAAGATTGGCCTAAAAGGAGAAGTAAAAGAGATGAATCACCACCAAGAGAGAGAAGGAGTAGAGATGGTCGTTATGAACGAAGACCCTCTCGTAGAAGCAAGGATTCAGAAAGGAAGGATAAGTCATCAAAGAGCTACACAAGACGAAGATATCAAGCTCACGTTGGTGAATGGGTATCCGGTTCCGACTCCGACAAATACTCCGAGAAAAGCTATCACTCCGACTCCGAATATACTCAAGATGAAGGTGTTGCCGGTCTTGCACTTGTGTCATCCAACTCCTACGACATATTTGACTCACCAAATGAAGGAATTGGAAGATGCTTCATGGCTAAAGACCATAAGGTATCACACCCCGAGTACTTGGATTTCAATAGTGATGAAGATGATTTTCTAGGTGATGATGAATTACTTGTTGACAACACTAGTGATGAAAACTATGATGAAATCGCTATTAATCATACTAATCAAGATGAAACGAATAACAATGACAAGAAGGAGATTAAGTGTCTAACTAAAGAACTAAACACTCTTAAGTTAGCTCATGAAACTACTTTAGAGGATCATCGAGAGCTTTTGAAAACTCATGAGAAGCTACGCTTTGAGAAGCTCAATTTAGAGCAAGAGCATGGGTTCCTAAAAGCAATCAATGATGATCTTTGAAAGAAGAGTTCTTCTTACATTGCCAAGCATTTACTCATGTCTACTTATATGCCACAAGTAAAATCTAGCAACAAGAACAAGAAAGATTCTTCTTCTAGTAGTAACAATGACAATGTTAAATCCAATATTGTTGCTTCTAGTAGTTCTCTTGATTCCACTAATGATTCTCTTAGCCAAGTTACACTTGAGCAAGAAAATAGCTTATTGAAGGGAATTATAGAGAAAGGTGTTTACAAGAGCCTTGCTGGAAGTAAGCAATTTGAAGTAATTGTACGCAAGCAAGGAAGGCACCGGAAGAATCAAGGTGTTGGTTTTGAACGTAAGTTCAATGCCAATGGAGTTGAGTGGGAAGAAGATCAATACCCCAAGATGAAGTTTGTTCCTCAACAAGAGAAGTATGACCCCACTTCTTTCAAAGGAACACAAGCTCAAGATGATCTTCCGCCACAAGACCACAAGCTAAAAGGCAAGGACAAGCTTCAAGAAGAGATTGATTCATTTGAAGAAGCTCCTAAGGCCATGGTCAAGTGGGTTCCTGATATGTCTCCAACGTATCTATAATTTATGAAGTATTCATGCTATTATACTATCCTTCTAGGATGTTTTATATGCATTTATATGATATTTTATATGTTTTTTGGGACTAACCTATTAACCTAGAGCCCAGTGCCAGTTTCTGTTTTCTCCTTGTTTTAGAGTATCGCAGAAAAGGAAAACCAAACGGAGTCCAATTGACATGCCACTTGACGAAGATCATTTTTGGACCAGAAGAAGCCCACCGAGTACCAGAAGCAGGCCAAAAGAGTCCCGGGCTGCCCACGAGGGTGGGGGCGCGCCCCCTGCCTCGTGGACAGCCCGGAGACCCCCTGACGTGAAATCAATGCAAAACTCTTCTATATATACCCAAACTTCCAGAAAGAAACCTAGATCGGAAGTTCCGCCGCCGCAAGCCTCTCTAGCCACGAGAAATCAATCTAGGCCCTCTCTGGCACCCTGCCGGAGGGGGCCATCATCACCGGTGGCCTTGGAGGAGTATCCCGGAGGGGCCATCATCACCATGAAGGCCAAGGACCAGAGGGTGGAGGCTATGGAGGAGGAAGCACAAGGGGGAGAACCTCTCCTCCTCTCTTCCGATGGCGCCGGAGTGCCATCGGGAGGGGAATCATCGCCACGGTGATCGTCTTCACCAACATCACCATCATCATCACCATCCTCATCTCTTTTACGCGGTCCACTCTCCCGCACCCCTCTGTAATCCCTACTTGAACATGGTGCTTTATGCTACATATTATGATCCAATGATGTGTTGCCATCCTATGATGTTTTGAGTAGATATCTTTTGTCCTTGGGTTGATTGATGATATAGATTGGTATGAGTTGTATGTTTTATTTTGGTGCTGTCCTATGGTGCCATCCGTGTCGCGCAAGCGTGAGGGATTCCCGCTGTAGGGTGTTGCAATACGTTCATGATTCGCTTATAGTGGGTTGGTGAGTGACTGAAACACAAACCCGAGTAAGAGGGATTGTTGCGTATGGGAATAAAGAGGACTTGATGCTTTAATGCTATGGTTGGGTTTTACCTTAATGATCTTTAGTAGTTGCGGATGCTTGCTAGAGTTCCAATCATAAGTGCATATGATCCAAGTAGAGAAAGTATGTTAGCTTATGCCTCTCCCTCATATGAAATTGCAATGACGACTATCGGTCTTGTTAACAATTGCCTAGGACAATTCCGCACAACGATCCACCATTATTCCACACTCGCTATTTATAATATTTAGGAATATATTCTAACTTTATGATAACACCACCTACTTTTATATTTTAGCTCTCCGATATCATACAAAGTTATCCTCTTCATACCCACAACATAGTTTTATTTCTCGTTGCTAGTTGGAAGCAAACGTTCGGTGCACGTAGAGTCGTATCAGTGGCAGATAGGGCTTGAGAGAATATTGATCTTACCTTTAGCTCCTTGTGGGTTCGACACTCCATACTTATCACTTCCCCCTTTGGAAATTGCTACGATGATTCCCTGCACTTGGGGATTATCAAGATCTTTTCTGGCGCCGTTGCCGGGGAGTAATAGCGTGGGGTTGATATTCTCGTGTGTGCTTGTTTGCTTTATTCACTAATTAGATTTTTTTTCCTTTTTGTTTCTGTTTAGTTGTGGGTGAAACATACAAAAAAATTAAAAGAATGAAAATACAAAAAAATTTACTTGCTTCTCATGCCTAAAAAGCTTTTCAAAAAGAGAAGTGATTGGAAAGTGATGCATTGAAGAAGTGAGGGTCGACCTTGAGCACTTGTGCTCATGCTCACGGAAACAATGTAGAATTTTTCATGGAAGTTTCTCTGTAAATAATTATCCCCTTGTATATATTCATTGTATTATCAAAATAATGTGCCAAGCTTTGGTTTTAGGATGATTAGATTGCTTGTTTACTATGTGCAGAACAAAAACAGAAACTTTGGCTGTAGTGCATGAATTTACATTTTTTACTGGGAAGTCAAATGGGTCTGAAACTTTTTGCACATTACTTCTGTACAAATTTTTCAAATTGTCAAATTTAGTTCATAATTTTAGGAGTTACAGAAGTTTGCTAAACTTCCAGATTACTACAGACTGTCCTGTTTAAGACAGATTCTGTTTTTGATGCATTGCTTGCTTGTTTTAATGAAACTATCGATTCCTATCAGTGGATTAAGCCATGTAAAAGTTATATTACAGTAGCTATAATGCAAAAATAAAATATGAATTGGTTTTCAACAGTACTTATAGTAGTGATTTGCTTTGTTATACTAACGGATCTCACAAAGTTTTTGTTAAGTTTTTGTGGATGAAGTGTTCGAAGAACGAGGAGTTACCGATGTGAGAAGAATAAAGAGAGGCAAAAGTTCAAGCTTGGGGATGCCCAAGGCACCCCAAGTAAATATTTCAAAGGATACTCAAGCATCTAAGCTTGGGGATGCCCCGGTTGGCATCCCATCTTTCTTCTTCAACAATTATCGGTATACCTCGGTTTTTGTTTTGTTCACATGATTTGTGTCCTTTGTGTTTTTGTTTTTTCTTCAAGAACCATGCTAGCATGAGATATCCCTTCATTGATTTATAGAATACTTCATGTTCTTCACTTATATCTTTTAAGAATGATCTTATAGAATTGCTCTTTGTGCTTCACTTAAATCTTTTGAGTATGGTTTTATAGAATGCTTCGTGCGCTTCACTTATGCATTTTGAGCTTGGTTAGTCTATATTAATTGTAGAATGCTCCATGAACTTCACTTATTTCCTTTGGAGTATGAATAATACTATCATTTAAAGTGGGTTTGGAAGAGTGTCAACTTTAGGAATTAGTGATCCCACTATTTTGGAGGGTGTTGAATCTTAGTGTGATATTTATGAAAGTGGATTTGGAAGAGTGTCAACTTTAGCTAGTAATGATTCCACTATTTCGGAAGAGGTTCCAATTGAGTATGAGAACAAAGTTGCTATCCATGATGCTACTGAAAATTATTATGAGGGAAGAATACATGCTTGTAGGAGTTGCAATAATATCAAGTTTCCTCTCTATGTGCTTAAAGTCTTGAAGTTATACTTGTTTTGCCTTCCTATGCTAGTTGATTCTTGTTCCTATAAGTTGTGTGCTCACAAAATCCCTAGGAATAGGAAGTGGGTTAGATTTAAATGTGCTAGTCATATTCTTCAAGATGCTCTCTTTGTGTTTCAATTCTTGTCTATTATGTGAGCATCATTGAAATCATCATGCCTAGCTAAAAGGCATTAAAGAAAAGCGCTTGTTGGGAGACAACCCAATATTTACCCTTACTGTTTTTGTGTGTTTACATGATTAAACTACTGTAGTAATCATGTTTTATAGCTTTTGTTTCAATAAAGTGCCAAGTAAGACCTTTGGGAATACTTGGGAGAAAGTCAATGTGATCTTGCTGTAAAAAACAGAAACTTTGCGCTCACGAGATTAGCTGTCATTTTTTACAGAAGAGTGCTTTTTAGTTGATTCTTTTTGCAGAAGATTAATAGACAAATTCCTCACGTCCAACAATTTATTTCATAATTTTTGGAGTAGCATAATTATGGTTTATGTTCAGATCATTACAGACTGTTCTGTTTCTGACAGATTCTGTTTTCATTGCATAGTTTGCTTGTTTTCTAATCTCTATAACTTATATTTCTCAATATAAATTGTAGAAATGATATGGTACAGTAGGCATTGTGTGAGAACAATTATGAACCTTGTCTTTGACAGTACCAAAGTGAATGGTTTGCTCTTTATCATACTAACCTATCTCACGAAGTTTGGTTAAGTTTTGTGTGATTGAAGTTTTCAAGTTTTGGGTGAGATATCGATATGAGGAGAATAAGGAGTGGAAAGACCCTAAGCTTGGGGATGCCCAAGGCACCCAAGGAAATATTCAAGGAATACTCAAGTACCTAGGCTTGGGGATGCCCCGGAAGGCATCCCCTCTTTCGTCTTCAAAACTATCGGTATACCTTACTCGGAGCTATATTTTTATTCGTCACATGATATGTGTTTTGCTTGGAGCGTATTTTCAATTTTACTTGCTGTTTGAATAAAATCATTGGATCTGAATTATTGAATGAAAAAGAATCCTCCCATGGCTACTTAATTATTTGACTACTCAGTGTTCTCCACTCATATCTTTTTGGAGTAGTTTGTCATTTGCTCATGTGCTTCATGTATATCCTATGAGTAAATGGTTGAATAAATTGAATGTCATAAATCTGAATTTATATATGTTTCGTATGCTTATAACATGGGGAGTAATGACTTCACACATAATAAGTATAGGTAGTAAACTTATTGAAAGTTAGCAAACATAGAATTGGTCACTTGAACAATTCATGAAAGAATATTGAAGGAAGAGAGGTTTCACATATAAATACACTATCTTGGACATCTTTTATGATTGGGAGCACTCATTAAAATATGACATGCTAAAGAGTTGATGTTGTACAAGGAAGACAACATAATGGGTTATGTTTTCTTATATCTGAAATAAAGTATATTGTCATGGATCATCCAACATGTTGAGCTTGCCTTTCCCCCTCATGCTAGCCAAATTCTTTGCACCAAGTAGAGATACTACTTGTGCTTCCAAATACCCTTAAAACCAGTTTTGCCATGAGAGTCCACCATATCTACCTATGGATTGAGTAAGATCCTTCAAGTAAGTTGTCATCGGTGCATGCAATAAAAATTGCTCTCTAAATATGTATGATCTTTTAGTGTGGAGAAAATAAGCTTTATACGATCTTGTGATATGGAAGAAATAAAAGCGACGGACTTCATAATAAAGGTCCCTATCACAAGTGGCAATATAAAGTGGCGTTCCCTCGCATTAAGATTTTGTGCATCCAACCCTGAAAGCGCATGGCAACCTCTGCTTCCCTCTGCGAAGGGCCTATCTTTTACTTTTATCTTCTACCTTATGAAAGAGTCTTGGTGATCTTCACCTTTCCTTTTTACATTTTATGTAAGTTAGCATGAGCTATTATTGTTGACATTACCCTTGAGGTAAAAGGTTGGGAGGCGAAACTATAAGCCCCTATCTTTCTCTGTGTCCGATTAAAACTCCATAACCACAAGTATTGCGTGAGTGTTAGCAATTGTGAAAGATTAAATGATAGTTGAGTATGTGGAGTTTGCTAAATCAAAGCTCTGACATAGACCCTTCCTGAAAATAAGATGAATTGCAATTGTTTGATGACTGAGAATATAGTTTGTTAGTTTCAAGAAAGTTTATGATCTATACTTTGACATGTGAATAGCTTGTTACTTGATCATGAAAAGTTTTATGAGATGAGCTATTGTTATGACATATAATGATGCTAGAAAAAGTGATTAGAATTATCATTGATCAAACTTAAGCACTTGATAGCATTCACACTTCATAAGTTATTTCTTTTATCATTTACCTACTCGAGGACGAGCAGGAATTAAGCTTGGGGATGCTGATACGTCTCCAACGTATCTATAATTTATGAAGTATTCATGCTATTATACTATCCTTCTAGGATGTTTTATATGCATTTATATGATATTTTATATGTTTTTTGGGACTAACCTATTAACCTAGAGCCCAGTGCTAGTTTCTGTTTTCTCCTTGTTTTAGAGTATCGCAGAAAAGGAAAAGCAAACGGAGTCCAATTGACGTGCCACTTGACGAAGATCATTTTTGGACCAGAAGAAGCCCACGGAGTACCAGAAGCAGGCCAGAAGAGTCCCGGGCTGCCCACGAGGGTGGGGGGCGCGCCCCCCTGCCTCGTGGACAGCCCGGAGACCCCCCTGACGTGAAATCAACGCAAAACTCTTCTATATAAACCCAAACTTCCAGAAAGAAACCTAGATCGGAAGTTCCGCCGCCGCAAGCCTCTGTAGCCACGAGAAATCAATCTAGGCCCTCTCTGGCACCCTGCCGGAGGGGGCCATCATCACCGTGGTCTTGGAGGAGTATCCCGGAGGGGCCATCATCACCATGAAGGCCAAGGACCAGAGGGTGGAGGCCATGGAGGAGGAAGCACAAGGGGGAGAACCTCTCCTCCTCTCTTCCGATGGCGCCGGAGTGCCATCAAGAGGGGAATCATCGCCACAGTGATCGTCTTCACCAACATCACCATCCTCATCTCTTTTACGCGGTCCACTCTCCCGCACCCCGCTGTAATCCCTACTTGAACATGGTGCTTTATGCTACATATTATGATCCAATGATGTGTTGCCATCCTATGATGTTTTGAGTAGATATCTTTTGTCCTTGGGTTGATTGATGATATAGATTGGTACGAGTTGTATGTTTTATTTTGGTGCTGTCCTATGGTGCCCTCCGTGTCGCACAAGCGTGAGGGATTCCCGCTGTAGGGTGTTGCAATACGTTCATGATTCGCTTATAGTGGGTTGGTGAGTGACTGAAACACAAACCCGAGTAAGAGGGATTGTTGCGTATGGGAATAAAGAGGACTTGATGCTTTAATGCTATGGTTGGGTTTTACCTTAATGATCTTTAGTAGTTGCGGATGCTTGCTAGAGTTCCAATCATAAGTGCATATGATCCAAGTAGAGAAAGTATGTTAGCTTATGCCTCTCCCTCATATGAAATTGCAATGATGACTATCGGTCTTGTTAACAATTGCCTAGGACAATTCCGCACACCGATCCACCATTATTCCACACTCGCTATTTATAATATTTAGTAATATATTCTAACTTTATGATAACAACACCTACTTTTATATTTTAGCTCTCCGATATCATACAAAGTTATCCTCTTCATACCCACAACATAGTTTTATTTCTCGTTGCTAGTTGGAAGCAAACGTTCGGTGCACGTAGAGTCGTATCAGTGGCAGATAGGGCTTGAGAGAATATTGATCTTACCTTTAGCTCCTTGTGGGTTCGACACTCCATACTTATCACTCCCCCCTTTGGAAATTGCTACGATGATTCCCTGCACTTGGGGATTATTAGTTCCCAAGACTACGTCAAGTTCTACTTCATCAAGTACGAATACAACTCCAAGGATTCCCATCAAGTTGATGTGGATCCCAAAGAAGAAGAACTAGAGAGTTCTTGAGGGTGACTCCGCCAACAAACTTCACTCATATTCATTTTGGCAAGGACAAGTGCAATCACTTCCATATCTTGCACTAGTTCAAGGAGTCACAAACCCTCTTGTTGGTAAGACAAGGGACAAAGTAACCTAATGCTTTCATGGACATCATCATATGTGTGTTTCACTCTATGTCTATGGATATACTTGCATGTTCCTTGTGGGACTAACCCGTGTAGGTATTGAAAGTGCAACTCACTCCAATGGATTGCTCCAAATGATCCACATCAACATTGAGCATCCACATCTTCAACACCTACATGAAGTCATCATCGACAAAACCCAAGGTTAGTTCATCCCTCTCAAGGGGGGATATCACATCTAGGGGGAGCTTTGTTAAGAAATTGAGCAAAAGCAACTCAAATGGTGTGAACACAACAATGCTTTGTGTAAAAGTGGTAACCCCACTTGTGCTTAAATGATGAGTATGACCTATGATCAAATGTTCTCATTTGACTCCTAAGTCAATATACTCATATATAGATGACCTAGTCATCGCCAATTGCTAGAGAGATGCTAGAGTGATTGTGCATGCTTTGCCACATATTTTATTTGCTATCTTGTTGTGTGAGCATGTTGGATCCATAATTTTCTCCATTCGAGGACATCCATGTGTTGCTTTGATTGTTTGGTTTTCTTTTTGCCAAATGGATGGACAGGAATGCCTAAGTACTCCCTCTAGCTATCTATGCTTTTCTTGTCTCAAACTCTATTCATGCTACATCACAAAGTTTGAACAAGTCGAATTCGGACCCTCCGGGTGAGGAGCACTCGGAGCCACCGATCCGTCAAGGGCTTAAACTTCCAAAACGTCTTAATGCATCTCGGTCAGACCAACTTATCCAACTCAGTCTCACCGAATTCATTAAGTTGATCTAGGTTTTCATCTCGATGCAACCGATTTGAACAATTCGGTCACACCGAGTTGCAGTAACTGCTAGCAGTTTTGCATCTCGGTGCCACCGAGTCGTTCCACTCGGTCACACCAATAGTGACTGGGCACATATATATATATGTGTGTGTGTGTGTGTGTGTGTGTGTCGCGGGCTGAATTTTGGAAATTTCTCCAAACCTCTCAACCGCGCCTTCCCAGCTCTGCCGCCCCTTGGTCTCCGGATCATCGCCGTCGTCGCCAGTGCCTCCTGCCGTTAGTCTCCATCACCGTCAATGGGAATCTCACCGCCATTACCGCCATAGCAAGTTCGTCGCCAAGTTAGGGTACGGACTTGACCTCTTTGTGCGCTCCATTATTCCGATTCTTGCACAAAGATCTTTGTCATTGTTCTTACCACGAATGAGATCAATCTATCCACCAAAAGATTCCATTAGAATAGATTTGGTGCAAAAACTTAGGCTTAGGTTTCCGCCGAACTCATCTCGGACCGACCAATCTGAGGATCTCGGTCTCACCGATTTGGCTCAGGCCATTGCACAAGTACAACTCGGTCTGACCGAAGTGTACTGATCGGTGTGACCGAAATCACTCACTCTGTGAAACCCTAGCATCTCGGAGTCACCGAACTTCGGTCTGACCGAAACTGCACGTTTAGACTCTGTTTGAGCTTCAGTGTCACCGAGTTTGTCATATCGGTAGCTCCGAAATGCTTTCTGCAGAAAACTAAAATTAAGTTTTTGTCTCAATATTTATGCAAAATAGCTGTGTCGGCGTCCTGGGAACGGGGGTCCCCGGACTTGCCTGCCTGCGGCCCACGGCGTGGCTCCACCAGCAGGCCCGTACGGCCCATCTTCACCAGCAAGCACTCAAGACCCTCGCGAGGCGGACGACACAAGACCTCCTCAGGAGCGACCTCACCAGGCTGGCTCGCGAGGAGCGGAGAGATCAAGGCAAGGCAAACCTCGCGAGGTTCTCATGACGTGAGCCATGACGATCGAGACCAGGCGGGCGCCAGCGCGCACAGTGTCCTTGTTTCCTCTTTGGTGCTAAGGGGGCAAGCGCAGGCGAGGAGTACCGAGGCGTCAAGCAAATGTTTCCCTATCGGTGCAACGAGACCAAGACCAGCAGGACGGCAGGATGGAGGTCACCGTGGAGCCCAAGACGGCGTCACCACCAGAGCCTTTGGCAGGCGAAGACTACTTTTGTCAGGATAAGCTGTACTAGCTGTCCCCTTTCGAATTGGCCATTGTGGGATCCCTTCCCGCTCAATATTTGGGAAGAGGACCGGGGCCTCTATAAATAGGACTAGCCACCCGCCATAGGAGGGGGGGCATCTCATCTTGGATTCAGATCATCCTCACCCACACAAGTTCACCAAGCACAAGAACACCTCTCCTCAGGAGGCTGTTCTTCCCCTTGTACTGTTCATCCTCAGCCCAAGAGGCAATCCACCACCACCACACTGGAGTAGGGTATTACACCACAACGGTGGCCCGAACCAGTATAAATCTTGCGTCCCTTGTGTTGTGAGTTCGTCGAGCTAGCCTAGAGATCGCGAAGCGTGAGAGGGCGTGATCTGCGAGGGGGAGATCTTCGCGCGCACTCCAGTGTTCGAACCTTAAGGGTTTTGCCGGAACCCGAGATCCTACATTTGGCGCGCCAGGTAGGGGTGCGCCGGAGCCTTTCTTCCTCCCGTTGACCCACCGACACTCCATGATCTCAATGTCCGGCGACCCGAGGACCGACGCTGACCGCTGGGCAGCCTGGCCGGCCTGGGCGGCATCGTCCGCCCAAGAAGACCTCAACCCCGCGCCCCAGGCGGCACGCGCGCCGCCAAACGCTGCAGGGCATGGGCGGCGCGGCCAGGCGGCATCCACCCTTACTCCACGACAGGCTCGGGCAGCCGCAAGAGCTTCAAGCCATGCAGCAACAGCGCCTCACACTCGGCGAGAATAGGCGAACATGAGGGTCGTGCTCACAGTGGCACGGGAGCTGCCGCGGTGTCGACTGATGGAGGGCGGCCGGGACGCGTTGCTGGAATGCGTCGCCGAGCTGCTGGACGCAGCGGCCACGGGAGCACCGCCCTTCTGCTACCAGCTTACGCCCCAGAGCGCGACCGGATCCCACGGCAGGCCTCGCCGTGCCCGCGTGCCCCCGGGTGCACCAGGGGGATTCGTCGACATCAGCACGGCCAGCAGCGCCGGGCGCCCGCTCGCGCCCGCGCCACCTCCGGTGGGTGTGGGCACAAGCGTTGCCCCACACGGCCTTAGGGGGGCGCAGCCTTACCCTCCTCAAGACAGCGTGATGGGCCGGGCAACATGGAGCGTGGGGCACTACGGCGAGGTTTTTGGGGTGACGGCCCGGAAGCCTATGTGCCCCGCATGATGGACCAGGAGTACACGCCGAAAGACGACCCTGGCTCGTTCCTCGAGCCAGGCTGGGAGGAGGAGGTGCTAGAAGCTGAGGCCTTCCAGGAGCCGCCAGGGAACCACGACAACCACGCCAGCGACAACAGCTACATGGTATCACTAATCTCTCAGGAGCAAGCTTACGCTAACCATGGGCCGCAGGTGAATCAGGTCGCAGCATCAGCCGACGGCCCCGGCATGGCGCCCCCCTTCCGCCAGGGGAGGCACACTGGGGGCAGCGCGAAAGGGGCCAGGAGCAAGACCCCTCACCACGTCACACGAAGCAAGACGCCGCCCGGAGGTAGGCCCTCTACCGGGGAGGCGCTGGCGAGCCTTCCCCCTGGCAGAGGACCCGTGGTCGCCGAGGGCGCCGCTGGCGTCCCCTTTGCCCCTTTTGCACTGTCCTGGTTTCCGGTCATCTCAAGAGTGGTCGAGGGTGGCGCAAGGCGGTGCCCTCGTCTGGCGATATGAAGTAAGACTCACGCTTATGAAGGTCTCCGCTCGTGACACTCTCACGTAATAATGAGTGGGGCTGTACACGCCCCGGAGTCTCCGGAGAGCCGCCCTCGGGCCTCGGGGGCTCCCTCCCACGTCCTAGTGGCAGCACTTAGCTCCGCGCTGGTGAGAAGACAAGAAGACCAGAAGACTAGACTAGGCGCCGGACGCGGCCATTTGCTTTGGATCTCTTTTGTGTAGCCCCGTTCTCGGGCCTTGGATTTAAGCTGAAGTTGCGTTTTCATTGGAATGTGCGGGGGGTTTCTTCTCTCGAGCGATTTCTTGCGATTTGGTTCCTTGCCTTACCTTGGAGTTCGCACCTGCTGCCTCTCACCAGCGGGCCCCTCACGAGCGGGGGCTGGGTATGACACACGGGCGCTGCCCGCATACCCTGCCATGACTGCGCGCGCTTCTCGCGAGGCTCCCTCAAATGAATCGGAGGGCTCCTCAGGAGTTTCTCAGAAGCTCGCGACCTCACAGGTCGGTTCAGGACCTGTTCAGGTTAAGGTAAATCGCAACAGTAAACTCGCTGCGAGGTTCACCGGCTCGCGGAGACATATATTCAGCTTGGTCTAAGGAATAAAGATAGTAATCTGTTTACATGAGGGGCTTCCCGTCCCAAAATGCTCTTACAACTTCTGGGGCCGCGCCCAAGCCTCTGCGTGCAGGACAAACAGCTGGGAAACACGGGAATCAGTCGGACATGTCGCTCGCCGCATCTCCTTCGGACGCGTCGCTGGCGTCGTCGTCACCTCCGCCGACATCATCATCACCTTCAACGGTGCCACCATCGCCGTCGTCGACCACGTCGCCCTCGTCTGCCACGACCACCATGTCGTCTTCGGAAGCGAAGGCCCTGACCAGCGCGTCCACATTGTCCTCCACCCACCGCGCCAGGTCGCCCCGGATGGCCTTCGGAATGGGAGTGATGGCGGCATCAAAGTCAAAGTCCTGGTAGGTGTTCTGGAGATGGCTGAAGACGCAGGAGAACGCGCGCCAGAGCAAGCTGCGACTCCTCTCTTCGACAAGCTAGCGAGCCCTCTCGGAACGGTTCTCCAGGCGCGTCACCACCTCGGTGAAGAAGCGAAGGTGACTGGCGTAGTCGTCCGCGTGGGGATGAGGGGCATTCTCGTCACAGATGTGGCCTAGCGCGGTGTTGGCTCTGTTCCTGACGCCCTGGAGCATGGGGGCATGCACGCGCTCCAATGTCCATCGCTGAAGCACTTCCTCCCTGTTCTGCCACGCAATGGCCTCGGCGTCGATAACCCGCTGCTGAAGAGGGAGCAGCTCAGCGCGGGCGGAAACTAGTTCAGCCTGCACCAAGACCAGGGCGGTTGCGGCGGCATCCTCTCGCCGCTCCGCCTCAGCCAGCTTAGACTTGAGGGCGGCAGTCCTGCCCACAGCCTCGTCTTCGACGCGCTTCAGCTTCAGGTCATACCTACCCTCATGATCCACGCGAGCCTCGGCCACCCAGCGATCGACCTCCTCCTGGGCCCTGGCCTCGCGCGCGCCAACAGCGTCCTCCACCTGGGCAACCTGACGCTCCCTCGTCTCCAGTCGCTCAAGCTCAAGGCTACGCTCCACGGCTTCCGGCGCCAACGCCTCCTCGCGCTTCAGGATCTCTTCCTCTTTGGCAGGCGTCCCCCTCAACGATGCGAGGGCGGCTCTGCGCGCCTCCACTTGCTGCTCCAAGGAGGCGCTCCAGGCTTGGAGCTCCCACGCGCGCTTCTCCGCGGCCTCGTGACGGCGGTCTACTTCCCGAGCCTCTTCTTGAGCTCGAGAGTAGGCCTCTCGCGAGTCTGCGAGGGAAGCCTCGGCCTTTGGGTTATCAAGCTCACGCTGGTGGCGCCCGAGGTTGATAGCCACCTTCAGCTTATGTCGCTCCTCTGCCAACCGAAGATCCTCGGCCATGAGGCGCGCATCCATATTCACGAGCTCTTCACCAAGCCGGTTCATCGCGCCCAACGCCTCCCGAAAGAGCTCGTGGCGGACGATGCTCCCTCCTTGCGCCGACTTGAGCACGCTGCTGACTCTGTCCTCCTCCACGGGGGCCGCAGAGGAGGCCCGAAGCGGCTCACCCCCTCTCAGCAGGGGGCTGGGGGCTGGCACCCACCTAGTTGCTGGCCAGGCCTCACGAGAGGCCCGAGCAAACGAAGACCCGCCACCTGAAGAGGACCCTAGGACCGAAGCCAACCAACCGCCGTCCACGATCAGGGAAGGGGCCCTTGGCACACTGGTCACACCCCAAACAAGGCCGCCAAGAGAAGGCAGCATAGGCATGAACTCAAGGCACCCGGCAGGCGGGCTGGCCACCCGGGCTGGTCCCGCTCCGGGGGTAGCGTGCGGGCTCGCAGCGCTTGAACCTGGCGAAGGAAGCAAAGCGAGAGGAGGTCGTTCTCAGGAGACTCCGTGGCCTTGGCGGAAGGGATCCTGGGGAACCAACCGTTATAAAGGGAAGCGACGCGCAAGGGATGACAGAGATAAGGTACTTACTCATCGATGGCGATATACTTCCTCCGCTTCAACGGCCCGAAGACGTCGCTGCTACAGCTTGGGGATCCCTTCCTCTTGCGGAGCCTCAAAGTCCACACGAAGCCGGCCGAAGTGTTGTACGTGGTGACCATCCCGAGGCGCAACTGGGGGAACACCCCCGGAGGCCTCAGGAGCGCCAAGCTGGGGAGAACTGTTGGGCTTTGCCTCGCGACGACCTGCTGATGCCTCGGGAGCTCCGACCTCAGGAGCAGCGGGCTACGTCGCCCCTTTGGCTGCCGCCCCGGTGTGGGAATCACGGGTTCCCGAGGATGATGCCTCGGAAGCCTCAGGCAGCATCGACGCATCTGCACCAGCGCCACCGGCCTCCGACAGTGCTTGCCCCCCAGCGTCCACTCTTGGGGCGAGATCGAGGCTGGTGGCAAGGAGAGGGACCACAATGATGGGGTTCTCACGTGCCCCCACAAGGCCGACTGGGCGCAACCCCCACTCATCGAAGGAAGGCATGTGCTCCACGAATTGTGCCTTGTTCAAGCAGCGGTACAGAAGACAACTCTTCCCTGGCAAGTCGTCAGGCAACGGGACGCCTGTCAGGACCTCGAGCACTGTTCGCCGCGCCCCAAGGGGGAGCCTGGATTCCTGAAGTCTCATGTGATCGTTGCTGTCGAGCAAGGCCCACATCGGTCGAGAGTGTCGCTGAAGTGGAGCGACTCGGCGCCGGATGAACTCCTGCACCACCATAGGCGCAGTCACGCCGAGGTCCTTCAGCCTCTTCAACCTGAGCCATACGGGGCAAGGCAAGGATCGGCGATCCTCTGGTTGCACCAACCGGAGTTGGGAATGGCGGGCGCCGACGGAGAAGAGAGCAGGGGGCTGCACACCACGACATCAACAAATACCCACCGCGTCCGGAATTCGCTCGTGGATGGCGGAAGCTCAAAGTCAATCCCCGCGTTGGCCGTCACCGCCACGGCCTGGAATCTCAGGCATCCCGAGGTCTGTCGGGGATCAGTCAGGTGCAACAAGAAGTGGCGGAGAAGTGCCACGGAAGGAGCAATGCCCACCATGGCCTCGCAAACAAAGGCGAAGACGGAGAGAAGGGTCACAGATTGAGGATCGAGGTGCAGCATGTGGATCTGGTAATGGGCAAGCACTGCGTTGAAGAAGGCAGAAAAAGGAGGAACCAGGCTGGCCCAGAGGGCGTCGATGAAGAATGGGACCTCGGTGGCCGTCCTATCGACGCGAGCTCGAGATGCCGGCCAGGCCGCCGTTTTCCCCCACTCATTGAAGCTGGAGGCGAGCATGGGGCACACCTTGCCCATGGCTTCTTGGTTGAGCACCAGCGACCTGCCAACGGCGGGCTCAATGGCCGGATGTATTTCGGCAGAGGACAGGGGCTCCTTCTCTTTCTCCATCTAATCCGGCACCATGGCGATGGGAGAGATGAGCTCAGATCGGATTAGGGGAAGGAGGTGAGCTTCAGGGAAGCGGAAGAATTGGGGGAGTGCGTCGAAACAAGGGGAAGGAAAACGTGTAGACTGCGGTGGCCGCGTAGCCAGGCGGGTATCAAGGCAGCATGGGGAAGCGGAGACGCCCACGTCCAATCAACCGCCACGCGTCGACCAAGGCCGCAGGTTGTTGGGGCCCGCGGCGCTCCGCACTTGACCTTTGGCTTCGCCTCGAAGCCAAGCCCGAGCGCGCCTTGGGCCCGGGGGCTATTGTCAGTGTCCTGGAAACGGGGGTCCCCAGACTTGCCTGCCTGCGGCCCACGGCGTGGCTCCACCAGCGGGCCCGTACGACCCATCTTCACCAGCAAGCACTCAAGACCCTCGCGAGGCGGACGACACAAGATCTCCTCAGGAGCGACCTCACCAGGCTGGCTCGCGAGGAGTGGAGAGATCAAGGCAAGGCAAACCTCGCGAGGTTCTCGTGACGTGAGCCATGACGATCGAGACCAGGCGGGCGCCAGCGTGCACAGTGTCCTGGTTTCCTCTTTGGTGCTAAGGGGGCAAGCGCAGGCGAGGAGTACCGAGGCGTCAAGCAAAGGTTTCCCTATTGATGCAACGAGACCAAGACCAACAGGATGGCAGGACGGAGGTCACCGTGGAGCCCAAGACGGCATCACAACCAGAGCCTTTGGCAGGCGAAGACTACTTTTGTCAGGATAAGCTGTACTAGCTGTCCCCTTTCGAATTGGCCGTTGTGGGATCCCTTCCCGCTCAATATTTGGGAAGAGGACCGAGGCCTCTATAAATAGGACTAGCCACCCGCCGTAGGAGGGGGATCATCTCATCTTGGATTCAGATCATCCTCACCCACACAAGTTCACCAAGCACAAGAACGCCTCTCCTAAGGAGGCTGTTCTTCCCCTTGTACTGTTCATCCTCAGCCCAAGAGGCAATCCACCACCACCACACTGGAGTAGGGTATTACACCACAACGGTGGCCCGAAGCAGTATAAATCTTGCGTCCCTTGTGTTGTGAGTTCGTCGAGCTAGCCTAGAGATCGCGAAGTGTGAGAGGGTGTGATCTGTGAGGGGGAGATCTTCGCGCGCGCACCCCAGTGTTCGAACCTTAAGGGTTTTGCCGGAACCCGAGATCCGACAAGCTGTACTTTGTGATGCTCATCCACTCTATCTATATCCAACTATTCACAGGGTCAGTTTCAGCGATGTCAGAGGGCAGTGACAGCCAGAACAGGTCTGAAGAGCAAGTGAATCTCAGTGAGGGCACTAGTCCCTCAAGCAGCTATGATGATGGTAGCAGAAGCACTCCAAGCAACTTTCCTAAGGCTGCTACTAGGCAAAGGAAGAAGAGAACTTTGTTGTTGAGGAGGAGGTGACCTCCAAGAAAAAGGTGCTCAAGAAAGAGTATGCTGCTGCTGTTGCCACAAAGCCTGGAATGCAGAAGAAAGCTCCACCTAGGAGAGCTCCTATGTTTAAACCCAGGAAAGTTCCACCCAAAAAGACTATGCAATTCACAATAGAGCAATCTGATGATGATGAGGCTGCAAGAGATGGCAAGAAGAAAAAGAGATCTAGAACCACTACTGCCAAAGTTCTTGGATATCCTTCTATGAGGAGAAGTGATGATGAAGAAGAGGAGGAGGAAGAGGCTGATGCACCTCCACCCAAGACTCAAAAGCTCATGGGGGATGCTATAAGGACTGGGGCTGCAACATCTAAGACCAAGTCAGCCCCCAAGCCTCCAACTCAAGCTCAAGCTCCAAAACCATCTGCACCCAAGAGATCCACCAGAAACATCCCTGCTACTGAGAAGAACAAGGCCCCAGTGCCTGAAGTTCAAGAAGATGAAGAGCAGCAAGTGCTCAGAAAACTGAAGCCAAAGATTCCGGATCATAGTGATGATCATCCAGTGGTTGAAAACATGAAGGAAAGGAAGGATGCATGTCTGAGATTGTGGAGACAGACTGATCCCTATGCTATCATAAGGAGAACTGTTGTAGACTATCGTTTCCACACCAAGGAACAACATGACTTCTATGAGACAGTCTTGTTGGACAAGAAGCCCATAGTCTGTGATATGAAATGGGTTGATTGGAAGTACATCGATGACAATGAGGACTACTTCCCAGGTGTGCATGAAAGTTTCAGGTTGAATGGTGTTGATACATTTGTTGGTCAGAAGTTGACCAAATGGAATGATGAGAAGATAATGCAATTCTATTCAACTGCTCATTTTTATCCGGATGGAAAGATTGTCTGGATGACTGAAGGCACAAGATATCAATCAACAATCTCTGAATGGGCCAAGTTGATCAATGCCCCCAAGGAAGATGAGAACGACATTGATGTGTATGCTAAGCCTAGGAAGGATCACAACTCCATGACTCACATGTACAAGGAAACCCTGATAAAGCCTTGGATACTCACAAGTTTGGATCAATTTACTATCTTCTCTCTGGCTTGACAACAATGAACACCTTCTTGAGGCACACTCTGTTGCCCAAGTCAAGAGATCATAGGATGATCCGTGGTCACTCCATCAACTTGCTCCATATGTTTGATGTGCCACGGAAGTTTAAAGTGATGAGTTAGATTGTTGAAACAGTGAAGAGAACTGCAGCTGATCAGAAGAGATCATTTGGATATGCCCCTCATATACAGATGTCGACCAACTCCAAGATTGGAACAGGGACATATCTTCTAGATAAAGAGCATCTTCCCCTGAGGCCAGAATTTGAGGACAATGAGATTGTTATGGATGCATCTCATCCAACATGTGCAGAAGCTCAGGAGAAGAGAGAGAGAGCAAAGGCTACAAAAGCAACAACGGCAGCTAGTGCACCAGATGCTTCAACTATGATGCTCAAGACCAAGCAAGATCAACTCAGTTATCTGCTTGAGGCTACTGTGAGGATTGAGAAGGGCTTGGCCACCCTGACTCAGAATCAAGAGAGTCTCGAAAGGATCATTGAGACAAAATTCCATGATCTAGATGTTAAGGTCACTGAGATCCAGACCACTGTGGAGAAGCTCCAGGAAGAAGTTGAGGACAGGAATGACAGACCTACCACCGACACTTTTCAGCGAGTGCCAAGGGCACAAAGGTCTTCAGCAGTGTCAGTTGTCAATGACACCAGGACTACACTTTCAGCACCTGCAGCAACTGCCACTATTGCACCTCCAGTTTCAACTCCTCCAGCTCCACAGACATCAGCTGAAGTATTTGCAGACGGACTCCTCTCCACGCCATCTACGCACACCGGAGCAACCAGCCAGAAGACCCCTTCAGGAGCTCCTGGAGATCGTGCCCAGAGTGCCGCATATCACTATGCATTTCAAACTTTTTGGTAACTTGTTGCCAAGGGGGGAGAAAGTGTATAGATCATTAGGATTCGAGAGAGAGAGAGAGCGCGTTTTGCCTTTTTGTTGTCGCTTTTGCTACTTTAATCGTTTGCTTCTTTGCTACAATATTTGTACTTGTTTGTGAGGTATTCTTATGATCATGTGTTTGATCATACTACGCCTTAATGTGTGCTTGCATGATGATATCTATGATATGTGTGTATGGTCAATCATGTTTACCCTTCATGATGAGTGCATGTTATTTAACTCTTATCATTTTGAGCGCTCCACCAATGTATGTGACATGGAAGAGTGACCCATGATCCTAATCGATTGTGCATTTGCATTCAAAAGCAAACTTTAAATAATGCACAAATTTAGGGGGAGCTCTTGCTTATCACATACTTCTCAAAGCGACGATGTATTTCATTCATATTATCATTTGTCGAAGCTTTGATCTATATGTTGTCATCAATTACCAAAAAAGGGGAGATTGAAAGTGCAACTAATCCCCGGTGGTTTCGGTAATTCATAACAACATATAGCTCATTGAACTAATGATCATTCAAGTTGATTATTTCAGAAAGTTCAATGATTGGCATGGCATAGACTAGAGATGTGGACCCCTCAAAATGCGAAGGACAAAGATTGGCAAAAGATCAAGACTCTTCATTTTTCATTTCAGTGATCCAAGATCACATTGACTCTATAGGAAAGCCAATAGTATTAAAAGGGGATGAGGTGTTGCTTAATGATCTACTTGCTCAAAGTGCTTAGTGATATTGCTCCAAAACCCTCAACCACTTTCCCACTCCAAATATGTCCAAAACCCAAAGTCAAACTCGGTCCCACCAATCTACTCTATCTGGCGCCACCGAGTTCAGTTGACATATCCACTGCCAGAAACCCTAGACAATTCGGTCACACCGATACGGATCTCGGTCTAACCGAGATGGCCCTGCAAACTCTCTGTTTCCCTTCGTAACATTTCGGTCTCACCGAAATGAGCGATCCGTCCCACCGAGTTTGCTTGACATCCTCTTTGTTTGATCTTTGCTGAAATCGGTCTCACCGAGTTCATGCAATCGGTCTCACCGAGATGAGGTTTTGACATAGCCCTAGCACATCGGTCACACCGAGTTGATCATGTCAGTCCCACCGAGATTCATAACGTTCACATTTTGAACTAAATCGGTCCCACCGAGTTCTTCTATCCGGTCTGACCAAGTTGGGTCAAATGTGTGTAACATTTGGATTTTGTGTGGAGGCTATATATTCCCCTCCACCCCCTTCTCCATTAGTGAGAGAGCCATCAGATGTGGAGTTGAACCAAGAAATTTGTAAGGGCAAGGAGATCGCCTACTTCGTTAAGATCTACCCGAGTGAGGCAAGTCCTTCGTGGGCGATGGCCATGGTGGGATAGACAAGGTTGCTTCTTCGTGGACCCTTCGTGGGTGGAGCCCTCCGTGGACTCAGGCAACCGTTACCCTACGTGGGTTGGAGTCTCCATCAACGTGGATGTACAATAGCACCACCTATCAGAAACACGCCAAAAATCTCCGTGTCTACATTGCGTTTGCCTTCTCCAAATCCTTCCCTTTACCTTCATATGCAATGTTTTACTTACCGTTGCTACACTCTTAGAATTGCATGTGTAGGTTGATTGCTTGACTTGTACTTGTTGCTAAAATCCTTCAACACCTAAAATTGGGAAAATGCTAGATTTTTATTTGGCCAAGTAGTCTAATCACCCCCGCCAGACCTACTTTCGATCCTACATAATGTCATGGTTAGAAGTTATCCTAATTATTCTTGTCCCATTTGCGAATGCTTGCATCAAGGGTATAATCATAAGTATGTATTTTTTTCCAAGTAAAGGCAGTACATAAGCATAGGCTCCACCACACGATCAATGCAATGAAAGTTAAAGTCAAAATAACTTGGTGAAATACCCGCTTTCCTCAAGAATGATTTGATCGATATAAGCAACACCACCGGATTGTCCTTTGTGTAATTAAGGATTGAGCCATTTACTACACTCTCTTGCTTTTGTTACAATTTATGTTGTTGCGCTTGCCATCACGTCCAAAAGAACAATCAAAGAATCTTTGCTACTTTACTAGTTTCCATCAACCAATTTCTTCTGCTCTTCATTGCGTAGACACTCGTACTTATTGAAAAAGATCCATAATTGATCCCCTACACTTGTAGGTAATCAAATACCTACTATTCAACCAATTAGCGGGGCCAATCGATTAATCGGTTTGCCAGCCAATAAAATGCCAAAATTTTGGATGGGCAATTAACTACAAGAAGAGGTAAAGCTTATTTTGGCCCAAAATGTAGCACATTTCCCTCTCTTCTCTTAGCCGCCTGCTCCTTCTTCATCGTTTTAGTTTTGGGGCTCCCACTCCTTCTCATAGATTGTTATGCTGCTACTGGTTGGCTATATCTACGTTGTTGATCTGCCCTCTCCTCTGTGTAGGATTCTATCGCTGCAAGTGCTCCATCTTTGAAAGGAAATTCAGATGATGTGGGGTGGCTTAGGATATATGGATATGTAACACTTTTCCTTGTTACACTAACATGTACATTAGAATATTTAAACATTTAGTACATTGCATGTTTGCTATGTAGAGATATAACCCTAGTTTCTTTTATTGAAATAACTCAGATCTACTACATAGATTCACCGGAAGTACAAATTACCTTAAACACAGTGAAAATGACATCGAGATCCATGGACCACCGAACGATTATTATCACCGCCAGAACGACTCGCTGCACACCGCTTCCATACCCGGAGCCAACCTGACCTTGTCAATGAGAGCAGGGAAGTTTTCGTGCACGCGCCCCCAAAGACTGGCACCCAGAGCCGCAGTCGTCGCCGTTCAACCCTTGAATCTGAAGAAACTAACACCAAATCTCATCGTAGCGTAAGCACGACGAGAAGCCCCGAGGAGCTAGCAGGAATCTACATCAGAGCTCCGTCTAACCTGCCCCGACGGATGAGCTGAAGAAGGATCGGAGCCCGGAAGGCTGACTTGAAGAAGTGTCGCCGTCTGTTCGAGCGCCATCCCTGCAAGGACTAAAACCCTACCCATCTATTAGCCGAAACCAAGGCACCCGGATTCCACTCCTGCCACCTGCCGCTGGAGTGACAGGCAGAGAGGAGGTGAACCCACAGGCTCGCTGACGGAGATCAAAGGGGGAAGACTTTGCCCTAGTCGCCTTGCAGGAGGGGAAAGAAAAGCACATAAAAGTCCAAGTCTAGATATGACCCTAATTAACCTACCGGTGAATGAGTTACATATAATTTTAGTTAGGTCGATTCGTCGAGTAATCTCTATACAACACCCGAGCGAGCATTTATCGACTCTCGATATCCTGAACATCACTAAGATCACACAAAAATGCAAAGGATCCACGGAAATCCACCCCTCTCATATGGCCATTGTTTGAATATAGAGTATATATATATACTTCCTCCGTCCGAAAAAATTAGGTGCTAGATACATCCATTTAGGGGAAGTTTTCTTAGACGGAATATATCGTTTGAACTGAAATATAGAGTATATAGGTATAAAGTGCATGTTTAGGTTTTAGCACAGTCTCTATTTATAGGCAAGATTGACCAATAACTAAGGTAAAGTTGACACTTGAATAATAAAGCTACGGTAACCAGTGGGGTGATCTTGGCCGTCGAGCGACGAGGAGTTGAGGAGCGAGCTTGCCGTTGATTGACTGATGAATGAACTGTCACTGTCTTACTGAATTGAACACTTGCATCCTTCTCCACCTCCACATAGCCGATGTCCCGCCTCCGCCACTCCACCTCCACCGCGCCGATGTTTCACCTCCGCCTCCTCCGCTGCCGCTTCTCCTCCATCCCCATCTCTCCGCCCTCGCGCTCATGGTCTCCCGTCACCGCCTTTGCCGCGGCCACAGAGCGCGTCAGCGCTGGGACGCTCAGCCCGGAAGACGCACACCGCCTGTTCGACGAATTGCTACGGCAGGCCACTCCGGTCCCCGCGCGCTCCCTGAACGGCTTACTTACGGCCCTCTCCCGTGCGCCGGACACCGGCGCCTGCAGAGACGGCCCCGCCCTCGCCCTCGCCCTCTTCAACCGCACCCGCCGAGAAGAGGCCGGCTCCTGGGTGGTGCCGTCCACAATCTTCACCTACGGCATCCTCATGAACTGCTGCTGCCGCACGCGTCGTCCGGAACTTGGGCTTGCCTTCTTTGGGCGCGTCCTCAGGATGGGCCTGAGGACAAACGTGGTCGTCGCCACCACGGTCCTCCAGTGCCTGTGCGGCGCCAAACGGACAGATGAGGCTGTGGACATCCTGCTACATCGGATGTCCGAGCTCGGGTGCGTGCCTGACGACTTCTCATACAACATTGTTCTGAAGAGCTTATGCGATGATAGCAGGAGCCAGCGGGCACTCGACCTGCTCCGGATGTGGGAGAATGAACGAGGTGTCTGCTCCCCCAACGTATATACGTATAACACGGTCATCCACGGCTTCTTTAAGGAAGGTGAAGTAAGCAAGGCATGTAACCTATTCCATGAAATGGCGCAGAAAGGGGTTCCGCCCAATGTGGTGACATATAGCTTGACTATTGATGCGCTGTGCAAGGCCAGAGCTATGGACAAAGCACAGTTGTTCCTCCGGCAGATGATTCATAAAGGTGTTCGACCGAACAATGTGACATATAATGTCATGATCCATGGATATTGCACTCTGGGACAGTGGAAGGAAGCGGGTAAAATGTTCAGAGAAATGACAAGACAGGGTCTCATACCAGATATTGTTACTTGGACCTCGTTCATGGCCTCTCTCTGTAAGCATGGAAGAACCAAAGAAGCTGCCGAATTCTTTGATTCCATGACTGCCAAGGGCCACAAGCCTGATTTGGTCATGTATCATGTTCTGCTCCATGGGTATGCAACCGAAGGATGCTTTGCTGATATGATTAATCTCTTTAATTCAATGGCAACCAAAGGTATTGTACCCGATCGTCAGGTTTTCAACATTTTAATTGATGCACATGCTAAACATGGAATGATGGATGAAGCTATGCACATATTTACTGGAATGCAGGGACAAGGAGTGTGTCCAGATGTATGGACCTATTCAACTCTAATATCTGCACTTTGCAGAATGGGTAGGCTGGCTGATGCCATGGATAACTTCAGTCAGATGATTGGTAAGGGAGTACAACCGAACACAGTTGTTTATCACTCCCTAATTCAGGGTTTCTCTACACATGGTGATTTGAGGAAAGCAAAGGAGTTGGTTTATGAAATGACGAACAAAGGTATTCCTTGTCCAAACATTGCATTCTTCAGTTCTATAATGGACAGTCTATGCAAAGAAGGAAGGGTTATGGATGCACATGATATCTTCCACTTGGTTACAGACATAGGTCTGAAACCTAACATCATTACGTTTAATACGCTGATTGATGGACATTGCTTAGTCGGTGAGATGGAGAAAGCATTTGGAGTACTTGATTCCATGGTATCAGCTGGCATTGAGGCTGATGTTTTTACATATAATACACTTGCTTATGGCTATTGTAGATGTGGAAGGATTGATGATGGGTTGATTCTATTCAGAGAAATGTTGCAAAACAAACCTAAACCCACAACAATCACATATAACATCATACTGGATGGGTTATTTCGTGCTGGGAGAACATTTGCTGCAAAGAAAATGTTCCTTGAGATGATTGAAACGGGAATAACAGTGAGCATTTCCACATACAGTATAATACTTGGAGGACTTTGTAGGAATAATTGCTCTGACGAAGCGATCACCCTATTTCAGAAATTAGGAGCAATGAATGTGAAGTTTGATATTAAAATACTCACTACCATGATCAATGCCATGTTCAAGGTTTGGAGAAGAGAAGAAGCTAACGGTTTGTTTGCTGCAATATCAGCCAGTGGGATGGTACCTAATGCTGATAGGAAATCTTCTAAAAGAAGGATCAGTGGAAGAAGCTGAAAATATGTTCTCATTAATGGAGAAGAGTGGTTGTGCTCCAGACTCTCGCCTTATAAATAATATCATCAGAATATTATTGGAAAACGGTGACATCGTCAAGGCTGGAAATTATATGTCTAAAGTTGATGGCAAGAGCATCTCACTTGAAGCTTCAACTACTTCGTTGTTGATGTGTCTCTTTTTAAGTAAAGGGAAATATCGGGAACAAATCAGTTTGCTCCCTGTAAATTACCAATTTTTCAATGGAGTCAGTTGATGCACTGGACTAGGCAGATAAACATTGGCAATTTGGCATGGTTTGGAGCTCCCTCTCAATGATGTCGACATGAGTTCTCTTCCATGCGCTCACAAGATCGAGCTGTGTGTTGGTGCCACCCCAGCGTTTTGGCCTGATGCATGCCGCTGCTGGGCATGCATCCTATGGACATCGCCTCTAATCTGCATGCCATTTCCGTGCTCAAGGTTCGCATCCTCTCTTCCTCTTAAGAATATGCCAGGGGTGCTAGTACCCCAGGGCCTTTTCTTTTTTATTCTCCTGTTGCTGTTTTGAGGTCTTCATGTTTATAGTTAGATGCATGTGTCATTATAGACCAGAAAACTGTATGAGTTCCTGAACTAGATACCGTCATATATCACCCTAAAGGACTTACTGAACCCCCAATTTAAAATTGAGTTCCTGAACAAGATACCAATATTAAACATTTTTCATACATTTTCTTGGTGCATTTATTTATGTTATGACTATGACGTATGATCTTAATCTGGAAATATCTCTTGCAGGCATGCCTTGATGTTGTTTTTCCTTATGTTCACTAGAGGGAGCAATGTGGCCAGCGAATTTCACATTTTCTTCTCTGTTGATAGCAGAACTCAAGTTGCAGTTGATATAAAGACCTTCAATTCATTCCATATAAATTTGTCGCATATCTTGTTCCTTTTTATTAATTATATTTATTTGGAATTCGATCAAGTACCGTAGAATGTCGCCCATATTTTGGACAGATATCAGTTGACTTTTCAAATTTTGCATTTGTGTCATCCAAGCACTCTTATTTTATCTTCCTTGGGCAAAGTTCTTGTTACATTATGCACTTGTGTCATCCCAGCACTCGCATTTTATCTTCCTTGGGAAAAGTTCTTGCTGAATTATGCACTTGTGTCATCCAAGCAGTCTAAAATGATTTACTATTTGCAGGTTCTTTAGACATAGTGAGTTGCAGTATGTAGTAAGTTATTTTTTTGTCCACTAATTAATCTTAAACCTTCCCTTATGGCAGGCAACCCATTGTCTATGTGGCAATGGATACATAAAGAAGTACCCAACTGGTCTTTTCCTGAAAAATGCAAACTGTTTGAGGTTGGAGCTGGCACTGTAGTGAGATAAGAAGAATGATAATTAGCTCTTCAAAGAGGACTGAAACTATTCTTTTGGCAGTCAGGTGTTGGTTGCATATTTCTAACTAGAGGAGGTGAGTACCGAGTAGGATCTAAAACGTTACCAAAATGTCTCTGGGTTTCATTGTTTGACGATATCCTATCCAAGCCTTCCGGTTCTTTTGTATATGTCCAACACACTTGCAAATAAACATCAGCACGTAATCGCATTTGATTCACTATTAGGTTTTTGTGTAAAAAAAAATTAGTGCTCCTCCCATATTTTTTGCAAGCAGCGTAGATCCCTGACATAGTAACATCTTTGTGCAACGTATATAAGCATCGGACATACTGGTTTTTACAACCTTTTGGATTCAGCACAGGCTATAATACCCCTTACCACCTTTACGGGACAGGAATGTGATTTGCAGTTTCTTGTTTCTATATGAAAATTCAGCTCTAATGCAACACAAAATTGGGAAGTTAATGTCAGGGGAACCTAATAACCTTTGTGAATAGGTAGCGTTGCCTTTTTCTACATTGATTTTTTTTCTTCAGATGGGGCTATAATGCACTGAGAGCGAGTCCTTCCTTGAACTTGAGCTTCTCTTCTTCCTGCTGGTGGATATTAGTCTCGATGGCTTTGCCCATTTCTACTGGCGATGGCCTCGACTACACCTTGTTGGCCCTCTGCAGCACTAGGTTTCTCTTCACAGCCAGCAGGCACCTCTGCATGGAATCCCAATGGGACAACGACATCATTCATGTATGGCGGAATAGAGGCTTCCTCCTGTATTCATGTCTAAGAAGAGGGCCTACTAACTCATGGTATCTCCTCCTATCCCTGATCATGGGCTTTTTCTGTTGACCAAATATGAATTTAGCTTAGCAGTCGGAAAGAAATATCGTCCAGCATATTTTCAAATAAAATCTAACAAAGCATTCTTTATAGGGGGAATATATTGGGCCCACATGTGGCCATCGGTGGAGTTGAGATGTACTATGTCTTCTCTTCTCCCAAACCAGGCCGAGCTTTGTGAGCCCAAAGCCTGGGAGTTTATGGTTTTATTTCTCATCAAGGATGTTGGGGGACTTGAAACCTCGGTAGATGACCGGCTAGTTCATTTTCTCATGGCGGTGTTCGATCCCCCTAGCAGTTATGTGGGCTATCTTCATCCTGATATGCAACTGAGTGGTACTCCCTCCGTTCGGAATTACTTGTCGCAGAAATGGATGTATCTAGACGTATTTTAGTTCTAGATACATCTATTTTCGCGACAAGTAATTCCGAACGGAGGGAGTATTTGATTAGAATTGTTATCTACAATGACGCCAGTTCAACTTATAATTTCTTGTACTCGTATCGTAAATGATACACCAGTAGCCTTTGATCCTCTGTGCAGTATCCTGCTAAGCTCACCAAGTTTGGATGGCACAAGAGGCTGATCATCAAGATCTTGACTGGGAACTCTGTAGCCTTATACTTCCTCCGTTCCAAATTACTCGTCGTGGTTTTAGTTCAAATTTAAACTAAAACCACGACGAGTAATTTGGAACGGAGGGAGTATCAGTTAAGGTCTAGTTGCTTCACAGCTACAAGCCGTGAATCAAAAATTATAATTGAAGCAGTGAGCAATTTGTTGCAAGCCAGCAAGACTATCTGAAGAAAAAAGACTGTATCTGAAGAATGTTTATCATCAAGGCGCTATTGTATATACCCGGCCATTTTCACGGTGGCCCTTGTTGACCCTGTCCAGCTACCATCTCCTAGAACCAGAAGGCAGTCGAAGGCGGAAGTTCTTGGTGGCTGTCCCTAGCTCACGGAGTTTGAATGCCTTTGCACTTTTGGCCATGGCAGAAGTTTCTGTGGGTTCGTGTTTTGGAGACAAGGATGATGGCTCATTCGAACACTTCGTGAGGTGAGTTTCCGCATTTGTTAAGTGAAGTTCCCATTTTGTGCGTACTTTACTGCAAATGCCCATCTGCAAATGGCTGGCAGATTGTGTGTTCTGGCATTGCTGCCAATCAACCTTGCTCATGCTAGCAGTTTAAACAAATGCCTATCACACGGATTTCCTCTTTGTTCGTGGCAGTGTCAGGAGCAGACTCCACGATTCTACCAACTGATTCCTCGAGGTCGAGGGGCGCTCCAAAATGCATCACAACCATTCATAGGCTTGAAGCATTCGTCTTGGGTGCCATCTTCTTTTCTTCTTAGGCTTGAAGCATGAAAAGCACTTTGCATTGTTCTCTCAAAAAAAAAAGCACTTTGCATTTCAACGCTGTATATAAATCCTCCAACCCCTTACCCCTCTACCGTGAAGATGAAGCCTCGCGCTTCCTCGGCCACGGCCACGAACTGGATTTTGTTCATGTATTATGCCTGTCGTCTAATCTTGCACCGCACATCAATAGGTTTTCTTGTTTAGTCGGAACTTCAGATCATGTGTTAGCGGGGGCGGCCGTATCAGGGATTTTTGTTTGCAGTAGATGTTCTGAACTTCTATCAGCCGGTCTCTTCCATCTACAAAATGACAATGCGCGCGCGCGTGTGTGTGTGTGATGTTTTTCGTGCTTTTTTGTTTTTGTTTTGAAGTTACATTGTCGCGCTTTCTGAAGAGTCGAAAGTAAGCCATGGCACACGTCAAAAAGAAAGAAAGCAAGCCGTGGCAGAGTGCAGGCAGAGAGGCAGTAGTCAGGCTCGTCGTCCGGAACACGATTCCACCGCGGCGGTGCGGTGCGGTGCCATCACATGATTCCGCGGCACGCACCGGGGCCGCCGGGAGGGAAAGGCGCGTCCAGCCAGCGCGCCGATCACGCGCCCTCCCGTCGCACGTGTCGTGACGTGAGCTGCCGAATCACGGCCAGCCAAAGCGCACCGCGAAAAAAGCCGAGACCCAGATCGGACGGCCACGGGACGAGGAGAGAACCCCACCCCCACCCCCACCCCCAGGCGCGCGACGGCCGCTTAAATTTCAAACCGGGGCGCGTGCCGTCGGCCGGACCCGACGCGAGCCAGCCAGCCAGCCGCCCTCTCTACCCAACCCACCCCACGAGCCGCACCGCACAGCGAGCGCATCGGAAAGAGAAAATTTCAAAAGCGGGGGGAGGCCGCCACCGCCGCGCCAATTCGTTCGAGCACACGCCGGATTCCCTTTCAACGGCCGGCGCCCCCCACCCCGCGCCCGCCCGCCCGCCCGCAGATCTATCCGTCTATATTAACGCCGCGACAATTCTCTCCTCCGATCCGATACCGCCCACCACGCCACGCCACGCGACACAGATCCTGCCTCTGCCCGCACGCGGATCGGCGGCGGCGACGACGATGTCCGCGGCGCCCCACTCTTCGACAGCCGTGGAGACGCCGACGGCGACGGCGGTGGCGCCGGCGCCCCTCCCGCGGCTTCCGAACCCGCTGCCGCTGCCGCTGTTCGCCGAGCGCGGCGGGGGCGCGAGGCTACGCCACCACGCCTACAGCCGCAAGCAGAAGTCGCTCGGCCTGCTCTGCTCCAAGTGAGTGCCATCCATCTGTCCTTCGCGTCCTATTATCCGCCGGAGATCTGCGTCTTTCTTACCCAATTCTCTGGCGCGTGCCTTTGCTGCAGCTTCGTGGCCCTGTACGACCGGGACGGCGTGGAGTCCATCGGGCTGGACGACGCATCCAGGCGCCTCGGCGTCGAGAGGCGCCGGATCTACGACATCGTCAACGTGCTCGAGAGCGTCGGGGTCAGCTCTTCCTTTCGCTTCCTCCTCTTCTTTTGCCTGTTACCGGATAGACTTCTTCGTAGTATATCCTCAATTCTTCAGTCACGGGGTCCTGAGTTCTGCTTTGAATCAATCCCCTGCGAGTAGATCCTTGCGAGGAAGGCCAAGAACCGCTACTCCTGGATAGGCTTCGGAGGGGTCCCGATGGCGCTGCGAGAGCTCAAGGTTTGCATCTGCATTTCCATGCGATCGTTCCACCAACAACTGTCAGTGTAATCCATCTCAATTCTGGTCTTTTGCCTGCCTGTATTTGCTCATCAGGAGAGGGCATTGAGAGAGAAGTCTGGCCTGGCTCCTCTGCCAGTGGAGGAGCTATCTGCTGCCAATGTATGATTTGTTGTCTGCATCTTTCCTTTGCATTTATCCATGTGGTACCGGTGAACAATGTAGTTCCTGACTATGTTGTTCCTTGTTCCATTTGATGTTGTAAAGATGTCCGATGACGAGGACGATGATAAGCTGGGTGATCCGGAGGCCGAAACAGAGGGTGACAAGCTGAGCCAGACTGTTGACAATCCTTCTGACATGCCTGATGCACCTCCCTGCCGGCTTAGATCTGGTATGGCTGCATTATCTGCTCTAATGCTGGCCTGCCGTATGGTTTTAGTCTCATTTTGTCGTGCCAGGCTTAGAATTTTGGTTGCCACGTTTTCAGATCATAGGAAGGAGAAGTCTCTTGGGTTGCTCACTCAAAATTTTGTGAAGCTGTTCCTCACCATGGAGGTGGGAAATTCTGCATTTCCTTGTTTCTGTTTTGAAGATGAAGATTTATGGTTTGTGGAACTGTTGTTGATTGGTATGAAATCTGTACATCCAGCAGGTTAGCACGATCTCACTTGATGAAGCTGCAAAGTTCCTCCTTGGGGAAGGCCATGAGGAGTCCAATATGAGAAGTTAGTATCTGTACTATTTCCTCGGCGCAATTCTTAAGCTGTATTAGTATGAATACCAATCAAAACAAAAGCTAATAGTATGTCTTATGTTTATGCTACAGCTAAAGTCCGGAGATTATATGACATTGCTAATGTGCTGTCTTCACTGAAGCTCATTGAAAAGGTATGTATGCTGTTACAAAATAAATAGCTGATAAGTCTGTCAGCTGCACTCAGTACATATACATGCAGCTCTCCTGCATGGTCTTAAAAATGTTATTTGTACCTAAATGATAATTGATGTTCCGGAATCTGTTCTTGAATCTTTTCACGCAGACACAAGTGGACACAAGGAAGCCTGCATTCCGGTGGTTGGGCATGGCGGGGAAACCAAAAGCAGAAAATGGTGTCACGGTTGTTGCATCCCCAGCAAGGAAGACTCTGTCAAACAAGAGAGTCTTTGGAACTGAACTCACTAACATTGGTATAAATAGAAGCCAGCTGGAACCAACAATCCAGAAGAAAGCGAAGCTGGCACAGGGCGGTGCTGATATCTTGAAGAGCTACAACGTGGCCGCGCAGAAGCAGCCCGGGCAGGTTAACAAGAGTGGTTTTGTTTATGGGCCTTTCCACCCTTCTTGTGCAAGAAAACAGGAGCCTGATGACTGTAATAATTGGGAGAGCCTTGCCGATTCATTTCGACCGCAGTACCAGAACCCAGGTTGGTATTTATCAGCACTTCTTTGGTCTGGTTTTGTTCCTTAGTAGAAAGTTGCTTACTTTTTTAGATGATGAGAAGTCAATCACTTTGTCACTGCAGATGTTAATTTCTGATAGGAAAATACTTGTCGTTGATTGTGCTGGAAATAGGAATTACAGTATGACTAGCAATCTAGCTGAAGTTACAGCATGAGGCCTACTGCATTTGCCCTGACACGCCTTTGGTTGCTGTGCTTCTTATTTGCCATGCATACTTGAGGAGCAGAAATATGCCATATAAAGTGAATCATGTTATTCGTAATCAACCTTCCAAATGAAACTATCATGCTGTATTTGTAGTGTGTGATGCTTATTTGAAATATGTAAGAAATACTATTACAGTTGCTACACTCATACTAGATTTCACGGCTGCTCATAATTTGGTATCTGTAATATTTTAGTTGGTGTTAGTTAGTAGACTCGGTCTATGCAAGTGGTAGTTCCCTGAATAATTTCTAGCACAAAAGAAGTTGCACATAGCTCCATACATATATGAATATGCATATCTATGTGATTTTGGAAATCATGCTAGATTCATAGAAATAGCATGGGAGCTGCTCTCTGACTCTCTGGAAGCAAGTTCAATGTTTTTTCGACTATAGTATTTACTGGCCAATTCTATTATTTTCCATCAATTGCAGCGCTCTGACCTCTTTGAGAATTTCTCAAGGGAAAAAGCTTGTAGTTGACATTTTCATGTGGTTCTGTTGCTTGAACTTCCAGGCATTGGATCAGTATGAGACATTGAATCTTCTCCGTTATAATGTAAAAAAACTGACAGTTTTTGTCCCATCTTTTTTTTTTCTGAATGCAGCACTTGGTGACCTTTTTGCTCATTACGTGGATGCGTGGAAGTCGTGGTACTCTGAATTTTCGCAGGGTAGCGGCATCATGCAGCAACACTTGGGCAGTTCTGTTAATAATAAACGATTTTTGTAGGCAAACTACAAACCCAAGCACAGTAGTCCTGCATGCTTGGGATTTGACCTGTACAATTTGTCAAAATAGAAGAAGAGGGGAGACAGATAGACGGCTTGGCCTAGGGTTCATTGTATTTACTCAATGCAGGAAATCTTTAGGCTTTTCTAGTCCAAAAAGAGTGGGAACATTTTCTCACTGTCAATGTGTAACTTGTCTACTCTTCATTCTTGCACCTACAAGTGTGCCTACCTCTGCATTCTAAAGCTTCTGTTTTGCACATCTCTTTCGGCGACAATCAACCGACATGGAAACACTATTGTTCAACCAGAGTTGTATCCTTTTTATGATACAACCTGGATGATCTCATTTTAGCTGTACAATTCATATGAAAGCAAGGCAAAACACACGTCAAGTTAAGCAGTCGAAGACTCGAGGTCGGTCCTTCCAGGCTGGTATTTTTCCAATTCAAGGGGACTATTACAGTAGGAATCATAATATTTACAGGGTGCTAGGAAGTTTGCATATGACTTAGACTACCCATAGTGGGAGTAACATAGGTAGTAACATCACACATATCTAGGTTAAATAAATGATGTGGCATGCAATAAATGAAGAAAGAAATGCAAGTGGTAACATAGCTAGTTACTACTAGTATGAATAACATCACACATATCAAGGCAAGATGTGTCTATAGCCTAAGAAATGAAGTGTTGCATGTTACCACACATATATTACTCCTCACTATAGAGGTACTCCCTCCTTTCCGGTTTATAAGGCTCAATTCAAAAATCTCGCCAACCAAGGTAGATGGTGAGTGGTGGAAAACTTTTTGTAGTTTGCAAAATCACCCAATTAATGCTCTTGTTTTGCTCAAAAAAGTATGTTTACCAATGCATTAATTGCATGCATGCATGCATAAATTACATGCATTGGTCAATTTTCTCTTAATACTTGCATGCAATGATTTAACGCATCTTGGAATCTGAACATGTGATGGGAAACAACCAAATTGAGCCTTATAAAATGGAAAAACTAAAATTTTGAGATAAGCCCTATAATCCGGAAAGGAAGGAGTAGTAACATAGACTAGTAACATGAGCATGTTACTAGTCTATGTTACTACCCATTGTGGCTAGTCTTACTAAAAACCTTCGCCTGTTTTCGCCTTTAGAAAAAAAACTGCACGTTTCTTTTTGGACACCAAAGAAGGCTGCATTTGTTTTCACCTGTTTTTTTTGGTAAATAAAGAAGTTTTGTTGTGAGAAGTTGGAACTTGGAAGTTGTCTTTTGGTTGGTCTAGATTACGGAACGGTGTATGAAAGGGATGGTTGATTGAGCCAAGTGGCCCCTGGCCATTGCCAGGGCTGTTTCACTTGTTTATGATGAAAGAGGATTGGTTGGCTTAGCTTTGTCTTCCTAATAACTAACATCAAATATTCCCAACGTCATGACAGCGGCACTACATTTAATAACCAGCTCTTTTGGTTGAATGCACAATAAAACAATTCTGCTGGCTGCTGGGCAGGGCATATTTTCCGAATTCCGATAGCCAATCGATACATGAAAATTGAGATGCTAGTCGTATCATCAATCATTAACATCATGAAAATTGAGATGCTAGTAGTTCTATTCTGTTCATAAGAAAAATGTACTTACGTCAGAACTTATTAGAGACCACCAAATATTATACTGCCCCAAGTGGCAACCACCCCAATAAAGTAGGAGGAAGATCAGATTTCATACGCGATCGATCTGAAAGAGCTGTGCTTAAATAAATATATACAAGAACCCCCCTGCAAAAATAAATAAATAAATAAACATATACAAGAATCTTTTCCTACAAAAAACCCTGACGCAATTGTCGTCTTGTCAATTTTTAAGAGGAGGGTAATCAATGTTGCAAGATTTATTATTAACCTATGTGGCAGTCAAACTGGCCCTAACCAATAAGATTGCGTCGCACGAGCGCTGCGCCGCCGGCCCGCCAAGGCCCACCAGGCAAGCCGAGGCACCAACCTCTTCCATCCATCTCCTTCTCCCCTGCAACCATCTCCCCTTAATAAGGAGGCGACCAGAAAAATCTCCTCCTTCCTTTTATCTCTCCCACATCCCACCCACCCCCCGCCCCGGCCCGCCTCCGCCCCTCCTCCCCCCGGAACCCTAGCCAGCCAACCCGCCATGGCCGCGGCCATGCTCCTCCGCCGCCTCCCGGCCGCGCGGCCCCCCCTCATGGCGGCGACGCGCCTGATCTCCGACTCCACGGCGCCGCTCACCATCGAGACCTCGATGCCCTTCACGGCCCACATCGTCGACCCGCCCTCCCGCGACGTCGCCACCACCCCCGCCGAGCTCGTCGCCTTCTTCCACGACATGTCCCTCATGCGCCGCATGGAGATCGCCGCCGACTCGCTCTACAAGGCCAAGCTCATCCGCGGCTTCTGCCACCTCTACGACGGCCAGGAGGCCGTCTGCGCCGGCATGGAGGCCGCCATCACCCGCAAGGACTCCATCATCACCGCCTACCGCGACCACTGCATCTTCCTCTCCCGCGGCGGCGACCTCGTCACCGCCTTCGCCGAGCTCATGGGCCGCCAGGTCGGCTGCTCCCGCGGCAAGGGCGGATCCATGCATTTTTACAAGAAGGACGCCAACTTCTACGGGGGCCACGGGATCGTCGGCGCCCAGGTGCCCCTCGGCTGCGGCCTCGCCTTCGCGCAGAAGTACAGGAAGGAGGACACCGTCTCCTTCTCGCTCTACGGCGATGGCGCCGCCAACCAGGGCCAGCTCTTTGAGGCGCTCAACATCTCGGCCCTCTGGAAGCTGCCCGCCATACTGGTCTGCGAGAACAACCATTGTAAGTTCGTCCGCCGATCGTAGGAAATTCGGATTGCATCTGGATTCCTGTTTTTTTTTTCATCTGACGTGACGCGATCTGGTCGCTATTTCCGTTATGCAGATGGGATGGGAACGGCGGAGTGGAGGGCGGCCAAGAGCCCCTCCTACTACAAGCGTGGTGACTATGTGCCTGGATTGAAGGTAATTTCAAATCCCTCTTGTTGGTTTTGCTAATCATTGTGCATGGATTGATGAGGGTTGATTAGCATCGTGGATTTTATTATTCTGCGTGCTATGTTTGATTTCTTTTGGTGTGTTTTAAATGGAGGGTTGACCTCATAGATTCTACCTATATATGTCTTTTGAGTTACAGAAGAGGCCTTCCTTGGTCGAAGGATATATAATTGGTTCACTATGCTATTTTAATTCATGCCTAGCTGTTCCAACATGTACAGGAAGTAGTTTCTTCAATAATTTATTCATTACTATGTTTTCCTGAGGGCAGCTTTAATTTGTCGTAAGTTACTATGTTTGTATAGGAGCTACAATGTTTACTTAGGAGTAGAACTTCATCTTCCCTAGCTTATTGTCCATGATGAGTTGGGTTACACTTCAAACTATGTCTTTGTTTTAACCTGCATTTGTGAGCCAATTTCTCCTTTGAATGCGAGGTGATAACATAAGCTTGCATTACATGTTTATGTCCTATTAACATCCTCAAATTATGTTTGGTGTAGGTGGACGGAATGGATGTTCTTGCTGTGAAGCAGGCATGCAAATTTGCGAAGGAGCATGCCATTGCAAATGGCCCAATTGTTAGTGCCCAACAATTTTTGTTTCTTCTACAATTTAAGTATGCATATCAGTATAATGCCTAAGACTGTAATAACTTAATTTACCCGCACTCCATTTTCTCTTGAAAAAAAATCATCTGCTATGCCTAGCTCAGGTGTCAGATTTGCCTGACATTAATAATTTGCCGGATCTGTGTCCAAGAATTTGGCCTTGCTTGTTAGTCTATCACTTGGTGGCTCTCTACAGTAGGTGGCTTGAATTATATGTTTGCAATTGTTCCATATAGGTGATTTATGGATTGGAGACTTGGATCTGAATACGCTGTATACTTTGATGATCAATACATCTAACACTGATTCCATCTTCTTTTGCCTTCCATTGTTTCCCATCGAAACACTTGATTGTTCTGTTTCCAGAACCCCAAATATCACATTGTTTTGTCAATGTCAATTTCTGCTAACCGCTAAAATACCCGTTCACCCGTGAAGTATGGAAATGCTATGCACTCGGCCTGATGACAGCTTTGAACACTGATTGACCCGATGCTAACTTTAATGTATTGTTGGCTGCTGCTGATTCTTTTTGCTACTTAATTTCGCGGGCAGTTACAGTCCTCTTATACATGGCCGTTATTATTTCCATAGTAGTCCACCTATTGTGAATAATACTCCCTCTGTCCCAAAATAAGTGTCTCAACTTTGTACTAGCTTTAGCACAAAGTTGTACTAAGGTTAAGACACTTATTTTGGGACGGAGGGAGTATGTTTTTGGGATAGTTTTGTAAAGTGGAGTTATTTTGTTAGTAGTGCATGATAGTTACTAATATTTCCCATTATTTAGGTTCTTGAAATGGACACGTATAGGTACCACGGCCACTCTATGTCCGATCCAGGAAGCACTTACCGCACCAGGGATGAGATCTCGGGTGTAAGACAGGTTGGAATGTTGTGACCTTTATTTTAAACGTTGTTTTGTGCCAAATATTTCTATTTCAGACTATTATTTGTTTTGTGGTATCAACAGGAGCGTGATCCAATTGAAAGGGTTAGGAAGTTGCTCTTGGCTCATGACCTAGCAACCCCTGCTGAGCTCAAGGTATGTATGAGCTTGTATTGAAAATTGTCAGTTATGTTTATTGTATAAATAGCAAGTGAGAATCATAGATACAGAATTACCATTTAAATAAGAGGAAAGTTCTAATTCTTACTATGAATATGTTTTCATCTCAGGACATGGAGAAAGAAATTAGGAAAGAAGTCGACGCTGCCATTGCTAAAGCCAAGGTTACCATTGCATTTGGATATACTCCTTTTGTGCACTCTAAATTAGTTGTGCTTATCACTTACATATACATGTATTGATATCTCCAGGAAAGTCCTATGCCTGATGCTTCTGAGCTCTTTACAAATGTCTACGTTAAGGGTTTCGGCGTTGAGGTCAGTTAATGTCTGATCTAATTTATGTAGGCTACTCCGAAGTGAATTCACCATTTTTATCTTGAAGTGATTCTGGACTTGTCAAACTGATGGTCACAGCTTTTAATCTTGTGAACTGGCATTTTAGTCTAATGTCTTGTTTGTGCTAGTAGTAAGTTGCAAAGAATTGAATCATAACTGCTGTTGCACAGTAACGAGATGGAATACTAAAATTTTATGATTTTGGTCAGAACCGACAATTTTCATTGCCTCTTGAAAATATGTTTTCTTCTGTACTACCTCTGCAACTTAATATAAGACGTTTTTTGACACTATGACTTTCAAAAAACGTCTTACATTTTGATACAGAGGTAGTATGTGCTATAGTAGATTATATATTGGTCGAACCATGGCTGCACTAACACGCACTACTTGATGATGCAGTCATTTGGCGCAGACAGAAAGGAGTTGAGAGCTACACTCCCATAGGTCACCAACCTGAAGATGAAGATGAGTACTCTTCTAACACGTTGAGATATCGAGGAGAAATAAGCATCGGTGAACAAACCCTTGGGTGTTGCTGGCAGTTTTTGTTGCAAAACGAACCTGTATAGAGATGTGATGTCAGGGGAATTCGTTCCTTATTTGTTTTGTTTTCCTTTTTTTTTTCTTCTGCAATTCAGTTTAACTGCTGCTGGCTGGCTTCTTATTGAAGCTAGTGATTTGGCCTCCATAATCGCTTCTGTTCGCAAAATCATGAGGTGGAAATTAATGTTTGCCTGTTCTTGCCGTATGGCGACTGTTATATTTCCCTGTTCTCTTAGTCTTATCAAAGGCAGCAAGGTGGTTGTTGCAGCAACTCGTTAATTGCCTAACTGTGATACGCTTAACTAGCTATTAGTATATGCTCTGGTTATTGTCTGCTAGCCTTTTAGATTATGTTTTGTTTTTGCTACCATAGACCAGTTGTCAGATGTACTTGCAGTCATGATTTTGTGCCAATGTATATGGTGCAATTCAAGCATCCTATCGCAACACTTCCTGAAACTCTGAACGACTACCCACTCGCTGGTTTGGGCATCACCGAGGAGATATGGCACCTCTCCTATGATTGCGGCACCATGGGCTTTGTTACTTTTGATGGAATCATCATCTTGGAGACATGATCTTGCCTGGAGCACATGGTTTGCGCTGATGTGGTTCGCCGGGAACCGTCGGAGGCGGGGTGTGCGTCATGTCTACGGTGGTGCTTCCGTTCATGACAGCGGTGGTGAGCACTCTGTTTGGTTGCATTTTCATCTCAGCATAGTTGTTCCCTCTTGGTGCATGTTCATCTCAGCATTCATCTTCATGCATCCTCCTAGTGTATTTATGTTAAGCTAGTGCGGACTCATGCATCCTTCATACACCCTACCAAACACACCCGATTTGGAATGTAGGCAGCGCCACACAAGTTCCGTTGGCCATCCTATTGGGACCAAGAGTGGCACATGTCTGCTCGTCTTTAGATATGTCCTCTCTCTGGTGTCAACGAGGTTATCGAACATGCTTGTGGAAGGCACGACCGACAGCAAAACGGAGTGCTTATTGATGAAGTTGCGGTGAAGTTGAAGTTGGTAGGTCATGGGTGTGATTGATGATGTACGATGACATCGCTTTTGCCGATGTGGTGCTTTTTCGTTTGCGTTATGTTTTCTCGACCTTTTGGCGTTTCCGCATGTTTTATAGTGCTTTAGACCTAGTCTATGTAGGTGTAGTGTGTCATTTGTACATGTTTTCACCTAGTTTTCTGGATCTTTGTGATGTAGTGGATATATGCATCTGTGTTTGATATTACATCGGTATCGTGTATGGGCTGACATGGTAAGCACGGAGACCTAAACCTTATAAGGTTGCTCGTTACAGTATACATACCTAGGCTTGAATCACTGAGTGAATGGACTACTTGGATAGAGGGATTAGGTGTGCTTGGGCACCAAAGTGGACTTTCGAGATTGTAAGCTGCTATTTTGTAGTATACCCTCACATGGAAGAGGAATGTGGTTTTTTTTTATCCCAATCATACCACTAAGTTTGTGGAGAGTGGAGACCAAGGTTGTTCTTTAAGGATAATGAAGTTACAAGTTAGAGAAACTGATTTGTAGGAGAACGACTGTATTCCATCCTTGCTTATCCGAGGGAACTTTTTTCCAATGGCTCGTGCGCATGTGGAACCTATTGAATGTTAAAGAAATACAATATGCATAAGCGCTCTGCCCCACCTGCTCTTATAGTCAAGGGCGATATGTTTGGGACATTTCAATGTTCAAGGAACAAACAGGTGTGATCAAATGGAGTCATATAAGCTCAAGGATGATTGGCAGATATCAACCCCAGCAACGTACCTAGAATCTTGGTCCTGGGGCGCCAGTGTTCAAATTTTGTGAAAACCTACACTACATATAATATAATTTGGTCTAAACATTGGTTCTCCATAAGTAGTCTTGAAATTGCATCAACTTGTTACGTATTTAGTGTTAAGTACATAGTAAAATTTACTTTGCAACTTTAGACAAGTGCCATGGGACCCCCCTGATCCGCCCCTAAATCAGGTATTGCACCACCGGAAGCGCTCTAAGAAAATCTTGCGTCATATGCAAGGCAATAGGGATTGCATGTTTACATATCGAGATGTGATTATCTTACAATTGTGGGTTATTCAAATGCAGATTTTACTGGGGGGCACTCGTTTGAGGGGTAGAAAGTTTCAAATAAACAATAAATGCTTTATCAATAGCACGAACATACTTTTTAGCATGTTGTGAGGCTAGTGAGAAGGCTGCATGGCAAAAAACGAGACTTCAAGTGGTAGACAACATTTGGAAGCAACTAACATTATACTACGATCATAGTTTTAAATAGCCGGCTATAGCTCCGCTATAGCCTTTTCAGCAGGGTGCCGCTAAATGATCGCCTTCACAAATAGCCCTATATAGCCCGCTATAGCTGATTTGGAGGTCCGTCGCTATTTTCCATAGCCCGCTATTTAAAACATTGACTACGATAATGAACCCACAGTTCTCTATCCTGTGATAGGTGAAGTGGTGCTTTATATATTTTTGAAGGCCAATGGCCATGTATTAAAAGAACCAACCCTTATAAGGCAACTCCAAAATAGAATAGAGGTTGCAATCATATCCTTAGAGAAGTCAACACTATCTTTCTCCGCACATGACAACAACGTGCCATGAACCATGCTTGATGTCGTGGTTGGAACTCTGCATCATCGTGGAAGCCATCAAGAAATTGAATCTGTGTGGGAAGTCTTCGGGCTATGCCAGAAGAAGCCAATGACCACCATCCGAAGAACAAACGGATCGTCACCCCAAAGAAGAGGATAAGGAGAAGGGATGGACATGACGAAGATGATCGCCACCTCCATCAATAGGGACTAGGAGAGACACTGCCACTACCTTGATGTCGCGACTAAGACGCACAAGCGCCTCCCTACATCTGAAAGAATCCAAACAACGCTAACACTACCTCCTAGAACCAAAGGAACAACAGAGAGAGCCACAACATCGGAGGGAGATCTGAAGGAATTTGTTTGTCGTTCTTATCGCCACCACCGTAGCCAAAACCATGGATAGTCAAAAATCATAATTGATCAAGTCTAGACTACTAGATGCACATGGAACAAGGTCTCATGTTCCACTCTCTCACGTAGCTGGCAGAGCAGCCAACCGGTGTGAGGGAACCCCGGTGAGGCTGGTGGCCAGGTTGCCTTCTCTTCTTCTCTCTCTACGTAAGGATTTGGCGGTTATAAGTCAAGTGGTGTTGCGAAACACGACATCAAGTATTTCCATGAGAAAAATAATACCGTGAAAATTAAATCCAGGATTAAACCATTCGTGTTAATCCATTTGCCTTAAGCACATATGATGTAGGGCAAAACCCTACTTCATGATCTTTTCACACTTGGAGGTGGGGAAAGGAGCAAATCAAGAGAAGAACTCAAGATGAACACTCAATTGACATTTGCAAGATACATACAGATCTGAATGTTGCAGGTCCGTTGACTAAACCTCTTCCACGGGCAAAGCATGATCAACACCAGAACTCTATGGGTGTTAGATTCATTACCATGTAATGCTAGATTATTGACTCTGGTGCAAGTGGGAGACTGTTGGAAATATGCCCTAGAGGCAATAATAAAGTGGTTATTATTATATTTCATTGTTCACGATAATAGTTTATTATCCATGCTATAATTGTATTGACCGGAAACTCAAATACATGTGTGGATATATAGACAACAACATGTCCCTAGTAAGCCTCTACTGGACTAGCTCGTTGATCAAAGATAGCTATGGTTTCCTAGTCATAGACATGAGTTGTCATTTGATAACGGGATCACATCATTAGGAGAATGATGTGATGGACAAGACCCAAACTATAAACGTAGCATATGATCGTATCAAGTTTACTGCTATCGTTTTTCTGCATGTCAAGTATATGTTCCTATGACCATGAGATCATGCAACTCACTGACACCGGAGGAGTGCCTTGTGTGTACCAAACATCGCAACGTAACTGGGTGACTATAAAGGTGCTCTACAGGTATCTCCGAGGGTGTCTGTTGAGTTGGCATGGATCAAGACTGGGATTTGTCACTCCGTATGACGGAGAGGTATCTCAGGGCCCACTCAGTAATACAACATCACAATAAGCTTGCAAGCAATGTGACCAATGAGTTAGTCACGGGATCTTGTATTACGGAACGAGTAAAGATACTTGCCGGTAATGAGATTGAACTAGGTATGGAGATACCAATGATCGAATCTCGGGCAAGTAACATACCGATAGACAAAGGGAACTGCATACGGGATTAGCTGAATCCTTGACATCGAGGTTCGACCGATAAGATCTTCGTAGAATATGTAGGAACCAATATGGGCATTGAGGTCCCGCTATTGGTTATTGGCCGTAGAGGTGTCTCGGGCATGTCTGCATAGTTCTCGAACCCGCAGGGTGTACACACTTAACGTTTGGTGACGGATAAGTATAGTTGAGTCCCGAAGGTTGTTCGGAGTCCCGGATGAGATCCTGAACGTGACGAGGAACTATGGAATGGTCCGGAGGTGAAGATTGATATATTGGACAAAGGGTATTGGAGTCCGGAATTGTTCTGGGTGATGACCAGCGTCACCGAAAGGGGTTTCGGAGGGCCCCGACAAGTGTTGGGGGGGGGGGGCATGGGCCAAGGGGAGGGGGCAAACCAGCCCACTAAGGGGCTAAGCGCCCCCTCACCCCATCTCACGTAACCAGGAGGGTTGGGGGCGCCCCCCTAGGGCTTCCCACCTCCCGACTTGGGGGGAAAGTCACCCTAGGGGAGATCCAATCTGCCCTGACCGCCGCCCCCTAGGGGAAACCCTAGGGGCGCCAACCCCTCCTCCCTTCCCCTATATATAGAGAGGTAGAGAGGGGGAAGCCGCACCCTAGAGAGCACATCTCCATGCCACGACGTTGCTTCTCCTCTCCCTCGCATCTCTCTTCCTCTCCGTAGTGCTTAGCGAAGCTCTGTTGAGATTCCGCCACCACCACCGCCACCACGCCGTCGTGCTGCCGGAGGACTCGAGCTACTACTTCACCATCGCTCGCTGGATTGAGGAGGTGAAGGCGTCATCAAGGCGTACGTGTGTTGAACACGGAGGTGTCGTCCGTTCGGCACTTGGATCGGGAGTTCGCGGGACGGATCGTGATTGGATCGCGAAGACGTTCGACTACATCAACCGCGTTTCTTAATGCTTCAGCTTAGCGATCTACAAGGGTATGTAGATCCAATCTCTCCTCTCGTAGATGGTCATCTCCTAGATTGATCTTGGTGAGCATAGGAATTTTTTTTGTTTCCCATGCAACGTTCCCCAACAGTGGTATTAGAGCTAGGTCTATGTGTAGGTGACATCACGAGTAGAACACAAAGGAGTTTGTGGGTGTTGATATTTAGATTGCTTCCTTCCTTGGTCTTTCCTTGATTCGGCAATATTGTGGGATGAAGCGGCCCAGACCAACCTTACATGTCCACGTACATGGGACCGGTTCCATCGATAGACATGTGACTTTGTTGCATAAAGATGGCTGGCGGGTGTCTGTCTCTCCCACCTTAGTTGAATCAGATTTGACAAAGGCAGTCTTTGTAGAAGGTGAAAGTGCAATCTTGCTCTTAAAGAATATTTTCGATATTGATGACAAATTTACATATAGGGGACTAACCGTGTTTGCTAAATATATACACAGGTTGTTAGTCCTCTGGTTTTTCTAATGTGCATCATGATCACATCATATGAGATCTTACTCAAGCAAATTATCAATGAGGAAAGGAGCAAACAAAGACGAAGCATCGTGCTCTTTTATATTTCTTGAGTAATAGGAACCCCGCACTATTAAGAGGGGATCCGAGGTATAGGTTCAAGGCTTGCTCATATTTTGTCTCACAAGAACTTTTTCACAAAGGACCAAAATCCCTAGCAAAACCCCTTAGCCAAAACCTACTACTCCTCCTCGTTCTCTACACAAACTCCTTGCCGGATCATCCGAACGGTGCCCCAGATCATCCGGGCTAAACCCGGATCGTCCGGACCTTGTTCCGGATCATCCGGGTAATGTGCGCCCTTCATCACAGAACAGTGATGGTTGAATCCGGATCATCCGGACGGTGCCCCGACAGCCCGAATCGTCCGGATACTGTCTCGGATCATCCGGGTAATCTTGCCCCTATATTTACAGAACCTTGGTGGATGTAGCCGGATCATCCGTACCCTGACCAGACCATCCGGATGGTCTTCCGGATCATTCGGGCAGGTCAATCTCTGTCTAAACGGCTCTAATTTGCTTGTGGTATAAATAGTCCCTTACCTATTCGAGATAAGGTTTAACACTTCACTCAAACACGCCTCAAGAACACCAGTGCTCCCTCTCCCTTGCTCACACACTAAATCCTAGATCCCGGTTTGATTCTTGAGAGTTTCGAAGAGTTGTTCCAATCAAAAGAAATATCTTCTCCCTCTCCTTCTTGTGACCGAAGCAAATCGTGAGTTGAGCAAGCCTTGAGCTTTTCCCCTTGGATCTTGTTACTCTTGGAGGTTGGAGACTCCTAGGCGGTAGGAGTCTTTCGGAGAGGAATCAACCATTGTGATTACCCCCGGAAAAGTTTGTGAGGGTTTGGAGACCACCCCAAGGTCTACCACTAGTGGTTGAGAAACGCCTTCGTGGTGTTGTCTCAAAGGGAGAATAGGGTGAGCCTTCGTGGCGTTGGTGTGCCTTCGTGGTAACATCCACCTCTCTAACGGTGACGTAGCTTCCCTCCAACGAAGTGAACATCGGCATACATCCTCGTCTCCCGGAGTTGCGGTTATTCCTAACCCTAACTCTCTACTTGTGGTTACTTGTCTCTTAGCACTTACTTATATCATATTGTGCTTGCTTATTTACATACTTGTGTCACTTGTTTAATCTTGCTTAGCTCTTAGCTTCACACTTGCAATTGTTAGGCTCACCTTCATATTCCGCATTATTGCCTAAAATTGCTAAGTAATAATTAAAATTTGTAATTGTACCTATTCACCCCCCTCTAGGTCCATCTCGATCCTTTCAATTGGTATCAGAGCCTCGTGCTCTATTCTTGTGGCTTAACCGCCCTAGAGTGAGATTCCTCGATGGGACTCCCTGTGTTGCAGATCCGAAGGATAAAGGCGAAGCTTCTTCAGAAGTCAAGTCCTTTACTTCTGAGGATCTAGAATGGGCCCTTGCTAAGCAAAAAGAGGAGCATGATGCTTCTCTTGAGGCCTTGGTACAAATGAGAATAGCCACGTTGTCCACGGTGCTTGCACCACTTTCGGGTGGTGCGGCTTCGAGGCCAGCTGTGCCTACTCCGACACTTGGTCAACAACCTCCTAGCAATGAACACTCCAGTGTTCCTTGGCTTTATGCAAGACCCCAAGTTGAGAAACCGAAATATAACCCTCAAGGAAAACCTCCTTTACTTGATGCCACTTCTGATTTTGCCTTGTGGAGAGTTGCTATCCAGGATCATCTTCGATATGGAAACGATGAGATGCTGGAGATCTTGGAGTATGGTTACCATGTGGTTGATCCAAAGAATCCTACACCAAGAGAAATTTATGACAAGAATCTCAATGACACTGCAATCATGTGTATAAGGAGAGGTATGGATGGTTGAAAAGCAAAGGAGACCTTTCATACACATCACAAGTGCCAAGGAACTATGGGAAAGTATTATAAGATCCAAGACCGGTACCTCCACCCACCGGAGTGCTCAATATGAAATTGCCAAGGGGCAATTGCAAAACTTTTGTATGGAGAAAGGTGAAACTCCCAATCAACTCCTTAAGCGTCTCATGACTCTCACCGCTGACATTGAGTCGTGTGAGTGTGACAAGACACAAGATGGATTCAACATGACTAAGCGATTCCTTGTGGACAAGTTGCTTCATGCTCTTGCCCCATATCACCATCAAATGGTGTGGGACATAAGACAACACCATGCCTTCAAGGAAATGACTACAGATGACATAATATCCACTTTCCAACTATTTGAAGAGTCGAAGGCAAATGCTACAAAACATCTTGCCATGCATGGTACTCCAACATCAAAGATCAATCTTGCATTGAAGGCCAAACATGTATGTGAAGATGAGCAAAGTGAAGAAGAAGAAGAAGAAGATGATGATGATGATGAAGATGGTGATGAGGTTGATCTGATGAGGGCCCTTCATATGAAGACATGGCTCTCTTTGTCAAGAAGTTTAGCGCGGGAAAATTCAAGGTAAGATTTCAAAAGAAGAAAGTAAGAAAATGCTACAACTGTGAAGAAACCAACCACTTCTCCAACGAGTGTCCTTATGAGAAGAGAGAGGATACACCAAGGTTTCCCAAGACCTTTCCCAAGAAGAAGTTGCCAAATCATTTGAACTCCAAGCTCAGGAAGAGAGATGGGAAAGCAATGGTTGCTCAAGAAGAATCCGATCCGGATGATGTTAGTGGTGTTGCCGGAGTTGCTCAAGATTCTTAAAACACATTGAGGCTAGTCAACAAGAGTGGTGATGTTGTCACCTACAACTACGCGAAGGACTACAAGGGCAACGCTCACAAGTGCCTCATGGCAAAGGCCGTGGTAGAAGATGGAGAGGACCAACACTCTCCTGACAAGGTCAAGGTAACCCCACGATCAAACCCTCCTCTTTTCACTCCTCCTACTCCTAGTGATGAGTATCTTGATGCAGAGGATAGTTATGAGGATGATGATATAGATGATCCTATGCTTGCTAAACTAAATAAGTTCATGTGCTCCCTCAAAGGAAAGAAGCTCACTATGTTTCGTATGCTTATGGAGATGGTGAGTAAGCACACCATCACCATTAAGGAACTCGAAACCCTCGTTACCGAGGAAAAGGAAAAATATGAAATCCTTGAGCAGAAAGTCCAATATGAGGAATCACGAAATGATGAACTATACTTGAAAATTGGTGCAAACATTGATGTTCATACTAAAGATCTTGCCTCCTTGAAAAAGGCTATTGACTCTTGCGAAGAGTTGATGGATGATAAAAGTAAGCTTGTGAAGTCTAATACTTCTCTCTCTAAGGATTGTGAGCTCCTATCCTTGTCCCTCAAGACTAAGGAAGAAGAGCTCACCCTTCTTAAAAAGAGTTTTGAGACGCTCAAGCTTACTTATCTTGAAACTCTAGCCAAGGCTTACTCTTCTCCTATTATCAATGTTGATGCATGTACTACTAACTCTAGTAGTGATCTAGCATCTATTCTTGAGGAGAATCACTTTCTCAAGGCTCAAATCGAGAAAGGTCCCATGACATGTGCTCAAGGTCAAAAGAACCTTGATGATGTATTGAGGCAACACAATGAGGTGTTTGCCAAAGAGGGGCTCGGGTTTGACCCAAGCGCAAGCAAGAAGAAGACGCCTTCTCAAAAGTGCACCACCCCTCTAAAAGAAACTTTTGTATGAGAAGGGCACAAGGAGAAAGGTAAGGTTGTTAGTGGGAAGGCCACATGGGGCATACCCACTCTCAACAAGCCAAAAGAGTTCATGCCTCCATCCTATGTTCTTCGTAAGACTAAGGATGGAGAAGTTTATGCAAAGTTTGTTGGTCCTCGAAATGCATTTCAGTTTTATGCTACTTGGGTCCCTAAGACCCTTGTGACTAACCTGAGAGGTCCCATTGCAAAATGGTGCCTCTAATCAAGTCATAACTGTTTGTAGGTTGCTTTCTTCGGTGGAGTAAAATGGGTGATTGACAGTGGATGTACAAATCATATGACCGGAGATAGCAAATTGCTCTACGATTTCATGGAAGCTATTCAACCATTTATGAGCATTATGTTTGGTGGAGGATCAAAAGGACATGTACTTGGTTTGGGTAAGGTGGCTATCACAAATGACATGTCTCTTGCCAATGTCATGCTTGTCCAATCCCTTAAATACCATTTGCTTTCTGTTCGCCAATTGGCTTCTGTTGGTTATGATACACTCTTTGGACTAACGGATGTGAAAGTCTTTAAGAGAGATACTCTCGAAGTGGCCTTTGTTGGAAAGTTGGATGGCAACCTTTACACGGTTGATTTCTCGAAAGAGAGCACATTCCATGCAACTTGTCTAATGGCCAAGGCCGACAAGGGGTGGCTATGGCATCGCCGGCTAGCCCATGTCGCATGAGAAATCTTCAGGATCTCTTAAAGGGTAATCACATCCTTGGACTAACCAATGTCTCTTTTGAGAAAGATCGTGTGTGTAGTGCATGTTGGGGAACGTAGTAATTTCAAAAAAATTCCTACGCACACACAGGATCATGGTGATGCATAGCAACGAGAGAGGAGAGTGTTGTCCACGTACCCTCGTAGACCGAAAGCGGAAGCGTTAGCACAACGCGGTTGATGTAGTCGTACGTCTTCACGATCCGACCGATCCAAGTACCGAACGTACGGCACCTCCGAGTTCAGCACATGTTCAGCTCGATGACGTCCCTCGAACTCCGATCCAGCCGAGCTTTGAGGGAGAGTTCCGTCAGCACGACGACGTGGTGATGATGATGATGTTCTACCGATGCAGGGCTTCGCCTAAGCACCGCTACGATATTATCGAGGTTGATTATGGTGGAGGGGGGCACCGCACACGGCTAAGAGATCCAAGAGATCAATTGTTTTGTACCCAAGGGGTGCCTCCCTCCCCGTATATAAAGGAGTGGAGGAGGGGGAGGGGGCCAGCCACCCTAGGCGCGCCCCATGAGGAGTCCTAATCCCACCGGGAATAGGACTCCCCCTTCCAAGTGGGAGTAGGAGAGGAGAGGGAAGGAGAGAGAGGGGGAAAGGAAAGGGGGGCGCCGCCCCCCTCCTTCTCCAATTCAGACTGGGGGGAAGGGGGCGCGCTGCCGCCCTTGGCCGCCCCTCCTCTTCTCCACTAGGGCCCAATAGGCCCATTAGTCTCCCCGGGGGGTTCCGGTAACCCCCCGGTACTCCGGTATATGCCCGAAACTCCCCGAAACCATTCCGGTGTCCGAACATAGTCGTCCAATATATCAATCTTTACGCCTCAACCATTTCGAGATTCCTCGTCATGTCCGTGATCACATCCGGGACTCCGAACAACCTTCGGTACATCAAAACACATAAACTCATAATATAACCGTCATCGAACTTTAAGCGTGCGGACCCTACGGGTTCGAGAACTATGTAGACATGACCGAGACACGTCTCCAGTCAATAACCAATAGCCAAACCTGGATGCTCATATTGGCTCCCACATATTCTACGAAGATCTTTATCAGTCAAACCGCAGAACAACATACGTTGTTCCCTTTGTCATCGGTATGTTACTTGCCCGAGATTCGATCGTCGGTATCAGAATACCTAGTTCAATCTCGTTACTGGCAAGTCTCTTTACTCATTCCATAATACATCATCCCGCAACTAACTCATTAGTTACAATGCTTGCAAGGCTTATAGTGATGTGCATTACTGACTGGGCCCAGAGATACCTCTCCGACAATCGGAGTGACAAATCCTAATCTGGAAATACGCCAACCCAACAAGTACCTTCGGAGACACCTGTAGAGCACCTTTATAATCACCCATTTACATTGTGACGTTTGGTAGCACACAAAGTGTTCCTCCGGTAAACGGGAGTTGCATAATCTCATAGTCATAGGAACATGTATAAGTCATGAAGAAAGCAATAGCAGAATACTAAACGATCAAGTGCTAAGCTAACGGAATGGGTCAAGTCAATCACATCATTCTCCTAATGATGTGATCCCGTTAATCAAATGACAACTCATGTCTATGGCTAGGAAACATAACCATCTTTGATCAACGAGCTAGTCAAGTAGAGGCATACTAGTGACACTCTGTTTGTCTATGTATTCACACAAGTATTATGTTTCCGGTTAATACAATTCTAGCATGAATAATAAACATTTATCATGAAATAAGGAAATAAATAATAACTTTATTATTGCCTCTAGGGCATATTTCCTTCAGTCTCCCACTTGCACTAGAGTCAATAATCTTGATCACATCGCCATGTGATTTAACATCAATAGTTCACATCATCATGTGATTAACACCCATAGTTCACATCGTCATGTGATCAACAACCAAAGGGTTTACTAGAGTCAATAATCTAGTTCACATCACTATGTGATTAACACCCATAGAGTACTAAGATGTGATCATGTTTTGCTTGTGAGAGAAGTTTAGTCAACGGGTCTGCCATATTTAGATCCGTATGTATTTTGCAAATTTCTATGTCAACAATGCTCTGCACGGAGCTACTCTAGCTAATTGCTCCCACTATCAATATGTATCTAGATCAAGACTTAGAGTCATCCAGATCGGTGTCAAAGCTTGCATTGACGTAACTCTTTACGACGAACCTTTTGTCACCTCCATAATCGAGAAACATATCCTTATTCCGCTAAGGATAATTTTGACCGCTGTCCAGTGATCTACTCCTAGATCACTATTGTACTCCCTTGCCAAACTTATGGTGAGGTACACAATAGGTCTGGTACTCAGCATAGCATACTTGATAGAACCTATGACTGAGGCATAGGGAATGACTCTTCATTCTCTTTCTATTTTTCTGCCGTGGTCGGGTTTTGAGTGTTTACTCAACTTCACACCTTGTAACACAGGCAAGAACTCTTTCTTTGACTGTTCCATTTTGAACTATTTCAAAATCTTGTCAAGGTATGTACTTATCAAGTGTCTTGATCTATCTCTATAGATCTTGATGCTCAATATGTAAGCAGCTTCACCGAGGTCTTTCTTTGAAAAACTCCTTTCAAAAACTCCTTTATGCTTTGCAGAATAATTCTACATTATTTCTGATCAACAATATGTCATTCACATATACTTATCAGAAATGTTGTAGTGCTCCCACTGACTTTCTTGTAAATACAGGCTTCACCGCAAGTCTGTATAAAACTATATGCTTTGATCAATTTATCAAAGCGTATATTCCAACTCCGAGATGCTTGCACCAGTCCATAGATGGATCGCTGGAGCTTGCATATTTTATTAGCACCTTTAGGATTGACAAAAACTTCTGGTTGCATCATATACAACTCTTCTTTAATAAATCCATTAAGGAATGCAGTTTTATTTATCCATTTGCCAGATTTCTTAAAATGCATAAATTGCTAACATGATTCGGATAGACTTAAGCATATCTACGAGTGAGAAAATCTCATCGTAGTCAACACCTTGAACTTGTCGAAAACCTTTTTGCGACAATTCTAGCTTGGTAGATAGTAACACTACTATCAGCGTCCGTCTTCCTCTTGAAGATCCATTTATTTTCTATGGCTTGCCGATCATCGGGCAAGTCAACCAAAGTCCACACTTTGTTCTCATACATGGATCCCATCTCAGATTTCATGGCCTCAAGCCATTTCGCGGAATCTGGACTCATCATCGCTTCCTCATAGTTCGTAGGTTCGTCATGGTCAAGTAACATGACCTCTAGAACAGGATTACCGTACCACTCTGGTGCGGATCTCACTCTGGTTGATCTACGAAGTTCTGTAGTAACTTGATCTGAAGTTTCATGATCATCATCATTAACTTCCTCACTAATTGGTGTAGGAGTCAGAAGAACAGATTTCTGCGATGAACTACTTTCCAATAAGGGAGCAGGTACAGTTACCTCATCAAGTTCTACTTTCCTCCCACTCACTTCTTTCGAGAGAAACTCCTTCTCTAGAAAGGATCCATTCTTAGCAACAAAGAATTTTTGCCTTCGGATCTGTGATAGAAGGTGTACCCAACAGTTTCTTTTGGGTATCCTATGAAGACGCACTTCTCCGATTTGGGTTCGAGCTTATTAGGTTGAAACATTTTCACATAAGCATCACAACCCGAAATTTTAAGAAACGACAACTTCGGTTTCTTGCTAAACCACAGTTCATACTGCGTCGTCTCAACGGATTTAGATGGTGCCCTATTTAACGTGAATGCAGCTGTCTCTAATGCATAACCCCAAAACAATAGTGGTAAGTCGGTAAGAGACATCATAGATTGCACTATATCCAATAAAGTACGGTTATGACGTTCGGACACACCATTATGCTGTGGTGTTCCAGGTGGCATGATTTTGTGAAACTATTCCACATTGTTTTAATTGAAGGCCAAACTCGTAACTCAAATATTTGCCTCTATGATCAGATCGTAGAAACCTTTTTTTTTCTTGTTACGATGATTCTCTCCTTCACTCTGAAGATCTTTGAACTTTTCAAGTGTTTCAGACTTGTGTTTCATCAAGTAGATATACACATATCTGCTCAAATCATCTGTGAAGGTCAGAAAACAATGATACCCGCCGTGAGCCTCAACACTCATTGGACCGCATACATCGGTATGTATTATTTCCAACAAGTCTGTTGCTCGCTCCATTGTTCCGGAGAACGGAGTCTTAGTCATCTTGCCCATGAGGCATGGTTCGCAAGCATCAACTGATTCATAATCAAGTGATTCCAAAAGCCCATCAGCATGGATTTTCTTCATGCGCTTTACACCAATATGACCTAAACGGCAGTGCCACAAATAAGTTGCACTATCATTATTAACTTTGCATCTTTTGGCTTCAATATTATGAATATGTGTATCACTACGACCGAGATCCAACAAACCATTTTCATTGGGTGTATGACCATAGAAGGTTTTATTCATGTAAACAGAACAACAATTATTCTCTAGCTTAAATGAATAACCGTATTGCAATAAACATGATCAAATCATATTCATGCTTAACGCAAACACCAAATAACATTTATTTAGGTTCAACACTAATCTCGAAAGTATAGGGAGTGTGCGATGATGATCATATCAATCTTGGAACTAATTCCAACACACATCGTCACTTCACCCTTAACTAGTCTCTGTTCATTCTGCAACTCCCGATTCGAGTTACTAATCTTAGCAACTGAACTAGTATCAAATACTGAGGGGTTGCTATGAACACTAGTAAAGTACACATCAATAACATGTATATCAAATATACCTTTGTTTACTTTGCCATCCTTTCTTATCCGCCAAATACTTGGGGTAGCTCCGCTTCCAGTGACCAATCCCTTTGCAGTAGAAGCACTTAGTCTCAGGCTTAGGTCCAGATTTGGGCTTCTTCACTTGAGTAGCAACTTGCTTGCCGTTCTTCTTGAAGTTCCCCTTCTTCCCTTTGCCCTTTTCTTGAAACTAGTGGTCTTGTCAACCATCAACACTTGATGCTTTTCTTGATTTCTACCTTTGTTGATTTCAGCATCACGAAGAGCTCGGGAATCGTTTACGTCATCCCTTGCATTTTATAGTTCATCACGAAGTTCTAGTAACTTTGTGATAGTGACTAGAGAATTCTATCAATCGCTATCTTATCTGGAAGATAAACTCCCACTTGATTCAAGCAATTGTAGTACTCAGACATTATGAGCACATGCTCACTGGTTGAGCTATTCTCCTCCATCTTGTAGGCAAAGTACTATCAGAGGTCTCATACCTCTCGACACAGACATGAGTATGAAATATCAATTTCAACTCTTGGAACATCTTATATGCTCCGTGGCGTTCAAAACAATTTTGAAGTCCCGGTTCTAAGACGTAAAGCATGGTGCACTAAACTATCAAGTAGTTATCATACCGAGCTTTGTCAAACGTTCATAACGTCTGCATATGCTCCTGCAATAGGCCCGTCACCTAGCGGTGCATCAAGGACATAATTCTTCTGTGCAGCAATGAGGATAATCCTCAGATCACGGATCCAATCCGTATCATTGCTACTAACATCTTTCAACTTAGTTTTCTCTAGGAACATATCAAAAATAAACGGGGAGCAACATCGCGAGCTATTGATCTACAACATAGATATGCTAATACTACCAGGACTAAGTTCATGATAAATTAAAGTTCAATTAATCATATTATTTAAGAACTCCCACTTAGATAGACATCCCTCTAATCATCTAAGTGATCACGTGATCCAAATCAACTAAACCATGTCCGATCATCACGTGAGATGGAGTAGTTTTCAATGGTGAATATCACTATGTTGATCATATCTACTATATGATTCACGCTCGACCTTTCGGTCTCAGTGTTCCGAGGCCATATCTGCATATGCTAGGCTCGTCAAGTTTAACCTGAGTATTCCGCGTGTGCAACTATATTGCACCCGTTGTATTTGAACGTAGAGCCTATCACACCCGATCATCACGTGGTGTCTCAGCACAAAGAACTTTCGCAACGGTGCATACTCAGGGAGAACAATTATACCTTGAAATTTAGTGAGAGATCATCTTATAATGCTACCGTCGATCTAAGCAAAATAAGATGCATAAAAGATAAACATCACATGCAATCAATATAAGTGATATGATATGGCCATCATCATCTTGTGCTTGTGATCTCCATCTCCGAAGCACCGTTATGATCACCATCTTCACTAGCGCGACACCTTGATCTCCATTGTAGCATCGTTGTCGTCTCGCCAACTATTGCTTCTATGACTATCGCTACCGCTTAGTGATAAAGTAAAGCAATTACAGGGCGATTGCATTGCATACAATAAAGCGACAACCATATGGCTCCTGCCAATTGTCGATAACTCGGTTACAAAACATGATCATCTCATACAATAAAATATAGCATCATGCCTTGACCATATCACATCACAACATGCCCTGCAAAAACAAGTTAGACGTCCTCTACTTTGTTGTTGGAAGTTTTACGTGGCTGCTACGGGCTGAGCAAGAACTGTACTTACCTACGCATCAAAACCACAACGATATTTCGTCAAGTTAGTGTTGTTTTAACCTTCTCGAGGACCGGGCGTAGCCACACTCGGTTCAACTAAAGTTGGAGAAAACTGACACCTGCCAGCCACCTATGTGCAAAGCACGTCGGTAGAACCAGTCTCGCGTAAGCGTACGCGTAATGTCAGTCCGGGCCGCTTCATCCAACAATACCGCCGAACCAAAGTATGACATGCTGGTAAGCAGTATGACTTGTATCGCCCACAACTCACTTGTGTTCTACTCGTGCATATAACATCTACGCATAAAACCAGGCTCTGATACCACTGTTGGGGAATGTAGTAATTTCAAAAAAATTCCTACGCACACAGAGGATCATGGTGATGCATAGCAACGAGAGGGGAGAGTGTTGTCCACGTACCCTCGTAGACCGAAAGCGGAAGCGTTAGCACAACGCGGTTGATGTAGTCGTACGTCTTCACGATCTGACCGATCCAAGTACCGAACATACGGCACCTCCGAGTTCAGCACACGTTCATCTCGATGACGTCCCTCGAATTCCGATCCAGCCGAGCTTTGAGGGAGAGTTCCGTCAGCACGACGGTGTGGTGACGATGATGATGTTCTACCGACGCAGGGCTTCGCCTAAGCACCACTACAATATTATCGAGGTGGATTATGGTGGAGGGGGGCACCGCACACGGCTAAGAGATCCAAGAGATCAATTGTTGTGTCTCCAAGGGGTGCCTCCCTCCCCGTATATAAAGGAGTGGAGGAGGGGGAGGGGGCCAGCCACCCTAGGCGCGCCCCATGAGGAGTCCTACTCCCACCGGGAGTAGGACTCCCCCCTTCCAAGTGGGAGTAGGAGAGGAGAGGGAAGGAGAGAGAGGGGGGAAGGAAAGGGGGGCGCCGCCCCCCTCCTTGTCCAATTCGGACTGGGGGGAAGGGGGCGCGCGGCTGCCGTTGGCCGCCCCTCCTCTTCTCCACTAGGGCCCAATAGGCCCATTAGTCTCCCCCGGGGGGGGGAGGGTTCCGGTAACCCCCCGGTACTCCGGTATATGCCCGAAACTCCCCGAAACCATTCCGGTGTCCGAACATAGTCATCCAATATATCGATCTTTACGTCTCGACCATTTCGAGACTCCTCGTCATGTCCGTGATCACATCCGGGACTCCGAACAACCTTAGGTACATCAAAACATATAAACTCATAATATAACCGTCATCGAACTTTAAGCGTGCGGACCCTACGGGTTCGAGAACTATGTAGACATGACCGAGACACGTCTCCGGTCAATAACCAATAGCGGAACCTGGATGCTCATATTGGCTCCTACATATTCTATGAAGATCCTTACCGGTCAAACCGCATAACAACATACGTTGTTCCCTTTGTCATCGGTATGTTACTTGCCCGAGATTCGATCGTCGGTATCTCAATACCTAGTTCACTCTCGTTACCGGCAAGTCTCTTTACTCATTGCGTAATACATCATCCCGCAACTAACTCATTAGTTACAATGCTTGCAAGGCTTATAGTGATGTGCATTACCGAGTGGGCCAAGAGATACCTCTCCGACAATCGGAGTGAAAAATCCTAATCTCGAAATACGCTAACCCAACAAGTACCTTCGGAGACACCTGTAGAGCACCTTTATAATCACCCATTTACGTTGTGAAGTTTGGTAGCACACAAAGTGTTCCTCCGGTAAACGGGAGTTGCATAATCTCATAGTCATAGGAACATGTATAAGTCATGAAGAAAACAATAGCAGAATACTAAACGATCAAGTGCTAAGCTAACGAAATGGGTCAAGTCAATCACATCATTCTCCTAACGATGTGATCCCGTTAATCAAATGACAACTCATGTCTATGGCTAGGAAACATAACCATCTTTGATCAACGAGCTAGTCAAGTAGAGGCATACTAGTGACACTCTGTTTGTCTATGTATTCACACAAGTATTATGTTTCCGGTTAATACAATTATAGCATGAATAATAAACATTTATCATGAAATAAGGAAATAAATAATAACTTTATTATTGCCTCCAGGGCATATTTCCTTCAGTGCATGCATAGCCGGGAAGCAACATCAGTCAAAGCACCCACCCAAGAATATTGTGTCTACTTCAAGGCCTTTGGAGCTCCTTCATGTGGATCTTTTTGGGCCTCCTTCATGGGATAGTCTTGGTGGGAAAAAGTATGGGCTTGTCATTGTTGATGATTACTCAAGATATACATGGGTTTTCTTCCTCAAGTCCAAGGACGAGACGAAGATCACCTTCATTGATTTTTCCAAGCAAGCACATCGCAAGTTTGACAAAGAAATCTTGGCAATAAGAAGTGATAATGGCTCTGATTTCAAGAACTACACCTTGGAAGAATTTCTTAGTGATGAAGGGATTGAACATCAATATTCAGCTCCATACACTTCCCAACAAAACGGTGTAGCAGAGAGGAAGAACCACACACTTGTGGAGATGGCAAGGTCCATGTTGGATGAATACAAGTCGCCACATAGTTTTTGGGCCGAGGCTGTCAACACTGCATGCCATGCATCAAACCGGCTCTTTCTCCGCACTATATTGGAAAAGACTCCATATGAGCTTCTAACTAGGAACAAGCCAAATGTCAAGTACTTTCGTGTATTTGGGTGCAAATGTTTGATCCTCAACAAAAGAGAACGGTTAGGAAAATTTCAATCCAAAACCATTGAGGGCATATTTGTTGGCTATGGATCAAACTCTCACGCCTATAGAGTCTAAACAAATCCAATGGATGTGTTGTAGAAACTTGTGACGTGGTGTTTGATGAATTTAATGGCTCCCATGGGGAGCAAGTTGAGCTAAGTGATGTAGGTGAAGAAGATTCTTCTCAAGATATCTTGACCATGGGTATTGTTGCACTTCTTCCAATGGAACAAGAACCTCATGATGATGAAGAAGAAGATGGAAACTTCACACATCATCAAACTACTTCAACACCCATACCACCACAAGCTCCTATTACTCAACCAATGCCCATAGTTCAAGTACAAGATGATGATCAAGTTCCTCTTCATGATAATTATCAAGAACAAGATCATCCCCAAGGGCAAGAACAAGAAATTACAATCATTAACAATGAACCTCAACAAATGCAAGATGAAGAAGAAGATTTTCCACCACACATTAATGATCCATATGTTGAGGACGTGGATGATGGACATGAAGTTGAACCTCGCGAAACCTTAACCTCCATCATGCCTCGAGTGGCCGGTCGTGTTGATGTTGATAAAATCCTCACCGGCATATCGAAGGTAGAGTCACTCGTAAACAATTGACAAACTTTTGTGCTCACTTCTCGTTTGTGTCTAGTGTTGAGCCTCTCAAGGTACAAGAAGCGTTGATGGACAACGATTGGCTCATTGCTATGCAAGAAGAGTTGAATAGCTTTGAGCTCAACCAAGTGTGGTCATTAGTCAAGAGGCCAACTACGGAACACAACGTCATTGGAACAAAGTGGATTTTCAAGAACAAGCAAGATGAGAATGGTGTAATCATCCGCAACAAGGCAAGATGATATCATTTTTGGTTCTCCTAGCATTCATTTGTGCAAGAAGTTTGCGGCTTCCATGACCAAGAATTTTGAAATGTCACTCAATGCGGATTTGAAGTTCTTCCTCAGATTTCAAATTCAACAATTTCAAGAAGGAATTTTCTTGTGCCAAGAAAAATACCTCAAGGATATCCTAGAAAAGTTTGGCATGTCTGATGCTAGTCCATGTAAGACACCCATGCCAACCAAAATTGTACTCACTGAAGACACAAACGGTATCCCTTTCGACCCATCTAAATACTGCTCTATAATTGGTTCATTGCTTTATCTTTGTGCATCTAGGCCAGACATCATGTTTAGTGTATGCATGTGTGCTAGATTTCAAGCTTCCCCTAGGGAAAGTCATCATAAGGCGGTTAAGAATATTCTTAGATACCTTGTTCACACCCCAAAGTTGGGTCTATGGTACCCCAAGGATGCTAAGTTTGATCTCATTGGATACACAGATGCGGATTGGGCTGGAGACAAAGTGGATCGTAAGTCCACCTCCGGCGCATGTCAGTTTCTTGGACGCTCCTTGGTAAGTTGGTCCTCGAAGAAACAAAATTGTGCTACCCTCTCCACCGCATAAGCTGAATACATTGCAACCGCCAGTTGTGCAACTCAATTACTATGGATGAGGCAAACTTTGAAGGATTACGGTAGCACTTACAGACATGTGCCTCTTCTATGTGATAATGAAAGTGCCATCAATATTGCTGAGAACCCCAAAGATCATACTCGCACCAAGCACATTGACATTAGGTATCACTTCTTGAGAGATCATGTGGAGAAGGGTGATATTGACATTGCTCATGTTGGCACAGATATGCAACTTGCAGATATTTTCACCAAGCCATTGGATGAAGCAAGGTTTTGTCAACTTAGGCGTGAACTTGGCATCTTGGAGCTTGATAATATTATGTGAAATCTAGAACCCATTCATGCATTTTCATAATGTCTTGTCTTGATGTAGGCATATTCTTAGGGGGAGACACTCAATTCATGAGTACTCTCACCCTACATTATGCATAAATAAAACCAACACTCTCAAAGTCACTATGACACTTATTCTGTGTCCATAGTACTTTACAATGATGGAGTAGTAACTATGGGTCTAAAGTTCAACTCCTTGGTATCCCAGGTTATGTATACTCAAACATGGTGACTTAGGCTACAACTCTTCTTAGTTGTTTATGTGGGTTTGTGATATGTCTTGGATACGATTGATTCTTACACTTATATATCTATATTCATATATATATACATACATACATACATACATAAACACTATTCTGATCACGGGATCAGAATAATATTCTGATCACAACCTGAACTGCCTGAGTAACTCGCCTGAACTTCCCTCTGTACGAACCCGACCTTCGGGCTATCTTCGCAACCGTGGCTTCCCCCGTGAATTATTCTGGTTAGTCGTGTTCTATATGATGTTAGTGTAATCTAGAAACGTTTTTTATCAACTAAATACCGGTTTTAAATAGAAAGCTCGCTCATTAGCGGATTTTGCTCTCGGGTCGTGATGAAATTGCGTTTTTTGCAATTTTACTGCTTGAGTTGTTCGACCTGAACTTCTCCCAGTGCTAGGTTGAACTTCCGCCAATATTGCCTAAATGGGGCTTGCGATATATTGTTAGAAAGCTATGGACACCAATATCATGACCCAAGTTAATTTTTTTGGCAAAATGTAAGCGGTGTAAGAGCAGTTTTGAAAACCGTTTTTTCTTCATACAAAAAACGTGAATCGTATTTTCGGTTGCATTTTAAAACCGTTTATCGGAATGACGCAAATAATATGGCGTTGGAAAGCTACTGCAACCCCACTCCTTCCACATGTTCAAAGTTTTTCTCTAATTCCCTACGGTTGAAGAGTAATTAGGAAAATTGTAAAAGTTTGCAAACCGAACAGTCGAGTTCGTATTTTCGATGCCATTTCTAAACGGCTAATCCAATTGAGGCAAATGATATTGCGTTGGAAAGCTTATGAAAATGCGCTACTTTTTCATGTAGACAGTTTTTTCTACTTTTGAACGGTTTAAGAGTAATTTAGAAAACAATACAAGTTCCACCGAGTTGGTATTTTCGATCTATTTTCTTAACCGTACGCCCGAATGCAGCAAATGATATGGCGTTGGAAAGCTTGGGGGAAATGCGAAACTTTTTGGTATATATTGTTTCTCCCAGATCCTTATTGTTTTAAGTCAATTTTGAAAATGGCTAAAAACGTATTTTCGCCGTAATTTTTACAAACTTTATCGGAATGGGGCAAATAATATACCGTTGAAAAGTTAAGGAAAATGCGAAACTTTTTCATGTTGATGGTTTTCTCTGATTCCTAGCCGTTTTCAAGTAATTTCGAAAATGGCGAGATCATTCGCGAAACAGATTCTTCGAAAATGCACCGCGTGAAGAACCTGAACTTCTCGGCATGTCTACTTGAACTTCACTCTATTTTTCACGTGCTTTTTTTGCTCGTAGCTCTCCATCCACTCACCAAAATTGAGCAAGTAATATACCGGTGGAAAGCTGATGTAAACATGCAACTTTCCCGTGTTGATCGTTTTTTCATACTCGCGAAAAGTTTTTCATCTCAAATTCATTCACTATAGTAGTCGAACTTGTTGGGGATCGTAGCAGAAATTAAAATTTTCTACGCATCACCAAGATCAATCTATGGAGTTTACTAGCAACGAGAGGGGAGGAGTGCATCTACATACCCTTGTAGATCGCGAGCGGAAGCGTTCAAGAGAACGGGGTTGACGGAGTCGTACTCGTTGTGATCCAAATCACCGATGATCCAAGCGCCGAACGGACGACACCTCCGCGTTCAACACACGTACGGAGCGGTGACGTCTCCCATGCCTTGATCCAGCAAGGAGGAGGGAGAGGTTGAGGAAGAAGGCTCCAACAGCAGCACGACGGCGTGGTGGTGGTGGAGTGACAGTTCTCCGGCAGGGCTTCGCCAAGCACACGCGGAGGAGGAGAGGTGTTGGGGAGGGGAGGGGCTGCGCCTTGGATGTGGTGCTGCAGCCCTCCCCTCACCCCTCTATTTATAGGGAGAAGGGGGAAGGGGCCCGGCCCCTCTAAATGAGATCTAGAGGGGGGGCGGCGGCCAAGGGGGGAGGGAGCTTGCCCCCCAAGCAAGGGGGGCGCCCCCCCTTTAGGGTTCCCCCCAAACCCTAGGCGCATGGGCCCTAGGGGGTTGGCGCCCAGCCCACTAAGGGCTGGTTCCCTTCCATCTACAGCCCATAAGGCCCTCCGGGGCAGGTGGACCCTCCCGGTGGACCCCCGGAACCCCTCCGGTGGTCCCGGTACAATACCGGTGACCGTATGGTGACTTCCCATATATAAATCTTTACCTCCGGACCATTCCGGAACTCCTCGTGACATCCGGGATCTCATCCGGGACTCTGAACAACATTCGGTAATCACATACAAACCTTCGTTATAACCCTAGCGTCATCGAACCTTAAGTGTGTAGACCCTACGGGTTCGGGAATCATGCAGACATGACCGAGACACCTCTCTAGCCAATAACCAACAGCGGGATCTGGATACCCATGTTGGCTGCCACATGTTCCACGATGATCTCATCGGATGAACCACGATGTCGAGGATTCAAGCAATCCCGTATACAATTCCCTTTGTCAATCGGTACTTTACTTGCCCGAGATTCGATCGTCGGTATCCCAATACCTCGTTCAATCTCGTTACCGGCAAGTCACTTTACTCGTTCCATAATGCATGATCCCGTGACTAACTACTTAGTCACATTGAGCTCATTATGATGATGCAATACCGAGTGGTCCCAGAGATACCTCTCCGTCATACGGAGTGACAAATCCCAGTCTCGATCCGAGCCAACCCAACAGACACTTTCGGAGATACCTGTAGTGCACCTTTATAGCCACCCAGTTACGTTGTGACGTTTGGTACACCCAAAGCATTCCTACGGTATCCGGGAGTTGCACGATCTCATGGTCTAAGGAAATGATACTTGACATTAGAAAAGCTTTAGCAAACGAACTACACGATCTAGTGCTATGCTTAGGATTGGGTCTTGTCCATCACATCATTCTCCTAATGATGTGATCCCGTTATCAATGACATCCAATGTCCATGGTCAGGAAACTGTAACCATCTATTGATCAACGAGCTAGTCAACTAGAGGCTCTCTAGGGACATGTTATGGTCTATGTATTCACACATGTATTACGATTTCCGGATAACACAATTAAAGCATGAACAATAGACAATTATCATGAACAAGGAAATATAATAATAACCATTTTATTATTGCCTCTAGGGCATATTTCCAACAGAACTTCCTGCTGTTTTCACGTTGAACTTCTGTGACGTATTTTCGTTTGTAATTTTCTCATCCATTTCGTCAGTGTTACACAAATGATATTCTTTTTGTACAAACCTCTTTCACAATATATTTTTTAACTTTCTCCGACCGAGGACTTGAACTTACACAAATGATATTCCCGTCATTTTGAAGTAAATTAGAGAAATGAAGAGATCATGATTTCTGCCTTCATTGCGGATGGAAACGCACTGCGTGAAGTAGTTGAACTTCTCGGGCATGTCTGTTTGAACCTCACTCTGTTTTTGACGTGCTGTTTTTTGCACTGCATGAAGTAGTTGAACTTCTGGGATATGTCTGTTTGAACTTCACTCTGTTTCACTTTATTGTTTTTTTCTTATATGAAATACACACCATGTAGTACGTGAACTTCTGGTTGTTATCACTTTGAACTTCTCTCTGCTTTGAGAGAATTATTTTAAAACACAAAAAACAACATATTTTTATGTATTTTGGACATCTAAAGACACGGTGAACCTCTCTCACAAGAATTTTTTGAACTTTTCCTCACCGAGCACTTGAACTTCTAGAACCATTTTTGCGTTTATGAGTTGTTTTTAAAAGTGCAAAAAATGGTGTTGTGTTTTTATTTTTTGAACAGGTAAATCCTAGGTTTTAATAAACTTCGAACTTCTCTGTTATTTCAATATGAACTTCACATTTTTATATTTTGAGTAAAGAATTGTATTCGATTTTTATACGGAAAAAATCGAACATGGAAATACAAGGTGAACCTCTCTCGCAAGAAATTTTGAACTTCCCCGGGCAGAGCACTTGAACTTCTTTCAACAAACCTTTTAAGATTTTATTTTTCTATACTTTTATTCTCACCTGAAATGCATTCCTTGCAGTAGTTGAAATTCTCGTTGTTTTCACCTTGAACTTCTGTCATGTATTTTTGTTCAACCTCTCTCACAAGAATTTTTGAACTTTCTCGGCCGAGCACTTGAACTTCTAGCAAAAAAACTCTAGGCTTTGCATTTTTGTTCTTTTTTAATACAAAATGCACACCGTGTAGTACGTGAACTTCTAGCAGTTATCAATCTGAACTTCTGAGAACATGCGTTCTGCCTTCATCGAAAAAACAAAGTCTCCGAAAATGCACTTTGTTGTGAAGAGGTTGAACTTCTGGAGCAGTTCTTTTTGAACTTTACTCTTTTTTTCACGTGTTGTTGTTTACCCGTAAACCGCTTACCGGAATTGAGCAAATGATATACCGATGGAAAGCTATTGAAAACTCGCAACTTTCCCGTGTTGATTAGTTTTCATGCTCGCGATGGTTCAAAAGAATTTTTGAATATATAAAAATGTATTTGAAATGGCATACATGAAAATTTTAAACCGCTCATCGGAATGTAGCATATAATATACGGTTGGAAAGTTTATGAAGTTCGGAGTCTCGTAATATAATTTTTGAACCGTGTAGGGTGGTTTGTATTCTTTTATTCTCATTTGAAATGCATTTTGTATAGTAATTGAACTGTTCGCTGTTTTCATATTGAACTTCGGCCACGTAGTTTTTGTTTGTAATTCCTCACCCTTTCCTCGGAGTTCCACAAATGATAAATAATTAGAAACTTGTTGAAAAGATGCAATTTTTTTTATACGGTTAAACTTTTCTTTTCGAACAACATACACCAATTTATTTTTCGAACAAAGCATACAATATACCCCTTGAAAAGTTGTTGAATAGAGAAGAATTTTTTCCATGTAGAGTTTTTTGTTCCGAATTTGTAATTGATTGAGAGAATTATTTTAAAACATGGGACCCAACATATTTTTTGTGTTTTTTGAGCATGTAAACACACGTTGAACCTCTCTAACAAGAATTTTTGAACATCTGACGGAAGAGCACTTGAACTTCTAACAACAAAAAATTAACTTCGCCTTTTTTACTCTTTTTTCTCGTACGAAACACACACCATGCAGGACGTGAATTTCTGGCTGTTATCACCTTTAACTTCTCTGTGTTTCACTTTAGTAATGGAAAAAAATCTGAGTTTATATAGACGTTGAACCGCTCTAACTTTTTTATTTGAACTTCTTTGTGTGTGTTTTATAAATGTGAAAATTTGAAGTTCTTGTTTTTATTTCTTTTAGTACCAAGAAAATGTAAGTTTTTTATAAATAGCGAACTTCTCTATTTTTGTAATTTGAACTTCTTGGTTTTATTATAAGAAAATATATAATTTATTCTTACATCTTTTTCAGAAATGCACCTTTTTACTATATGCGAATTCAACTTTTTTATACATGAACTTCAACTTGAATTTAAATTTATTTTAGAATTGGGGAAACTTCATATTTTATAAACTTTTTGAAATGTTATGTTATTTAATTTGACCTTTCTTGGATTTTTTAGATATATCAAAAATATGTTTTGCAACCAACCTTTTTTTTGTTTTGATAAGCATATTTCAATTTATTATTTTTGCTAGAGTTTTAGTGTTTGAACTTCTAGTGGCTTTTATATTGAACTTCTGTGAATTTTTATGTTTGAGTCAGCACATACACATTCATATTTCATTAAACAAAGGAATGGCAGCATTGATGTTGTAAAAGCAGCAAACAGAACAGAGCAGCAACATACACATTCATATTTCTCAATCTCTCACTCCGTATAATGCAAAAGATGCACACATTTCAACAAAATTTTAACTTTTGTTTACTAAAGCCGCAAAGCAGTAGTGTTTGTGGATAGGGAAAAATCAGTTTTAATAAGTAGTGAACTTCTCTATTTTTTAATTTGGACTTTCTTGGTTTTTCAATCTGAAATTCTTCGTTTTTAGTTTTTGGAAAAAAATAATTTGAATTTCTTTGTTGTTTCAATCTGAACTTCTTGTTTTTATTTTTTTAAATGGGGGAAATTTTGATTTTCTTTTTCGGTAAATTTGTGTAGTGTTTGTGGTAAACTTTTCAATCGGTTTTATTTCTTAAAGTGATTTTTTTCTTTTTAACATATAAACTTCCAGGAGTTGATTATGTTAGTTTTTCCAAAAAAAATCGCCTAAAGGACATATATGATAGTTTTCTTTGTAAATATCAATTTCGTACACGAAACTTTCTATCATGTTACATATTCTTGAACTTTTTTGTTTATTATATTTGAACTTATTTCTTTTTATACACAAAAATAAAATAAACCACCTAGTTTTTCCATGAACACACACAGAACACAAGCACACATGGAGAGGAACGCATGTGATTTGTTATCTTTGAACTTATTTGTTAAAGATCATGGAAGCTCGACCTCCTCACGCCGTTGTGGTCGGCGACGAGCAGTGGGATGGGCGGCCGCCGACGAGAGCAGCTGAGCTCGCCAGAGCGAGGGGCGGCCAGTTTTTCTGAGCTCGCCACGTGCTCCCGAAGTGCTCTATGTACTGCCGCTGAAGTCCAAATCCACCTCGCCCTGAAGAAGGGGCGACCTCGCGCTGGATGAGGTGGGGGCGATAACGCACAAGGAGGAAGCGGAGGCGACCTCGCACCGGAAGTTGGCAAGGGTGGCGGCGTGCCAGGAGGTTGCGGGGGCGGCGGCGAGCCGGAAGGAGGCATTGGGGGGCACACAGGCATCGCTGCGATAGGGAGCTGGGCATCGGGGGTAGGTCTGTGTACATGAACTTCTCCAGTGTAAAATCTTCAAATATTTTTTACTTTTTTCTTTTCTTTTGTTTGAGGCACAAACACAAAGTAATAAGAGCCAGAGAGCAAGCGAGCTTAATAAGTTACGACGTAATTATCAAACTACACTTTTTGCTTGACCTTTCCTCCACATGTACAGCACACTGCTGCAAAGTAGGGATCATCTATTGACCCATCTCTTGCCTTCTAAACTCCTTGTACTGCTGGTAGCGCTCAGGTAGTCCTTCCCTTCACCTGCACAAAACAACATACTAGACTAAACAAACTACATACCAAGAGGAAGTATGGCTGATCCATTACCAGTCTCCATCAGTTCTATAATGGCTCAAATTAAACTAGAAAGCAGAAGTAGACAGACAACAACAGCAAAACAGAGGACGGCTTGCAACTGAACCAGACGCAGCATTCACCCAAGGCAACTTACTGAATTTCAGAAGGGAAAAGCTCTGAACCTGAAGCTCTACAGAATCTGAAGCACAACGGGGTGGGAAGTAGCCACGCAGCCTAGGTGGTAGCTGATGGCGCACAAGGGAATCTTGGCGCTGTAAGCTCCATGCGGTGGCAGCGCACTGGTGATGGAGGGCGGAGGCTTGCGGCAAGCCAGGCACAGCGCGGTAGTGGAGTGGCGGCAGCGGCCACTCCATGGATGAACCTTCCCCGGGAAGGTCAAGGTAGCCCTCCTGAGAAGGTCGATGTGGCCGGAGATGCAGGGGCGGCGGTGCTTGTCTGGTGGTCAGGGACGACGACGGCCAGCGGCGGCGTGTGGGGATGGACCGCCATGGTTGAGGCTATCAACCATGGACGAATGCCTGCACGCGGGTTCCATGGTGACCGGTTGCGCGTTGCCGGCGCACGGTTGACTGTGTTGGTCCAGGCGTTGGAGAGCAGCAGGTATCTGGCTAGGTGTAGCCTCGTTGGGGAGGGAAGGTCCTGGCGATGGCGGCCATGGGTGCCTGGAGGTGGGTGCGGGTGGCGAGGCAGCAACTGCGACTGGGCACAGGGGCGCGCCGGCGGTGGTACGCAGGCGGAGCCGCCGGGAAGGTAGTGGGTAGCGGGGTGCCGGCGGTGGGCGTCGCCGGCGGGTGGATCTGGACGCGGCGGATGCTTCGGACGAAGGTCCGGGATGGTGTCGGGGAAGAAGGCAGGGGAGACGGGGCGGGGCCGGGGGATGGCGCGCGGCGGCGGGGAGGTCGGGGGAGTGGGCGCGGCCGCGGTTGCGGGATGGAGACGCAGGGAGTGGGGAGGTTGGGGAAGAGAGTCGGGGCCGGGATCGGTTTTCCTTTTTTTTATCGGCTGCTCGCTTCAGGTTTTATCTCGGCAGAACCTCCGTCGCCCCTATATAGGCTGCTGTGATCCAAATAAACATCATCACATCATCACCAGTTCAAAATATCAGCCAGCACTCTGGCTGGCCGGATCATTCGGATGTTCATCCGGACGTCCGGGTAGTTCCACTCCCTGTACCCATATACCTGGACATCCGGGCTCCTTTCCGGTCATCCGAACCTATCCGGATCATCTGGGGCTACGCCCGGACATCCGGGTGGGTCCTCGCCCTAAGCAGTAAAACATCAGGCCATGGGGAACAGAGGGTTCTTCCTCTGTTCTCCGCCCCCAACGACCCCATCCACTCGCCCCTGCCGGCAGCGGCTCGTGGGCTGCCCCGCCAGACCGACCGACCATTTGGCTGGATCTCGCCGCCATGCCTTGCCATCGCCTCGATCCACCCCCTCCTCACGCCGTTTTTCCCGGGGCCGATTGGTTCTCCACTCTCGTGCCCTCTGTCCCCAAAATCGCCATGGTGGTCGGACGTGGAGGTGGCCGGAGCTTCAAGTCGACGTCCAAGGGTCCCTCTCGTGGTACTCCATATGCTCCTCATCTTCTATTACCTCCATCTATCCATCTAGGATTAGTCATTCATCGTGTTGGATCTCTCCTATGCGTGTACGCAGATGCGCGTCGTCAAGCATCGACGGACTCCGAGGATGATGCTCGTCCACTCAAGAAGGCGCCGGGTCGTGCTCGTCCGTCCTATGCCGGGCAGGATGACCCTGACTACGAGGCCGAACTCCACGATGAGGAGCTCGTGCCTGTTCGTTCCGCGACTAAGTCCAAGAAGAAACAAGCAGCTGGTGCCTCAAGCTCCAAGTCTGCGGCACCTTCTGGCCTCGTCTTGTCCATGGCCAATCCCACCAACCGTGGCCGTCGTGTTGTCAACTATCTGTCCATGGACCCCTCTGAGTATGCTGCTTTAAGGAGTGATGTCAATCAATTTGCCGCCCCGGCCAATGCAACCGATCCTCGTTTTCGCACCTTGGTTCAACAAGACATCTATCAATCCATCATTGCTCATCTAGGTTTTTCTCCTCAGCATTATGTGAACTTGGCTTACATTGAGAAGAATCCAACCAAGTTTGAAGGTGTATTGGAGAAGATTGATGGCATGGGGCTGCGTCATGCTATGTCCCTTCACTGTGATTGGAATGAGGCTGCCATTCGGCAATTCTATGCCACGTGTTTCTTCCATCCGGATCACTCTATCGCTTGGATGACTCACTACTCTCAGTTCACCGTCTCCTTCGAGGCATTTGCTGCTGCCTTGGGCATGCCCGGATCTGAGGCCTCTCTTTTCCGGATCCATGAGGTGAACCCCAAGTTTGAGGCCATGCTCATCAGTGCATGTGGTTGCCTCGTCATGCCTCCCTCTTAGTTATCCACGGTGCAGCAAAGCAAGGAGCTTAATGATATCTCCATCTTCCGTCTCAAATATCAGTGGCTTTTCAGTGTATCCTCAACTCCATTGCTCCCAAGAAAGGGGATCGTGGGATGGTTCGGGCCTATAGCATTGACTTGATGTACTACTCGAGGAAGGCTCACGACCGTCCCATTGACATGGCAGATTTCCTATGGCATGAGATTCGCATGGCTAGTGGTCTGAAGGTTCGTACACTTCCTCATGCCCCCTTCATTCAGAGAGTCATCGACTCGGTCTATCCGTGTTCCATTATCAAGACATCCACGCACTCCATATGGACTCCGCGTGATGAGTCTTCCAGGGGGAAGGCCCCTGCTCCTCCGTGTGCCGAGCGCTCTTCTCGCCACACTAAACCTTTCGTGAAGCCTTTTGACCGCCTTGCTCGCTTTATTGGGAAGTCCCATAAGGCTATCTTTGATACGTGCCGCTACACCGCTACTCACATTGCTACCGAGGAGGTTTGCCGTATCTTGGAGGCAAATGCACTTAGGGCTCGTCTCCGTGCGCGCCCTGGCAGTCCTGTTGAGCCTGATGAGCCCATTCCTGATCGGCTTCCTCTTCCGGAGGTCGACTTTCCTTCTGCCACTGATTTTCCGGAGTTCTTCCTTGCACCTGCTGATCTGAGTGATGGTGATGATGATGAGGATGCCGAGTGATCCTCCTACTTTCTCGGATGTTTTTCCCTTTTCGGTACTTGCTGCCAAGGGGGAGATGTAATTCTTAGGAGTATGAGTGTGAGTCTGCTATGTTTATTGAGCTCTAGTTATTGGACTCTGTATTATTATTGTAATGGACCTTGGTCATGTGTTATGCTACCTTGTATGAGTCTATGCTACTATGTAAGAGCTTAAGTATGCTATCTTCAGTGGCTATCTTCATTCGTTGCTTATCGTTGCTTATGTTAATTTTAATGGTGTATGTCTACACTACTGTTACAACATCATATTCCGAATGAGGGTATCCACTCCATATGTGCATGATTTTGTATTTTATCACTTTGTTCCTATGCATACTTTAAGGGGGAGCTCTTCCTAAAACACATACCGGACTACTCTCCTAAAAATTATTCGCATCACATTTCACTTGATTGAGTGCTATATGTAGTTTGTCATCAACTACCAAAAAAGGGGGAGATTGAAAGTGCAATCTTGCTCTTAAAGAATATTTTTGATATTGTTACATATAGGGGACTAACCGTGTTTGCTAAGTATATACAAGGTTGTTAGTCCTCTGGTTTTTCTAATGTGCATCATGATCACATCATATGAGACTTACTCAAGCAAATTATCAATAAGGAAAGGAGAAAACAAAGATGAAGCATCGTGCTCTTTTATATTTCTTGAGTAATAGGAATCCCGCACTATTAAGAGAGGATCCGAGGTATAGGTTCAAGGCTTGCTCATATTTTGTCTCACAAGAACTTTTTCACAAAGGACCAAAATCCCTAGCAAAACCCCTTAGCCAAAACCTACTACTCCTCCTCCTCATTCTCTACACAAACTCCTTGCCGGATCATCTGGGCTAAACCCGGATCGTCCGGACCTTGTTCCAGATCATCCGGGTAATGTGCCCCCTTCATCATAGAACACTGATGGTTGAAGCTGGATCATCCGGGCTGTGCCCGGATCGTCCGGATACTGTCCCGGATCATCCGGGTAATCTTGCCCCTATATTTACAAAACCTTGGTGGATGTAGTCGGATCATCCGGCCCGTCATCCAGATCATCCGGGCTCCTCGCAGCTCTGCTACTTCCACTTGCATCCGGACCTTCAGCCAGATCATCCGGACCCTGACCAGACCATCCAGATGGTCTTCCGGATCATCCGGGCAGGTCAATCTCTGTCTAAACGGCTCTAATTTACTTGTGGTATCAATAGTCCCTTACCTCTTCGAGATAAGGTTTAACACTTCACTCAAACATGCCTCAAGAACACCAGTGCTCCCTCTCCCTTGCTCACACACTAAATCCTAGATCCCGGTTTGATTCTTGAGAGTTTTGAAGAGTTGTTACAATTAAAACAAAGATCTTCTCCCTCTCCTTCTTATGCCGAAGCAAATCGTGAGTTGAGAAAGTCTTGAGCTTTTCCCCTTCGATCTTGTTACTCTTGGAGGTTGGAGACTCCTAGGCGGTAGGAGTCTTTTGGAGAGGAATCAACCATTGTGATTACCCCCGGAAAAGTTTGTGAGGGTTTGGAGACCACCCCAAGGTCTACCACTAGTGGTTGAGAAACGCCTTCGTGGTGTTATCTCAAAGGCAGAATAGGGTGAGCCTTCGTGGCATTGGTGTGCCTTCGTGGTAACATCCACCTCTCTAACGGTGACGTAGCTTCCCTCCAAGGAAGTGAACATCGGTATACATCCTCGTCTCCCGGAGTTGCGGTTATTCCTAACCCTAACTCTCTACTTGTGGTTACTTGTCTCTTAGCACTTACTTATATCATATTGTGCTTGCTTATTTACATACTTGTGTCACTTGTTTAATCTTGCTTAGCTCTTAGCTTCACACTTGCAATTGTTAGGCTCACCTTCATATTTTACATTATTGCCTAAAATTGCTAAGTAATAATTAAAATTTGTAATTGTACCTATTCACCCCCCCTCTAGGTCCATCTCAATCCTTTCAGAAGGTTAAATAGCAACTTGCATATCACCGTTGTGGCTTTGCGTAGGTAAGAATCGTTCTTGCTAGATACCCATAGCAGCCACGTAAAACATGCAACAACAATTAAAGGACGTCTAACTTGTTTTTGCAGGGTATGTTGTGATATGATATGGCCAAAGACATGATGAGATATATTTGATGTATGAGATGATCATGTTTGTAATAGTTTATATCGACTTGCATGTCGATGCATACGGCAACCGGCAAGACATGCGTGTCACTCATTAAAGCGCTATGTAATGCTTTACTTTATCTCTAAGTGGTAGCAATAGTAGTAGAAGCATGGTTGGCGTGACAACCCCGATGGCGACACGATGATGGAGATCATGGTGTCATGCCGGTGACGATGGAGATCATGCCGGTGCTTTGGAGATGGAGATCAAAAGCACAAGTTGATGGCCATATCATGTCACTTATGGTTTGCATGTGATGTTAGTACTTTTATTATGCATCTTATTTTGCTTAGGACGACGGTAGCATTATAAGGTGATCCCTCACTAAAATTTCAAGATAAAATTGTGTTCTCCCCAAGTGTGCACCCTTGCGAAAGTTCGTCGTTTCGAAGCACCACGTGATGATCGGGTGTGATAGACTCTACGTTTGCATACAACGGGTGCAAGCCATTTTTGCACATGTGGAACACTTGGGTTAAACTTGACAAGCTTAGCATGTACAGACATGGCCTCAGAACACAAGAGGCCGAAAGGTCGAACATGAGTCATATAGTAGATATGATTAACATGGAGATGTTCACCATTGAAACCACCTCATCTCACGTGATGATCGGGCTTGGGTTGGTGAATTTGGATCATGTTACACACGGACAACCGGAAGGATGTCGATTTGAGTGGGAGTTATTAAGTAATATGATTAATTGAACTCATTATCATGAACAATAGTCTAAAGTTACCTTTGCAAATTTATGTTGTAGATCAATGGCTCGCGCAGTAGCTCCCCTGAATTTCAATGCGTTCCTAGAGAAAGCTAAGCTGAAAGATGATGGAAGTAACTTTGTGGTCTGGGCCTGTAATCTGAGGATTATCCTCACGGCTGCCCAAAAGGTTTATGTCCTAGATGCACCGCTTGGTGTGCCAACCCCTCCAGCAACTGCAGACACCGTGAACGTCTGGTAGTCGCATGTTGATGACTACTCAATAGTTCATTGCGCCATGTTGTATGGCTTAGAGCCGGGACTTCAAAGGCGTTTTGAACATCATGGAGCATATGAGATGTTCCATGAGTTGAAGTTTATCTTTGAGAAGAATGACCGGATCGAGAGGTATGAGACCTTCGATAAGTTCTATGCCTGCAAGATGGAGGAGAACGGGTCTGTCAGTGAGCACATACTCAGAATGTTTGGGTACTACAACCGTCTGACTGAGTTGGGAATTGAGCTCCCGCCAGAGGCTGTCACTGACAGAGTTCTTCAATCACTACCACCTAGCTACAAGAGCTTTGTGTTGAACTATAACATGCAAGGGATGAATAAGTCAGTCTTCGAGCTGTTCGCGATGCTGAAAGTCACTGAGTCAGACATCCAGAAGGAGCATCAAGTGTTGATGGTGAATAAAACCACTAGTTTCAAGAAGAGCAAGGGAAAGAAGGGAAACTTCAAAAAGGGTCGCAAAGCAGTTGCCCCTCCTCCCGTGAAGAAACCCAAGGCTGGACCCAAGCCAGAAACTAAGTGCTTCTATTGCAAGGGAACTGGCCACTAGAAGCGGAACTGCCCCAAGTATCTGGCCGACAAGAAGGGAGCCAACGTCATCAAAGGTATATATGATATACATGTTATTGATGTGTACCTTACCAACTCTCATTGTAGTGCCTAGGTATTTGATACCGGTTCAGTTGCTCACATTTGCAACTCAAAGCAGGAACTACGGAATAGACGGAGGCTCGCGAAGGACGAAGTGACGATGCACGTGCATCAATTGCAAGATGAGGCAGCTAGCTAGCTGTGGAGTTGCCAAGATGCTCAAAGTGCTCGCAACATTGAGAAGAAACAAGCATGCCCAGGAAATTAATGCGTGCGCAGGGAGGCCCTTTGCTCAGAGAAGCATCGACCGATTTTCTTTATTCCCACACCTTCTCACAGCTTTGTATTGGTTATAGTATGGTGAATCATTGAGATGCATAAACATGCTGAACTTTTGTTCTTCTGAATGTTAGTATGCATACCGTGTCTTCTGAAGCTTAGTTTAATGTAAATGTTGACTAGCCTGTGAACCTTCACAATCTAGTAAGTATATTGTAGGCCTGTTATTTGACACCTCACTTTGCCGCGCTACGCGACCAGTGTGAGTGTCTGCATCCAGTACTGCATCCTCTAATTTGGTGTATGCCAAGTTGAAAAAGGTTACCGATGAGTAGCCATAAGCTGGAGGCGTCTCTTTTTTTTCTTTTGAATGGGCAATAAGTTGGAGAGTGTCTCGGGCTGCCTCTAGCACAAGGCCCTCCAGTACGAAACACGGGCAGCCGACTGGGCTGATACAAAAGCCTATCCATCTTAAAGCCCATTTGTTTTTTTGCGAGGAGAAGCCCATATTTCTTGAAGAGGGGGCGATCCCAGGAAAACCCTCCTTCCTCCTCGCTTCCACTTACGCTTCCATCTCGCCCCAATTCCCCCCGCTCCCCATCTTCCTCACTCTTCTAAAAAAACTGCTCACCTTCTTCCTCACTCGTACAGAAAACGCCTGCTCCTCTTCTTCCACTCCTACAGAAAACCCCAGCCCTCCTTCTTCCCCACTCGCACTGCCACTAGGCTCGTCTCTGGCTACTCTGCTCAAACCCGTGAGCTCGGCGCGACGCCCACAAGGAAAATGGAGTCGGCTGGCCCTAGCGCCAAGAAGATGAGGCTCCCGCCAGCGGCGACGCCGGTTGTAGATCCCGCACCCGGCATCGCGGGGAGAAGCGGCAAGCCCCCCCCACCCGGATCTAAGGAACCGGTAGAATCTCCGGTGGACTGCATCAGCGATCTCCCGGACGTCATCCTTGAGGAGATCATCTCGCTTCTCCCCACCAAGGATTGCTGCCGCACACAAGTCCTCTCAACTCGGTGGCGCCCTCTATGGCGCACCGCGCCCCTCAATCTCGACTGTCGTCAGATATCTGTCCTTCCTAAATTTGATCTCCTCAGAGCCATCGTCTCCTCTCACCAGCAGGGCCCCGTTCAACGCCTCTGCATCCCGACACGCTACCTGCTGTCCATACCCGGCACAGTGGACGCTTGGCCGACATCCCCTAATTTGGAAAACTCCAGCATTTGGAGTTCTACCATTACCATGAAAGTTTCATACCACGAACATACCAAGAATTCGTGCCCACACCACCGTTGTCCATCTCGCGGTTTTCCTCCTCTCTCCACACCGCCACCTTCGCCCGGTGCCATCTACCAGACGATCTGGTACAAATGCTTCGACTCCCACTGCTAAAAAGACTTTCGCTTGTGGTGGTTTATCTGTCGAAGGCCTCACTGCACAGCATCATCCACTCCAGTTGCCCTGCCCTGGAGCGCTTGTTGATTGTTTTGGGAATAGAAATCCCTATCAGTTGTCTCCAAATAAAGTCGCCTCACCTTAAAAGCATTGGAATTTGTTTTGAAGGACAACAGCTCATCATCGAAGATGCCCCTTCACTTGAAAGGTTGCTCCTTGATAATTGTTATAAACCTTCGCAAATAACTATCGTCTCTGCACCCAAACTGGAGACCCTGGGTGTAATTCGTAATCTGTTTAATGATCACAAGAAGTCGGTGTTTGGCTCCTCACTTTTTCAGGTACCGTATATTATCATCTACACATTTGTAATCATAAGCTACATTTTTCATTTGCGCGCATAAGTTTTATATCATCTTGGAGTACACTTTGGGTACTAATATTATGTTATATGCTCAATGAAGAGTTCGTCCATGGATAGCCTATCAATGCTGCTGGATTATGTCAAGATCTTATATCCCGGAATGCATAGTTATGATCTGAACATAATTATTGGCTTGCTGCGATGCTTTCGGTCTCTGGAGAATTTATATATGGAGGTGATGATTTCATGCACATTGAAAGACTGTATATATTGTACTAGAATTAACCGTTCAGCTGTTGCTCTTTCGACATACTCTTTTTTCAGACCTTAACTGTTTTCAAATCTTCATGTCTACTTAGGTACTGCAAGCACATGGACAAAAACATATAACCAATCGGTGGCGTAATAAGCACCAGGATTTTCTCAGTTCTCATGACATTCGTTTGAGGACAATAACGATGGAAGGATATGCATCCATCCAAGCAAACAGAAGCTTTGTCACAATCTTCCTGTTGAATGCGAGGTTACTATTGTCCCTGAGGCTTAAGTTTCACCGCAAGAGATTTCTCACGGACGGACACGTTGAAGAGCAAAAAAAGAAGTTTCAGGTGGACAAATGAGCTTCTAAACGTGCTCGGCTTCTATTTACAACAAGTTGTAGTCATCGTGCAATAAATTTTTATGCACAAGATGTTGCTTTTATGGATCAGACCGATCCATTTGTTTGTGACTGCGAAAAAGAGTGGTTGGGTTAGATGTTACTGCCATGTTCAATCTGGGTTTTGTCTAAAAATTTGATGAGCAATTAATCCTTGGGCTTTTTGTACCATTCGTAAGATTGAGTTGCATGTTGTTGCCCTCGTACTCCCCTCCACTTGCCACTACACTGTCGCATCTTCCACGACTGCTGTTCCTTCTCGTCCGAGGCCTTGCCGTCGTTCTCCGCCTTGGTTCGCTCGCTGTGCCCGTCTCCATCTGGCGTTGTCAACATGGTCAACAACCAAGAGGAATCAGGAGATGACTGTACGTGGAGAGGCTGACAGTAGGGACCCACCAGGGTCATTGCATTACGCAAGCAGGTGCCTCGTTATTACAAGCCAAAAGAATACTTCCTCCTAATTCCTCACTGCTAGAAAATCACTTAAATGTCTTAAAAGGTCAAATGACCCCTGAAATTTTCCAAAATTTGACATGACAGTTGTATTAGTACTATAAAATTTCTCGTTCATTTAAAACACCATCCGTTGCCACTTTACTCCAAATTCATCTTTCACAGCTAATAAAAAATATGTACAACATCACACACAGTTGTTTTCTAGGAACCGTTGGCGATGAAAATATCTGGGTCTATTTAAGTCTCCCTCCTTAAGCTTCGCCGGCTTGTCTGCTCCAGTGCCGGCAACCCCCGAATCCATGAATCCCAATCCCCATTCCCGCACCCCCTTCTTGCAAAGATGATGCCGTGGAAACGCTTCATGAAGGCCCGTACGATGGCCGCGTCCCCCCCGAGCGCTGCCGCCTGCACCGAGAGCGCGGCCGCCTACGCCGAGAGTGCCGCCGCATCCGCATTGAGCGCGGCCGCTTCCGCCGAGAGGGCGTCTGCGACAACCGACAGGGCAGCCGCGGCAGCCGAGACGGCTTCAGCTGCTGCTGCGACGGCGGCTGCAAACACCGAGAGCGCTCGAGCTGCCGTCCGTGCCGCCGATGTCGCCCTGGCCTGGGTCTAGGCCATCCACGCCAAGATCGAGGATGCACACGCCAAGATATTCCAGGCTACCTCGGACTCCAGCATGCAACCCACGTTTGAAAAGGCGGTGGTGGCCATGGATCACCTGCTTCCTCATGAGGTCACCGAGCGAGAGCTGGAGATGCAGGAGGCGGCGGAGATCGTGGAGCGCCGGGAGGAGGAGTTGCGCGTGGCCGAGGTCGAGGTAGAAGAGTTTGTCCGTCGAGGAATCGGCGGTGGAGTACCAACGCGAGCTCTGGCGCAGCCACTACTACGAGTACTACAACCTTGAGGGTGGCACCGACGACGAGGACGAGAACGAGGACGCGGTCGACTTCAGCAAGGGGGACGCGGAGTCCACCAACGGCGGCATGTCGCCAGGACAAGTCATCAACGTCTCATCTCACACCGGCGATGCATAGGCCGGCGCGGCGGCGGATTTGTTAAAATTACACAACGAGCGGATAACACCAGGGACCCAGCAGCTCGCCCAGTTGGTTTTTTAGTTTCAGAGACGGAGCTCAACTGCGCGCTATGCGGGGGCTGTGGCCCGTCTAGCCCACGCTTACGCTTTTATTTAAGCACATGACGAGCCCAGTTGATATCTTTTTTCTTTCTGAAAATGGCTAGCCCAGTTCTTTTTTTTGGAGAACACCAAAACCGAGGCCTACTTGCTTTTCTCAGCTCTGCTGGGCAGCAAATCTTTCAAGACGAGGAGGGAGGGATGTAAGTAAGAAATGGGCTTCCCCAGAAAATGGGCTATAAGTTGTAAGAAATGGGCTGTAAATTTTTAAACCAAAGCCAACTGGCAATTACATTAAAATATCATTTTTTCTGGATTTCTCTACTCTATACTCTTGTAAAAACCAATGCCAACTGGCAATTACATTAAAAAAATCATCTTTTCTCCCACAAGATAAACTACTCATATAGTAAAAAAAAAGATAAACTACTCATACAAATGCATCTTCATGTTTCGTGCAACGCACGTGCATCTTGCTAGTTAAGATTTTAAATTTCATTCATTTTTTTTGCGGATAATTGTTTTTTGAATTTTATTTTGATATAATTTTTTAAAAATTATTTTTAACGTGACTCGAAATTTCATGATTAAAAGAGTTCGGACCCCACCGAAATATGAAAATTTTCGTTGAATTTTTTAGCAGTGCCCAGAATATATGGTCTGTAATGCTAATAAAAAGAATATGGGCTTCAAATATCCTTAAGAATTAGCAAATGGGCTGTAAATTATTGAAAATAATGGCTAATGGGCTGTATGTTGTTTTCCATAGATTTGGAGGCTGACTTCTGGGCCTACTAGGTTGACGATGACGCCGTCCTAAATTTTTTTTGACGCGTACACAAGGCTTTGTCAACTTAGTCAACACAGAGCAGTGACTGTTGGATGTCCATCCAACGGCCGCCGTGCTTCTTCAATCTTTGATCTTCCTGCTCCAGCCGCCCAAACCAGCACCGGTGGGACTGCCTGCTCCCTCCTCCTGTGGCTGGCTGTGCTGCCGCCAGGCCATCCCTCTACACACCCGCACATCCTGTTATTTTCCGGCGACGTCAGCCTCACCCCGCAGCCGACCAGTCAGCGCGTGTACACCCCTCAGCATGGGCATCCGCTGCGGTGGCTTCGCCGGCTCCGGGTCGTTCCCTTCCTAGGCCTCGCCCTCATCCACCGCGTTTGTGCTCTCGGCGCGGCGATGTCAACATGGTCAACAAACAACAGCCATCGGAAGAGGCTGACAGTAGGGGCCCACACAAGGAAATGCCTCCTTATTACACACAAAATAATGATTCCACCACCTGACAGCTGGGACCCACCGGAAGGGCCTCTGTATTTCTTGAAAAAAAACGTTCCCCCCGCTGTCAGCTCGGACCCACCACCTATATCTTCGCACACAAGGAAGTGCCTCCTTATTACGTACAAAAAATGAATACTCCCCCTGCTAGCGGGGACCCACCATTGTGGGAGGCTGACTTGTGGGCTTACTAAGATGACGGGACGGAGGGCTTTGTCAACTTAGTCAATACGAATGATTCTAGCTCTAGTGGCCGTACGATGTCCATCCAACGGCCGTAGTGCTTCTTCAACCTCTGGTCTTCTCGCTCCAGCCGCCCAAAGCAGCGCCGATCGTGCCGCCTGCTCCTGGCTCCCGTGGCCGGCTGTGCTGCCGCGGAGGCCTCACCGCCCCTACTACTCCCACCGCTGGCCAGGCCATCCCTCCACTCACCCACACCCCCTGTTATTCTGCGGCGACGGCAGCCTCACACCGAAGCCGAACCAGTGAACCCTCGTACTCCTCTCCGCGTGGGCATCCACTGCCGCGTCTTCCCCGGCTCCGCGTCATCCCCTTCCTAGGCCTCGCCATCGTCCACCGCCCTGGTGCTCTCGGCGTTGCGTGTTCAACGTGGTCAAGGAATGACTTCCATCGGAAGAGTACTGTACGTGGAGAGGCTGACAACTGGGTCCACGGCCGCAGCAAGGAAGTGCCTCCTTATTACGCGGAAAAGAATGATTCCTCCACCTGACAGCGGAGACCCACCGGACGGGCCACCGTATTTCACGAAAAAAACATTTCCCCCCTGACTGCTGGGACCCACTAGCTACATCTTTGCACGCAAGGACACTACCGCAGGATGCTGCTAACGCGACACTACGATCAGAGACCCTTTCATGAAACTGTGTGCGATGCATTAATCACAAACGGGGATGTAAAAGAACCGTAAAAAAGGTGCAAAACATTTGCAATGGAGGATGCATCAAACACAGTTCAGATTTTAGTTGAGTGTGCGATCCAAGGCATACGGTTCAGTCCAATGAACCGTTTGCGATGAGGCGGAACAAAAGAAACGGGCAGCCTGATGAAGGCGTGTGCGATGTACAACATACGGTTCACTCGGATGAACTGTTTGTGATTAGGCAACACAAAAGAAACGGTAAGCCAGATCAAGGTGTGTGCGATGTATAGCATACAGTTCACTCGGATGAACTGTTTGTGATTAGGCAACACAAAATAAACGGTCAGCCAGATCAAGGTGTGTGCAATGTACGACATGCGGTTCACCCGGATGAACTATTTGCGTTGAGACAATAGAACAGAAACGGTTCAATATAACAAATACCATAAATATTGCAAGGTTCAAATTCAAAGATTACGACACCCAAATTCAAACATTGCAAACCGCGTAATTTCTGAAAAGGGATCAACCACTGACAAGTCATGTATGGGTTTGACACAATAACTTCCAATTGCTTTTCCATATGCTCTTCCAATACGAAGTTTGGCCTTTTTGGAGGCACTTCCATTCCGCAGTACCAGCCGCCTCTGATAATCATACCATTGATCTTTCCTAATTAAATGCGTGTTCAACCTCAGTACCCTCAGCACCTTTGCTCTGGCAAGAAAGAACATGGCGAGTGTAGTCTCCGGTGGGGTCCCTCGGTAGGAGTTCAAAGTAATATTTGAGAGATGCAGTCCAGGCATTCGATGTGATTGTCGTTATCAACATCTTCCACCGGGCCTAATATGCACTGCAAAAGAAGAGAACGCGTTAGTGCCTACATGCCGTTTTGAACACTGCTACACGCCCATTTGGTTTGCAGGATTTGTAAAATGCACCAATGTGCCATTTTCAATCTGTCATGATTAACATGGACATTAATTTGATTACAATCTAGAAACATGTAGCCTTCTTCACAAGAGGTTGGATTGGATGAAAAATTCCCTAAGAAAACTAGTATAGATGAATCCAAAGGAGAAATGCTTATGGACGATTGTAACCATATGAATGAAGCAACCAATATGGGGCGGGGGTGTATGTCCTAAAATCCTCCAAAATTACTTCAGAAATCGTAGTACATAGTCATTGTAAACTTGGGAAAAGGTGCAAAAAATTGAACTCCCTTATGGTTAACATTTAACAGGAAAGGAACATCACCTCGATATACAACTTCTTCAGGCACGGAAAGCATCTCAGGCAACTGAAAACTTGGTCCAGGTTGGGGACGACATATTCTAGTGCCAAGACCTTCACTGTGCCCAGAGTGTGGGTGAAGCTTCGCTGGATGACAGACGAACATACATCTTCAAAACTAGAAATAACATTGATATCAAGAAGGAGAGGTATGTAAGGCGACTGTTGTACCTGAAAGTTGTAGTATTTGACAGACGAGTAGCCCACTTTCAATTTCGGCGCAGAAATGACATTGATTCTTGTTGGACCTTGTTGATCAACTACAAGTAATCTCTCAAGTGAAGGTGTGTCCTAGATGACCATATTGTGGTCCACCTTTTGTGATATCGCGTTGCAGCACCAGCAACACACATAAATAGTGCGGAGAGTCCTGGAGGTGATGTGCAAGGTACTCGACCAATTCATCGCCTGAAGACGAAGAAACTCGAGTGCAGTACAGCCGCGGAGCAGGCGCTCCATGTCATCCTTTGGGATGCGGACGACGACGAGCTCGAGGTGCTTCAGTCGTGCTAGAAAAAGAGCGGGCGCGTCATTAGGGGGGGGGAATGGCAGTTCATGAACTTGGCGAGGCGCAGCATGGGCGCGAAGCGGAGCGCGGACGTTGCCAGCAAGCTCATATGCCCATCATTATAACTTAGCTTCTCGCTGATCTATGGTGCGGGATCGGAACCACTCGTTAAGCTTGGCTCGCTCCTTGCCATTGGAGCGGAACTTACCCGCGATAAGGCCTTTGATTGGGCCATGGTGACTACCGAGGATCTGGGAGAACGCATCCAAGCTTTGGCGATAGCCATGGCAGAGCTTGTGGGCGTGGAGGAGGTCGACAGGGGTGCGGAGCAATAGGATGCGCCACCGCCGGGAAACGGCGGCTGTCCTCGCCCGATTTCTAATTGGGAGGAGGGATATGATGACTATCAACATATCATCGGGGAGGTTGTTGATGAAGTCTAGGCCTGCTGGAGTCGCTTGCGGTTCTTTCTCGACCCGCCTCCACTTGTTGGCAGCCTCGTTCTCCACCTCGTCAGCGGGGACGGGAACCTCTGTCTCGATATTCACGCCGTGCTCCGGTGCTTCAGCAGCCCCGGCGTCGCCACTCCCTCCGATGGGGCGCTTCGGCGGCATCCTCGTACACTGACGGCTTTGAGGACTCAGAGCGGCATCGAGGATGCGGGCGAAGAGAGAGAGGAATTGTGTGTGGCGACGATGGGGGGTGCGGCCGCTCGGCGGTGCCATTACTATAGACAGTGGGAGTGAGGCGGGCAGCGGTCCAAGGCTGTCTCGCTTCCCGGTGAGAACGACTGCTTAATCTCTAGTATGAATTAAATCTATGCTTAATTAATGAATTTTAGTTGCAAAAAATAGATAGTGATATTGATTTTTAGCTGCATATTTCGACAAATCGTAGTGTCTCTTGGCTTAGCGCCGAAGTTTGGCTTTAATTTGCATACCGTAATCTGAACCGTTTGTGTTGAAGAGATGCACAGATCCTGCATTGAACAGCTTGTACGCTTCCCAGTGAGCCTGCACACCGAACTGCGCTCGCACGCCTCCCGTTCAGTCAAGTAGCTGTCCAGACGGCACCTCCTATAGCCAATAAAACCAAGACACGTGGCGTCACGTGAATGGTTAACCGAACACACACGGTTTGAATTATACAAACGTTTGAGATATTAAAGTGGCACCTATTTTTTTTCAAAATGCCTTTGTTGGCTGTCATTATTCGAGTGTGCCTTCTCCCAAAATGGACACGAAAAATACCACAGCATGTCGGGTGCCCTTCCATGATAGCATGCCAAGTTTCATGAATTTCAGACGAGTGTTGGATTTACTAGAATTTAAAAACCAGGCATCTCAATGTTTTGCCGGCAATCAACGGTGCCCTGGTGTTTGAAATTCATTCCCATTTCTTGCATGGGACCTAAGCATGCACCCAAGGACAAAGATTTGATTTTTAAACCAATTTATATGCACTGGAGCATGCGCATGTAGTTCAAATTTGAATTATGCACATAAATGCATTGAAAACTCAGTTAATGCATAAAAATGTTCGAATGAACCCCGAAAAATCACAAAAATCCACACAACACTCATGTTGTTCTATGTTGACACGAGAAAAAAACTTGAAAGCAATAAGAGGCAATGGATATCGTTTCGTCCCCAAAGGTGGGACGTTCCTAACAGAAAATCACCATGCTTGTTGTGAGAAGCTCCGGTTTGTGTGAAGCATATACCCAAACCTGCCCCAAATGGGACAAAATTTGTACCATGGCATGTTGATGCCGCTCCATGATAGCATGCCAAGTTTCATGAATTTCAGACGAGTTTTGGATTTACTAGAATTTAAAAACCAGGCATCTCAATCTTTTGCTGGCAATCAACGATGCCATGGTGTTTGAAATTCATTCCCATTTCTTGCATGGGACCTAAGAATGCACCCAAGGACACAGATTTGATTTTTCAACCAATTTATATGCACTGGAGCATGCACATGTAGTTCAAATTTGAATTATGCACATAAATGCATTGAAAACTCAGTTAATGCATAAAAATGTCCAAACAAACCCCGAAAAAACACAAAAATTCACACAACACTCCTGTTGTTCTATGTTGACATGAGAAAAAAAACTTGAAAGCAATAAGAGGCAATGGATATCGTTTTGTCCCCAAAGGTGGGACGTTCCCTACCGAAAACCATCATGCTTGTTGTGAGAAGCTCCGGATTGTGAGAAGCATATACCCAAACCTGCCCCAAATGGGACAAAATTTGTACCACGACATGTTGATGCCGCTCCATGATAGCATGCCAAGTTTCATGAATTTCAGACGAGTTTTGGATTTACTAGAATTTAAAAACCAGGCATCTCAATGTTTTGCCGGCAATCAACGGTGCCATGGTATTTGAAATTCATTCCCATTTCTTGCATGGGACCTAAGCATGCACCCAAGGACACATATTTGATTTTCAACCAATTTATATGCACTAGAGCATGCACATGTAGTTCAAATTTGTATTATGCACATAAATGCATTGAAAGCTCAGTTAATGCATAAAAATGTCCAAACGAACCCCAAAAAATCACAAAAATTCACCCAACACTCCTGTTGTTCTATGTTGACGCGAGAACAAAACTTGAAAGCAATAAGAGGCAATGGATATTGTTTCGTCCCCAAAGGTGGGACGTTCCCTACCGAAAACCATGATGCTTGTTGTGAGAAGCTCCGGTTTGTGAGAAGCATATACCCAAACCTGCCCCAAATGGGACAAAATTTGTACCACGACATGTTGATGCCGCTCCATGATAGCATGCCAAGTTTCATGAATTTCAGACGAGTTTTGGATTTACTAGAATTTAAAAACCAGGCATCTCAATGTTCTGCCGGCAATCAACGGTGCCATGGTGTTTGAATTCATTCCCATTTCTTGCATGGGACCTAAGCATGCACCCAAGGACACATATTTGATTTTCAACCAATTTATATGCACTAGAGCATGCACATGTAGTTCAAATTTGTATTATGCACATAAATGCATTGAAAGCTCAGTTAATGCATAAAAATGTCGAAACAAACCCTGAATAATTCCAATTCTTTTATGATCACTGCAGATAAAAGGCCTAGCAATTCAAACACAGTCCATGGCCATTGTGACCCCATTATGTAATTCAAATCAAGACCAAAAATCTAGTAGATCCCACACAGTTTATTATAACTAACCGTGTGAGATGCATCACAAAATATCTTCGGAGCGTGTCTGAATACGGGACCATGTCTAATGACACTTTGCGCGCCAGCTTTTTGGCTGAAGCGATTCCAAATTTTCGGCTTCCACGGAAATATCTACCTCCCTGCCCCCTCCCCCTTACCAAAAGCCACATTTCCCCTCTTTCCGCCTTCCTTTCCAAGTTGAAACCTTCACTCCTTGCTTGCAGCGCTGCCGCCTCCTCGCCGGCGACCCTCCTTCATGGTGCTCGGCCTCGCCTATCCAGGCAGGTAATCCACACCCGACCCCCATCCTCCTCCTCCTTCCACATCCCACATCACTACTGCAGGATGCTGCTAACGCAATAATCGCAAACGGTGGTGTATGAAAACCGTCAAAAAAGGTGAAAACGTTTGTGATGGAGGATGCATCAAACATGGTTCAGATTTTAGTTGCGTGTGCGATGAAGGGCATACGGTTCAGTTCAGTTAACTGTTTGCGGTGAGGAGGAACAAAAGAAACGGGCAGCCAGATGAAGGCGTGTGCGATACACATCATACGGTTCACTCGGATGAACTGTTTGTGATTAGGCAACACAAAAGAAACGGGCAGCCAAATGAAGGTGTGTGCGATATACAACACACGGTTCACTTGGATGAACTGTTTGTGATTAGGAAACACAAAAGAAATGGTCAGCCAGATCAAGGTGTGTGCGATATACAGCATGCGGTTCACTCAGATGAACTGTTTGCGTTGACACAAGAGAACATAAACGGTTCAACTTAACAAGATGTGTGTGTTGTGCGATGGGATTGCATGCGGTTCACTTGGCCCTTGTCATCAGTGTGTGACCTCTGTGGCAACCATTCGCTCCCCAGGCACCTCTTCATGTACCGTGGCAACCGTCCACCGACTCTTCGCCTTTCCCTCTTGATTTGGAACTGCTATCACACGCTAGCTCTTCCTCCCTCCTCCATTTGCATTCACCCTTCCTTCTGCCATTGTTTGATCGTCTTCTCCATGGAGGGAACAAGCCGGAAACGACCCCGTTATTCTTGCCCCGATCTGAATGATGGCGCGGTGGAGGAACTCATTGCTCGGTGCGACGTCATCACCTCGGCTAGCATGGCAGGTTCATTCAAGACCATTCTCGACTCAACTAATAACATCATCACAAGGAACCCAAGGGTCCAGGAGCGGTTTGATCTCCCCTATCTTCTTTGTCGTGACCCTGCTGACTGGCGGGGGGACGAGGGAAGCCTCGCCTTGTAAGTTGATACCGCTTGATAATGATACGTATGATGTTAAGATGCCATCGCTTGAGGGCAAGGCTTGGGCAAGCGCAAATGGAGATTGGGTTGTTTATATTGGGTACAACTGCAAGTGGGAACTTGTGAATGTGTACACTCGTCACCGGGTTCCACTTCAAAAAATCTCAGACGACTGCCCAGAGGTTGAGTACACCAGTATTCTATGTGAGTTCAAATACGATCATGCTGACTGTCGTCTATGGAAGATAGCAATTTGGTGAGTTCCCAACCGCTCTTGGGGTTATAGGAATGCTTATGTTGTCGCTTTCTTCGACAAGCTTGTTGCCGTCCTTCATGGTTCGACTCGATGGATATTGCTCAAAAATCAGTTTCTATACACGGATGAGTACTATGATGCAATTCAATACGAGGATCTTGTGTTTGCTGCCACCACTCGTGGCACTGTTTTTGCATGGAATCCTTACGATTTTGGTACGTTTGTCTTCCACCGTAATTATAATTGTTTCATCCACATGCATGCGGGTTAGCTAGTTTCTTTACTAATTAACCTTCTTGTGTTTCCAAGGTCCCGTGAACATTCCACCACCTATACTTGAAAATTTTATTCACGAGCATGAGGACGAGCAGGACCCATATACTCAGTGGCGCCTGGCAACTTATTCCGATGGATCACCTCTTCTTGTCTGTATACGGGGCACTGCTGATGTTACTAAGGAAGCAGGTGTTGTCTCGTATGGTCACACTCTCCGGACCTATTCCAACATCCATTGCAGGGTATTCGGGATGGATACTAGTGTACTAGCGCCAACATATTCTCCCTGGTTCAGTATTGAAAGTCTTGGAGGAAACTTACTCTTCCTTGGACAAAACTATCCAATGATGGTGGAAGGCGATCCAGCTGCTGTTGACACAACGTTACTACCATTTATGAGAAGCGACTGTATCTATACCTCGGACATTACAATGCTTCCCTACCGTCCCAATATGGGTCCTGACATAGGCCGCTTCAGCCTCGATGATCAATCCTGCGTTGGTCTCGAGATTGACAGTAGCTGGCCCTTCCCAGAGAATCACTTCTGGTTCAAAGCAAGCGTTTCCAACGCCGGCGAGTGGTTGAGCTGAAGTTCATTTCATCGCTTTGTTATTTGTTGTGTGAGAAAAACTTTACTAGAATGTTTTGTTGGAAATGATCTATAATCCAACGTGTATCCTCGTTGTCGTTGTGGGTTGATGACTTGTTGTATGTAATCAATGGTACATTTGCATATGCGTCCATGAACTCACGCCTGCTAGTGGTGTCCATATGAACAGTGCTAGTGATTTTAGTTGCAAATATTAGATAGTGCTAGTGATTTTTAGCTGCATATTTTAATAAATCGCAATGTTACAAGGTTGAAAAATGGCAATGTTACTAGATAAACAAATGTCAATCTTTCCAGTTTGAGAAATGGCAACATACCCAAAATGACAGATATGCAAATCTTACCCAATTGTTTGTACGTGGTTGCACACGGGTCATGCAAAACAACCGTTTGCGTTGAAGGGATGCAAAAATCCTGCTCGACACATTTTCCCTTGGCTTCCTAGGGAAGCTGCCGGTTTGCATACGGGTGTTCTAACTAAAATGCTTGCGACGAGTGTTTTATATTTAAAAACTATTGACTTTTTTTTAAAGAAAATCGTTTGATAAGTCTGTACATTAAGAGAGAAAAACGCAAGTTCGTTTAAACAATATCTTTCATTCAGTCACACTGCGAATTTATATTCAAATGATCGAGAATTCGAGATACAGTATTAAACCCCAAAAAACTATTTCCGGCGGCGGCGGAGGCGGCATGCCGTGCCGTCGTTGTCGTCCTCCGAGACGCCGTTGTTGAAGTCTTAAAGGCAGCACAAAATGTTCTTCACTTGTAAATCAAACATCATGTCATCGCGCGATCAACGGGCGGGGCGCGGGAGGACGACAACTGGAGCCACTGAGAGGTAGCGGTTGACGGCAGCGTCCCATGCTACTGGGGAGGCGCACGGGCACGGGCGCGGCGGGTGCAGCCAAACGCATGGGGACCAGCGCCGCGGTGGGTGGAGGGGCGCGCACGGGCGCGGCGGGTACAACCAAATGCACGGGGGCCGGCGCCACGGTGGGTGGAGGGGCGCGCACGGGCACGGGCACTGGCGCTAGCATGTACACGAGCTCGCGCGGGTCCACGGAGACCTCGCTGACACCTGCGGCTTCCAACTCTGCGATAGTGCTCGGCGACCAGCCCGTCAATGCTACGGGGATGGTCGCTAGTGCGGGCGCGGGGATGGGAGCTGGGACGGGAGCGGGGGCAGCAACCGCCGCGGCCAGCTCGTTCTGGGCCATGTCCATGAGGCCCCATTCCTCCTTATTTTCTATCTCCTTCGGCTCGGAGTCGACTTCACCAAACTTGAAGACTAGTGGCAGATGATCATTCTGCGCCATGGCGATGGAGGTCTGCGGGGGGGGGGGGGGGTCGGGGGGTGGGTGGGGAGGGGAATGGCAGGCGAACAGTAAGGCCGCCCGTATTAAACAGCGGCTCGGGTGCCATTAATGGAGAGGAAGGAAGGCAGCCATGGAAGTCAAAGGGCTCGCTTCCCACTGAGCCTGCGCAACGTACAACTCGCAAGCTTCCCGGTGAGCCCGCGCATTGGAGGACAGCTTGCACGCCTCTCGGTCAGCCTGCGCACCGGACTGCGCTCGCACGCCTCCCGTTCAATCAAGGTCAAGCAGTTGTCCGCACGGCACCTCCTACAACCATTAAAACCAAGACACATGGCGTCACATGAATGGTTAACAGAACGCACACGTTTTGAATTATACAAACGTTTGAGATATTAAAGTGGCAGCTATTTTTTCAAAATGCCTTTGTTGGCTGTCATTATTTGAGTGCGCCTTCTCTCAAAATGGACACGAAAAATACCACATCATGTCGGGTGCCATTCCATGATAGCATGCCAAGTTTCATGAATTTCAGACGAGTTTTGGATTTACTAGAATTTAAAAACCAGGCATCTCAATGTTTTGTCGGCAATCAACGGTGCCCTGGTGTTTGAAATTCATTCCCATTTCTTGCATGGGACCTAAGCATGCACCCAAGGACACATATTTGATTTTTCAACCAATTTATATGCACTGGAGCATGTGCATGTAGTTCAAATTTGAATTATGCACATAAATGCATTGAAAACTCAGTTAATGCATAAAAATGTCCAAAACAACCCCGAAAAATCACAAAAATTGACACAACACTCCTGTTGTTCTATGTTGACACGAGAAATTTTTTGGAAGCAATAAGAGGCAGTGGATATCGTTCCATCCCCAAAGGTGGGACGTTCCCTACCGAAACCATGATGCTTGTTGTGAGAAGCTCTGGTTTATGAGAAGCATATACCCAAACCTGCCCCAAACGGGACAAATTTTTTACCATGACATGTTGATGCCGCTCCATGAAAGCATGCCAAGTTTCATGAATTTCAGACGAGTTTTGGATTTACTAGAATTTAAAAACGAGGCATCTCAATGTTTTGCCGGCAATCAACGGTGCCCTGGTGTTTGAAATTCATGCCCATTTCTTGCATGGGACCTAAGGATGCACCCAAGGACACATATTTGATTTTTCAACCAATTTATATGCACTGGAGCATGTGCATGTAGTTCAAATTTGAATTATGCACATAAATGCATTGAAAACTCAGTTAATGCATAAAAATGTCCAAACAAACCCCGAAAAATCCCAAAAATTGACACAACACTCTTGTTGTTCTATGTTGACACGAAAATTTGAAAGCAATAAGACGCAATGGATATTGTTTCGTCCCCAAAGGTGGGACGTTCCCTACCGAAACCATCATGCTTGTTGTGAGAAGCTCTGGTTTGTGGGAAGCATATACCCGAACCTGCCCAATTGGGACAAATTTTTTAACACGACATGTTGATGCCGCTCCATGATAGCATCCCAAGTTTCATGAATTTCAGACGAGTTTTGGATTTACTAGAATTTAAAAACCAGGCATCTCAACATTTTGCCCGCAATCAACAGTGCCCTGGTGTTTGAATTTCATTCCCATCTCTTGCATGGGACCTAGAAATTCACCCAAGGACACATATTAGATTTTTCAACCAACCTTAGTGCATTGGAGCATGTGCTTGTAGTTAAAATTTGAATTATGCAATTAAAATGCCTAGAAAACCCATTTAATGCATAAAAATGTCCAAACGATCCCCAAAAATCACAAAAATTGACACAACACTCCTATTGTTCTATGTTGACACTAGAAAAATTTTGAAAGCAATAAGAGGCAATGGATATCGTTTCGTCCCCAAAGGTGGGACGTTCCCTATCATAACCATCATGCTTGTTGTGAGAAGCTCTGGTTTGTGAGAAGCTTATACCCGAACCTGCCCCAAATGGGACAAATTTTTTACCATGGCATGTTGATGCCGCTCCATGATAGCATGCCAAGTTTCATGAATTTTGTATGAGTTTTGGATTTACTAGAATTTAAAAACCAGGCATCTCAACGTTTTGCCGGCAATCAAAAGTGCCTTGGTGTTTGAATTTCATTCCTATCTCTTGCATGGGACCTAGAAATTCACCCAAGGACACACATGTGATTTTTCAACCAACTTTAGTGCATTGGAGCATGTGCTTGTAGTTCAAATTTGAATTATGCACATAAAATGCCTAGAAAACCCAGTTAATGTATAAAAAAGGCCAAACGAATCCCGAAAAATTCCAAGATTGAACACAACACTCCTATTGTTCTATGTTGACACTAGAAATTTTTTGAAAGCAATAAGAGGCAACGGATATCGTCCCGTCACCAAAGGTGGTACGTTTCCTATCGAAACCATCATGCTTGTTGTGAGAAGCTCTGGTTTGTGAGAAGCTTATACCCGAACCTGCCCCAAATGGGACAAAATTTTCGCCACGACTTGTTGATGCCGCTCCGTGATAGCATGCCAAGTTTCATGAATTTTAGACGAGTTTTGGATTTACTAGAGTTTAAAAACCAGGCATCTCAACATTTTGCCGGCAATCAACAGTGCCCTGGTGTTTGAATTTCATTCCCATCTCTTGCATGGGACCTAGAAATTCACCCAAGGACACATATTAGGTTTTTCAACCAACCTTAGTGCATTGGAGCATGTGCTTGTAGTTCAAATTTGAATTATGCACATAAAATGCCTAGAAAACCCAGTTAATGTATAAAAAAGGCCAAACGAACCCCGAAAAATTCCAAGATTGAACACAACACTCTTGTTGTTCTATGTTGACACTAGAAATTTTTTGAAAGCAATAAGAGGCAACGGATATCGTCTCGTCCCCAAAGGTGGTACGTTCCCTACCGAAACCATCATGCTTGTTGTGAGAAGCTCTGGTTTGTGAGAAGCTTATACCCAAACCTGCCCCAAATGGGACAAAATTTTCACCGCGGCATGTTGATGCCGCTCCATGATAGCATGCCAAGTTTCATGAATTTCAGACGAGTTTTGGATTTACTAGAATTTAAAACCCAGGCATCTCAACGTTTTGCCGGCAATCAACAGTGCCCTGGTGTTTGAAATTCATTCCCATCTCTTGCATGGGATCTAGAAATTCACCCAAGGACACACATGTGATTTTTCAACCAACTTTAGTGCATTGGAGCATGTGCTTGTAGTTCAAATTTGAATTATGCACATAAAATGCCTAGAAAACCCAGTTAATGTATAAAAAAGGCCAAACGAACCCCGAAAAATTCATTCCCATTTCTTCCATGGGACCTAAGCATGCACTGAAGGACACAGATTTGATTTTTCAACCAATTTGTATGCGCCAGAGCATGTGCATGTAGTTTAATTTTGAATTGTGCACCTTAAATGGCTAGAAAACCACTTTAATGTATGAAATGTCCAAACGAACCCTGAATAATTCCAATTCTTTTACGACACACATACAGTTGCATGTTCACTGCAGATAAAAGGTCTAGCAATTCAAACACCGTCCATTGCTGTTGTGACCCCATTTTGTAATTCAAATCAAGTAGATCCCACACAGTTTATTCTCACCAACCGTGTGAGATGTAGTACAAAATATCTTGGAGAACCGTTGGTGTAAAGTACGCTTATGGCTTACGCGAGAAGGTGCGCCGGCTATAGTCCACAGCCAGTGTGTCAAGCACACTAGCTCGCTCCCCCAAAACTCCCGCCTCTTCATCCCTCACAATCTCGAAAATATCTACCGCCTGGAAGGTTTTAATGTTTGATAGCACACGATTAGTATGTGAAGACCGTGTGCGATGTCTGTTACCCCCGCTCTGCTTCAGTCCCTTGATTCAAATTTTCAGTAGCCCCGGCATTTTACTCCCGCCTCTGCATCCCTCGCAATCTCAAAAATTTCTGCTCGCCCTTGATCCAAATTTTTAGTAGCCCCGCCTTGTTACTCCCGCCTAGTAAAATTTTCAGTTGCCGCAGTATTTCCTCAAACACAACCTCCGCTCACACAGACACACACTACCCTCGAAACCATTGATAGGTCACTGCCATCGCCGGCGCGTCCATCCTCAACCTCTGCCTGTGTGCCCGGGAGCTCGAGTAGCCAATGGCCAAAAAGAGGTTTATCGCAGCCTTTTCGCCCGACGCCGGCGAGGTGGCCGCCGAGGTGTCCCCGCTGTCCTCCGCGGGCCCGATCCACCGTCACCGGTCCCCCGATCCGCCCGCCGCCGCGCCCCTACGCCGGTTCGAGGACTTCCCCGTCCTCCCCCAAACCCGACAGCCGACGAAGTCCTACCTCGGGGTCCGGCAGCGGCGCTGGGGGACGTGGGTCACCGAGATTACAGATCGAGAGACCCACACCCGCCGGTGGCTCAGTAGCTTCCACACGGCCGAGCTCGCGGCCATGGAGTACAACCGCTGGCAGGTCCACTACCACAGCGTGGCGGCTAGGCTCAATTTCCCCTTTGGCACACGTCCGGTCCACCTCGTTCCACCGGAGCCAGGGTGGTGAGCTCGGCTATGGCGCGGGAGGACCGCGAGGCATGGGAGCGTCTTGAGGTCGAGGCCGCCGCCGAGGCTTACATGCGAGAGCTCCACCGGCAGCACCCGGAGCTCGTGGAGGCGGAGCGGGCGATCTTTGCCGGCGCGGAGGGCGGCGAGGTTATCGCGCTCTCCTCCGATGACGAGGTCGAAGGCGGCAAGGACGGCGGCACGGAGGGCGGCGAGGTTATCGTGCTCTCCTCTGATGACGAGGTCGAAGGCGGCAGCAACGGCGGCGCGGAGGGCGTCGAGGTGGGCCCCAAGGACGAAGAGATCGACGTTGACGAGTGGAGGAGTGCCTTCCCCAACGACCCCGATGACGGTACTGGCCCGGACCTGGCTCGCGGCACACCGTACATGACGAGGAAGGATTGGCTCAACCTCTACTTCGACCGAAAGTAGTTTAGCTTAGTTTAAATTTATGTTTTATGTTCGGTTATGCAAAACTATCTATGTTTATGTTTGAATGCATGCTACTTTCGGTTCAACCTGCTTTGAACTTGATCAAATTGAAGTTTACAACCTTAAGTTTAGGGGATCGACTAGAAAAGGCCAAAAATTGCTGGAGTATATATATATATCCACTAAGGGTTTTAGTCCTTTAACTTTTTAAGGATCGCCTAGAGATGTCCTTATGACTTGTTTATTTCAGTTCTTCACAATGTGATGCTCTATATGTGCAACTATTTGTTGTGCAGTTCAATTTCATCAATAACAGTTTCAACAATACCACTATGAATTACGATATTTGGTTGCTGTTAAGGATATTGCAGTTAACATGCCTTTTCGTTTTTCAATTGTTGTTTAGCAACATGCATTGTACTGAATGACTAAATATGCAATCCCAGGCTACATAGCAACAAGGAAGAGTGTTACCTTAATGTTCTGATGATGTCTAGATATACATGTAATAAAATCTTATATAATGGGATGGATGGAGTGTTGTACTACATCATTTTTCAATTGTTGTTTAGCTTCTAATATTAACTTGGTGCTTTTAGGTACATATATCATTGCCAAAGATCCACACTTCGACCCTTTCTGCGTATGGGGCAATGAGATATTCATGAACCAGCATCAAGTGAGGAAACTAATAAAGATTGTTACTAAAATGGGTCAAAAGATGTCAATCGAACTATTTGTTTACACTTTATGCAAGACAACAGTGAACTGCAGTATGGTAAGTAAGAACCCTGTAGCCTTCTTTTTACTGCCCGTAATGAGTTGTGTTAGATGACAATATCTGAATCTTTTTTCTTTTGCAGTGGATCCTGAAGCAGTTTACTCAAGATTACCTCTCAAACTACATGATTGGCGGCCGACCATCACAAGGGGTTGGACTAGAGTCATGCATGCCATCTGCATCCAGGAAAGCACAATAGGGCCATTCCGCTTCACCTTGTTCAGCAACTGGAATGTCTATTGCCTCTTTCTTTACCATCTGTAATAGTACAAGTATAGAACCCTGGTACATCATTCTTTATTTGGTGCTTCTGTAATTCTTAAACATATGTACCTGTGAATCGAATAATGCATTGGTTGTTTGAACCTGATGGATATGAATAAAGCTATAGCCTACTTTCAAGTTTAAATTAGGTACAATTTTAAATAGCAGCAATTAAAATAGGGCGAAATTACGTTGTGCAGGTCATTACGGCACACACGGTTGGTAGAACACAAACGTTTGCGATATACACCATAATCCGAGACGGTTCACAGAGAGGAAACGTGTGTAAGCATGTACACAGTTGCCGTTCGCAAGTGTGTGATGTCAGACACTATCACATACGGTGCGGGAAAACTAAATGTGTGATTGTCTACCTATCGTACACGGTTTATAATCATGAACTGTTTATGATGTGCCAGGCATCGTAAATCTCCTGTGCCTGGAATCTTCCTAGAATCTGCCTGGAAAGCTCCCGTGCCTAGAATTTGCCTGGTTTTAGGCAGAACCACAAAACTCCGACTGCGATGGCAATGGGAGCACAAACGAGTAGCAAGGATGAAGCGTTTGGGATATTCGAGATATCGGAAACGATTATATAGGGACAACTGTATGCATCAAGGCTCCCTATCCCCGACGATTTCTGAGTCGTGTGGGAAGGACCCCCCTATCGCCCACACTCACTTGGCGACGGTTCCAAATGCCGTCGCGGAAAGGGGTTAAAAACCGTTTGTTTAGGACCGACGCGCACCAGTGCATGCCCCGACCGCCGGTGCGAGCGCGACACCTTCCACCCAAATCACCGACCCTCCACCAAATAAGCGCTGGCCTAAGCCATGGTGCACATAGTATAGCCAGGACCTCAAGGAGCATTTGGCAGCGAAGAAGCAAATCGCGGCCGCACGCGCGGATGAGGTCGCGATGGCTTCCATTCGCATTGACCCCCAGATCTTGGAGGAGAACCTCGCCGTCGAGGCCACCATTGACGCCTCGCGCGCCGATGCCGCGACGCGGTTGGCTGCTTTAAACGACAGTTTGTGGCGTTTTCTTGAGGCCACCGTCGGTGCCTTCGACGAAGACTACGAGGTGTTTTCTCAGCGTGCACGTGCTTACCTCATCTCGAGAGCCAGAAGGTTGGTGCCCAGAGCGGCTCAGGCAACTCACCACTACAACGAGGGCACCCACGATGCGGAGGCCTCACCCTCTTCCATGTACAAGGATCCAATCGTCATCGATATCTCCGACAATGAGGATTAGCCTGTCTTATTAGCTCACTATAAGGACGCATGTTCAGTTTGCTAGCTACTGCCTTTCCTTAACAAATTCTAGTGAATTGTGCTATCTACTTTCACCATGCAATCTTCTGCTATAGTGTATATGTTCTATATGTCGTGCAATGTGGTGTTCAATTAACTGCTTGGTTCAATTCTGCAAATGTGATGTTCAATTCTTCAGGGTGCAATATTTCCAAGTTGTTAAGCATGCTTGGTTTGGTTAACTATCTGATCTTCTATTAGGACTATGTTATATTGTTCAATTGGTGTTTACTTAACAACTTGGTTCATTTGTTGTGGCTTGGTTCACTTGTTGTGGTGTTTAGTTAACTGCTTGGTTCAATTCTGCAATGCGATGTTCAATTGTTGTGGCTGCATTCTGTTATTGTATACCATGTGGGGAATAAATCGAATTTGGCTGTACTAAATACATGAGAAACAAATACAATTGTTATATTTCCAAGTTGTTAAGCATGCTTGGTTTGGTTAACTGTCTCATATTCTATTAGGAGTATGTTCTATGGTGCAATGTGGTGCTCAGTTAACGTTTCGTTCATTTGTTGTGGTGTTTAGTTAACTGCTTGGCTCAATTCTGTAATGCGATGTTCAATTGATGTGGCTGCATTCTCTTATTGTATACCATGTGAGGAATAAATCGAATTTGGCTATACTAAATACATGAGAAACAAATACAATTGCTATATTTCCAAGTTGTTAAGCATGCTTGGTTTGGTTAACTGTCTGATCTTCTATTAGGAGTATGTTATATTGTGCAATGTGGTGCTCAGTTAACATTTGGTTCATTTGTTGTGGTGTTTAGTTAACTGCTTGGTTCAATTCTGTAATGCGATGTTCAATTGTTGTGGCTGCATTCTCTTATTGTATGCCATGTGAGGAATAAATCGAATTTGGCTGTACTAAATACATGAGAAACAAATACAATTGCTATATTTCCAAGTTGTTAAGCATGCTTGGTTTGGTTAACTGTCTGATCTTCTATTAGGAGTATGTTATATTGTGCAATGTGGTGCTCAGTTAATGTTTGGTTCATTTGTTGTGGTGTTTAGTTAACTGCTTGGTTCAATTCTGCAATGCGATATTCAATTGTTGTGGCTGCATTCTGTTATTGTATACCATGTGAGGAATAAATTGAATTTGGCTGCACTTAATACATGAGAAACATATACAAGTGCTATATTTCCTAGTTCTTAACCATGCTTGGTTTGGATAAATGGGTTTTCCATGTGGCTTGAATTAATCGGATGAATCTGCAATGTGCTTATTTATCATCAACATATTTTACTGATAGCATGCGAACCCTTACTTAACCTGATGACTAACTACCTTATATGAGTTGCAGGAAAACAATGGGAAGCACTGAGGTTTACAAGATGGTACTAACTATTATACCTTGCCTTTTTGTATTCCTTTGCCCCATTTCCAATATAGAGAAGATATTTATGCACATCCTTGTTTTCAGGCTTCACTGATGATTACCTCTCAAACCACCTCTGTGGTCAGGAGGCGATAAAGTTTTCATACAACACCCACGGTTCAATATTGAAGTGTTCCTGAAGAGGTCGAAGGATGGACGGTCAATCATCCATAGGCACTGGCCTAAAGTTGCAAAGACCTTCAACATGAATGAAGGCTCAATATTCACCTTCTGCTTCAGCAGTTTTCTAGATGAGATGCATCTCTGTATGTACCGTCTATGATGCTAATTTCGAAAGGTTCTAGATGTTGCATGTGAAACTTGCTGCTGGTGCAGTTGTGTAATGGGGTAGCTGAGTGCTGAAGCTATATCATGTTGTACACTGATGTATTTCAATTATGAAATCTTGCTTCCTTAATATGGAAATGGAATATATTATGTGCTTAATATGAATGTCAATTAGATTAGTAAATGGATTACTAATAATATGGCAATTAGCGCGCTAATTGGCCAATTAGCTTGCTAATTGGGTTTTCCTATTGCAAACGGTTAATGAGAAACCACCGTGGGCGATGACCTCAGGCAACGCACACAGTTTCTAGGAATAAACCGTGTTGGATCAATGAACAATCACACACGACATTCTCTTCAAAACTGTTTGCGTTACGCCACCTTGCGCAAACATTTTCCTTGTACTGACTGTGTGGGATGTATATACGAACGGAAACATTTAGTGGTGACTGACTGTGTGGGATGTATTTACGACGGGAAATGATTTCGCCTGTATAATTGTATTTTTTTAGCACTACTGTACGTATTTCTGTATTTGAGTGCTCGCCGGTCGCACACGACCTCATTTTGTCGAGCGTGTGTGCCAGGAGGGCATATCCCCAACGGTTTCTGGGTCGTGTGGGAAGGACCCCCCTATCGCCCACACTCACTTGGCGACGGTTCCGAATGCCGTTGCGGAAAGGGGTTAAAAACCGTTTGTTTAGGACCGACGCGCACCAGTGGGAAGTGCGTCCATATTACGGGCAAAAAAATTGATTCGCCCCCCTGACTGCTGGGACCCACCAGCTACATCTTCGCACGCAAGGAAGTGCCTGACAGTCGGAACCCACCTGGTCGAAGCGTACGTAGCGTTGTCATTCTGGTCGCGAACGTGTACGTACATACTGGTCGATCGGTCTGTCTGCAGGCTGCAGCGATGAACCGTGGCCGTGTAAGGAAGGGCACGTGTGGTAGTAGAGGCGCGCACATGTGGTAGTAGAGGCGCGCACATAGCATGTACACGTATGTACAACGTCCAGGGTGCAAGAAAGTAAATACGGCCACGTACGTACATACGGGCGGGGTCTCGAACGCCTGCTCGCGCATACGTACGGCCAGGGCTCGTGTACATGGTTGTGGCTGGGTCGGAACGGAGAAACTGCGTCGTCGTCGTGTTCATGGGGAGGCAACGGAATGCGTCGTGTTCATCGGGAGGCAACAAAACGCGTGCTGTTCATCGGGAGCCAACCGGCTTGGACGGAACAAGCGATGGAAACGAGGCCTGGCATACCGCAGAGCGCAGGAAACGGCCTTGTGTTTGACCGGCCACGGTGGAAACGGGATCTTGTTCATCGGGAGGGGTCTGGCGTACCGGAAAAAGGAGGAAACGGACCTCCTACGGTCGAAACGGGGTCCTGTTGATCGGGAGGGGTATGGCGTACCGTAAAATGGAGGAAACGAACTTGTGTTGGAGCGCTACGGTCAAAACGGGGGTCCTGTTCATCGGAAGGGGTGTGGCGTACCGCAAAACGGGACACCACGGGATACTGTTCATCTCCACCGTCGACCTCCTCCAGCCTCCACAGGATACTGTTCATCCACCGTCGACCTCCTCCAGCCTCCACCTGCGACTGTTCATCCACGGGCTCCTGTTCATCCAGCCTCCACCGCGCGCTCCTCCATCGACTACTGTTCAACCAGCCCTCTCCACGGGGGTCCTGTTCAACCACCCCTCCATGGGCTACTGCTCATCCAGCCCTCCACTGGCTACTGTTCTACCAGCCCTCCACCCGCTCTTGTTCAACCAGCCCTCCACGGGGTCCTGTTCATCCAGCCCTCCACGGGGTCCTGTTCATCCACCGGCTCGATCGATCAGGGTACTGTTCATCCAGCGGCAACAGCCTCTATTACCACGGGTTCCTGTTCATCCAACCCCCATCGGGAACTGTTCATCCAAACCCCCCAACAACACTCACTATTCATCCAGAGGCAGCATCGATCGGCTTCAGTTAGCAGCAGTAGCGAAGGAATCGCTCGATCGGGTTCAGTTAACAGCCATCGATCGATCGCTCGGGTTCAATAAAGCGTAGCCTGTAGTGCAATCACTCGGGTTCAGTTAGAGCCCAACGCCTCGCTCGGGTTCAGTTAGAGCTCAACGCCTCGCACACACGCGCGTACGTACGAGAGAAACGTGCATCGCTCGGCCCCCGACCAGCCACCGTAACCGGGAACTCCCCGATATTTTCCTCGCCCTTGCTTCTACCACGGTTTTTTCCATCATGGACGGCCCAAAGAATGTCATGCAGCTGCGTCTCCGGCCCGCCCAGGACGAAAAGCCCATTTTCTGTCATGATTTTTTGTCATAGAAGTAGGAGCCCACCACATCTATGATGATACCGGGTTTTGTCACAATTATCGTCATAGAAGTGTCATAAGCATGATAGGAAAAAAATTTGTTCGGCCCAAAATGTCATGGATGTGTCTTTTTTGTAGTGTTATTAACCGTAGAGGTGTCTCGGTCATGTCTGCATAGTTCTCAAACCCGCAGGGTATACACACGCAATGTTTGGTAACGATATAAGTATAGCTGAGTCATTATGGTGGTTACCGAAGGTTGTTCGGAGTCCCGGATGAGATCCTGGACGTGACGAGGAACTCCGGAATGGTCCGGAGGTGAAGATTGATATATTGGACGAAGGGTATTGGAGTCCGGAATTGTTCCGGGGGTACTGGGTGATGACCTGCGTCACCGAAAGGGGTTTCGGGGGGCCCCGACAAGTGTTGGGGGGGGGTGGGCATGGGCCAAGGGGAGGGGGCAAACCAGCCCACTAAGGGGCTGAGCGCCCCCCTCACGCCATCTCATGTAACCGGGAGGGTTGGGGGCGCCCCCCTAGGGCTTCCCACCTCCCGACTTGGGGGGCAAGTCACCCTAGGGGAGATGCCATCTGCCCTGGCCGCCACCCCCCTAGGGGGAACCCTAGGGGCGCCACCCCCTCCTCCCCTCCCCCCCACACACATGGGTTAAATCCACATACACAAAGAGGGGATACAAAGGTCCAAATCCAACACAAGAGGGAAAATTGGTAACTAGTTCATCCCAATCCTTGGAGGAATTGAGGGCATGATATCCAAGAGGATCTTCCCTAAGAAGGGGTCTTGAATCCACAAGTGGATCTTCTCACATGGAGGTCTTGATCTCCATCGGAGAGGTAGAAGATGAGCAAAGCTCTCTCTCAAATATGAGCTATCCCTTTGCTATCCTAATTTGTCCAAGTGAAGGGGTATATATAGTCTAGGAAGAGAGAGGGGGATACATGGGTCAAAACCCGAGTGGCTGCACACAGGCACGTACAGACGTCCGGTGGTTACCGGTTGTCTGGTGGCTTGCGAGGGACCAGACATCCCGTGTAGGCTGGACTTCTGACATTTGGGCTCTGTTGGGTTGGCATTGGATTTCCAGAGGTGGATCGGACGTCTGGATGGCGTCAGACTTCCTTCGATTTGGTAGTGGTCCTAGTGTGTTGGATTTGCAGAGGGGTTCGGTCGTCCGGCTCCTGGAGCGTGTCGGACGTCTGGTACTTGACGGTCGTCCGGCCACTGTAGCATCCGTCGGCTGCTCCTTCTGGCAGGTTGATCTGCGGTGCACCGACATCCGGTAGCTATCGGTCGTCTGGTGCTTCTAGCTTGCCGACAGCTTTGTCTCTTGAAGGAAATATGCCCTAGAGGCAATAACAAAGTTCTTATTTTATATTTCCTTATTCATGATAAAGGTTTATTATGCATGCTAGAATTGTATTGATCGGAAACCTAAATACATGTGTGAATATATAAACAAACACCGTGTCCCTATTGAGCCTCTACTTGACTAGCTTGTTGATCAAAGATGGTTAAGGTTTCTTGACCATGGACATGAGTTGTCATTTGATAACGGGATCACATCATTAGGAGAATGATGTGATGGATAAGACACATCCGTTAGCTTAGCATTATGATCGATCAGTTTTATTGCTATTGCTTTCTTCATGTCAAATACATATTCCTTCGACTATGAGATTATGCAACTCCCGGATACCGGAGGAATGCCTTATGTGCTATCAAACGTCACAACGTAACTGGGTGATTATAAAGATGCTCTATAGGTATCTCCGAAGGTGTTTGTTGAGTTGGCATAGATCGAGATTAGGATTTGTCACTCCGAGTATCGGAGAGGTATCTCTGGACCATCTCGATAATACACATCATAAGCTTGCAATCAAACGACTAAGGAGTTAGTCACGAGGTGATGTATTACGTAACATTAAAGAGACTTGCCGGTAACGAGATTGAACTAGGTATGAAGATATCGACGATCAAATCTCGGGCAAGTAACATACTAATGGACAAAGGGAATTACGTATGTTGTCATAATGGTTCGACCGATAAAGATCTTTGTAGAATATGTAGGAGCCAATATGGACATCCAGGTTCCGCTGTTGGTTATTGACCAGAGAGGTGTTTTGGTCATGTCTACATAGTTCTCGAACCCAAGGGTCTGCACGCTTAATGTTCGATGACGATATAGTATTATATGAGTTATGTGATTTGGTGACCGAATGTTGTCCGGAGTCCCGGATGAGATCACGAACATGACGAGGAGTCTTGGAATGGTCTAGAGGTAAAGACTGATATATAGGACGATAGTATTCGGACACCGGAAGTGTTCCGGTGGGTACCGGGTACATATAGGGTCACCGGAAGGGGTTCCGGGCACCCCCGACAAAAGATATGGGCCTTATGGGCCAAGAGGGGAAACGCACCAGCCACAAGGGGCTGGTGCGCCCCCCATATGGGCCGAACCAGAGGAGAAGGAAAGAGGGTAAGGGAGAAGGAAAGGGGGGGATTCGGACTCCCCCTTCCTTCCCTCCTCCCTCCTCTTTCCTTCCCCCTCCGGTAAATAAGGAAGGGGGTCGCCGGCCTAGGAGGAACCCAAGTAGGATTCGGTCCTACTTGGGGCACCTCCTGGCCTCTCCCCTCTCCCTCCCACCTATATATATGGGGGGGGGGCTAGCACACACCAGACAATTGCCTAGCTGTGTGCGGCGCCCCCCTCCACCGTTTACACATTTCGTCATATTTTTGTAGTGCTTAGGCTAAGCACTGCGAGGATCAATTCACCATCACCGTCACCACGCTGTCATGCTGACGGAACTCATCTACTACCTCGATGTCTTGCTGGATCAAGAAGGTGAGGGACGTCACCGAGCTGAACGTGTGCAGAACTCGGAGGTGCCGTACGTTCGGTACTTGATTGGTCGGAGCTAGAAGAAGTTCGACTACATCAATTGCGTTGTCAAAATCTTCCGCTTACGGTCTACGAGGGTACGTAGACACACTCTCCCCCTCGTTGCTATGCATCTCCATGGATAGATCATTGCATGTGCGTAGAATTTTTTTTGATTTCCATGCAACGATTCTTAACATCTCTTGCTTCTCGCACTTCGTTTCCTCGCTGTCTTGTCCATTGTTCGTAGTTCCTCCATGGCCTTCCTTTAGGTACCTAAGCACACATAGTGTCTTCGGTTGAGGTAGTAGCCATGTCTCGCATGTGGAAAGTGTAAGTTCGAAGAGGAGTGAGTTCACCTCGGTTTTGATAGCTCTTGCACGAGCTCTTGTCATCGGTCTGCTTGGTGCTTAGGGTGACGATGATGGGTCCATGGGGATGATCGTGGGATACTTCGCATCATCTCCCCCCTCTTAGGGAAGATCCGCTCTCGGATCGATAACGTCATCACCATGGAAGGTGGATAGGTCCTTGACGTTGAATATGTCACTCACGTTGTACTTGTTTCGTGGGATGTCGATCTTGTAGGCATTGTCGTTGTAGCATGCTAGCACCAGTCCATCAGCGCGAGGTGTAAGCTTTGGCTTGCGGTCGACGAGGAAGTGGTCTTTGCGTAGGTGTAGCGCCATAAGATCTCCGGGGTTGAACACCATGGGTGCTTGTTGGTGTTGAGTGCCACTTGTGAACTGCGTTGGGATTTTCCCCGAAGAGGAGAGGAGATGCAGCACAGGAGAGATAAGCATTTCTCTCAATTAGAACCGGTATCAATCCAGTCAGAGAATCACACAAAGCCTCGTGAACAACACCTACACACACAAAAGCAAATACTTGCACCCAACGCTAGCAAGAGGGTTGCCAGTCCCCTTGAAATCGCTATTTGAACGGATTAATTCTGATAGTGATAGATAGTAAAGTAAATTGCAAAAAAAGTAATAAAATTGTAGCATGGTATTTTTGGTTTTTATATATGATAAAAGAAGACTCGGGGCCATAGTTTTCACTAGAGGCTTCTCTCTCGAGCACATAGCATGCGGTGGGTGAACAAATTACTGTTGGGCAATTGGTAGAAAAACGCATAGTTATGAAGATATTCAAGGTAATGATCATGTATATATGCATCATGTCCGAGACAAGTAGACCGACTCATGCCTGCATCAACTACTTTTACTGCACGCATCGACCGTTTTCCAGCACACATCTAGGGTATTAAGTGTAAAACAGAGTAACGCCTTAAGCAAGATGACATGATGTAGACAAAGTAAACCCAATCAATATGAATACACCCCGTCGTTCACCTTTAATGGTAACAATACAAATACGTGTCTTGTCCCCTACTATGTCACTGGGATATAGAGCACCGCAAGATTGAACCCATTACAAAGCACCTTGATACGTCTCCAACATATCTATAATTTTTTATTGTTCCATGCTATTATAGTATCAATCTTGGATGTTTTATATGCAATTATATATCATTTTTTGGGACTAACTTATTAACCTAGTGCCTAGTGCCAGTTACTGTTTTTTTTGCTTGTTTTTGGCTTTTCAGGAAATCAGTACCAAACAGAGTCCAAACGCTGTGAAACTTTTGCGATTTTTTCTAGACCAAGAGAGACCCTAGAATGTTTGGGAGAAGACTATAGGATCCACGAGGGAGCGACAAGCTCACCAGGCGCGCCCCAGGGAGGGGCTGCTACTTGTGAGCCGCGTTGGGATTTCCTCGAAGAGGAGAGGATGATGCAGTACAGTAGAGATAAGTATTTCCCTCAGTTATGAAACCAAGGTTATCAATCCGGCAGGAGAACCAAGCAACAACTAGTAAACAACACTTGCACACAAACAATAAATACTTGCAATCCAACACGTAGAGGGGTTGTCAATCACTCAATGGTTATGAGAAAGATTAAACAATATATTTTTGATAGATAGATCAAACAAAAATACAAAAGAAATTAAATAAAAGAAAATTGCAGCAAGCTATTTTTTGTTTTAATATATGATAGAAAATAGACCCCGGGGCCATAGTTTTCACTAGAGGCTTCTCTCATAAAAAAAGCATAAGGTGGGTAGATAAATTACTGTTGGGCAATTGACAGAAAGGCAAATAATTATGACGATATCCAAGGCAGTGATCATGTATATAGGCATCACGTTCGAGACAAGTAGACCGAAACAATTCTGCATCTACTACTATTACTCCAAACATCGACCGCTATCCAGCATGCATCTAGTGTATTAAGTTCATGGAAGAACGGAGTAACGCCTTAAGCAAGATGACATGATGTAGACAAGATAAACTCACGTGTGAAATAAATCCCATCTTATTACCCTCAATAGCAACGATACATGTGTGTCATGTCCCTTTCTGTCACTGGGATTGAGCACCGCAAGATCAAACCCATAACAAAGCACCTCTTCCCATGGCAATATCAATCAATCTAGTTCGCCAAACCAAACCAATAAATCGGAGAAGAAATACGAGGCTATAACAATCATGCATAAAAGAGTTCAGAGAAAACTCAAATAATATTCATGGATAGATCTGATCATAAACTCACAATTCATCGGATCCCAACACATAGACCGCAAAAAGTCATTACATCAAATAGATCTCCAAGAACACCGAGGAGAACATTGTATTGAAGATCAAAAAGAGAGAATAAGCCATCTAGCTACTAACTATGGACCCATAGGTCCATGGTAAACTACTCACGCATCATCGGAGGGCAGCAAGGATGATGAAGAGCCCCCTCCGTGATCGAATCCCCTCCGATAGAGTGCCGGAAAAGGCCTCCAGATGGGATCTCGTGGTTCTGGAACTTGCGGTGGTGGAAGAAGTATTTCGTGGACTCCTCTATTGGTTTCATGATTTTTGAGAATTTATAAAGGCGGAGCTAGGTCAAACGGAGCCTCATGGGCCCCACCACCCAACAGGGCACGCCCTGGTGGGTTGTGGGCCCATGCTCCCTCGTCTGGTCTTCTCTTGAAGCTTCTAGTGTCTCTTTTGTCGAGAAAAAACTCCAAAAAGATTCGTGGCATTTGGACTTTGTTTGATACTGATAGTCTACGAAACCAGAAACAAGCAAAAAACCGCAACTGGCACTAGGCACTAAGTTAATTGGTTAGTGCCAAAAAATGATATATAATTGCTTGTAAGTGTATATAAAACATCCAAGATTGATAATATAATAACATGGAACAATAAAAAATTATAGATACGTTGGAGACGCATCAAGCATCCCCAAGCTTAATTCCTGCTCATCCTCGAGTAGGTAAATGATTAAAACAGAATTTTTGATGTGGAATGCTACCTAACATATTCATCATATATTCTTTTCTTTTGTAGCATGGATATTTGGACTTGAATGATTCAAAGCAATAGTCTATAACTTGACATGAAGACATCAATACTCAAGCATATCAACAAGCAACCATGTCTTTCAAAATATCAATGCTAAAGAAAGTTATCCCTAGCTCAATATGCTCAATCATTGATCCATTCATGAAACACACTCAAATATTAGCTACATAACATACACAAGTATGACAATAGTGTTCCCTAGTTGGTGCTTTTGTAAGAGAAGATGGAGACTCAACATAAAAATTAAAATTGCATAAAAGTAAATAGACGTATCAGTGCCCCTTGGGCTTGTGGGCCCCTCGTGGCACATACCTAATTCCACCACTATAAATTCTCAAATATTCCCAATACATCAGAGGGACACCCAAAACACTTTTTCCGCCGTCACAAGCTTCTGTTCTTCCGCAATCCCATCTGAAGGCCTATTCTGATACTCTGCTAGAGGCGGAATCGGTCATAGAGGGCTTCTACATCATCCTTGCTGCCCTTCCGATGATTCATGAGAAGTTCACCATAGATCTACGGGTCCATAGCTAGTATCTAGATGGCTTTTTCTCTCTCTTTGATCTTCAATACCATGTTCTCCTCGATCTTGTTGGAGTTCTATCCGATGTAATCTTCTTTTGTGGTGTGTTTGTTGGGATACGACGAATTGTGGGTTTATGATCTGAATATTTATGAATATTAATTGAGTCTTCTGTGAACTCTTTTATGCATTCTTGTTATAGCTTTGTATTTCTCCCTGCTCTATCCGTTTGGTTTGGCCAACTAGATTGATTTATCTTGCAATGGGAGAGGTGCTTTGTGATGGGTTCAAACTTGAGGTGCTCCATCCTAGTGACAGAAAGGGAAAGGACACATAATTGTATTGTTGCCATTAAGGATAAAAAGTTGGGGTTTATTCATATTGCTTGGATTTACTTTTCTACATCTTGTCATCTTGCTTAAAGCATTTCTCTGTTTTTATAGCTTAATACCCTATAAGCATGCTAGATAGCGGTCAATGGGTGATGTATAGTAGTAGATGCAGGCAGGAGTCGGTCTACTTGTCTCGGACGTGATTGCTATATACATGATCATTGCCTTGAATATCGTCATAACTATGCGCTTTTCTATCAATTACCCAACAGTAATTTGTCTACCCACCGTATGCTATGTGTTCGAGAGAGAAGCCTCTAGTGAAAACTATGCCCCTCGGGTTATATAAAATCCAAAAATACCTTGCTGCAATTTTATTTCATTTATATTGTTTTGAAATATATATATCTACCACTACGAGATTTGATCCTTGCAAATAACCGCCAAGGGGATTGACAACCCTCTTGATCGCCTTGGGTGCAAGTATTTGCTTTTGCGTGTGCAGGTGCTGCTAACGAGGTTCTGTGTGGTTCTCCTACTGGATTGATAACCTTGGTTCTTAACTGAGGGAAATACTTATCTCTACTGTACTGCATCATTCTCTCCTCTTCAAGGAAATCCAATGCAGCTCACAAGTAGCAGGAAGAATTTATGGCGCCGTTGCCAGGGAGAGATCACCAAAACCTATCAAGTACCTTTGCATAAACTATCATCTACTTGCTCGTACTTTCATTTGCCTTTTTAGTTGCCATTTTCCTCTCATTTTCATCTCTCCCGCTTCTAAAACAATTTTATAAAAACACAAAAATATTTTTTGTTTGCTTATTTGCTTGGTTTGTCGCTACGTCTCAAGAAAACACCAAGTCGTGTGACTTTTCCAATACTAACAATAATGATTTTATTAGTACTCCAATTGCTCCTCCCGCCACTAGTGCGGAGTCATGTGATATTAATGCTGCTTTGCTAAATCTTGTTATGAAAGAATAATTTTCTGGTAGTCCTAATGAAGATGATGCATCCCATCTTAATACTTTCTTTGAATTGTGTGATATGTAAACAAAAAAAAGATGCTGATAATGATATTGTCAAATTGAAATTATTTCTGTTCTCACTACGAGATCGTGCTAAAACTTGTTTTTTATCCTTGCCGCGAAATAGTATTGATTCTTGGGATAAGTGTAAGGATGCTTTTACTGCCAAGTATTTTCCTCCCGCTAAGATTATTTCTCTTAGAAATCAAATCATGAATTTTAAGCAACTTGAGCATGAACATGTTGCACAATCTTCAGAGAGAATGAAATTAATGATAAGAATTGCCCCACTCATGGTTTAAGCTTATGGATGATCAAACAAAAAATTTATGCGGCACTAAACTTTGTTTCTAGAAATCGTCTAGACTTTACCGCAGGGGGTACCTTTATGGAAATCACACTGGGAGAAGCTACAAAACTCCTTGATAATATTATGACAAATTATTTATAATGGCACACTGAAAGAACTCCAACTGGTAAGAAGGTAAGCTCTGTCGAAGAATTTAATAATTTGAGTGATAAAATGGATGCACTTATGAAAATGGTTGCTAGTAAAAGTACTCATGTTGATCCTAATGATGTGCCATTATCTACTTTGATTGACCAAAATAATGATGGTATTGATGTGAATTTTGTCTCTCGAAATAATTTCAACAACAATGCTTATAGGGGTAATTTCAATCCTAGAACGTTTCCTGGAAATTCCTCTAATAATTATGGCAATTCCTATGGTAATTCAAATAATAATAATAGGATGCCCTCTGATCTTGAGAATAATACGAAAGAATTTATTAATTCTCAAAAGATTTTTAATGTCATGGTAGAAGAAAAATCAAATAAAGTTGAATATGGCTAGGAACATGGATAGAACCGCTAGAACATGATGTGGATACTCTCAAAATTAAAAAAATTCCACCCAAGCATGATATTAATGAGTCAATTAAGTCTATCCATATATCTAGTAATGAAAGTAAGGAGAGAACCGTTAGGTTGATAGCTAAGCAAGAATTCCTAGGCAAAGCGATTCCGCCCGGTTTTTATCGTAATCATGATTAAGATACTAAAATGATTGGTGGCTCACCCATTGAATATTTATTTAGTAATATAAAACTTGATGAAAAAGGGACTGGAGATGAGTCAACTTTACCTAGAAGGCGTCCCAATTGTTTGGAGGGTAATGATCTTAATGGATACAAAATTAATAAAAGTGGGTTTGGAGAGGTCAAAACTTTAGCTAGTGATGTGCCCACTACTTTGGAATGATTACAAGTACTTTAATTATGACAATTGCTCTTTAGTTGAATGCATTTCCTTGTTGCAATCCATTATAAATTCACCCAATGTTTATGAACAAAATAAAGCTTTTACTAAAAATATTGTAGAAGCTATGCTAAAAGCTCATGAAGAAAAGCTTGAGTTGGAGGTTTCAATACCTAAAAAATTATATGATGAACGGGAACCTACTATTAAAGTAAAGATTAAAGATTATGAATGTAATTATTTATGTGATTTGGGTGCTAGCGTTTCCATTATACCAAAATCTTATGTGATGTGCTAGGCCTTACCGATATGGATGAATGTTCCCTTAATTTGCATCTAGCGGATTCCACTATTAAGAAACCTTTGGGTGGAATAAATAATGTGCTTATACTTGCAAATAGAAATTATGTACCTATTGATTTTATTCTGCTTGATATTGATTACAATCTATCTTGTCCTATAATACTTGGCAGGCCTTTTGTCGGAGTAAATGGCCACGGGTAGCCTAACCGACTACCCATGGTTCTTCGAAAATTATCAGGCCCTTCGAGCCTTCAAGCGTTCGAAGCATTGGGCCGACTTCCCCTGGCCGACTACCGCAGGGGCCGGCTCTCTAAAGGTGACCTGGCCCCGGTAACCTCCCCCAAGACGGTTGCGAGAGGGCCGACTCCAGGAAGCCGGCGCCAAGATGGCCGACTCCAGGAAGCCGGTGCCAAGAGGACCGACTTCCAAGAGCCAGCCATGAAGCACGCCGACTCCACAAAGTCGGCCAAGACCGCACCCACCAAAACTACACCCACATAACGGTGACAAGACGGGGTGTGGCCATTGTGCGGCCCACTACCCCCGAAGCCCGAGGCAGGCATGGCCACAGGACGCCGTACGGGTCGGCCATCTCCCGTCCGGCTCGGCACTGTAGCCATGCTGGCCCCAACGTCATCCACGACCAACGCCAGTACGGCCCACGGGCGGCGGGCCATTTAGCTAGAGAGAGAGGCGAAGGCGGCCCGGCCTCCCCCAGTCGGCCAAGGGCGTAGCCGGCCCCCAGAAGCCGGCTACCCCCTCCCTCGAAGCATGTGCCACATTAAGGAGACAAGACGAGGTAAGGCTATAGTGAGAGCCCTCAAGGCGGCACACTGTAGCCATGCTTACCTCGACGGAGCCCTCGTCATCAGGGGCGAGGCTACAGTAAGCAGCCGCCGACAAGACCCTAGGCGGTGGGGCCGGCCTGTCGACCAAGAGGCCGGCAGCCGGTGGGACCCACCAGTCAGCGGGCCCCAACGGCCGGCGGAGAAGCCGGCGATTGCAGACACTGACGACTGGGACCCGCGCCCAGCCGGATTACAATTGTACCCCCGAGGGGTAGGCCTATATAAACCCCCCGGGGCACCCATGCAAAGGGTTGGCTTCTTAGAGTTACACACACACCATATAGAGAGGGAAGTGAGAGCTAGCCTTGCTCTTCTTCTCCCTTGAACCCAACAGCTCTAGGAGCATTTGTAGATACTCTTCCTGATCTAGTGATCATGCGGAGACCCCGCAAAGCAGGACTAGGGGTGTTATCTCCACGGAGAGCCCCGAACCTGGGTAAGATTCGCCGGCGTGCATGTCTTCGCCTCATCTCGTTTCCAGGCACCGGCGACGTCTTACTGGCACCCACCATGATAAGCCACCCGTAGGCATATGTCACACCTACCACCCGACATTTGGCGCCCACCGTGGGGCCAGGTGCACCGTCGTCCGGAGACCTGTTCTGGACGGGAACCCTCTTCCTCCCCCGCGAGCGCAGCCAGCCTGCTGCGCCCGATGGCGTTTGCCTCGACGCGCTGCAAGGCGTCGACGACGCCTGCGCGGCGAGCTGCCTCGCCGATCTGCTCGGCGAGACTCGCATCTCCGACGAGCCCGCGTCCGACGTGGGCACGGACTACCCCGAGAGCCGCCTCGTCAGCCTCCTCGACCAGCTTCACGTCTCTAGCGAGCCTGCTGCAGATATGGAGTCGGTCGGCTCCACCGACCCGATGCTCGTCGACTCCGACACGGCATCGCTCGACGCCTACCCCTCCGACGTGGTGGTCTTCGACGATCCTCTCCCTCGAGCTGACAGTGGCAGCAGCGCTGTCACCGAAGTGTTGGTCATCAGCCACGTCGCCAACTCGGGTGAGAACGCTCACGACGCCCTGCAAGCGGCGATGCACGACCTATCCGTCCCCATCCCGGCCGACGCCGACGCCGAGACCCTGGAGGCACGCCGCCTCGCCCTCGTCGCGGAAGGCCAAAAGATATCCTCCATGAGACGCCTCACCGAGGCCAACCAGCGCGAAGTCGACCGCGCCGCCTTCGGTACGCCGCTGCCTAGCGGGCCGAGCCGAGCCGGCTTCGTCCAGAAGCGTGGCGCGGCTATCGCCAGCATGCTGGGGGCAGATCGCCCCGTCTACGCCACCCCGCTCGAGAATCTACGAGCCGCCCAGGCGGCCGCTGAAGAGCTAAATGGGCTGGGAGCCGATGAGCTCCCCTACATGACAAGGCGGATCCAACAGCTGATCGACGCGGCTGCGAAACGGCATGAAGCCGGCGCCCGCGCTGATAGTCATCCCCCGCGCCGGGAGCACGCCGCGACGTCTCGCTCGCCGACTGCGAGCGGCGCCAGCCAGAGGAAAGACAAGGAGCCGGCTGCTAGCCGCAACCGGACTCGTATCACCATTGAGCGCGACGCGGAAGGCCGCCCTCGAGCGGTAGAGCGCCAAGGAAATCCGCCTCCTCCCCCGCCTCGAAGAGAGAGACGTCTCACCCCGCCGCCCGTCACGCACCCGACTCTTGGTGACCGACTAGGCCGCCGAGAAGGAGTCGACGAGAACGACGCCCGCCACCGGATCGACCGCCTTGCTCGATCCCTGGCGCTAGAAGAAGAAGACGATGTCGGCCCGCCATGCTTTGGCCCCCGCATCCGCGATGAGCCCTTCCCCAAAGGGTTCTCGCTCCCCAGAGACATGCCCAAGTACAACGGCTCTGTGAAGCCGGAAGATTGGCTCATCGACTACTCCACTGCTGTCAGCATAGCCAACGGCAATCGGCGCGTGGCCGTGAAGTACGTCCCCCTCATGCTGCAAGGCACGGCGCGCACCTGGCTCAACAGCCTCAAGCCCTACAGCATCAACAGCTGGCTGGACATCACGGAAGTCTTCGTCCGCAACTTCACCAGCACGTACAAGCGGCCTCCCAAGCCTCGCCAGCTCTCCTTGTGCGTCCAAGGGCCCAATGAGTTGACCCGCGACTACCTCACGCGGTGGGCCGAGCTCCGCAACTCCTGCGAGGGGGTGCACGAGGTTCAGGCCATCGAGTACTTCACTGCCGGGTGCCGAGAGGGCACCCTCCTCAAGCACCGACTCCTCTGCGACGAGCCGGCTACCCTCGACGAACTCCTGATCATCGCGGACAAGTACGCCACGGCCGACTCCGCGATGAAGACCGAGCTTCGAGTAGACGCCTCTGGGAAGGTGATTCCTCCGGCTCCCAAGACGCCGGCTAGCGACTCCAATCGGCGCCCCTACCAGAACGATCACAAGCGCAAGGCCCCCATGCCGCCTTCCACCAGTCGGCAGGTGGCCACAGTTGAAGATGAGCAACCCGAAGAGCGGCCCGCTCCCAAGAAGAAGGGTGGCAGGCCGGCTTGGCAGCCGGCTTTCTCCTACAAGCAGACTCTCGACGCCCCCTGCAAGTTCCACAGTGGCGCGAAGCCGTCCAACCACACGACCCAAAAATGCCACTGGCTCACGCGAATCTCCAAGGGTGAAGGGTTGGTGCCGCCTCCGCCTCCCGGCCCGCCGCCTCCAGCCCCCCAGCAGCCGGCGGCTCGGCCGGCAGTCGGAGCCATTCAAGATGAATTCCCTGAAGAGCACGCCGCCTACGTCGTCTTCACCAGCCAAGCCAACGACAAGCGCAGTCGGCGCCGTCAGCATCAAGAGGTCAACGCAGTCGCCTCTAGCGCCCCCCGAGTTCATGCATTGGTTAGAGAAGCCAATCAACTGGAGCCAGGCCGACCACCCAGAGGTGATGCCATCCCCTGGCTCCTATGCACTGGTCTTGGATGTCACCCTCGCGACGGAGAGGCGAGCTGCCCGATTCTCCCGCGTCCTGATAGATGGCGGAAGCAGTATCAATATACTGTACCGCGATACCATGGAGAAGCTGAACATCAAGGCAAAGCAGCTTACGCCGAGCCGGACCGTGTTCCATGGCATTGTCCCCAGTTTGTCTTGCTCCCCAATCGGCAAGATTAAGATGGATGTTCTCTTCGGAGACAAAGATCATTTTCGCCGAGAAGCGATCTGGTTCGAGGTAGTGGATCTGGAGAGCCCCTACCATGCTTTGCTTGGCCGACCTGCTCTGGCCAAGTTCATGGTTGTGCCCCACTACGCCTACCTGAAGATGAAGATGCCGAGCTCGAAGGGGATCATCACGGTAGCCGGCGACTACAAGAAGTCCATCGAGTGCGCCATGGCCAGTAGCCGGCTGGCCGAGTCCCTCGTGGTAGCAGAAGAGAAGAAGATGCTGGAGCGGGTTGTGGCCATGGCCGGCAAGCAGCCGGCCCTGTCCCCCAATCCCAAAGACTGTGATGCACAAGGCTCCTTCCAGCCGACCAAGGAGACGAAGAAGATACCTCTGGACCCAGAGAATCCGGAGAGGTTTGCCGTCATTGGGGCAAACTTGGACAGTAAATAGGAAGGCGAGCTCGTCGACTTCCTCCGTGAGAATCGAGACATTTTTGCATGGTCCCCAAAGGACATGCCGGGTGTCTTGAAGGATTTCGCCGAGCACAAATTACATGTCTGAGCCGACGCGAAGCCGGTCAAGCAGCCCCTCCGCCGACTATCAGAAGAGAAGCGAAGAATCGTAGGAGAAGAGATAGCCCGGCTCCTCGCCGCTGGCTTTATTATGGAAGTGTTTTTTCCAGAGTGGCTTGCCAACCCAGTTCTGGTATTGAAGAAGAATAACAAGTGGCGCATGTGTATAGACTACACCAGCCTGAACAAGGCCTGCCCCAAGGATCCGTTTGCTTTGCCACGGATTGACCAAGTGATAGACTCCACAGCCGGATGCGAGCTGTTGAGTTTTTTGGATGCCTACTCAGGGTACCATCAAATCAAGTTGGACCCAGCAGACCGACTGAAGACTGCCTTCATCACACCATTCGGAGCTTTCTGCTACCTGACTATGACATTCGGCCTGAGGAATGCCGGCGCCACTTTTCAGCGTTGCATGCAGAAATGCCTCCTCAAGCAACTCGGCAGAAATGCCCACGTCTATGTAGACGACATTGTGGTGAAGACAGAGAAGCACGGCACCCTGCTGGAAGATCTCAAAGAAACATTCGCCAACTTGCGCCGATTCCAAATCAAGCTCAACCCCGAGAAGTGCGTGTTCGGAGTACCAGCCGGCCAGCTGCTAGGCTTCCTGCTCTCCGAACGCGGCATCGAGTGCAACCCTATGAAGATCAAGGCCATCGAGAGGATGGAGATTCCCACCAAATTGCGAGATGTGCAGAAGTTCACCGGGTGCCTGGCCTCCCTAAACCGCTTTATCAGCCGACTAGGAGAGAAGGCTCTCCCCCTGTACCGACTCATGAAGAAGTCCACTCACTTCGAGTGGAATGACCAAGCCGACCAAGCCTTCCATGAGTTGAAGAAGATGTTGACTACTCCACCTGTTCTGGCAGCGCCGACTGAGAAGGAGCCCATGCTCCTCTACATTGCCGCGACCAGCCGAGTAGTCAGTACAGTTGTTGTGGTCCAGCGCCCGGAAGAAGGCCGAGCCTAGCTAGTCCAGAGGCCGGTGTATTACCTAAGCGAAGTACTATCCAGCTCAAAGCAAAACTACCCGCATTACCAGAAGATGTGCTATGGAGTGTACTTCGCTGCCAAGAAGCTGAAGCCCTACTTCCAAGAGCATCCCATCACGGTCGTGTGCACCGCCCCGCTCGCCGAGATCATAGGCAGCCGGGATGCATCCGGCCGGGTGGCTAAATGGGCCATTGCATTGGCACCATACACGATATTCTACCAACCCCACACCGCCATCAAGTCCCAAGCATTGGCCGACTTCCTCGTCGACTGGGCCGAGACCCAGTACCTACCGCCGGCTCTCGACTCTACCCATTGGCGGATGCACTTCGATGGGTCCAAGATGCGCACCGGCTTGGGAGCCGGCATCGTCCTCACCTCTCCCAAAGGCGACAAACTCAGATACACGCTGCAGATCCACTTCGCCGCCTCCAACAACATGGCCGAGTACGAGGCGCTCGTACATGGGCTCCGACTAGCCAAAGAGCTCGGCATACGCCAGATCCTGTGTTACGGCGACTCAGACTTGGTGGTCCAGCAGTCGTCTGGCGACTGGGACGCCAAGGACGCGAACATGGCGAGCTATCAATTCCTCGTCCAGCAGATCAGCGGGTACTTCGAAGGGTGCGAGTTCCTTCACGTGCCAAGGGCCAACAACGACCAAGCAGATGCCCTAGCACGGATCGGCTCCACCCGACAGGCCATACCGACCGACGTCTCCCTCCAGCGCCTCCTCAAGCCGTCCATCAAGCCGTCTCCAGAGTCGGACTCTATCTTCGTACCGCCTGTGCCAGAAGCAGCCGGATCCGACTGGAGGAACCCCGCAGGCGGCACGGGGACTTCGACAACTGGCCCGCCGACTGCCGTAGTCGCACCCGGCCCGGGGACTTCAGAACCCGGCCCGGGGACTGCAGCAGTCGGCCCAGGGACTGCAGCAACACAAGAAGCGGTGGCCGACTCCGATCCCACGCCACCCGACCCACCGACCCAAGTCATGGTGGCCGTCCTAACAGCAGAAGAAGTCACAGCTCCATCATGGGCCCAGCCCATCCTCAAGTTCCTAGTCAACAGAGAGCTGCCGGCTGATGAGATCTCAGCAAGACTAGTGCAACGACGAGCCGGAGCATATGCATTAATCAACAGAGAGCTTGTCAAGCGCAGCGTCAATGGAGTCTTCCAGCGCTGTGTCGAGCCAGAAAAAGGAGTGGCAATCCTCAAGGATATCCATCAAGGCGAATGCGGCCACCACGCAGCCTCAAGATCACTTGTGGCCAAAGCTTTCCGCCACGGCTTCTTTTGGCCGACTGCTTTGGAAGATGCCAAAGAGATAGTCAAGAGCTGCAGAGGATGCCAAGTTTTCAGTTCCAAGCAACACCTGCCGGCTTCTGCACTCAAGACCATTCCCCTCACCTGGCCCTTTGCCGTCTGGGGACTGGACATGGTGGGCCCTTTCAAGACAGCCCGTGGCGGCTTGACACATCTGCTTGTCGCCGTGGACAAGTTCACCAAGTGGATCGAAGCGAAGCCGATCAAGAAGCTGAACGGGCCGACTGCCGTGACATTCATCACTGACATCACTACTCGGTACGGCGTGCCGCATAGCATCATCACCGACAACGGCACAAACTTTGCCAAAGGAGCACTGGCACGTTTCTGCGCGACGCAGGGCATCCGACTGGACTTAGCGTCCGTTGCCCACCCGCAGTCAAACGGCCAGGTCGAGCGAGCAAATGGACTCATCCTCTCCGGCATCAAGCCCTGACTGGTGGTACCACTGGAGCGATCGGCCGGCTGCTGGCTCGATGAGCTGCTGGCTGTCCTCTGGAGTCTGCGTACTACTCCCAACAAGTCAACCGGCTTCACTCCATTCTTCCTTGTATATGGTGCCGAGGCTGTCATCCCAACCGACATCGAGTTCGACTCGCCTCGGATCACCATGTACACGGAGGCGGAGGCCAAGGAAGCAAGAGAAGACGGCGTCGACCTACTAGAAGAAGGCCGGCTGTTAGCACTCAGCCGGTCCGCCATCTACCAGCAAGGGTTGCGCCGCTACCACAACCGCAAGGTCAAGCCAAGATCCTTCCAAGAGGGCGACCTTGTGCTTCGGCTGATCTAGCGAACAACCGGCCAGCACAAGCTCTCGGCCCCTTGGGAAGGCCCCTTCGTCATCAGCAAGGCACTAGGCAACGACTCCTACTAATTGATCGACGCGCAAAAACCAAGAGCACGCAAGAGGGACGACTCCGACAAGGAGTCGGAGCGACCATGGAACGTGAATCTCCTGAGAAGATTTTACAGTTAAAAGCAGTATGTATCATGCTACCCTTTTGTATTAAGTATGAAACAACAGGCTCCCCGAGGAGCACTCGGGGACTGCCTTTATTTATCTATGAATGACGAGTGTCATATCCATGAATGTATTATTACATTTGATTTCTTGTCTGGCACCGGGTTCGACTAGTCGGCCCGGGGACTGGCCGCCTTGAGCTATATTAAAAGTTCTACCTGAAGTCAGACAAGTAGTGTGCCGGCTCCCGAGTCCTCTCTTGTTGAAAGTCGCAGCTCGAAGAACCGACTGTCCGACTAGCAAGAGACAAGGCAGAAAGAACGCCCACACGAAAAACGATGAACTTATATAGCGAAAAGACGGCCTTCAACCACGCCTGCTGGCTATCAGAACAGCCGGCTGGCCGGCTTCCTAAACACTTAGCTCTAATACAACAAAGCTAGAGTACTTGCCCTCCCAATTGGCCAAGCACTTCTCCAGCCACAGATTGCAGAGCAACTGTCCGACTGGGGAGGCGGCAACCAAGGGAGGGCGGCAAAGGAAACAGCAGAAGGATGAAAAGCAAAGAACGAGGAAAAGCCAAATGCATGCATAGTCATATATACATATAAAGCCCCCAACAGGCCGGCAATCGACATAGTTCGAATACACCCCCAGTGGGTGGAATTGTGCAAACTTAACAGAATATTGTTCCAAAAGTGACAAGACAGGAAAACAAAAGATAGCAGACTAGACTAAAGGCGCGGCGCGGGAGCTGGGTTGGTCGGTGGAGATGGCATCGCCGGCTGAAGGAGTGGCCGGCTGGCGGGTCTCGGCCTGGTCACCACCAGTGGCAGGCGATGCACCCGCGCGTGACGTAGTGCTGGAGGCGCGGTCAGGCTGAGGCTGGTCGGCCGCTCCACCATCCGGCCCGGTGTCTTCACCCTCCTCCTCCTCCTCGCCCTCGTCGCTGGAGTCGATCTCCTCCGCCGAGTCTTTGCCGTCTGCCGGGTTCAGCCCGAACCATTCCTCCGGCTGGGCAACACCGTTGTCATCTACCTCAGGGGCGAAGGCGCTGGTGTCGGTGTAGTCGGCGATCGCCGAAGCCCGCCGGATGATAGCCGGCTGCGCCGACTCCAGCTCCGTGTCGGCCTGCTGCCGCCAGGTAGCCAGCTGGTCCAGACTCAGGCCGGGGTACCAGGCCTTGACGAACTCCAGCGCCCGCCTGGCGCCGGACCGAGCCGCCGAGGCCTTCCAGGCTTCGAAGCGACCGACCGCCACCTCCAGCCAGTCGGCAGTCCGACTAGGGGTGCGGGGAACCACTTCGCCGGGCCAGAGGGCAGCCAACACCTGCGCCCCGGCACATTGAAGCCGACAGAGCAGTCGGTGAGCCGGCTGGAGGCGAGCCTGGATCGCCAAGAGCTGCTCCTCCAGCGACCGGCCAGCGTTTGGCGCAATCTCAGCGCCAGCCTGCCTTCGTGCCTCGCGGCGGGCCTCGATGATCTGGTTGGCGGCGGTAGAGTAGCCAGGGAAGTACTCTGCGCAAGAGAGAAAGAGAAAGAAGAGAAAACACCAAGTCAGAAAACGAGCCAAAAGCGGCAGTCGACAAGAAAGGACGAAGAAGTAGGCGGCTTACCGTCAACCAGATCTTCGATCTAGCCATAGCCATTGATCAGAGTCTGCTTTGCTTCAGCCCAGCCAGCCGCTTCTGTCTCGTACTCGGCCTGGAGGGCGGCTTCACGGTCCTGCACCGCCTTCAGAGTCGCCTTGTGGCCCTCCTCCTGGTCGGCCAACCTCTTGGCCAGGCGGTCACGTTCCTGCATCAAGGCGGCAAACTCGGCCTCCTTGGCACGAAGGGCAGTCTGAGACCCTCCCAGCTGTGCCCTCAGACTGGCCTTGGCTGCTGCAGGGACGGCAGAAAAAGAAGAAACAATAAGAGGAAGTCGTCAAGGAAGATCCGACCCGACTGCTCAGCAGTCGGCCCGAGTCTCGGGGACTACACCCAGTGGGTGCGCTGACGCGCCCCCACGTGAGATAAAGAACAAAACACTTACCCTGGCTCTCACTTAGGTCAGCAGTCTTCTGGGTCAGCTCCCGAGCCTGGGAGTTGAAGGCAGCCGCGCGAAGATTGTGGTAGTCCTACAAGACAGGCAGAAGATCGAAGTAAGAACAAGAATAGCAAAGCCAAATCCACTAAGAAGTTTCAAGCCGCCTGCTCAGCAGCCGACTCGGAACTCGGGGACTACACCCAGTGGGTGCGCTGACGCGCCCCCACGGAAGAAACCAAGATCAAGAAGAAGCAAGATAAGAAGACTAACCCGGATGGCCGCCCGCGTCGCAAGGAATTCGTCGGTGTATCGCCTCAGCGCCGTAGCCTGGGCCTGGAGCCGGGTCCGGACGTCCTGCGCGGCCACGTTCATCACGGCCGTCCCTCCGCCCGGCGTCCACCCCGAGGTGGCACTGGCCACCTCCACATCCTAGGCCGACGAGCTGGAGCCCGCAGCCGGCTGCGGCTCCGACGCAGCCTTCTGTGGCTCTGACGCAGCCTTCCCCGCTCGCCGTCTCGGCGGCGTGCGGACCGCCAGCTCAGTCCTCGCGGCCGGCTCGCCCCCCGCCGACTGCGCAGGCGGCAGATCAGGCCGGCCGCCTTGAGCCGCTCCAGTCGGCGGGGTCGGCACCGGCGCCCTCTCCAGGATGACGACGTCGTCATCCCTCTCCAGCCCCGGCTGGTCACCGCCGGCTTCTTCTGGCGGGGGCTCCGGGGCCCCAGGCGCTGCGACGCGCAGTGGGGTGACCAACAAGGCCCCCTCCGCCATCGCCGCAGCTGCAGCCTCCGCTTGGGCCTTGGCTACGACATCAGCGCGCGCCTTCGCCGCCTCCTCCTCCTGCGCCGCCTTGGCGGCGGCCGCCTTCGCCGCCTCCACCTCCCGCGCCTCCCGCTCCTCCCGCACCTCCCGCGCGTTCCGCTCCGTCGCCGGCAGAAGATCGGCACGGGAGTCCACGCGGCGAGTGGTGCTCCCAGATCCCCTCGGCGACTCAACGACGGAGGCGGCAGCCGCCCGCTCGAGCGACAGTGGAGCTCTGGTTGTTTGGAGAAAAAGACAAGGATTCAGGAGCCACCAGAGAATAGAAAAAAGAGTACACGAAGGAGTATGTACTTACGCCGACACCGTCTACGGTTGCTTCACCGCCTTGCGGAAGCGGGCCGCCTCCTCCCGCCTAGTCGCCGCTGCCCCGCCTCGGGGCTTCTTCGACCGACTGCCGAACAAACCCTGCGCGGCACGACGCTTTTGCCCGCCACCTCGAGCAGGTGGCGCAGCGGAGGAACCCGCGCCGCGGCCAGACGCCGGCTGACGGCGCGGGACGACTTCGGCCTCGTCATCGTCCGGCCAGTCATCGAAGCTGACTTCAAGCCCGGAGCCGCCTGCTTCGCCACCGGCTTGGCCACCGCCCGCCTCGGTGTTGTCGTCCATAGCGGCCGCCCCCAAGTCGGGGTCCTCCAGATCGTGCTCCGTCCGGTCGGGGACGAATCGGCGCTCCGCGTCCGACCCGCCTGCAGGCCGAAGAAGAGGGCTCTGTCGAAGACAAGCCGACTAGTCAGAGTCGGCCAAAAGGAACTCGGCGACCAAACTGAGAGAAGAAGAAGAGACAAGGAGAACATACCGTAGGCGGCGGATTGGCTCGGCAATATGGCTCCTTGCCGAACTGCCACTCTGCGGAGAGTTTGCAGTTCGCAAGGTAGTTCACCATATAGGCCACCTCGTCGTGCGGCATGTCTTTGGTACACATCCGGCTCGGATCGAGCTGGCCACTCATCTGACAGATCAGATGAGGGCGGCTCTGGAGGGGGAGTACCCGGCGCATGACGAAGGCGGCCAGCAGGTCGGGCCCCGACAAGCCCTCCGACTGGGTCATCGCTCGCACTCGGGCGACGGCTGCGGTTCCAGCCGGCGTCAGTGTCACGGCCCGGTAGGACCACTGGGGCCGCCTGCCCGCCGGTGGGCCGGCTACGTAAGCCGGCAGATTGACGTAGTCACCCTGCGGGGTGACGTTCTTCACGTAGAAGTATGATTTTTGCCATAGCTTCACCGACTGGATCAGCGTGATGACGGGGAAGGGGTTGTCGGCAGCCACCCTCCGCATCGCGATGAAGGCGCCACTCTGAGCCGGCACGCCTTGCATGCGCGTGCCTAGCTTGGACTGGAAGAACTCCCCCCAGAGCTCGAGGGTAGGGAGGACGCCGAGGTAGCCTTCGCACAAGGTGACGAAGGCGAACAGCAACACCACCGTGTTCCGAGGGAGGTGGTGCGGCTGGAGTTGGTAGAACTCGAGCCAAGAGCGGAAGAAGGCGCTCACGGGTAGGCCGATGCCACGCAAGAAATGCGAGCGGAAGACTACCCGCTCGCCTTCCCGCGGCTCCGGCGTAATCTCCTTTGCCGGCGCAAGACGGACCTCCACCTTGTCCGCGCCGGGCAGCCGCCGCGTCTTGCGGAGGAATTCAACGTGATCCTCGTGGACGTTGGAGCCGTCCCAATCCCCGCTGTACTGCATCGTCACGTGGGGCTGGCGAAAACGAGCGCGGTGGTGGAGGAGCGAGTGGTGGAAGAGCGCGGCGGCGAGGCGCTGTTGCAAGAAAGGTCAGGAGGAAGAAGATGGTGGAAAGAGGAGGAGCGTGCGAGAGCCTGCCGCTCTCCCCCTCCCCCTACTTATAGCTTCGCACGGTGAAGCCGGGGAGGCAGGGCGTGGGGTGAGATGTGGGATTAACTGCACCCACTCCCCCCACGCCTCGCGATTATTACGCCCTAAAAGCATGCCGAAACCGCCGCAGGAAGACGTGCGGGCGGCTTTAGGCCGCAGAGAATCCGCGCCTGGGCCCGGGCGTGGGCGCGGCGGGCCCCCGCCCTGCGGTGACGTCCCGTCGCGCGCGTGGGCTGGCAGGCTTTTTAGCCAAGAGAGGCCACGTGGTTCGCAGGCGGCAAGTGGCCGGCCCGCGGCCCGGTGCACGCGCTGGCGAGCTCCCGCCCTCCGACTCCAATTTTTTTTTCGCCGAGACGGCGCCCCCAACCAAAGTCGGCTCCCAGCTGCCGGCTCGTCAAGATAGGAAGCTGACCGAGCTTCTCGACTCCCACCCAACCTTGAAGCCCCATCAGCTTCGGGGACTACTGTCGGAGTAAATGGCCACGGGTAGCCTAACCGACTACCCATGGTTCTTCGAAAATTATCAGGCCCTTCGAGCCTTCAAGCGTTCGAAGCATTGGGCCGACTTCCCCTGGCCGACTACCGCAGGGGCCGGCTCTCTAAAGGCGACCCGGCCCCGGTAACCTCCCCCAAGACGGTTGCGAGATGGCCGACTCCAGGAAGCCGACGCCAAGAGGACCGACTTCCAAGAGCCAGCCATGAAGCACGCCGACTCCACAAAGTCGGCCAAGACCGCACCCACCAAAACTACACCCACATAACGGTGACAAGACGGGGTGTGGCCACAGTGCGGCCCACTACCCCCGAAGCCCGAGCCAGGTATGGCCACAGGACGCCGTACGGGTTGGCCATCTCCCGTCCGGCTCGGCACTGTAGCCATGCTGGCCCCAACATCATCCACGACCAACGCCAGTACGGCCCACGGGCGGCGGGCCCCTTTAGCCAGAGAGAGAGGCGAAGGCGGCCCGGCCTCCCCTAGTCGGCCAAGGGCGTAGCCGGCCCCCAGAAGCCGGCTACCCCCTCCCTCGAAGCATGTGCCACATTAAGGAGACAAGACGAGGTAAGGCTACAGTGAGAGCCCTCGAGGCGGCACACTGTAGCCACGCTTACCTCGACGGAGCCCTCATCATCAGGGGCGAGGCTACAGTAAGCAGCCGCCGACAAGACCCTAGGCGGTGGGGCCGGCCTGTCGACCAAGAGGCCGGCAGCCGGCGGGACCCACCAGTCGGCGGGCCCCAATGGCCGGCGGAGAAGCCGGCGAGCGCAGACACTGACGACTGGGACCCGCGCCCAGCCGGATTACAATTGTACCCCCGGGGGGTAGGCCTATATAAACCCCCCGGGGCACCCATGCAAAGGGTTGGCTTCTTAGAGTTACACACACACCATATAGAGAGGGAAGTGAGAGCTAGCCTTGCTCTTCTTCTCCCTTGAACCCAACAGCTCTAGGAGCATTTGTAGCTACTCTTCCTGATCTAGTGATCATGCGGAGACCCCGCAGAGCAGGACTAGGGGTGTTATCTCCACGGAGAGCCCCGGACCTGGGTAAGATTCGCCGGCGTGCATGTCTTCGCCTCATCCTGTTTCCAGGCACCGGCGATGTCTTACTGGCACCCACCATGATAAGCCACCCGTTGGCATATGTCGCACCTACCACCCGACACCTTTCCAACGTACCATAGGTGCTATTATTGATATGAAAGAAGTTAATATAGGATTCCAATTTCCATTAAAGAAAGGAAGGGAAAACTTCTTTAGAAAGAGAATTAAGCCACCATATGAATCTATTATGAGGGCCACCTATGGAATTAATTTGAAAGATGACAACACTTGAAACATTGCCTTACGCCTAGATAGGGGCGTAAAACAATAACACTTGTTGGGAGGCAACCCAATAGCTATCTTTAATTTTCCTTTCCCTTTTTGAGTGTTCACACAATTATTCTACTATTATGATTGTGTTTTTGTGTTTAATTTAGTGTTTGTGCAAAGTAAAGCATTTGGGATGATTTGGTTGATAGTTGATCTGATTCTGTGAAAAAACAAAAACTTTTGCGCCCAGTACCTGAATTGTTTAAATTCACTAATACGTGATAAAATACTAAAGCTTTTACACATTATTGATATACAAATTTCACATGTTGTCCTAATTTTTTAGAATTTTTGGAGGTACAGAAGTATTGCTTTAGTTCAGATCATTACAGACAATTCTGTTTTTGATAGATTCCGTTTTCGTTGCATAGTTTGCTTGTTTTAATGAATCTATGGATTGTATCAGGGGGTATAAGTCATGGAAAAGTTAGAACACAATAGGTGTTGTGCAATAATAAAAATATGAATGGGTTTACAACAGTACCCAAAGTTTATGATTTGCTTGTTATACTAATGGATCTCACGAGGTTTCTGTTGAGTTTTGTGTGCTGAAGTTTTCAAGTTTTTAGTGAGATCACGATGGATGAAGGAATAAGTAGTGGAAAGACTCTAAGCTTGGGGTTTTCCAAGGCACCCCAAGGTAATATTTAATAGACCCAAGGGGTATCCCCTCTTTCATCTACAATCCATCGGTAAATTACTTGGAGCTATATTTTTATTCATCACATGATCTGAGTTTTGCTTGGAGCATCGTGTAATATAAGAGTCTTTGATTTGTATGCTTTTTAGTTTGCCACATTTTGATAGGGACACACATTTGTTCATGATTTGTTAGAATACTCTTTGTGGTTCACTTATATCTTTGGAGCTAGGCAGTTGCTCTAGTGCCTCACTTATATGGTTTAGAGAATGACGGTGCTTATATTTTAAAGAAATAGTTGCGCTCTCATGCTTCACTTATATCATTTTGAGTGTCTAATAAATAGCAATGGCAGTATGCATGGGTTATGAAATTGGTCCTAATATGATAGGTATTCAAGAGGGATATAATAAAAACTTTCATGTAGATCACTGAATATGATAAGCTTGATTCTTTGGAATAGTTTTGCGATATAAAGATGGTAATATGGGAGAGGTACTAGTGAATAATTGTGGTTTAGTGAGAATATTGGTGTTAAGGTTTGTGATTCCAGAAGCATGCACATATAGTCTGTTATGCTAAGAAGTTGGACCATGATTTTTATCGATTGTCTTCCTTATGAGTGGCGATCGGGGACGAGCGATGGTCTTTTCCTAGCAATATATCCCCCTAGGGAATGCGTAGTAGTACTTTGCTTTGAGGGCTAACAAACTTCCGCAATAAGTATATGAGTTCTTTATGACTAATGTGAGTCCATGGATTATACACACTCTCACATTTTCGCAATTTGCTAGCCTCTTCAGTACCGTGCATTGCCCTTTCTCACTCCGAGAGTTGGTGCAAACTTCACCAGTGCATCCAAACCCCGTGATATGATATGTTCTATCACACATAAGCCTCCTTATATCTTCCTCAAAACAGCCACCATACCTACCTATTATGGCATTTTCCATTCCGAGATATATTGCCATGCAACTTCCATCGTTCCATTTATATGACATACATCATTATTGTCGGGGGGCGCACGCCCGATTCCGCCGCTGCCCAACGCGGCCCGGCTCCGACCCCATCGCTCCGACGCCGTCGCCCTGGACATCGCTACCTCGTCCTCAACCGCCCATCGCCGGACCGCCTCGCCTCGCCCTCAACGCGATACATCGAGCCGTCGCCCGAAGCCGCTCAGCGCCTCGCCGCCTTCATCGCCGACGACCACCTCGCCGGACGCCGTCACTTCCGTCCTCTCCGTCGCCGAATCGTCCCCATCCTCCTCCCCGTGCCTACTGCCATTTCCCTGCAACCGCCGGTGAGGTGTCGCGTCTCCCCTTTCCCCCCTGTGCCTCCACCGCCGCGTCGGCCTTGCGCCGTTCGCGCCCGCGTCGCGCGCTCGTTGGCCGTCCATCGCGCACGCGCACCGCCCGCACCTCGCCCCGTCTCGCTGTGCTGCCGCTCGCGGCCGTGCTTGCTGTGCGCCTGGACCACCCCGCACCCCCATGGCTCCGCTCGCCGGCTTGCCCTTGCTGCCGCATCGCGCCGAACCCCGCCGCCTGCTGTGCGCTCGCGCCCCCTGCCGTCTCGGCCAACCACTGCGCTTGCCGACGCCACGTCTAACACGCACGCAACCTCGCCGGCCCCGCCTGCTGCGACCATCTTCTGCTTGCTCCGCCGTGGCCTCGCGCGACCCGCCACCTCTCGCGGGCGCCGTCCACGGCCGGCTCGCCGTGGATGCGCACCGGCGAGCCACCCGCCCACAGCTCCGTGCCCCAGCCTCAAGCTCCGGCTCCGCCGCGCCAGCGCCTGCTACCTCTTGAGCACTGCGTTGGTTTTCCCTTGAAGAGGAAAGGGTGATGTAGCAAAGTAGCGTAAGTATTTTGCTCAGTTTTTGAGAACAAAGGTATCAATCCAGTAGGAGGCCCCGCACGAGTCCCTCGCACCTACACAAACAAATAAATCCTCGCAACCAACACAATAAAGGGGTTGTCAATCCCTTAACGGTCACTTACGAGAGTGAGATCTGATAGATATGATAAGATAATATTTTTGGTATTTTTATGATAAAGATGCAAAGTAAAGAAAGCAAAATAAAGACGACGCTAGAAATAACTTGTTGATGGGAGATTAATATGATGGAAAATAGACCCGGGGGCCATAGGTTTCACTAGTGGCTTCTCTCAAGAGCATAAGTATTACGGTGGGTGAACAAATTACTGTTGAGAAATTGACAGAATTGAGCATAGTTATGAGAATATCTAGGTATGATCATGTATATAGGCATCACGTCCGAGACAAGTAGACCGACTCCTGCCTGCATCTACTACTATTACTCCACACATCGACCGCTATCCAGCATGCATCTAGAGTATTAAGTTCATAAGAACAGAGTAACGCTTTAAGTAAGATGACATGATTTAGAGGGATAAACTCATGCAATATGATATAAACCCCATCTTGTTATCCTCGATGGCAACATTACAATATGTGCCTTGCTGCCCCTACTGTCACTGGGAAAGGACACCGCAGGATTGAACCCAAAGCTAAGCACTTCTCCCATTGCAAGAAAGATCAATCTAGTAGGCCAAACCAAACTGATAATTCGAGGAGACTTGCAAAGATAGCCAATCATACATAAAAGAATTCAGAGAAGATTCAAATATTGTTCATAGATAAACTTGATCATAAACCCACAATTCATCGGTCTCAACAAACACACCGCAAAAGAAGATTACATCGAATAGATCTCCACAAGAGAGGGGGAGAACATTGTATTGAGTCCAAAAAGAGAGAAGAAGCCATCTAGCTAATAACTATGGACCCGAAGGTCTGAGGTAAACTACTCACACATCATCGGAGAGGCTATGGTGTTGATGTAGAAGCCCTCCGTGATCGATGCCCCCTCCGGCGGAGCTCCGGAAAAGGCCCCAAGATGGGATCTCACGGGTACAGAAGGTTGCGGCGGTGGAATTAGGTTTTTGGCTCCGTATCTAGTAGTTTGGGGGTACGTAGGTATATATAGGAGGAAGAAGTACGTCGGTGGAGCAACGTGGGGCCCACGAGGGTGGAGGGCGCGCCCAGGGGGGTAGGCGCGCCCCCTACCTCGTGCCATCCTGGTTGATGTCTTGACGTAGGGTCCAAGTCCTCTGGATCACGTTCGTTCCGAAAATCACGTTCCCGAAGGTTTCATTCCGTTTAGACTCCGTTTGATATTCTTTTTCTGTGAAACTCTAAAATAGGCAAAAAACAGCAATTCTGGGCTGGGCCTCCGGTTAATAGGTTAGTCCCAAAAATAAGATAAAAGTGTATAATAAAGCCCATTAATGTCCAAAACAAAATATAATATAGCATGGAACAATAAAAAATTATAGATACGTTGGAGACGTATCAGCGCCGCCCCTCGCCTACTGCCGCGGCTCCACGCCGGCACCCGCGCCCAGTCGGGTACACCCCCGAGGGCCAGCGCCCGTTCGGGCGCCCGTTTAGCCCGCACCGCTACGACCCTTGCCAATGACAGCCGGGGCCCGCAGCCCAGAACGTTTAAAAAAAGAGTAAAAAAATAAGAAATATAAATATTAATTAATTAAGTTAAATAATACTGTTTAGATTAACCTAATCACTAGTTAAAACTAATTAATTCTGTTTAGTTAATCTGTTAGGTTAGTTAACAGTTAATGACAGCTGGGACCCACATGTCAGTTTGACCCAGTCAACGCCTTGTTGACTGCTGATGTCATGATGACATCAGCATACACTAATCTGGATAATGTTGAATTAAAATAATTAAATAAATTCTAAAAATGTTTAAATCTTTTAAAATTAATATAAAATAAACCGTAGCTCGGATGGGAAAACTTTGTACATGAAAGTTGCTCAGAACGACGAGACGAATCCGGATACGCAGCCCGTTCGTCTGCCACACATCCCTAGCATAGCAAACACGCAACTTTCCCCCTCCATTCCATTTGTCCGAAAACGCGAAACACCGGGGATACTTTCCCAGATGTTTCCCCCCTTCGTCGGTATCACCTCCTACTGCGTTAGGTCGCCCCTAGCACCGCGTATTGCCATGTTATGCTTTGTGATGCTTTGATTGCTCTGTTATTTATTATGTCCCCCCTCCGTTACTTCTTTCCAGTAGACCCCGAGACCGCTGCCGGCACCCCTGTGATCAACTACATCGACGACGAACCCTTCTCTTGCCAGAGCAACCAGGCAAGCCCCTCCATTGATCATCCCGATATCGCCCATTCCATTCTCTCATGCTTGCATTAGATTTTGCTACTGTTATTGCTTGGTCCTATTCTGATGCATAGCCTATTTATTGTAACCTGTTGTTGTTACCTACCTGCTTATCCTAAACTATTTAGTATAGGCTGGGTAGAGACCCATCAGAGACCCCCACTTAGTCCCGACTGCCCGCTGGATTATCAGAAGACCCGATCAATGGGATCGAAGACCAGGCCCCGACACTGCACATCACTTTCCCCTTGGTGTTAGGCACACAGTTACCATGGTTACTATGACTTTACACTGAACCATGTCACAAAAGACAGGTCGGCCCTGAGGGGTACCCGCGCGAGCTTAATTGCGAGTGATGAGGAGTCGGGTTGACTTGGAGGGTGCCCGCGAGATAACTACGAGGCATGGCCGGGCAATCTTAGCCCTTGCCGCAAGTCCTCGTGACGGGGCGACGGGGTCACATCTTGCGAGATAACTAGAACTGGATACTTGAGATGAGACATGGATATGAGAAATGGATAGTATGGCTCTGGGATTGCTTGCTCGCAGGGAGTCGAGAAAGGATCTCTCGCCGAGGTTGATAAAACTTCTACTACTTTACTTTATGCTACTCTTATCTCTTCTGATGCTGCAACATGCTTGGAGCTGCTTGAAGATGCTAATCTTCGATAGGCTAGGCTTTCCCCTTCTCTTCTGGCATTCTGCAGTCCAGTCCACAGATACAACCCTTTTCATTGATACCGATGCATATGTAGTGTAGATCCTTGCTTGCGAGTACTTTGGATGAGTACTCACGGTTGCTTTGATCCCCCTTTTCTTCCTTTCTTCTTCTTTCCGGTTGATGCAACCAGATGTCGGAGCCAAATGCCACCGCCGATGCCTACTACTACGTGGAGGCCGCCGATGACCAAGAGTAGTTAGGAGGCTCCCAGGCAGGAGGCCTCGCCTTTTCGATCGTTGTTGCTTTTGTGCTAGCCTTCTTAAGGCAAACTTGTCTAACTCATGTCTGTACTCAGATATTATTGCTTCCGCTGACTCTTGTGTATTCGAGCTTATGTATTCGAGCCCTCGAGGCCCCTGGCTTGTAATATAAAGCTTGTATTATTTTAATTTGTGTCTAGAGTTGTGTTGTGATATCTTCCCGTGAGTCTTTGATCTTGATCGTACACATTTGCATGTATGATTAGTGTATGATTGAATTAGGGGCGTCACAAGTTGGTATCAGAGCCAGGTTTTCTACAATCATATCCTGTCATGGATATCATGCTCTGCTTGTCCTTGGGAAGGATATACCCCTGAATAATGTGTTTAAACACATTTTCCTTTCCATTGTTCTATTTAATCTGATGATCACCTTTTCCTTTCCATTGTTTTGTTTAACCTTTCTAGTGATCTATATGGTCTAAGAGTAATATTCTTCCGCTTATGTAAACACCTAGGTGTACAATCGTGTCGGTAAGATCCTGTTACTATTGTTGATGATATTCCGGTAACCACCGATGGACACGAACTTTGCCTATTGGTCCGCCTCATTCAACGAGCAGGAGAATGGTTCTCTTCATCCCTCGCCCTTGGTACCGATGTTGTTGCCGACATAACTGACAGGCTATCCTCCGGCATGCCTTGCTTACATGATCGTGCAAATCGTCACCGCCTTCCTACTTTTAATCCACATAGTGGGCCCATAAACCCATAGTTCCATAGGATCGAAACCTGACTCTCCTGTACACCCCCTGTTCTCAAGGTTGTTCCTCGCATGTGGCCTCGTATGAAACTCACGAGCCACTTTCCGAGAGATCATCAATTATGTTATCAGACACAGTACTTATTTGTCGTTGCCCTGAAACCCTTTCACCTTCTGAATAGGCATCGAACGATTGCCTAGCCGCTTGAAACTCCTTATTGTACCTTATTACTTTCCTCTCGAAATTTTCTAAGTTTCAATTCGAGAGTTACATTCAGCCATCTTCGTTGACGTTATCTACCAGATAGCAACCTTGTACAGGTCCGTTCTTCTGAAGATATCGCTTATCCTTTTCGTATGTGCGATGAAGATCTCGAGGGAAGGATGCCGACTTCATCATTTTGAGCTGAAGCAGAAGTATGAAGGCATCAATATATTGGATTGACCTCTTCGAGAAGAGCAACCAAGACCGAGAAGATCCGTTAGATTTTCCGTAACCCAACCCTTCCCCCTTACTCCCCTCTTAAATCTCGGGACGAGATTTCTTGTAGTGGAGGAGAATTGTGACGCCCGGATAATTAGACTACAGTAATTCCCTGCTAGTGATGCCACGTCACCTTTGTCACTATAGTTAATCTCGGGTTAGTTCAAAAAAACCGATTCAAATTCAAAATTGAATTGAAGGCAAACAACAAAAGTTTTCAAACTTAAAACTAAAATGTCCGGGTTGTGCCAAGTAATACAAAGTTAACTGTGTTGAAGAAACCCCACTTTTATAAAATGTTTTAATACTCTAAAATGATTAAAACGGTAGTTGAAACGATTGAATATGTGCCTTTGATATTTTATAAAATGATAAACTATTTTATTTTGAGGTAAAAACTTTTAGGTTAGTGGGTTATTTTGAAACACTATTTTTGGAGCTATTGTCATTTTTTACTAAACTGAAAATAAAGTGTAACTAAAATAAAACAGAAAATAAAAGTGGAAATAAAACAAAACAAATAAAAAGGATCTCCCTGGCCAACTGGGCCAAACGGTCCCAGCCGACCAGCCCACTGGCCCGGTCGGCCCATCCCCACTCCCTTATCCCCTGAGGCGACCCAAACCCTAACCACAGACACCCCACTGCCCCTCCCCCCATGACCCCCCTCATCTCTTCCCTCTCCCCCTCGATCTGGATCGGGGGGCGCACGCCCGATTCTGCCGCTGCCCGACGCGGCCCGGCTCCGACCCCATCGCTCCGACGCCATCGCACTGGACCTCGCCGCCTCGTCCTCAACCGCGCATCACCAGACCGCCTCGCATCGCCCTCGACGCGATACATCGAGCCGCCGCCTGTAGCCGCTCAGCACCTCGCCGCCTTCGTCGCCGACGACCACCTCGCCGGACACCATCACTGCCGTCCTCTCCGTCACCGAATCGTCCTCGTCCTCCTCCCCGCGCCTACTGCCATTTCCCTGCAACCGCTGGTGAGGCGTCGCGTCTCCCCTTTCCCCCCTGTGCCTCCACCGCCGCGTCGGCCTTGCGCCGTTCGCGCCCGCGACGCGCGCCCGTTGGCCGTCCATCGCGCACGCGCACCGCCCGCACCTCGCCACGTCTCGCTGTGCTGCCGCTTGCGGCCGTGCTCGCCATGCACCTGGACCACCCCGCACCCCCACGGCTCCGCTCGCCGGGTTGCCCTTGCTGCCGCATCGCGCCGAACCCCGCCGCCTGCTGTGCGCTCGCGCCCCGTGCCGTCTTGGCCAACCACTGCGCTTGCCGACGCCGCGTCTAACCCGCACGCAACCTCGTCGTCCCCGCCTGGTGCGACCATCTGCTGCTTGCTCCGCCGCGGCCTCGCGCGGCCCTGCTGCTCGCCGACCCGCCACCCTTCGCGGGCGCCGTCCACGGCCGGTTCACCGTGGCTGCGCTCCGGCGAGCCACCCGCCCACAGCTCCGTGCCCCAGCCTCAAGCTCCGGCTCCGCCGCGCCGGCGCCGCCCCTCGCCTGCTGCTGCGGCTCCACGCCGGCACCCGCGCCCAGTCGGGTGCACCCCCGAGGGCCAGCGCCCGTTCAGCCCGCACTGCTACGACCCTGGCCAATGACAGCCGGAGCCCGCAGCCCAGAACGTTTAAAAAAAGAGTAAAAAAATAAGAAATATAAATATCAATTAATTAATTAAGTTAATTAATACTGTTTAGATTAACCAAATCACTAGTTAAAACTAATTAATTCTGTTTAGTTAATCTGTTAGGTTAGTTAACAGTTAATGACAGCTAGGACCCACATCTCAGTTTGACCCAGTCAATGCCCTGTTGACTGCTTACGTCATGCTGATGTCATGATGACATCATCATACACTAATCTGGATAATGTTGAATTAAAATAATTAAATAAATTCTAAAAATGTTTAAATCTTTTAAAATTAATATAAAATAAACCGTAGCTCGGATGGGAAAACTTTGTACATGAAAGTTGCTCAGAACGACGAGACGAATCCGGATACGCAGCCCGTTCATCCGCCACACATCACAAGCATAGCAAACACGCAACTTTCCCCCTCCGCTCCATTTGTCCGAAAACGCGAAACACCGGGGATACTTTCCCGGATGTTTCCCCCCTTCGTCGGTATCACCTCCTACTGCGTTAGGTCGCCCCTAGCATCGCGTATTGCCATGTTATGCTTTGTGATGCTTTGATTGCTCTGTTATTTATTATGTTCCCCCTCCGTTACTTCTTTCTGGTAGACCCCGAGACCGCTGCCGGTACCCCTGTGATCGACTACATCGACGATGAACCCTTCTCTTGCCAGAGCAACCAGGCAAGCCCCCCTTTGATCATCGCGATATCGCCCATTCCATTCTCTCTTGCTTGCATTAGATTTTGCTACTGTTATTTCTTGCTCCTATTCTGATGCATAGCCTGTTTATTGTAACCTGCTGTTGTTACCTACCTGCTTATCCTAAACTGTTTAGTATAGGCTGGGTAGAGACCCATCAGAGACCCCCACTTTGTCCCGACTGCCCCGCTGGATTATCAGAAGACCCGATCAACGGGATCGAAGACCAGGCCCCGGCACTGCACATCACTTTCCCCTTGGTGTTAGACACACGGTTATTATGGTTACTATGACTTTACACTGAACCATGTTACAAAAGACGGGTCGGCCCTGAGGGGTACCCGCGCGAGCTTAATTGCGAGTGATGAGGAGTCGGGTTGACCTGGAGGGTGCCCGCGAGATAACTACGAGGCGTGGCCGGGCATTCTTAGCCCTTGCCGCAAGTCCTCGAGACGGGGTGACGGGGTCACATCTTTCGTGAGTCTCTGCTTCTTACCGCGCGTTCCTAATCCACTACGATTTGGATATTTGATCCGAGGGGCCTCTGGCCTGATAGCACTAACCATCACGTGGGCATAGTATGGGCGTTCTGCGTCGTATGCATCAGCCGAAGCTTAATAAACGTCAGCGACTGAGAGGCGCGTGCTGGGTTGGACTGGTAAGCACCTGCCTTTTTGAAGGAGGTAGCTAGGTCTGCTCACCGGGCGCGTACGCAATGTGCAGGAGTTCCCGGGGCGATGGCCCATGACCCCTGGGGGCATAGGTTTAGTCCGGCGTGCTGACCTCTCTAGTAAGCCTAGGTCGGGTTGCGGCGTATCGTTTGGCCGAGGCCGGGCATGACCCAGGAAAGTGTGTCCGGCCGGAGTTAATCGAGCGTGGTGGGTAAGTTGGTGCACCCCTGCAGGGAAGAAAACATCTATCGATAGCCTGTCCTACGCTAACGGACACTTGGAGTTGTATCCCGATCGATACAACTAGAACTGGATACTTGAGATGAGACATGGATATGAGACATGGATATGAGAAATGGATAGTATGGCTCTAGGATTGCTTTCTCGCAGGGAGTCGAGAAAGGATCTCTGGCCGAGGTTGATAACACTTCTACTACTTTACTTTATGCTACTCTTATCTCTTCTGATGCTGCAAGATGCTTGGAGCTGCTTGAAGATGCTAGTCTTCGATAGGCTAGGCTTTCCCCTTCTCTTCTGGCATTCTGCAGTCCAGTCCACAGATACAACCCTTTTCATTGATACCGATGCATATGTAGTGTAGATCCTTGCTTGCGAGTAATTTGGATGAGTACTCATGGTTGCTTTGCTCCCCCTTTTCCCCCTTTCTTCTTCTTTCCGGTTGATGCAACCAGATGTCAGAGCCCAGGAGCCAGATGCCACCGCCGATGCCTACTACTACGTGGAGGCCGCCGACGACCAAGAGTAGTTAGGAGGCTCCCAGGCAGGAGGCCTTTCCTTTTTGATCGTTGTTGATTTTGTGCTAGCCTTCTTAAGGCAAACTTGTCTAACTCATGTCTGTACTCAGATATTGTTGCTTCCGCTGACTCTTGTGTATTCGAGCTTATGTATTCGAGCCCTCGAGGCCCCTGGCTTGTAATATAAAGCTTGTATTATTTTAATTTGTGTCTAGAGTTGTGTTGTGATATCTTCCCGTGAGTCATTGATCTTGATCGTACACATTTGCATGTATGATTAGTGTACGATTGAATCAGGGGCGTCACAATTGTCATATTGCTTTGCATGATCATGTAGCTGACATAGTATTTGTGGCTTAGCCACCGTTCATCATTTTTTATACATGTTATGCTAGATCATTGCACATCCTAGTACACTGCTAGAGGCATTCATATAGAGTCATATTTTGTTCTAGTATCGAGTTGTAATTTTGAGTTGTAAGTAAATAGAAGTGTGATGTTCATCATTATTAGAGCATTGTTCCAGTGAGGAAATAAATAAATAAATAAATAAAGAGAGAGAGAGAGAGAGGCCAAAAAGAGCCCACAAAAAATGAGAAAAAAGAGAGAAGGGGCAATGTTACTATCCTTTTCCACACTTGTGCTTCAAAGTAGCACCATGTTTTTCATATAGAGAGTCTCCTATGTAGTCACTTTCATATATACTAGTGGGAATTTTTCATTATAGAACTTGATTTGTATATTCCGATGATGAGCTTCCTCAAATGCCCGAGGTCTTCATGAGCAAGCAAGTTGGATTCACACCCACTTAGTTTTTAGTTTGAGCTTTCATACACTTATAGCTCTTAGTGCATCCGTTGCATGGCATTCCCTACTCCTTCCATTGACATCAGTTGATGGGAATATCCATAGCCCGTTGATTAGCCGCGTTGATGTGAGACTTTCTTGCTTTTTGACCTCTCCTTATTAATCTCTACCACCACATTCTATTCCACCCATAGTGTTATATCCATGGCTTACGCTCATGTATTGCTTGGGGGTTGAAAAAGCTAAAGCTCGTTAAAAAGTATGAACCAATTGTTCGGCTTGTCATTGGGGTTGTGCATGATAAATACTTTGTGTTAAGAAGATGGAGCATGAAAATACTATATGATTTTGTAGGGATAACGTTCTTTAGCATTTTATTTTGAAAGACATGATTGTTTGTTAGTATGCCTAAGTATTGATGTCTTTATATCAAATTATAGACAACTTTGAATCATTCAGATCTTAATATTCATACAATAAAAGAAAGATTACATGATATACATGTTAGGTAGCATTCCGCATAAAAAAGGTTGTTTTTATCATTTACCTACTCGAGGACGAGCAGGAATTAAGCTTGGGGATGCTTGATACGCCTCCAACATATCTATAATTTTGATTGGTCCATGCTATTATAGTATCAATCTAGGATGTTTTATATGTTCTTTCTGGGACTAACCTATTAACCTAGTGCCCAGTGCCATTTGTTGTTTTTTGCTTGTTAGGAAATCAGTACCAAACAGAGTCCAAACGCTACGAAATTTTTGACGATTTTTTCGGGACCAAGAGAGACCCTAGAAGGTTCGGGAGAAGACCAGAGGAGCCACAAGGGAACAGAGAAGCTCACCACGTGCGCTCTAGAGGGGCGCCCTCTGGGCTTGTGGGCCCCTCATGGCACATCTTGACCTAATTCCACCTCTATAATTTCTCAAATATTCCCAATACATCAAAGGGCCACTCGAAACAATTTTCTGCCACAGCAAGCTTCTGTTCTTCCGCGATCCCATTTGGAGGCCTTTTCCCAGTACTCTGCCGCAGGGGGAATTGATCATGGATGGCTTCTACATCATCCTTGTTGCCCTTCCGATGATGCGTGAGTAGTTCACCATAGACCTACGGGTCCATAGCAAGTAGCTAGATGGCTTCTTCTTCTTCTTCTTCTCTCTCTCTCTCTCTCTCTCTCTCTCTCTCTCTCTCTTTGATCTTTAATACCATGTTCTCGTCGATCTTCTTGGAGTTATATCCGATGTTATCTTGTTTTGCGGTGTGTTTGTTGGCATCCGATGAATTGTGCGTTTATGATCTGAATATTTATGAACAATAATTGAGTCTTCTCTGAACTCTTTTATGCATGATTGTTATAGCTTTGTATTTTTCTCCAATCCATCTGTTTGGTTTGGCCAACTTGATTGATTTATCTTGCAATGGGAGAGGTGCTTTGTGATGGGTTCAATATTGCAGTGCTCCATCCCAGTGACACAAAGGGAAAGGACACGTATTTGCATTGTTGCCATTAAGGATAAAAAGATGGGGTTCATTCATATTTCCTTGATTTACTTTGTCTAGATCATGTCATCTTGCTTAAGGTGTTACTCTATTTTTATAGCTTAATACCCTAGATGCATGCTGGATAGTAGTCAATGGGTGGAGTAATAGTAGTAGATGCAGACAAGAGTCAATCTACTTGTCTCGGACATGATGCCTATATACATGATCATTGCCTTGAATATTGTCATAACTTTGCACTTTTCTATCAATTGCCCAACAGTAATTTGTTTACCCACCGTATGCTATGTGTTTGAGAGAGAAGCCTCTAGTGAAAACTATGGGCCCCGGGTCTACTTTTATCATATATAAAATCCAAAAATACCTTGCTGCAATTTTATTTCCTTTATTCTGTTTTGCAATTTATTTTATCTGTCTACCACTACGAGATTTGATCCTCGCTAATAACCTCCAAAGGGATTGACAACCCTCTTAATTGTGTTGGGTGCAAGTATTTGCTTTTGTGTGTGCAGGTGCTGGTAACGAGGTTGTGTGTGGTTCTCCTACTGGATTGATAACCTTGGTTCTTAACTGAGGGAAATACTTATCTCTACTATACTGTATCACCCTCTCCTCTTCGAGGAAATCCCAACACATCTCACTGATGTCTACTACACAACTTGTTCTTGTAGACTCGTGTTGGGCCTCCAAGCGCAGAGTTTTGTAGGACAGTAGCAATTTTCCCTCAAGTGGATGACCTAAGGTTTATCAATCCATGGGAGGCGTAGGACGAAGATGGTCTCTCTCAAACAACCATGCAACCAAATAACAAAACTCCCCAACACACCAAATACAATGGTAATTTTTATAGGTGCACTAGTTCGGCGAAGAGATGGTAATAAAAGCGTAGTAATGATAGTAGATATTGATTTTTGTAATAGGAACAGAAAAACAGCAAGGTAGCAATTGATAAAACGGAGCACAAATGGTATTATAATGCTTGAAAATGAGGCCTCGGGCCCGTACTTTCGCTAGTGCAATCTCTCAACAATGCTAATCTAATTGGATCACATAACCATCCGTCAACATGCGATGAAGAATCACTCCAAAGTTCTTATGTAGCAGAGAACATAAGAAAAAAATTGTTTGTAGGGTACGAAACCACCTCAAAGCTATTCTTTTCGTTCGATCTATCCAAGAGTTTGTACTAAAATAACACCATATGATACGCATCAACCAACTCTAATGTCACCTAGATACTCCAATGTCACCACAATTATCCATGAGTTAATTATACGATACACATCAAACAATTTCAGATTCATAATACTCGATCCAACACAAAGAACCACAAAGAGTGCCCCAAGATTTCTACCAGAGAAACAAGGACGAAAACGTGCATCAACACCTATGCATAGATTACCCCAATGTCACCTCGGGAATCCACGAGTTGAGTGCCAAAACATATATCAAGTGAATCAATATAATACCCCATTGTCACCATGGGTATTCATATGCAAGACATGTATCAGGTGCTCTCAAATCCATAAAAGTATTTAATCCGATAAAATGAAATCTCAAAGGGAAAACTCAGTTCACAACAAGATAGGAGGGAGAAACACCATATGATCCAACTATATTAACAAAGCCCGCGATACATCAAGATTGTGACATCTCAAGAACACGAGAGAGAGAGAGAGATTAAACACATAGCTACTGGTACAAACCCTCAGCCCCGAGGGTGGACTACTCCCTCCTCATCATGGTGGCCGCCGGGATGATGAAGATGGCCACCGGTGATGATCTCCCCCTCCGGCGGAGTGCCGAAATAGGGTCTAGATTGTTGTTTCATCACTATAGAGGCTTGCGGCGGTGGAACTTCTGATCTAGGGTTATCTTCGGGGGTTTTGGAATATTTGGGAATTTATAGGGAGAAGAGGCGGTGCGGGAGGCCACCGAGGTGGGCAAAACCCACCAGGGCGCGCTTGGGCGCGCGCGGGCCTGGGCCCCCAGGCGCGCCAAGGTGGGTTGTGCCCCCCTTAGGGCACCCCTCTGGTACTTCTTGGGCCCACTGGATGTCTTCTGGTCCAAAAAGAATCTCCAATTTTTTTTGCTGCGAAGTAAAAAATAATCAAAAAACAGCAACTGGCACTGGGCTCTATGTCAATAGGTTAGTCCCGAAAGTGATATAAAGTTGCCATAAAATGATTGTAAAAGATCCAAGAATGACAATATAACAGCATGGAACAATGAAAAATTATAGATATGTTGGAGACGTATCACTCACAAGTAGCACACCTCTACCACTTAAGATAACTCAATCTAGTTGGCCAAACCAAACGGATAGATCGAACAAAATACAAAACTAAAAAAATTATACATAATAAAGTTTATAAAAGACTCAGTTAATTCTCATAAATATTCAAATCATAAACCCACAATTCAACGGATCCCGACAAACACACCACAAAAGAAGCTTACATCGGATAGAATCCAAGAACATCGAGGAGAACATTGTATTGAAGATCAAAGAGAGAGAAGAATCCATCTAGATACTAGCTATGGACCAGTGGGTCTGTGGTAAACTACTCACGCATCATCAGAAGGCAACAAGGATGATGTAGAAGCCCTCCGTGATCGATTCCCCCTCCGGCAGAGTATCAGAAAAGGCCTCCAGACGGGATCGCGGAAGAAAAGAAGCTTGCAGCGGCGGAAAAAGTGTTTCAGGTGGCTATGGATCAATAAGGGGATGTCAAAAAGGAAGATAGTCTAACATCAACACGGCTAATCAACGGGCAATGGCGATGCCCATCAATTGATGTCAATGCAAGGAGTAGGGATTGCCATACAATGGATGCACTAAGAGATATAAGTGTATGAAAACTCAAACTGAATCATAGTCCCCATCATCCTTTCCTCATTGGGACAATGCTCTAATAATGATGACCTTCACACTTTTATTTACTTACAACTCGACATTACAACTCGATACTAGAACAATATGACTCTATATGAATGCCTCTAGCAGTGTACCAGGATGTGCAATGATGCTAGCGTAACATGTGTAATAATTATGAACGATGGCTGAGCCACAAATACTATGTCACCTATATGATCATGCAAAGCAACATGACAATGAACGTGTATGTCATAATAATGGAACGGTGGAAGTTGCACGACAATATATCTCGGAATGGCTACGGAAGTGCCATGATAGTTAGGTATGGTGGCTGTTTTGAGGAAGATATAAGGAGGCTTATGTGTGATAGAATGTATCATATCATGTGTTGCCTTTGCGTGTCCTTGATCGTCATTTGGTCTCCTCCCCAAGCTTCTAGGTCTTGTCTTGTCCAGAAAAAAATCGTCAAAAAGTTTCATAGCGTTTGGACTCCGTTTGGTACTAATTTTCTGGAAAACCAAAAACAAGCAGAAAACAACAACCGACGCTAGGCACTGGGTTGTAAGGTTAGTCCCAAAATGATATAAAATAGCACAAAAAGACATATAAAGTATCCAAGATTGATAATATAATAGCATGAAACAATAAAAAATTAAAGATACGTTGGAGACGTATCAGCATCCCCAAGCTTAATGCCTGCTCGTCCTTGAGTAGGTAAATGATAAAAACAGAATTTTTGATGTGAAATGCTACCTAAGATGTGTATCATATAATCTTTTCTACGGTATGAATATTTAGATCCGAGCAATTCAAAGCAATAGTCTATTGATATAAAGATGCTACTTCTTGAGCTTGCGTTGGTTTTTCCCTTGAAGAGGAAAGGGTGATGCGACAAAGTAGAGATAAGTATCTCCCTCAGTTAAGAACCAAGGTATCAATCCAGTAGTTGGAACACACAAGTCTCCAATGATAGCACCTACACAAACAAACAAATACTTGCACCCAACATGATAAAGGGGTTGTCAATCCCTTCATGGTTACTTGCAAGGATGAGATATGATAGAGATAGGTATAAAAGATAAGTAAAAGTGCAAAATAAAGTAAATGTAAATAACTTGTAGCAAGGTAATTTTGGGTTTTTGGTTTTACAGATCTGACAATAATATGATAAAAATAGTCCCGGGGGCCATAGTTTTCACTAGAAGCTTCTCTCTTGAAAGAACGCATACGGTGGGTAAACAAATTACTGTTGAGCAATTGATAGAAAAGCTCAAAGTTATGACGATATCTAAGGCAATGATCATGAATATAGGCATCACTCGGCGACAAGTAGACCGACTCCTGCCTGCATCTACTACTATTACACCATACATCGACCGCTATCCGGCATGCATCTAGTGTATTAAGTTAACAAGAACGGAGTAACGCCTTAAGCAAGCTGACATGATGTAGAGGGATTGATCCAATCAATATGAAATAAACCCCATCCTTTTATCCTTAATGGAAACAATACAAATATGTGCCTCGCTACCCCTTCTGTCACTGGGTGAGGACACCGCAAGATTGAACCCAAAACAAAGCACCTCTCCCATTGCAAGAAAAATCAATCTAGTTGGCCAAACCAAATCAATAGATCAGAGAAAAATACAAAGCTATCTTAATCATGCATAAAAGAGTTCAGATAAGACTCAAATAATATTCATAGATAATCTGATCATAAATCCACAATTCATCGAATCTCAACAAATGCACTGCAAAAGAAGATTACATCGAATAGATCTCCAAGAACATCAAGGAGAACATTGTAAGATCAAAGAGAGAGAAGAAGCTATCTAGCTACTAACTATGGACCCGTAGGTCTGTGGTAAACTACTCACACATCATCGGAAGGGAAGCAAGGTTGATGTAGAGGTCCTCCGTGATTGAATCCCCCTCCGGAAGAGTACCGGAAAAGGCCCCAAGATGGGATCTCACGAGGACAGAAACTTGCGACGGCGGAAAAGTATTTCTGGTGTGCCCTTTGGTATACGAGGAATATTTCGGTATTTATGGAGCTGTGATTAGGGATGGAGGAGCCACAGGGGGCCACAAGCCTGGGGGCGCCCCCTAGGGCACGCCTCCCTAGCTTGTCGGGGCCTCGTGGATCTTCTGGCCTCCTCCCAAAGCTTGCTAGGTGTCTTCTAGTCCAAGAAAAATCGTCAAAAAGTTTCGTTCCGTTTGGACTCCGTTTGGTATTTATTTTATATAAAAAGACTAAAACATGGGAAAAACAGCAACTTGCACTAGGCACTAGGCACTAGGTTAATTGGTTAGTCCCCAAAAAGATATAAAATAGCATAATAATGCATATAGAACGTCCAAGATGGATAATATAATAGCATGGAACAATAACAAATTATAGATACGTTGGAGACGTAACAAGCATACCCAAGCTTAATTCCTGCTCGTCCTTGGGTAGGTAAATGATAAAAACATAATTTTTGATGTGGAATACTACCTAACATGTGTATCCAATAATCTTTTCTATGGTATGAATATTTAGATCCGAGCAATTCAAAGCATTAGTCAATAATTTAATATAAATATGTTACTTCTTGAGCTTGCGTTGGTTTATCCCTTGAAGAGGAAAGGGTGATGCGGCAAAGTAGAGATAAGTATCTCCCTCGGTTAAAAAACAAGGTATCAATCCAGTAGGAGGAACACACAAGTCTCCAATGATAGCACCTACACACACAAAAAATACTTGCACCCAACGTGATAAAGGGGTTGTCAATCCCTTCAAGGTTACTTGCAAGGATGAGATCTGATTGTGGCACCCCGGCTCAGAGCGACCGGTTTGCCTTGCATTGCCAGCCCAGAGAGCATGTCTTCTGTCAACAAACAACAAATTGGTACAGAATTACAACCGCTTTATTGGTACTAGCGGAACATAGAGTTTGATATTACATCAAGTAGCAAGGACGAGCGGCACACATGGTGCTGTTGAACATATGTACATTATTTAGTATACATGAGCAGGGGCCTCGACATCACGATAAGACTACGCGACAATGGAACGATGACACAGAAGGACTCCATCTCACAGGGACACTGATGTGGACACGGTCTAGACTGCGATGCTATATGCAACTCCAACTCCGATATGATTTCTCCTGAAACTGGCATGACACGCCAGGTCAGTTCATTGAATGTACTTGCAAGCTCACACAAACAAAGCAACAATGGCAAACAACAACAATGATATTTAAGCAGGTTTGATGCAAGAATTTAACATGCTCTTCATGAAGTGATTGTGCTCATAACAGGGTCTTTCAGACCCGCTTACCATCTCGGTTACCTCATAACCACGAACATTATCATATCAAAGTGATCACTCCCGGATCATAAACGAAACCATCTCGATGGTCTCAACAACTTCACCAACATAACCAGTGCCACAAGTATTCACTTAGTGTGCAATTTTTAATAATTTTGTTGATCCACGGTGTGACTTACTACGAACTTGTGTCCATGACCGAGGACGCGACTATCGATAGGTTAAACACACTCTATAGAGGTTAGCACACTGTACCCACACCACGGAACCCATGGCCTCGGACTCCCATTCGGGTGGACCAACGGCATTCCGACAGAACCAGTCTATTGTCATGACACTCTCCTGGCCACTCTGACCAACTCCCCTTTGGGTTAAGTCATGGGTGGCCCCAATGCCACTCCGGACATCCAACGGCCACCATCGTGGCAAAACAATTGTCCCAAACTGGGACATGGTACCAAAACAACTACGGGCACACAAGGTTGGTAGCGCCAGCGAATAACCTTCCCTAGTTGGAGGCACGGGCGAGAGGCATAACAACAAACCGCGAAAGGCCCCCCCCCCTCATAAAGGAAAATGTGGTTGCACTTAGGGAAGCTCAATTCAATGGCACCATAACTCGATCAACAACATGTTCAAGTTGGTTTATTATCAGGTTTCAACTTGCAAATAATTTTACCGAGTCATAGTATGCCATGAAATGCAATGATCCATATATGCATCATTTTAACATAATACCGATATAAACTAGATCAAGCATATCATCACCTTACTCTACTGCATAGATTTATTTATTCAACTATAATGCTACTGATAACAGAAAAAACATAGCAAGAACTTGAACTAGCATCAAATAACTTTATATGAATTTCTATATGCATTTAAAATGATCATATTCAAGTAAAAACCATAGTTATTGAAATGACACTCTTGCAAATATTTGTGATGGCTTGCCTTAGTGCAGAGGAGGGTCACACTCCCTCTAGTGATCTTCAAGGCAAGAAATCCCTTCTGAAAATAATTACAATAACAAAAAAGAAAATGTCACATAACACTCTTTAATTCACCAGAAAATAATCACAGCAAGCAAAAAGCTCATCTTTTGCATGCTGATAGAAAATTTCAACACAAAACTAATGCAAAAAGAATCATGTCATTTGGACTTATAGAATAGAAGTTATAGCTGGTCAAAGTTCAGTCAATATTCTGAATTTAAATTGATTTTTGAAAATTCCAGAGAGGGGTGACGTCGAAGGCGTATTTTGGCGAATACGCCTCCACTCGTACCGCTTCGGGCGCGAGTGGTGAGGCTGACAGTGGGCCCCGCCTATCGGGTTTAGAGAGATGTAGAGAGAAATAGAGGAGTGGCGGCGCGTCGCCGACGTTTCTCCGGCGAGGAGAGGTCGGCGGCCGCCGGGGAAGGGAGGGATCGACGCGCAAGACTACGGTGCACCCGTACGTACCCGTAGCTTGGCGAGAGGTGGACGGACGAGGTCGACATGGTCATCTCCAGCGGCTGCAGTGGGCGGAGCTCGTCGGAGAAGAAGACGCCAGCGTCGAGAGGTCGTTCCAGTGGCTCCAGAGGCGTCAGCGAGCACCAATGCACCACCAGGAACACGCCTGTGTAGTTGGTGGAGCTCGAGAGGCACTGGAATGGGAGGGGGCAGAGGAAGGGGATCGCTGGCGAGCTCGGGATGGGGACAGCGGCCAGAGGCCTGCCTGGCTGCGCTGCGGCTATCTAGGAGGAGTGTGGGTGCCAGAGGAGTGGAGCGGTGAGGAGAAATGAGCTCGAGAGGGTCCTATTTATAGGCGGAACCGAGCCGGGGGTCGAGAGCTCGCCGGAGGCTCTAGAAGCGGTGCACGGCGACGAGGGGCGCCAGTGAGAGAGGGGGAAGTGGCCAGGGATCACGCGGCCACTATGGGAGGACGGAGACGAGCACAGGCCGCGGGAGGGGACAACAACAATGAGCATGGGCTCACTCTACACTTGGCCGCGTCGTGCCCGTGCTAGCTATGGCGAACTCCGGCATTGGCGAGCGACAGGGAAAGGTCAAGGTGATGAGGCGAGGCAGTAGGCGCTTGGCAGCAAGCTGGTTTGGCCTTGGGCACGCGCATGAGCAAAACAGAGGCGTCGGCGCGCACCCAGAGCGCGTTGAACACATGCCTGGCATCGTGTCCACATGCGGTCACCACGTGAACTTTGGCTACACAGCGCGCAGAGCATTAAATTCATGTCTGGGGTGTTGTTCATGCAAGACTAGGTCGATCGAAGCATTTGAGTTGAAGCCAGGTCGCCTGAGTGAGACTGTAGCCTCTTGGCAAGTTTCTGGACAGAAACTGTGGATCTAAATAGAGAAGAATCTAGAAAGAGTTAAGCGCTAATTTTTGGTGGTTAAGGGTTTCTCAGGAGGGTAATGAAGCCCTAAAAATTTCAGCTACATAGGATCAAGGAAAAATGCACTTCCTTCACAACATGCATTTTCTGGCAAGAACAAAAAAGATTTTCTGTAGCAAAAATATTCCAAATAACCATGAAATATTTTTGAACAAGGAGGTGTGCCAAGGTCCAAAGAATATTCAGGAATTTTCTCAGATTTTTTTGGGCAAGAAAAATGTGGTTGCTTTGGAGCATAAGTGACTGAAGTGGTATTTTTGAGAGAAAATGAATATTTTTCATTTAAGAAAAATATTCCCATGGCCAATATTTTGATATATCAGAGAGAAAGAGATGAGTTTGAGAGTGGGATGAGTCACTTGGGTGAAATTCAAAGAAATGCCCAAGTGATTAAGTCCAAACACTACAAAAAAGACACATCCGTGACATTTTGGGCCGAACCAAATTTTTTTGTCATACTTATGACACTTCTATGACGATAATTGTGACAAAACCCGGTATCATCATCGATGTGGTGGGGTCCTACTTCTATGACAAAAAATCATGACAGAAAATGGGCTTTTCGTCCTAGGCGGGCCGGAGACGCAGCTGCATGACATTCTTTGGGCCGTCCATGACGGAAAAAAACCGTGGTAGAAGCGAGGGCGTGGAAAATATCGGGGTGTTCCCGGTTACGGTGGGTGGTTGGGGCCGAGCGGTGCACATTTCTCTCATACACGCACGCGCGTGGGTGCAAGGCATTGGGCTCTAACTGAACCCGAGCAAGGCGTTGGGCTCTAACTGAACCCAAGCAAGGCGTTGGGCTCTAACTGAACCCGAGAGATTGCACTGCAGGCTACGCGTTACTGAACCCGAGCGATCGATTGATGGCTGTTAACTGAACCCGATCGAGCGATTCCTTCGCTACTACTGCTAACTGAAGCCGATCGATGCTGGCTCTGGATGAATAGTGAGCGTTGCTGGGGGGTTTGGATGAACAGTTCCCGGTGGGGGTGGATGAACAGGACCCCGTGGCGTTGCCTCTGGATGAACAGGACCCCGATCGTTCGAGCCGGTTGGGGCTGGATGAACAGGACCCCGTGGAGGGCAGGATGAACAGGACCACCCCGTGGAGGGCAAGATGAACAGTAGACGGTGGAGGGCTGGATGAACTGTAGCCCATGGAGGGGTGGTTGAACAGGAGCCCGTGGAGAGGGCTGGTTGAACAGTAGCCGGTGGAGTAGCGCGCGGTGGAGGCTGGATGAACAGGAGCCCGTGGATGAACAATCACAGGTGGAGGCTGGAGGAGGTCGACAGTGGATGAACAGTAGCCCGTGGAGGCTGGAGGGGGTCGACGGTGGAGATGAACAGTATCCCATGGAGTCCCGTTTTGCTGTACGCCACACCCCTCCCGATGAACAGGACCCCCGTTTCGACCGTAGCACTCCAACACAAGTAAGTTTCCTCCATTTTGCGGTACGCCACACCCCTCCCGATCAACAGGACCCCCGTTTCGACTGTAGGAGGTCCGTTTCCTCCGTTTTGCGGTACGCCAGACCCCTCCCGATGAGCAGGATCCCATTTCCAACGTGGCCGGTCGAACACAAGGCCGTTTCCTCCGTTCTGTGGTACGCCAGGCCTCGTTTCCATCGGCTGTTCCGTCCAAGCCCTCCCGATGAACACGACGACGCATTCCGTTCCGACCCAGCCGGTTGGCTCCCCATGAACACGACGACGACGTTGTTTCTCCATTCCGACCCAGCCATGTACACGAGCCCTGGCCGTACGTATGCGCGAGTAGGCGTTCGAGACCCTGCCCGTATGTACGTACGTGGCCGTATTTTCTTTCTTGCACACTGGCCGTTGTACGTATGTGTACATGCTACGTGCGCGCCTCTACTACGACACGTGCACGCCTCTACATCGACCAGTATGTATGTACACGTTCGCGACCGGAATGACAACGCTACGTACGCTTCGACCAGGTGAGTCCCGACTGTCAGGCACTTCCTTGCATGCGAAGATGTAGCTGGTGGGTCCCAACAGTCAGGGGGGCGAATCTTTTTTTTTGCCCGGACGCACTTCCTTGCGTGCGAAGATGTAGCTGGTGGGTCCCAGCAGTCAGGGGAAACATTTTTTCGCGAAATACGGTGGCCCGTCCGGTGGGTCCCCGCTGTCAGGTGGAGGAATAATTATTTTGCACGTAATAAGGAGGCACTTCCTTGCTGCGGCCGTGGACCCAGCTGTCAGCCTCTCCACGTACAGTCCACGTCCAATGGAAGCCGTTCCTTGACCATGTTGACCACGCCGCGCCGAGAGCACCAGGGCGGTGGACGACGGCGAGGCCTAGGAAGGGGACGATGCGGAGCCGGGGAAGACGCGGCAGTGGATGCCCACGCGTAGAGGAGTATGAGGGTTCACTGGTTCGCTGCGGTGTGAGGTTGCCGTCGCCGTAGAATAACAGGGGTTGTGGGTGAGTAGAGGGATGGCCTTGCCAGCGGTGGTAGTAGTAGGGGGCGGTGAGGCCTTCGCCGCATCGCAGCCGGCCACGGGAGGCAGGAGCACGAGGCACGACCGGCGCTGGTTTGGGCGGCTGGAGCAAGAACACCAGAGGTTGAAGAAGCACTACGGCCGTTGGATGGACATCGTACGGTCACTGGAGCTAGAATCGTGCATATTGACTAAGTTGACAAAGCCCTCCGTCCCCGTCAACTTAGTTGGCCCACAAGTCAGCCTCCCAATATTGTGGGTCCCAGCTAGCAGGGGGTATTCATTTTTTCTGCGTAATAAGGAGGCACTTCCTTGCGTGCAAAGATATAGCTGGTGGGTCCCAGCTATCAGGTGGAGGAATCATTATTTTGCGCGTAATAAGGAGGCATTTCCATGCGTGCGGCCGTGGACCCAGCTGTCAGCCTCTCCACGCACAGTCTACTTCCGATGGTGTCGTTCATTGACCATGTTGACCAGGCCGCGCCGAGCGCATCCAAGGTGGTGGACGACGGCGAGGCCCCGGACTGCAACGAGCCAGAGATGGGAAGACGCGGGAGTAGAGTCGCAGACGGAGAGGTGTACGAGGGTTAACTGGTTCTGGTGCGGTGTGGTTCGGCAGTCGGTGGAGAAGAACAGGAGGTGTGGAGGGGTGGAGGGATGGCCTGGCCAACGGTGGAGTAGCGCTTCACAGCGAAGCGTGCTAAGCAGAACTGTCGGGTGGTAGGTGCGACATATGCCAACGGGTTGCTTATCATGGTGGGTGCTAGTAAGACGTCGCCGGTGCCTGGAAACGGGATGAGGCGAAGACATGCACGTCGGCGAATCTTACCCAGGTTCGGGGCTCTCCGTGGAGATAACACCCCTAGTCCTGCTCTGCGGGGTCTCCGCATGATCACTAGATCAGAACGAGTAGCTACAAATGCTCCTTGAGCTGTCGGGTTCAAGGGAGAAGAAGAGCAAGGCTAGCTCTTGCTTCCCTCTCTCTATGGTGTGTGTGTAACTCTAAGAAGCCAACCCTTGGCATGGGTGCCCCGGGGGGTTTATATAGGCCTACCCCCCGGGGGTACAATTGTAATCCGGCTGGGCGCGGGTCCCAGTCGTCAGTGTCTGCGCTCGCCGGCTTCTCCGCCGGCCGTTGGGGCCCGCCGGCTGGTGGGTCCCGCCGGCTGCCGGCCTCTTGGTCGACAGGCCGGCCCCACTGCCTAGGGGTCTTGTCGGTGGCTACTTACTGTAGCCTCGCCTCTGATGACGAGGGTTGTGTCGAGGTAAGCGTGGCTACAGTGTGCCGCCTCGAGGGCTCTCACTGTAGCCTTACCTCGTCTTGTCTCCTTAATGTGGAACACGCTTCGAGGGAGGGGGGTAGCCGGCTTCTAGGGGCCGGCTACGCCCTTGGCCGACTGGGGGAGGCCGGGCCGCCTTCGCGCCTCTCTCTGGCTAAAGGGGCCTGCCGCCCGTGGGCCGTACTGGCGTCTGTCGTGGATGACGTTGAGGCCAGCATGGCTACAGTGCCGAGCCGGACGGGAGATGGCTGACCCGTACGGCGTCCTGTGGCCATGCCTGCCTCGGGCTTCGGGGGTAGTGGGCTGCACTGTGGCCACACCCCGTCTTGTCACCGTTATGTGGGTGTAGTCTTGGTGGGTGCGGTCTTGGCCGGCTTCGTGGAGTCGGCGTGCTTCATGGCTGGCTCTTGGGAGTCGGTCCTCTTGGCGCCGGCTTCCTGGAGTCGGCCATCTCGCAACCATCTTGGGGGAGGTTACGGGGCCGGGTCGCCTTTGGAGAGCCGGCCCCCGGCGGTAGTCGGCCAGGGGAAGTCGGCCCAATGCTTCGAACGCTTGAAGGCTCAATCGGCCTGATAATTTTTGAAGAACCAGGGGTAGTCGGTTAGGCTACCCGTGGCCATTTACTCCGACAAGAACTGCTAGGAGCAGGAGTTGGGAGCAGGTGGTCCCGGCGGCGCTGGAGGAAGAAGACGAGAGATTGAAGATGGATGCCGGTCGTTGGATGTAAATCCAACGGCTAACGATGTCAGAATCATTTTTTGACTAAGTTGACAATGACTTGCATTGGCTTCGACCTATTGGCCCACATTTCAGCCTCCAAAAATGTGGCACGTATTCAACCCATTTTTTCAGAATTTACAGTCTTTTTTTTTGCGGGGTACAATTTACAGTCCATTTGATCTCTTTTTTTGAACTACATTCCATTAGCTGGGCTGGGTGAACAAATAATGTAGCGTCCATGCGGCCCATTTATGTTTTTCCTAAAAATTACAGGCCATTTGCACTTTCTCGAAATACATGATTTTGCTGGGCTTATTCTAATTATAATGTTGGGGTGGTCGCGGCAATGTTATCAAAAAATAAACAGGGGCTGACATTTTGTTATATATATATATATATATAATAAGTGATTTATTATTACATTGGTCCTTAAATCTTACCAAGCTTTTGTACACAATCACCAGGATTTTCGTTGCCAAAAAAAATCCAGGATTTTGTTGTTAAGAAATTATTTTTATAAGTTAATAAGATGTGGGATATTGTTTTCTTACATATGTAAGTATCTGTTAAATATATGATGAAAATAACAATAATATATAATAACATATAAAATAATTTAAATATATATAATATAGTTAGAAGGGAAACATAAGTTGGACCAGGCGTTCCTATTCTTATATAGAAAAAGAGAACAGACCTCTGCGTTTTCTTCAAAAAAATACCTAAATTGGGCTGCCGATGTTTCAGGAAAAAAACCTTGGATGGGAGGTCCATAGGCCGATCGATACATGACGGCCCTAAAGAAAATACAAACATGCCTATGGACCTCCCATCCGAGGTCGTGGGCTGCGCATGTTAAAAAAGAAAGCCTAGATGGGGCAGCCCAAAACCCAGCTGATACTTGCTGCCCCAGTGATAATAAATGATACCTGCCAGCTCCCCGGCTTCGTTGTGAATTTATCTCCTATAGTAACTACGTTGAAGCACCTAAAAAAATGTAACTATGTTGACAAACCCATGGGTCCCAATGTCAGGATAGGATTAGGAGGAAGTATTTTTTCGATGAGGCACTTGCTTGCGTACGACCATAGACCTGGTGGGTCCCGAATGTCCGCCTCTCCACGTACAGTCCTCTCCAGATTCCTCTCGTTTGTTCAGCATGTTCACAACGGCAGACAGCGGCGTCCCTTGTTTTCTCTGTTTTTCGCACACTCGACATTGTGTGGGCATCTTGAAAATAGCATATCTTTTTGACTGTGCATCATATGAAGATGTGCTATGCATGAATGTTGATTAGCATGATGTTAACTGGCTGGTAGTTCTAGTTTCGACCATGAATAAAACTTCCAGCATGATGTTAACACTGTTTGAAAAGGCCGTGTTCCTATAAATGCTCTGCCTCTGAAAGTTACAGTTTCTTATCTGAAACGCAACTTGGAGTTTCTTATCTGAAACTGAAACTTGCAGTTTCTTATCTGAGAATCACATTGTCTGCACTTTTATACTCCTATGAAACTACATTTTTTTAAGTGCTAAAAATAGATCTCTAGAATTCATAAAATACTTCATATGCTCAATACTGCAAATCTGAAATTCAAAAGACATTCATACGTGAAAGTACTCTCAAAATACACAACACAAAACACAATTCACAACCTGCAAATACTAACAACCCTAAGCTCCTCCTGACAATTCACAACCTGCCCGACTATTGGTCTGGGGGGAGGGCAATCCCTCCTATTCCTCGGCGGCAGACAGCCGCCACGTGAGACAATGTGAACGGCGAGGGAGAGGATGGCGGGGAAGCGTCGTCGGGCCAACTGTTTTTCTCCTCTTGTAGTTGGGTTGGGTCGACGAAGACTCCACCGGCTCACTCTGGCACGACACCCTCACAAAAGGCACCCTGTAGATGCTCGATCCTTCAATCTCTGGTGGATGCTCCATCTGGGATCGATACTCCCACCACCGCTCCCTCACGATCGGATTCGGTGAATCTGTTTGCTCCATGGCCCAGAGGAGCAGCTCTATGTACTCCCACGCGACTCCCTCTGGGAGTATCGCCGCCTTTTCGCTCTGTTGCAGATATTTGGCCATGGATGTCGCCGTCGCCGCTAGTTGGTCCTTGTTGTCAAACCAAGACTGTATCTCCAACATCCTAGCTAGCTTCACAGGGTCGCCATCTGCGATCCTCACGTATCGGTTGTACTCCTCCATCGATCTACTTCTCCACAGCACCTTCACTCGCCAGCGGTGGTTTTGGTTTAGAACGGGAGAGGAGCGACGCTGGTTTTGGATTGGAACATGAGAGGAGGGGCGGTGGTTTTGAAATGGAAGAGGAGAGGAGCGGCGCTGGATTTAGATTGGAACAGGAGAGGAGCGGCGGTGGTTTAAGAGGAGAAGAGGGGAAGAGCGGCGCTGGTCTTGGAAGTCTTTTCTTTTGTTTTGCATATTTTGGGTCAAAGTTTGACCACGTACTGTATTTGACAAGCAAAATGTGAATGCATGTCACCAAAAGTTGTATCATTTGGTTCATATCTGAATGTACTTTCAAATTATATTATTTTTGCAACGTATAACATATATTTTATTTGCGAAAATCATGGTCAATTATGACCTAGAATAAAAGGGAGACTAGTTAATGTGGGGTCGCTTTCTTAATCGAAGGGTAAATTGATTTTGATTTTGATCCAGTCACAGCGTGCCGGCCCTCTCGTCAAATCCTAAATTGCTGCCGCACGCTCCTCTCCCTCTTCTCCATTGCAAAACCACCTCCTCTCCTCTCCATCATCTCCATTCCAAAACCACCGTCTCGCCTCTCCCTCTTCTCCATTTCAAAACCACCCCCTCTCCTCCCCATCATCTCCATTCCAAAACCACCGTCTCGCCTCTCCCTCTTCTCTATTTCAAGACCACCGTATCTCCTCCCATCTTCCAAAGCTAGCACCGGACCACTCAGAAGGACATCTATGGAGGGGATGCAGCAACGAATCAGGCAGATCGCCGGCGGCGACCAGGCAAAGTTAGCCAGGTTGAAGGAGATCCTTAGTTGGTTTGACAATGAGTGGGAGATTTCGAGGACGGTGAGGGCCATGTGGCAATGTATGCGAAAGAGCAAGACGACGGCGATCAGGGCGGCGATGTACTCCCCGGCGGCAGTCACGCCGCAGTCCTTCGAGTTCATCGAGTATCTCTTCTGGGCGATGGAGCAGACAGATTCGCCCGGGGCAAAATCAGGCGGAGGTGGTGGGCGTACAGGTCGAAGGTCGAGCACCCAGAGGATAACGAATCGATCGAGTACGGTGTGCCATTCGTGAGGGTGCAGAGCCAGCTGGAGCCACAGGAGTATTCATTCTCCCACCGCAAGAGGAGGCCGGATGGAGCGACATCGCTTCCCCGCCGTTCTCCACGGTTCCCTCAACGCTCGCCTCGTTTCAACGGTGTCGGTAGGGTTTACGGTAAGCTTCGCACTAACCTAATCTTCCATCTGCTCATGCTTACAATCAGTGTGACAACTAATAAAAATCATGCTTACAATCAGTCTCCGAGTACTACCCCAATCACCCTAAAATAGCTCTGGACCTTTGGGTCAAAGTTGTGACACTGTGTACAAATAAAGAAAAATAGATTGGTGCTTCTTTCAGAAAAGAGTACACCCCTAGAAAACTGCCAATATAAGCTACTAGTATTTTTTAAGTCTAAGCTACTAGTATTTGGTTAGAGGATTTGCTGCCGAGAAAGATCCGTCCACAGTGAGCGCCACACATCCCACTGATGGTGGTGGATGCCAATGCTTAGATGGAGCAGGGTTGGTGTCGGTAATTTTTACTTGGCACCTCGCACTCTGCATATATGCCGGTTCCATCCGTACATTTGTGCAGTTCCACCAAAATGCAGCTGAATAACCCTGTTTGCACAGATAATGAAAAGGAGTGATTACATTATAGTGGCACTAGTTGATGAAACATACACTAATAAACAGAAGAAAATATTACATCATACTGGAAATCGACCCAAGTCTCCCCGATACACCTTCTGCCAATCAGTGTACAGCGGTAGTACAAGGAGGGGCCTTGAGACATTCAAATCTCTATTTTTGTGCAGATCAACTAAAATTAAGCACCCCAGTTTGCAGAAATGCTTAAACATTAACAATGGGACTAGTTGATGAAACATACATTAACAAAGAGAAGCACTTTCTTTATCTACATTGGAAATGAAATGATAGAGGACACTCGCTCTATTTTAACTGTATTATTACTTCATTTTATCAGTGACACTAGGGTCGAGCAGGTGGCAAACGAGGTGTACCGTGCGTCGCAAGGATGAAGGCCGGGGGTGCTTAGACTGGGATGCTGAAGCTGGCTCTTTCAGTCCCTATCTTCCCCCTGATGTTTCTGTGGTAGCATTTGGGTTGTAATCCAAACTTGGCCGAGCTGGTGCTGCATCCCCCTACCTGCCTAGCTTATGTGGCGAACTTGTCTCCTACTAGTACTCAGTCCGTTCTAGTAGTAGTTGCATAACTGCTCGTTTACACTGAGATGTTGTCAGATAATGGTTCTCTATGGTTGGGTTTCTTTAATGAAATCGGAGGGAACCCCCTCTTTCGATATAAAAAAAAATAGTGGCACTAGCGGTGCCAAAACATTGCCTCGAATTAATAGTGCCACTAGATTAAGGTGCAAAATAATAACATTACTGCTTTATCATGGCAGTGCCAAAACAGTAGCACAAGAGCAGGATCAACATGCAGGATCTTTGGCAAATGGTCAGCCCAAAAAGGAACATACCTCGTGATGGGAACCATATCTGCTGTCAACGCCATCGTAGAAGGGATGACACCAGTCACCAACATGGATGATTCAATTCATGGGACCTTTTGGTGCAGTTCACCAAAAATGAAGCAATGTCCCATGAGCTAGCAGCTTCTTCTTCTTCTTTTAAGAAAAGGGCTCCAGCCCCGGTTCCATTTCATCAAAAAATGAAACCCACAGAGCTTCTTGTTCAATAGTTGCAATAAAATTGAGCAACATCAAGGTTGGTCGTGAAGCCCCTGGAGAGTAGGCGGACCAGGACAGTTGCATCTCTAAGGAAAAGAAGCAACTTATCTTAATGGGAAATTTAGCAGGACATGAAAAAAAGTGCCATTGATTCATATTACTAGAGGCATTACATTGAAAACAACTGGGTTTAACGTGTCCTTACTTTGAACAGTGCGACTGCTACATTTTACCAATGGCATTACATATGAGCGGCTCGGGGCAACAAACATCAGAAGAGGATATCTGGGTTGGTCCCATTTTTGTTCGGTATATAGCCACCTTATACTGTGTGAGGCTAGCAAATCTAGTGCTGGACTTACTTTGTTGACTTGTCCCCCAGTCCCCACTTTCTTTCCTTTTTCAACTATTAGATCGGGTTTACATTGAGTTTGTACTGCGTTCCCTTTATTTCCCTATTAGACCTAGAGACCAGTTGGATAGCCAGTCTCTGCTACTTTTCGCCCCCATTATTTCCTCTTTCGACCAAGTCCTAGATTCAGGTAACAAATCTTCCCCCACCCCCACCCCCTTTCTTCCTTGTTTGAACCAAGTACTACTAGATTCGAGTGCATGAACTAGTTTTACCTCTTAACAGTAAAAAATAGGTGGTTTTTGAACAGCCGATCGATCCTATCTACACGAGGGGGCCTGAGAAATAGTAAAAGATACAAATGCAGCGACGTTAGGAGCTCGGGAAGTAGAGCAAGGCCGGTTTCGAAGGAAGTTATACCCGAGGGTCGCCGGGATGTCGCTAGGTGGGCGGCGGGAGGCCGGATCTGCCCAGACTACGACAGCGAGGAAGAAGGGGTGGGAGGCCCTCCCTCGCCAGCGATGCTTGGGAGAGAATGGCAAGGCATGCTGATCGGGACGCACTGGCAGTGGGTAAGAGCCATCGCCGAGGACGACCGCGTGAACGTTGCACCTTCTCACCTTCCCCGGCGGAGAGGATCCGGCTGGATCTGTAACCAGCGGTGAGTAGAGAGAGAGAGAGTGTGTGGCCACCGCTGTCGTGTTTAGATCTGGAGAGGACGAGACAATGTGAAGAGAGCAACACTAGCAAGCAAGCGCGGAGGCTCCTGCGTATATACTGGAGTACTAGTTTTCTTTTTTCTACCGGCCGGAGCCGGCTTGACCTCGGCAATGACTATCGAGAAGTCTTCATGCACGTGCCCCGGAGGCGCAGTTGTCGTCATTTTGATCTGAAGCACTGGATTATAACATATAACACGAAAAAATGCCACATGACAAGAAATCATAACCTCACTGCCCAAAGGAGACAAGATGAATCCCGACGGACAAACTAGACGAGGATCAAAGCTCAAATTAAAGATAAACTCGTAGAAAAGGGGTCCGTCTATAGATGTCCTAATTATCATAGCCGGCTTGACCTAGATGGCAGCCGAGTAGTCTTCATGCATGTGCCCCCAATGACTAGCCCAACTTAGTTGTCGCTGTTTAACCCTCACAGTGATCCGAAGCACATGACACCTAATTTTGCGAGATGACAAGAAACCTTTTTTTAGATTTCTCACCAGAACTACAGCCCTGTACAACACAACCTGCACGATATGTAGACGATAGAAAATCCAGGCGTGTCTGCTGGAGTCTGGTCACATGCATGGACGAACTGATCTTCCGTGTCTTGCAGGGATCGTCCAGGTACCAACGTATGTACTCCTACAACACTTCTCTAGTAGTACTATCGCTCGTCTCTCTCTTCTATTAACTCACCCGACTTGCGGGGCCGGGGAGTGTGCCTATGGTCGGTTCTCAATTGCGGTCCCACATGTGTGTGCAAATGCAATATGACGCGCGTTCCATTCGGAGAGCGGCGTGCCAGACCGACCGACCGTCTGGGGTGCGACGCGAACGCGACGGGCGTGTTGTATACTCCGTACATGTGTACCGCCGTTTTCTTGAGGCTTTGCTCCATGGCGCAATCCATGGATACAAAATTAGTATACTGTACTATTTAAAAGTCGATGGCGGGGCTTTTCCCGCGCGGTAGGCGGGGCAGTTAAGCCTAGTCGGTTCGATAGACGCAAGAAGATGAGGGAGTAGGCTGCTGCAAACGTAGGGCTGTGTGATTTGACAGCGAGTTACTTCTGGACAGGTGGGGCCTGGTGATTTGACTTGCCATTATCATTTTAACTGCGGCGCTACGACCGACGTGAGTCTCCCGATTCCTGACCACCTCCATACAGGTGCCTCTCCCGATGCTCCACCATGTAGAGGCTGGCTCTTGCTTGAGAGCCCACTCCTCCACTTTTTCCTTGCCTCTTTCCCCCACATATGCAAAAATGCCATGTAAATCGGGCTTATAGCCCACTATTGTACTTGATCCTACAGGTGCTAAGCCTGCCACATAGACATAGTCTGATTTGGCAAGTTAATTAAGAAGAGAGAGGCTAGTTTGGTGACCCCAGGAAGAAACGGTGATAAGCGCGTGTACCTAGATGAAGCAAACTTAGCAACAAAAAACTAAGCACCTATGCATTGGGGACTTGAGTTGCTAAGCCATTTAATGCCCACCTCATCTAAGCACCATTTCATTGGAAGAGGTCACTCCTTGGCAAATACAATAAATACTACGAAGAAAGAGATAGAGAGAAGTAAACAAAAAAAAATACTCTTATAGCCAACCTTATAGCTAACCTTGTTGTATGAGTGACTAAGTGATAACTATGTATGACATGCCAACATCAGATAGCCTAACGCACCGTGTTAAATCTCCAAGGGCGCGACCGCGCGAGCGAGGCGACGGTCGTGGTAGGCGTGACCATGATATGGGCTGCTGGCAGCCCTTGGATCTGAGATCGAACGGTCGCATGCTAAGTTGCTGAAAATTTGCAGAATAACGCTCCAGGATAGGATATTCACCCATAGGTCTAGAATCACGCCATGCAACCGCGATATCAGATCCAAGGGCTCTCGGAAGCCCGTATCATGGGAGAATGGAAAGCTTCGTATCACCTGTAATTTTCTCGACGCTTGACATGACATCGAAAGCCATTTAATTGGGCGTCGAGTAGACATGACATCTAATTGGGCCCCCATAGTACTGTGCATGAATCCATTTATCCACCAGGCAAACCACTACCCTGCCATTCGCACGCCCCCCCACTCGACATTTTTACAATCGATAAACCGCTCCTAGTCGTCCCGTCCTTTCACATTACGACAGTTCCACTAATCCTAACCCTCCTCCCAAATCCATGGCGTCCCAAATCTCCATGATCGGCGGTGAGTACAAGGTTAGAACCATCACCGGCGATGAGTTCAACGTCATCTACACCCATTCTTCCGCAACGGTGAAAGCATGCCTTGCTCGCTTCAAACGCATGTTCGAAAACTCAAATGATGAGTGGGTCGCTGGGCTAGATGTTGAGTACACCATAGTCCTGGGAAGCGAGAAGAAACTAAAGGAGGCAGAGAAGAAGAAGCCCGACGTGATCCAGGTTTGTGTGCATGACTTATGCTTGGTCTACCACATATGCCATGTCGACGTTGAGTGCGAGCAATTTAAGAAGTTCCTCAAGGGCGGCTGAATCAAATTCGTTACTGTAGACTTTAGGAACGACAAGGAAATCCTGGGTCGGATAGGCCTCGTTGTACGCGACCCCTTCGACCTCCAGAAGGAAGGGCTGGTGCCCTCCCTTGACCATCCTTCAATGCTGACCCTGGCAGGAGCCATGGTTCATCCTTCGTACGATAAACTAGAGAAACCTCTGTACACGTTTCATCGTCATGCATGGCAGTGGAATGTACTAGATATGGACCACATCCACTATGCTGCAATGGATGGCTACCTTTGTTTCCATATCTATAAGGGTTGGATGAAGAGCAAGAGCCAAGTGTGCGGTTCAAGCAAAGAAGTATCGCCCAAGAGGAAGAGGGACAAGGACGAAGTCGAGGACGTGGACGAGGACTCCGAGTAAGGTGGCAGTGTCGTTGCTCATGGTGGTTCTAATGCAGCGTCTACCGGATTAGTTGCTTAGTTTAATTTCTGGTGTGCTTAGTTTTATTTGAGGGGTGTGTTGTGCTGAGCCCCCAGCAGAACTATGTTATGTTTCTTCTTGTTATATTTCGTACATTTCATCTTTTAGTTGGTATAGTACTACCACTCGTTTCTTGACATTATATACGTAAAATATATATGGCCAACATCATATAGCCAGCAGTTTAGTTGTCAAAGAATTTCAGGGTGCTTAGTTTTGTCAAAGAATTCCAGGGTGCTTAGTTTTATTTGAGGGGTGTGTTGTGCTGGACACCATTAACTTATCATTGTGAGAATCGGCTTATTTTTGTCATGTAACATGGTCAACGGGTTTGACGTGAAAATAACAATGTCTAATGGCATTTCTGAGCAAACATCTAACTTAACGATGGCATTTTTTAGATATCTAATTGCATTTTTGAGCAGGCATCTCATGGATCGATGGCATTTTTTGAGTAGTTGTAACTTCTAATGGCAAAACTGAGTAGTAATACACAACTAGTGGCATAAATAATAAGAACCTAAGAATTAAATAGGTATGCTAATTTCTTTATTTCTTTATACCTTTGTGTGCGAAACAGTATACGCGGCCTCCCCCAGATTTTCTTTAAAGAGGCAACATGGAACTATATGAGTGCCCTGTTAAATTTTGGAATTATTCCGGGTTCATTTGGCCTTTTTATACATTAATTGAGTTTCTGGTCATTTAATGTGCATAATTCAAATTTGAACTAGAAGCACATGCTCCCGTGCACCAAAGTTGACTAAGAAATCACATGTGTGTCCTCGGGTGAATTTCTGGGTCCATGCAAGAAATGGGAATGAAATTCAAACATCTGGGCATCGTGGTTCAGCCAAGAACATTGAGAAGCTTGGTTTTAAAATTCTTGTAAATCCAAAACACGCCTGAAAATCATGAAACTTGGCATGGTGTCATGTCATGGTACTACCATGCCGTGTTAAAAAAAATTGCAGAATAGGAACAAGTTTTGGTATAAGCTTTTTGCAAACCGGAGCTTCTCTCAAGAAGGCGCGTGGTTCTGAGAGGGAAAGTGCCACCTTTGTGTGCATAATTCAAATTTTAAATACAAGCACATGCTCCAGTGCACCAAAGCTGGTAGAAAAATCACATGTGTGTCCTCGGGTAAATTTCTAGGTCCCATGCCAGAAATGGGAATGAAATTCAAACATCTGGGCATCATGGCTCGGCTGGAACTTGGTTTTTTAATTCCTATAAATCTGAAACACGCATGAAAATCATGAAACTTGGCTTGGTGTCATGACATGGCACCAACATGTTGTGGTAATTTTGCTGTCCGATTTGCGAAGGCGCACACATTAAAAATCAACAAAGCATTTTGGAACAAGTGCTGTCACGTTACAATCGGAAACACAAGTATTATTGAAACCGTGGGCATTCTATTTACCATTTACGTGCCGCCACGCGTCCCCTTTTTTTATTAGCTAGGAGGCGTCGTGCAGGGTAGCTATTTGAGTACGGGAGGCGTGCGATCAGACCCCTGCGCGTGCTTGTCGGGAGGAGAGCCCTTTGACTTCCATCTGTCGTCGACCTCTCTCCCAAGGTCTCCATTAATGGCGCCCAAGCCTCTGTTTAATGGCGTGGCAATGTCTCACTCGACTGAGATTTAAGAGAGAAAAAAGAAAATCTGAAAAGAAAATTTTGCACGGATCTTGATGTAAGATCCGACGGACCTATATAGCATCTACTGCGACTTATAGCAAGACTGATGAATATATATAAGGACGACGAGAGTGGATAATAATTGTCTTACATAATTAGGAAGATAATTAAAAAAATCCACATGCGGCTACGCCCCAAATACACAAGGGCAAAAGAAGAAGGAAGACGCATACAACGATCTGGCTCGCTGATCTCTACTTTCTTTATGCGCTGTAGGTCGCAGAGACTAGTTCTCGCGGCGGGCGATGATCTCTTTCATCAGTTTCATGTCCTTAATATGCTGCTTGGCAGCATCCAACAAAATTCCTAAGGATTAGAATCCTCCAAAATTCCTTCGAGAATCCTTTGAATCAAAGAAGACCTTAATCTATTTTATGATTCATGGAATTGTGCGTTGTAAAGCATAAAGTAAAAACAAATAATGGCAATTCAACTAGAAAAAAAAGTTTGGGCAGTTATGATACGGAAGATTCTAGAACAAAGGAGAACCACTGTTGTTTTGACATTTGTGCATTATGCTTAAGTTCAACCATGGAGTCTGCTAGATTGTGCATGTGGCAAAATCCGGTGGGGGGCTAGAAGATGGTGCGAGGGGCCGACTGGAGGGAGACTATGAAGGAGTGCACAACTGCGAGATCGATATTTAGATAGAGGGGGCGAGAACGTGCGCTGTTGCACGCAGTGGCGGAGCCATGAAAAATGTCCCATGAGCTAGGGGGCCAAGCATTGCTAATCCTTTACGAGGAGGGCCAATTCATCAACTTAAACCATTTTTACCAGCAATTGTCAATTGATCACATTCATATTAGCCTTGATATATAGTGATGTTAGGGGGCAGGGCCCTTGCTGCCCCTGTCTTCGCCATTGTGTGCGCGTCTGAGAGATGAAGCGGAAGGCATGGATGATGAGAGGGGGGCGTTGGATATATAATTAATGTGTTTGTATTAGCTATATATGTAATCCTATATAGAGAGGTATAGATTGATCGATGTGGATGTGGGAAAGAGGGTGAGACCTCACTAGATATATAGATTGATCGGTTTATGTGGAAAACTATGAAAGACCTAGCTATATACACACACACATAGAACATCGATCGTTGCGCATGCACGTGAGAGATAAAGAACGCCCGATATGATGGAGAGGGGGATGTGTGTGTGTGTACCTTCATGGGAGATCGACCTGAAGAAAAAGATTGCATGTGTGCGATGGATAATGCCGACTAGTAGTGTGTGTGCATGCATGCACGAGAGAAAGTTAGTGGTACAATTATAAAGAGAAGACCAATGTGTGGGTGTAAAAGACTAGGTGAGGTCATAATCAATGTAAAGTTGAATTCAAATATTTGAATAAGAGATCATGATGTTTGAAACTCATGCATGCATGAATATAACGGAGATCTGCGCGGTGTGGTTTGGAAATGAGCATGTTGTAATGTATACACATTGAACAAGGTCAGACTGGTTTGAATTTGAGATACCGATGGCAGACATCGTTTGGCCACATTGCATCCGTGCATGGACACACTATTCTAATTGGAGATGATGGGTGGCTTTCGCATCACATATCTATACCCATATATATATTATTTTATATTTTTTATATAGTGTGCGGATAACTTTAACTTTGAAAGACAGTCATTGGATCAGGCCAATCCGATGGTGCAGAGCTGGCAAATTTGAGCACTACTGGCCGTTGGATATCATCTAGATTCCACCAGATTTTGCCACATGTACAATCTAGAAGACTCTATGGTTGAACTTAAGCTTAATGCACAAACCTCAAAACACAAGCACTTCTTCTTTGTTCTAGAATCTTCCGTATCATAATCGCCCAAATGTTTTTCTACATGATTTGTTTTTACTTTATGCCTTACAATGCATAATTCCATGAATCTTAAAATAGATTTGCTTTCTTATAAAAACTAGATGATTTTGAATGAAATGAACTATAAGAATTAAACGAACATCTACATCATGCATATATGACTCAAAGCTTACATGCTATAATGTGGTATTTATTCATAATTTGGTTGCCAAATCTCATGCGTGCAATGCACGTGTACCTTACTAGTCTAAATGGTGTCTGTGTGTGTGTTGTGCGTGTTAAACACATTGTACGTAGTATATCATACTAGTCTAAATATTCTTTTTTTTGGGTACACGTTAAGCTTGTTCTCCTGAAATTTCAAGCCGCGCCTTGTTATGCCAAAATTTCAAGCTAGTGTATCTGTCTATCGTGCTGCGAAACTCCCGCCTCTTCAACCCGCGCCTTGTTAGCCTGAAATATTTAAGATATATCTTTGTCTCGTTGTGCTCCGACAACTCCCTCCATCTCAACCCATGCCTTGCTATTCCAAAATTACAACGCGCACGAAAACTCCCACCTCCTGTGAAATCCCGACACGTGAAATGCCCGTGATACCCCTGAACCGAAAGAACCGCCTCAAATCGGTGGGGGTGCTTTCGTAACTTACCCCACATTTCGGACAAGCGCGTCCCTAAGCCATGGTGCCCCAGTCCCATCCCATCCGCCCACCCATTCGTACACCAAGTCCGGGAAAACCCGCGAAGCCCCACACCCTCCTCCGTCCGCCACCCAGCCGAGGGCTCTTCACCGACGACGTCGTCCACAGCAACACCTCGACGTCCCTCATCCACCATACCGGATGAGGATCCGTCGTCGATCTGGTCGTCTCGCCGGTTCAGCCACCCCGTCCTCCACCTCCAAGGAGCTGCGCCGATGTTCCCCTCGTCTTTCGTGCCACCTCCATTCCAACACCGTCGTCTTCACCTGCACCACCGGAAGAGCATCAGCATCACCATTTCCTCGGATGAAGCTGCGGCCTAATCGGCGCCACCAAAGAGTTGTACACTAATCACCGCATTTTCTTCTTGATTCGATCTCACGGTGCTGCCGGTACTCGGTCCCGAGCCGACACGGCGCGACTCCATCCACCGCGGCGTCGCCGGCCACTTCCTCCACGGCGTCGCTCCCTCGGCGGCGACGTCCACATCAGTAGGAGCTGCTGCTGCTTTAGCTCTCGCTCGCGCTGCTGCTCTGCTCTTGCTCTAGGTCCCCTGCCTGGTCTGCTCTTGCTCGCGCTGCTGCTCTCTCTCTTGCTCTTGCTTGCGATGCTGCTCCGATTTACCTACACTTCAGTCGACTGAATCGACTTTTGGGTCAGTCGATTTTCAGGGGGTGGGGGGGCTCGCCGGAGTTATGGAAGAACCAGCCACAGCGGGGAGGGGGGCTCGCTGGAGAGGTACCCCACTATCTATCTTGGGGTTCAGGGTGGGGCGGTGGTCGCTGGCGGTGGTGGGGCGGTGGCGTGGGGATCGCCGGAGAGAAAGCTCGGCACGGGCGGGCCTAGAGGGATGGCCGGGGCGGCGGCGGACCGGCGGCGGGGGGCGGCTGTTTGGCCGGTGGTGGCTAGCGGCTCAGGGGGGTGGAGGTTGAAGATGAACTGCAGGCCCTTGATTTCGTATCCAACGGCTGCAAAATCGACTGACCAGAGATGAAAAAGTCAGTCGACTGACGTGTAGCCTCACCTCTAGTGCGTTCAGTTTCGACAGTAAAATTCAGTTTCGACATCAAAATTCAGTTTTGACAGTTAAGTTCAGTTTCGACAGTTAAATTTAGTTTCGACAGTTAAGTTCAGAGATGAGCCGCTGATGTATACATCTAGCACTTTGTGGTTATGTATTTTACGTCATCTATTGGAGATGCTATTAGAATTCCACTCAGGTTAACGTTGTCTCTCTTGTCCTGCTTCAGCCTCGGCGTCGTACAACTCACCGGAGCTGCTCCAACGACGAAATCCTCCATCACAGCAGAGCAGTACCTCGGGCTCCATCTCTAGACGCCTAAGATCTTCTTCCCCTCCTCCAACAGCCAAGTCAGCCAGAGCATCCTCACCGGCCAACCCAATCACGCTGAGATCGACATGGCTTCGCCAAAGAGGTTGTATACTTCTTGTGGTTTGACTTAATCTCACCATGCTTCTTTGCATCCTGTGATCTTCCAATTCTTGTGAACCAAACACCCAGATTGGCAGAAATCCTATGTTTTTAAATTCTCTGTTTTGCACGTGCATTCCTATCCTATTCCTGTCTATCTCCTATCCCTGCATTGTTAGAATCCTCAAATTCAAACAAGCCCTTACACAATTACTTCTGTTACAGATATGTGTCAAAGAAAACCTTGTGTGGTTTGTCCTGCTCCTGCGGTGCTGTGTTCCACCCCAGCTCAGCTGCTCCAACGACGGAAGGGTTCACCACAGCAGGGATCCGCTCTCCAGACTGTCTTTCGCCGCCTCAGATCTTCTTCCCCGCCGCCGGCAGCCACAACAACTGCATTACCATCATCAACTGAGCAGATGACCTTGAGGACTACACGGGTCCGCAAGAGAGGTCGCACTCTTCCGTGTCTGCTTACGTTATGCATCACTTAATATGATGACATGCTACTTTATCGTCGTGTTCACCTATTAGACTCCAACTCAAGTCCAAACTTATGCTGAAACTTGAGTTTTTAAATGGTTGTGGGGTACATATTGAGGCAGCAATCAGTACTATCTATCTACTATCTGGTTAATCTCGGGTGTCTACTATGAGTTTCATGTTGGGTGCAAACAAACATTAAAGGAGCCATTATCTGTATTTTTTTAACTAAAGCTATTATCTGCCTGCTATCATTGGTTTTGGGTCTATCCACAGTTTGCTACCATCACTCTGGATTTGTGCATGCACTCCTTACATAATCTCACTATGTTTTTTTCCTATGCATGCCAGTTATTTTACACAATGGAACTGAACATGTAGAGCAAAAGAGACGAGCCTTGCGTGGCAATAAAATTTCCTGCAGACCTCGCTCCATGGTGGGCGCAAAGGCAGCCCCCCTCCACCCATTTCGGATCGTAATCAAGAGGAAGATAACTGTTCTGAGGGGGATTCAGAAGCAGAAGACCACTCCTATTTACCCCATGAGGTCTTCGCTCTAACTTGGCATGCTGATGTTGGTTATATCATGCATATGGTGCCTTGCATTGCTTACTTTATACATCAAATATGTCAACTGCTTAGTTTAGACATGCTTTGTGTGAATGCCATCTGTTTAGTTTATTCATCGTTTATGTGAATTATGCAATGCCATCTTGTTTAGCCAGGCATCATATATGTGAATTTTGCAATGCCATCCTGCTTAGCCAGTCATCTTATATGTGAATTATATCAGTGTCAGGACCCCGATTCCAAGTCACATCGATCTAGCTGGTAACACCTCATATCACTTTGCGGCCTCACGCACGGTAGTCCCACGGGTGTCGCCTTACCAAGGCCCGGGACCGTTTGCGCCTTTTGGCTCACGTATATGATAGTGTCGCTAGCATCCATATGATAGAGAACCCGGGCCGACATGACTAGTCGTGAACCCAAAGTGGCACTAACTTACGGGGACAGGCATACATGAATCAACATCGAGCATGTCGGTCAGCAGCGTGCGAATCCGGGCTGTAGCACTGGGCTAACAGGACTCCGGTGAACCGGGCTGTAGCAGGCTAGGCAGGACTCCGGATGTCACCGCGTGACATTTCCCCGAAGGGACAGACACAGGAACGAAGTGAATCACATGCCGGCCAGTCAAGTGTTCCGGAGCAGTAGTGCTGGGCTAGCAGGACTCCGGTGAACCGGGCTGTAGCGGACTACTATGGCTCATGGAAGCACAAGACTACATTTCCCCATAAGAGAGGCTACCAAGGATAAACAACTAGGTTGTCGGATCCCACACATACCAAGCATTTCAATCATACACACAATATGCTCGATATGTGCAAATACATCATGGCATCACAATAAGACTCTACGACTCAGAGTATTTATTCATTAGGCTCCGAAGAGCCAGATATTACAAACATGGGTCTCTCGACCCAGCATTCAGAGCATACAAGTCAAACACATGCGGAAGCTTAACATGTCTGAGTACAGACAACTATAAATGGAAAAGGCTAAGAAGCCTGACTATCTACTAGATCCTGCCGAGGGCACAAGATCGTAGCTGAGGTAACAAGCTAAACGTCGAAGTCCACACGGAACTACTAGCAAGACTGACGTCTCTCTGCAAAACATAAAATAAGCAAACGTGAGTACAAATGTACCCAGCAAGACTTACATCAGAACTATCTACATATGCATCGGTATCAACAAAGGGGGTGGTGGAGTTTAACTGCAGCAAGCCAGCTTTGACTCGGTGGCTATCCTGAACTATGACTGCAAGTAACTCTTTTGAGGTGGCGCACACGAGTTCACATATTCACCGTATCAATACACCACTATGGATCCGCTCCCGTCTCCCTACGAGGACGCCATCCATAGCACTCACGCTTATCTTGCGCATTTTAGAGTATCCACTTTCACTTGTCTATGAACTGTTATAGGCAACCCAGAAGTCCTTTACCGCGGACACGGCTATTCGAATAGATCATATTAACCCTGCAGGGGTGTACTTCTTCACACACGCTCTCGCCACTTACCACCATGTACACGTCGTGTACCTCGGCAACCTTCAAGCGGAAGCCTGGCGAGGGAGTCGGCCACGACCTGACTAACCACACAAGTCTCTCGTCCAGGTTTATCGCCTATTCGGGTTCCATCCGCAAGGAGATCCGGCCGGGGTGTCGCTCACGGCCCCAAACAATGTGTGCAGGGTTCCCAAGCCCACCTCGACGGATGGATCTACGCTTGGTAGACCGTGCCACGGTGCCTAGTCTGTCCCAAGCCCACCTGTACCGGGTACCACTTGGTAGACTACTAACACTACCTACAAACACCAGAAACTAGTTGCAACTCCTGGACAGAGATCAGGTTGATTAATAAGTCGAGAGAGCTTGGAGCGCCCGGAGCCCAATGTGTGGTAGTAACTGTTCATGGATCACAAACACAGAACTCAGTTCCTGAGGACGGTTTCAATGAGACAACCCACCATGTACTCCTACATGGCCTCTCACCGCTACCTTTACCAAATCGTGTTCAGACCCTTAGCTCTCTCACAGTAGGACAAGTTCACCACTTTCCATTTCATTCCCGATGAATCAGACCTGACACAACTCTAAGCAATAGCAGGCATGACAACAAGCATGAATGAGTAGGCACATCAGGGCTCAAACAACTCCTACTCATGCTAGTGGGTTTCATCTATTTACTGTGGCAATGAAAGGTCATGCAGAGGATAAAGGGGTTCAGCTACCGCAGCAAGTAACAGATGAACCGTTGTTGTCCTAATGCAGTAAAAGAGAGCAGGAGCGAGAGAGTGGGATTGTATCGGAATGAACAAGGGGTTTTTGCTTTCCTGGCACTTCCGAAGATCATATAGCTCTTCATCAGTGTCATCGAACTCATCGTCGGAACCACGTCTATCGAGAGGGGACAACACCGGCAACAGAGAGGAAACACAATCAATGCAATGCAACAATATGATGCATGAATGTGACATGGCAATATGCTGTGAATTGAGCTAATGCAGCTAGCAACAAGTGCAAGGGAGTCCATTTGAACCAAAGGTTCAAATGCAAACTCTAGTTTGAGCATTTAAAATGCCATTTGAATGTTTTCACTTATGCAGCAGGTATAAGTTGGTTTTTTATGCATGAAAGTAGCATAAATGGAAAGATTGGATTTTTCTGATAATTTTTCATATATAATTTATCTTATTTGGAGTTACAGATAATTTTCTATGATTTTTAGAAGTTTAAACAATTTTCTGGAATTCCTGGATTAATAAAAACGCCAGAAAGGCTTTATTGCGTCAACACGACGTAAGCCTGGCGTCAGCAGGTCAACTGGGCTGCCCCTGGTCAAACCTGACCAGTGGGACCCATAGGTCAGTGACACGGCGCTGGCTAGAGTCACAGACACGTGGGGTTGGTCAAGGGCCACGTCAGCAAGGTCAATTGACGCGCGGGGCCGCTGTGATTAGTTAAAACTAAACAGGAAATAAACTGTGGTTAATTAAGGGCACGGGGCCCAACTATCTGTGTCGCGGTGGTTAATTAACTAGGTGATTAGGCCCTAATTAAGCAGCCACGTCATCATCACCGGATCTACGCCGGCGATAACCAAACCGACGGCGAGAGTTCGCCGGACTCGCGTTAGAGACGGCAGTTCGTCGCGCTGCTGGCACCAGGGAGGGCAACTCGCTCGTGCGCATCCAAAGGACCGGACGGGAGGCCACGGGGTGGCCGAAAACGATGCCGGCGACGACCTCGTGCGGCAGCGCACACACGGGCTCATCGGGAAGGAGGCTACGGAGCACGGGCGAGCAAAACGAAGGAGAGGAAACGGAGTGGAGCTCACAGTGGGGTCGTTGGCGGTCTCATTGGGCTCGGGGAGGCCTCTGCGGCGGCGAATTCGACCACGGGGATCACCGGACATAAACGGTGATGAAGACGACGGGGGTGGCGTTCTGCTGCTCCTGGAGTTGCGTGCGTCGACGAGGAGAGGAAGAGCAGGACGACAGAGCTCGGGGATACGGTGGTTGGACGAGGGGGTCTCGGTAGCCACGGTGGACGGCGACGGTGGTGACGGGCGTGCTCGGTGGGCATGAGAGAGCGAGCCAGAGGAGGGGATGAGCTTGAGGGAGAGTGAGAGAGGGTCGAGGAGGCGGCGTGGTACGCGTGGAGGCGACCAGGCAGTCGAGGGGCACGCAGGCAGGGAGGAGCCGGCGTGGTTCGTCTGCGCACCGGGCACGCAGCTGCTTCTCCTCCTGGCAGGAGGATGAAGACAGTGCTGCCCCTGGTGGGCTGGGCTGGCTTCGGCCAGTAGGCTGCTACAGTGGTGGGCTGTGCAGGAAGGTTCTCTGTCCCTCTTTCTTTCTATTTTAGTTTCTGTTTTCCCATTTATTTTAACTCTGTTTTGATTTAGTCTCTGCACTAAATCATTTTATACGCTTCTGGTAAATTTTTGTAGGGACTATTTGGATTATTCCAGAGCCCCTCACATTTACCCAGAATTATTGGACATATATAAAATATATAACATATATATATATATCCAATGCAAATAATTATTGCATTAGCTTCAAATGCCCAAAATAAATATTTATGAGCTCCTAAAAATATTGGTTTGAATTTTAATTCTGGCCAATATTTCCATAGAGAAACATGAACATTTTCTTGGACCTATTTGAAGCAATTTTTATCTTGGTCTTTTTCAGAAATGATTTCTGAGGCTTTCACATGTCCCCATTTCAAATTCATTGAAATTTAAACATGATGGACACATGACTAGCTAGCCTAGAGCAAACCAGAACTAGGGATGTGACAATCAGGCCATCCTTTTTTTGTTACGTATTACATTTATCAACAATGTTAGTGCATTCAACTACTCTTCGTGTGCATCAGCCATTTAACACAGTGATCGAAAATTCTAGAGTGAAAACAAGGTCTTTAGAGCAGACTATGCTATCTGACGAAGCGCATATCTCGCTGGTTACGGATAGCTCCTCAGAGGAGGATTCAGAGACAGATGACCAGTCCTATTCCCCCCCCCCCGAGGTGTATGCTCTAATTAACTTGGCAGGGTTATGTTGCTCATATCGTGCGTATGGTGTCTTGCATTGCGATGTCATTTGATTAGTTTAAGCATGCTTTGTGTGAATGCCACCTGTTTAGTGTCTAATTACCATATATGTGAATTATGCATTGCCATCTTGTTGCAAGACATTATATATGTGAATTATGCAGTGCTATCTTGTTGCAAAGGCATTATATATGTGAATTATGCAATGCCATGCTGTTGAGTCAATCATCATGTATGTGAATTATATCATGCTATCATTTTTTGTATTACGTGTTCCATTTGTCGACAACGTTTGTATATTCAACTACTCTTCCTGTGCATCAGCCATTTGAAGCGGTGATGGAAGTATCTGGAGTGAAAACAAGGTATTTAGAGCAGACAATGCTACCTGCTGAAGCAGACATCTTGCTGGATACACAGAGCTCCTCAGAGGAGGATTCAGAGACTGATGACCAGTCCTATTTCCCCCCTGAGGTCTATGCTCAAACTTGGCAGGGTTATATTACCCATGTCATGCATGTTGTCTTGCATTGCTTAGTTTTTACATCATATATGGATTGCCATCTGCTTACTTGCTTAGTATATAAATCATATATTTGAATTATATCATGCCATCATGTTTACATACACAACATCTATCTGAATTATGGCATGGAAACCCATTTAATAAAGACATCATATATTTATATCATCTCATCCTGTTTAGTGTTTACAGTCATCATATTTTGAATTATGTCATTCTATCCGGGAATTATATCATGCTATCATGTTTCCATAGGCGGCATGTATGTGAATTATGGCATGCCAACCTATTTAATAAACACATTATATAGTTATATCATGTCATCCTGTTTACATAGTCATCATATTTTGAACTATGTCTTTCCATCTTTTTTAGTTAGCCATCATAATGTGAAATTGTATCATGCTATCCTCTTTAGTTAGCCATCATATATGTGAAATTGTGTCATGCTATCCTGTTTGGTTAGACAACATAAATGTGAATTATTTCATGCCCTCTTTTATTCCCCACTATCCATTGCACCTGTCTATCATACAATGTCTGTACATTCAATTACTTTTCTTGTTTATCAGCCATTTGAATTGGAGAGGGTGATGGCAGTATCTAAGGGAGTAACAACACGGTCTTCAGAAAAGATAGTGCTACCAATTGATGCAGATAGAACCATGGTTGTACTTGCCCAAGAACCAGCCCCACCACAGATAACCCAGACTCCCGCAGATTGTACCCCTACCCAGTTGGACAGAGAACCAGCTGCACCCCTTCTAACCCCAACCCTAGCAGATAGTAACCCAGTTCCAGTTGACACAACACCGTCTCCACCACAGAGCACCCAAACACGAGCAGTTAGTAAGGGAACTGCAGTGCCCAAAGCACGAGGACCACCACTCTGAATCCCAACCCAACGCTTAAAGGAGAAGAAGAATTGTTCTCAAGTCAGGTTCTGTAGCTATGGTTCATACTCCTTTGCTCTTGCATCACTGTATTTACTCAGACCAACTATTTTCAAATTTGAAGGATGGAATTGAAACTCCAATGGCGCAACAGGTATGTTTTAAACTTGTTTCTTTAACTGGTTTGCTATTGTAACTTGCTCTATATTGATTTCAGTTTCAATTGAATAAACAGTTATGTTCTCATGTCATGCACATTACAAGTGTCTCTATAGTTTCCCACACTTATATTCTGTCTATTCTGCTTTGTCCTAAACAAATATTATTTGAACTGTGTCTCTATCTTGATTTGGCAACACAAACTAGAATGATATAGACCATAAAGTGACCATGGTACATAGATATATGTTTGTTTCATGCTGTTATCCTGTGCACTTTACTACTGAGCTGATTTACCAAAATGAGTTTCATATACAACATGGTAAACCTATGATGTGTCTGCTTGTTTCTCTTTTAGAATGCAGACAAAATATTGGAGAACAGTACCCCGTTATGCAATGGTGAAGGAAGTAATGCAGATAAGGTTCAAGATAGTGAGACATCCCTGTTGGTCTCCAAGAAAGTTGATAAAAACTACCTTGACGACAGTGAGAGAACCCAGAAGTCCTGTCTTGATGTAGTGTTCGAGTTACTGGCCACTACTGCTGGCACAAGCTCTTCGAACTCGATGCCTGAATCAGTTCGTCTTCTTGAGTCTCAGCTTCAAGTTGAAAGACATCGATCAGATGTGTTGCGACAGGAAGCTGAAGGACTGAGGAAGTCCTTGCAGAATTCAGATGCATACTTTCTGGTGCAACAGCAACCGCTGGAGGATTTAAGCGCCAAACAAGAGAAAGTCAATAAGCTTGCTAAGCATCTTGCCAGCATTATGGGTACACAGGATATTGTTTCTTGAGATCTTCTGAAGTGGTTTCAGTTCTGGACATGTTTTGTTGCGGCGTTTATTTGCACTGGGTCGCCAACTTTGACAACCAGTGTATATGATATGCTGCTTTATTCCCTATATTTGCACTGGTGGCGAACTTTGATGCCCAGTGGATGTAATATGTGTAATAGCCGTGATAGCCTAGCGTAAGTTGCTTGCTTATTTATTTCCTTGTTGTCTTGTTTATTTGTTTGCTTGTAGTCGGTGCTGTTCTTTTTCCGTGGTTTGCTAGTGGCCGCAATAACCTTTTGTTTAAAACTAGGCTACAATAACCATGGGCTACATATTTTACTGTAGTGACACTGGGCCTTCTACGGGCCGTAGAAACAATGGGCCTTCTACGGGGCGTAGAAACAATGGGCCTTCTATGGGCCGTATCATCAATGGCCCTTCTACGGGCCGTATTATCAATGGGCCTTCTACGGGCCGTATGATCGATTCCCAAACATGGTTCAATAACATACCGCTTTATGGCCGTAAACGGGCTAGAGTTGGAATCGTCCGTTCATGGGCCGAACATAATAGGCCATCGTTAATCGGCCTATTTGATGACGCTATGAAAACGGCCCAACGTATTAACGGGCCACAAACGGGCCGACTGTAAGCACGGGCTGAATTTGGCCCACAAGTAGAAAATGACAGTAACGGGCCGTAAGTAACCGAATGCTGGAAATGAGCCCAAGAATAAATGGGCCATGAGAAGGCCAAAAGATAACATGGGCTGGAAACGGCCCAACGGAATAATGGGCCGTTAATGGGTATAAAGTGATACACTGTTCATTACGGGCCAGTTTCACCACGGGCCGTTAATGGGTATAAAGTGATACACTGTTCATTACGGGCCAGTTTTACCACGGGCCGTTAATGGGCCGAGAGTAATAAGGGCCTCATATGGGCTGAAAGACGCCATGGGCCATACATGGGCCGGAAGTTAAAACGGGCTGGAATTATATTAGACGGCCCAGATGATGCTACTCACTACAAAAAAAAGACACATCCGTGACATTTTGGGTCGAACGAATTTTTTTCTGTCATACATATGACACTTCTATGACGATAATTGTGACAAAACCCGGTATCATCATAGATGTGGTGGGCTCCTACTTCTATGACAAAAAATCATGACAGAAAATGGGCTTTTCGTCCTGGGCGGGCCGGAGACGCAGCTGCATGACATTCTTTGGGCCGTCCATGACGGAAAAAACCATGGTAGAAGCGAGGGCGAGGAAAATTTCGGGGAGTTCCCGGTTACGGTGGGAGGTCGGGGGCCGAGCGATGCGCGTTTCTCTCCTACACGTACGCGCGTGTGTGCGAGGCGTTGGCTCTAACTGAACCCGAGCGAGGCGTTGGGCTCTAACTGAACCCGAGCGATTGCACTGCAGGCTACGCGTTACCGAACCCGAGCGATCGATCGATGGCTGTTAACTGAACCCGATCGAGCGATTCTTTTGCTACTGCTGCTAACTGAAGCCGATCGATGCTGCCTCTGGGATGAACAGTGAGCGTTGCGGGGGGGGGGGGGGTTGGATGAACAGTGAGCGGTGGCGTTGCCTCTGGATGAACAGGACCCAGTGGTGTGGTGGAGGGCTGGATGAACAGTAGACAGTGGAGGGGTGGTTGAACAGGACCCCGTGGTGTGGAGGGCTGGATGAACAGTAGACGGTCGAGGGGTGCCCGTGGAGGGGTGGTTGAACAGGACCCCGTGGTGTGGAGGGCTGGATGAACAGTAGACGGTGGATGGGTGCCCGTGGAGGGGTGGTTGAACAGGACCCCGTGGAGTGGAGGGCTGGATGAACAATAGACGGTGGAGGGGTGGTTGAACAGTAGCCGGTGGAGTAGCCCGCGGTGGAGGCTGGATGAACAGGAGCCCGTGGAGGCTGGAGGAGGTCGACGGTGGAGATGAACAGTATCCCGAGGAGTCCTGTTTTGCGGTACGCCACACCCCTCCCGATGAACAGGACCCCCGTTTCGACCGTAGGAGGTCCGTTTTGTCCGTTTTGCGGTACGCCACACCCCTCCCGATCAACAGGACCCCCGTTTCGACCGTAGTAGGTCCGTTTCCTCCGTTTTGCGGTACGCCACACCCCTCCCGATCAACAGGACCCCCGTTTCGACCGCAGGAGGTCCGTTTCCTCCGTTCCGCGTTACGCCAGGCCTCGTTTCCATCGCCTGTTCCGTCCAAGCCCTCCCGATGAACATGACCACGCATTCCGTTCCGACCCAGTCGGTTGGCTCCCACGCGTTCCGTTGCCTCCCGATGAACATGACGCATTCCGTTGCCTCCCCATGAACACGACGCATTCCGTTGCCTCCCCATGAACACGACGCATTCCGTTGCCTCCCCATGAACACGACGACGACGCTGTTTCTCCGTTTCGACCCAGCCATGTACACGAGCCCTGGCCGTACGTATGCGCGAGTAGGCGTTCGAGACCCCGCCCGTATGAACACATACGTGGCCGTATTTTCTTTCTTGCACCCTGGCCGATGTACGTACGTGTACATGTTACGTGCGTGTCTCTACTACGACACGTACGCGCCTCTACTACGACACGTGCGCGCCTCTACATCCACCAGTATATACGTACGTACACGTTCGCGACCAGAATGACAACGCTACGTACGCTTCGAGCAGGTGGGTCCCGACTGTCAGGCACCTCCTTGCGTGCGAAGATGTAGCTGGTGGGTCCCAGCAGTCAGGGGGGCGAATCATTTTGTTTTTTTCTCGGACGCACTTCCTTGCGTGCGAAGGTGTAGCTGGTGGGTCCCAGCAGTCAGGGGGAAATGTTTTTTTCACGAAATACGGTGGCCCGTCCAGTGGGTCCCCGCTGTCAAGTGGAGGAATAATTATTTTGCACGTAATAAGGAGGCACTTCCTTGCTGCGGCCGTGGACCCAGCTGTCAGCCTCTCCACGTACAGTCCACGTCCGATGGAAGCCGTTCCTTGACCACGTTGACCACGCCGCGCCGAGAGCACCAGGGCGGTGGACGACGGCGAGGCCTAGGAAGGGGACAACGCGGAGCCGGGGAAGACGCGGCAGTGGATGCCCATGCATAGAGGAGTACAAGGGTTCACTGGTTCGCTGCGGTGTGAGGCTGCCATCGCCGCAGAATAACAGGGGGTGTGGGTGAGTAGAGGGATGGCCTGGTCAGCGGTGGGAGTAGTAGGGGGCGGTGAGGCCTCTGCCGCATGGCAGTCGGCCACAGGAGGCAGGAGCACGAGGCACGACCGGTGCTGGTTTGGGCGGCTAGAGCAAGAAGACCAGAGGTTGAAGAAGCACTACGGCCGTTGGATGGACATCGTACGGTCACTGGAGCTAGAATCGTGCATATTGACTAAGTTGACAAAGCCCTCCGTCCCCGTCAACTTAGTAGGCCCACAAGTCAACCTGCCACTATACTGGGTCCCAGCTAACCGGGGGAGTATTCATTTTTTGTGCGTAATAAGGAGGCACTTCCTTGCGTGCGAAGATATAGCTGGTGGGTCCGAGCTGTCAGCGGCGGTAACGTTTTTTTCGCGAAATACAGAGGCCCTTTCGGGGGGTCACTGATGTCAGGTGGAGGAATCATTATTTTACGCGTAATAAGGAGGCATTTCCTTGCGTGCGGCCGTGGACCCAGCTGTCGGCCTCTCCACGTACAGTCCACTTCAGATGCATGTCGGTCGTTGACCACGTTGACCAGGCCGCGCCGAGAGCTCCAGGGCGGTGGACAACGGCGACGCGTAGGAAGGGAACGACACAGAGGTAGGGAAGACTCGGCAGTTGTTTCCCACGCGGAGGGGAGTACGACTGTACGAGGGTTTACTGGTTCGTCTGCCGTCGCTGGATAATAACAACAGGTGTGGGTGAGTAGAGGGATGGCTAGGCCAGCGATGGGAGTATGGTGGGGCGGTGAGGCCTGCGCGGCAGCAGAGCCGGCCGCGGGGAGGAGGGAGCAGGCAGTCCCGCCGGCGCTTGTTTGAGCGGCTGGAGCAGGAAGAGCAGAGATTGAAGAAGCACGACGGCCGTTGGATGGCCATCCAACAGTCACTGCTTGTGCGTCAACCTTTTTTAGGAAAGCCTCAAATCTGTGGAAAATAGCATAGAACCCATCTGCCATTATTTCTAATAATTTACAGCCCATTTGCTAATTATTAAGGTTTTTTTGGAGCCCATATTCTTTTTTTTAGCATTACAACCCATATTTTGGCCACGGTTAAAAAATTATACGAAATTTTGCATATTTCGGTGCGGTCCAAACTGTTTTTAATCCCGAAATTTCGACTCACATTCAAACTGATTTTAAAAATAAATGTATATCAATATAAAATCCAACAGATTCTCCACGCATAAAAATTAATGTAATTTAAAATCTCGAAATGAAAAAAAAAGATATTTGAAACTAATTGCCGGTTTGATGTGTTTTAAAAATGTACAGCCCATTTCTCATTACTGATGGGCCATTTTCTCGGCCAGCCGAATGAAAGCTCTCCTCGTCTTGAAAGATTTGCAGCCCAACAGGCCTGACAAAGCGACTTACTTGGCAAATCACAAAAAAACTGGGCTGTGGCCGTGGACCCAGCTGTCAGCCTCTCCACGTACAGTACTCTTGTGATGGAAGTTGTTCCTTGACCACGTTGACCACGCCGCACGGAGAGCACCACGGCGGTGGACGACGGCGAGGCCTAGGAAGGGGACGACGCGGAGCCGGGGAAGACGCGGCAGTGGAAGCCCGCGCATAGAGGAGTACGAGGGTTCACTGGTTCGGCTGCGGTTAGAGGCTGCCGTCGCCGCAGGGCCTGGCCAGCGGTGGGAATAGTAGGGGGCGGTGTGGCCTCCGCGGCAGCACAGCCGGCCACGGGAGGCAGGAGCATGCGGCACGACCGGCGCTGCTTTGGGCGGCTGGAGCAAGAAGACCAGAGGTTGAAGAAGCACTACGGTCGTTGGGTGGACATCGTACGGTCACTGGAGCTAGAATCGTTCATATTGACTAAGTTGACAAAGCCCTCCGTCCCCGTCAACTTAGTAGGCCCACAAGTCAGCCTCCCACCATGGTGGGTCCCAGCTAGCAGGGGGAGTATTCATTTTTCTGTGCGTAATAAGGAGGCACTTCCGGTGGGTCCTAGCTGACAGCGGGGGGAACGTTTTTTTCGTGAAATACGGTGGTCCGTCCGGTGGGTCCCAGCAGTCAGGGGCAAACCTTTTTTTCGCGAAATACGGTGGCCCGTCCAGTGGGTCCCAGCAGTCAGGGGGGAAACGTTTTTTCCACGAAATACTGGTGGCCCGTCTGGTGGGTCCCTGCTGTCGGGTGGAGGAATAATTATTTTGCGCGTAATAAGGAGGCACTTCCTTGCGGATGCCGTGGACCAAGCTGCCAGCCTCTCCACGTACAGTACTCTTCCGATGGAAGTCGGTCGTTGACCACGTTGACCACACTGTTGGAAATATGCCCTAGAGGCAATAATAAATAAGTTATTATTATATTTCCTTGTTCATGATAATCGTTTATTATCCATGCTAGAATTGTATTGATAGGAAACTCAGATACATGTGTGGATACATAGACAACACCATGTCCCTAGTAAGCCTCTAGTTGACTAGCTTGTTGATCAATAGATGGTTACGGTTTCCTAACCATGGACATTGGATGTCGTTGATAACGGGATCACATCATTAGGAGAATGATGTGATGGACAAGACCCAATCCTAAGCCTAGCACAAGATCGTGTAGTTCGTTTGCTCAGAGCTTTTCTAATGTCAAGTATCATTTCCTTAGACCATGAGATTGTGCAACTCCCGGATACCGTAGGAATGCTTTGGGTGTACCAAACGTCACAACGTAACTGGGTGGCTATAAAGGTGCACTACAGGTATCTCCGAAAGTGTCTGTTGGGTTGGCACGAATCGAGACTGGGATTTGTCACTCCGTGTAAACGGAGAGGTATCTCTGGGCCCACTCGGTAGGACATCATCATAATGTGCACAATGTGACCAAGGAGTTGATCACGGGATGATGTGAGTTACGGAACGAGTAAAGAGACTTGCCGGTAACGAGATTGAACAAGGTATCGGGATACCGACGATCGAATCTCGGGCAAGTAACATACCGATAGACAAAGGGAATTGTATACGGGATTGATTGAATCCCCGACATCGTGGTTCATCCGATGAGATCATCGTGGAACATGTGGGAGCCAACATGGGTATCCAGATCCCGCTGTTGGTTATTGACCGGAGAACGTCTCGGTCATGTCTGCATGGTTCCCAAACCCGTAGGGTCTACACACTTAAGGTTCGATGACGCTAGAGTTATAGGGAAAGTATGTACGTGGTTACCGAATGTTGTTCGGAGTCCCAGATGAGATCCCGGACGTCACGAGGAGTTCCGGAATGGTCCGGAGGTAAAGATTTATATATGGGAAGTCCTGTTTTGGTCACCGGAAAAGTTTCGGGTGTTATCGGTAATGTACCGGGACCACCGGGAAGGTCCCGGGGGTCCACCAAGTGGGGCCACCAGCCCCAGAAGGCTGCGTGGGCCAAGTGTGGGAGGGGACCAGCCCCAGGTGGGCTGGTGCGCCCCCCCCCCACCAAGGCCCAAGCGCATGGGAGAGTGGGAGGGGGCAAACCCTAGGTCCAGATGGGCCTTAAGGCCCACCCTAGTGGCGCCCCCCCTCTCCTCCCCTTGGCCGCCCCCCTAGATGGGATCTAGGGCTGGACGCCACCCCTTGGGGTGGAACCCTAGAGGGGGCGCAGCCCTCCCTCTCCCCCTATATATAGTGGAGGCAAAGGGCAGCCCAACACACGAAGTTCATCTTCCTCTTGGCGCAGCCCTATCCCTCTTCCTCCTCCTCTCCCGCGGTGCTTGGCGAAGCCCTGTGGGATTGCCACGCTCCTCCATCACCACCATGCCGTTGTGCTGCTGCTGGATGGAGTCTTCCCCAACCTCTCCCTCTCTCCTTGCTGGATCAAGGCGCGGGAGACGTCACCGGGCTGCACGTGTGTTGAACGCGGAGGCACCGTTCTTCGGTGCTTAGATCGGAATCAACCGCGATCTGAATCGCTACGAGTACGACTCCTTCATCCGCGTTCTTGCAACGCTTCCGCATCGCGATCTACAAGGGTATGTAGATGCACTCCCCTTCCCCTCGTTGCTAGATTACTCCATAGATTGATCTTGGTGATGCGTAGAAAATTTTGAATTTCTGCTACGTTCCCCAACACACGCCGCGCCGAGAGCACCACGGCGGTGGATGACGGCGAGGCCTAGGAAGGGGACGACGCGGAGCCGGGGAAGACGCGGCACTGGATGCCCACGTGGAGAGGAGTACAAGGGATCACTGGTTCGGCTGCGGTGTGAGGCTGCCGTCGCCGCAGAATAACAGGGGGAGTGGGTGAGTGGAGGGATGGCCTGGCCAGCGGTGGGAGTAGTATGGGGACGGTGAGGCCTCCGCGGCAGCACAACAGGCCACGGGAGGCACGAGCATGCGGCACGACCGGCGCTGCTTTGGGCGGCTGGGGCAAGAAGACCAGAGGTTGAAGAAGCATTACGGCCGTTGGATGGACAGCGTTGACCACGCCGCGCCGAGAGCACCAGGGCGGTGGACGACGGCGAGGCCTACGAAGGGAACAACACGGAGCCGGGGAAGACACGGCAGTGGCTGCCCACGCGGTGGAGAGTACAAGGGTTGACTAGTTCGGCTGCCGTCGCCGGAAAATAACAGGAGGTGTGGGTGAGTAGAGGGATAGACAGGCCAGGGATGTGAGTATGATGGGGCCGTGAGGCCTGCCCGGCAGCACTGCCGGCCACGGGAGGTGGGAGCAGGCGGTTCCGACGGCGCTGGTTTGGGCGGCTGGGGCAGGAAGATCAGAGACTGAAGAAGCACGATTGCCGTTAGATTGACATCTAACGGTCTGACGCTGGTAGAGTCGATTGTTGACTAAGTTTCTTTTTTGAGAAACCTTGTGTACGCATGCACTTAGTAGGCCCACAAGTCAGCCTCCAAATCTGTGGCAGACAACATAAAGTCCATTTGCTATTTTTTATAATTTGCAGCCCATTTGCTAATTCTTAAGTAATTTATTACAGCCCATTTTCTGCCCAGGACCACGGTCAAAAAGTTCAACCTTATTTTGCATATTTCGGTGGAGTCCGAACTGTTGTAATCCCGAAATGATAAACATTTTTTAAGAACTTATTGATTTGCCAAAAAAATCGTTTTGTTTTTGTAAGCAAATAAGACGTGGGACAATTGAGTTGGTTTAAGGGAAAACCAGTGGTAAAAAAATCAGCGCTGGGTGGGAAAAAACAACAAAAATAAGGATGTAAATATGAAAAGGGAATTTTATGTGTTTTCAATATAATGATACGTGTATATGAACTAGTAAAACTATAGGTAGAGATTAGAAAACGGATGTAGGACATGCGTTTCAAGAGGAAAATAGAACTGGGTTGTGTGTTTGATTCAGTAAAAAAACTGCCTGCGGATGTTGTAAGACAAAATATCACTAACGCTGGCGGGCCAGAGGCCAGTAGATACGTGCTGGATCTTTGTGCCCCGTTGTCGTCATGGGTTGGGCCTGTTTAAAACAAAACCAACCCTGGGCAGTCTACAGCCCAGTTGAAACTTGCTCGACCTGAAAAAACAATATACGTGCTCAATAAACGAGAGAATTCTGCAAGTACAGACTGATAACTGGGATGCAGCACGGATATTGTTTTTTTATCGTGATAATAAGTGCATGCACTTGTTTCGAAAAAATTGGAGAACTGGGAATTCGAACGGCGGGTGCTTATGCTACCCATCAAATAAAAATCAGGTGCCTGAAAATTTATTTCGACACAAATGATTCAGCTTTATATCCACGTCGACCCTCGGCATGATGGTTGGAAGCAAATGCAAGTTCATACCAAAAGATCGTTAACAACAATACCAACTTGCGGACGACAAGGTAGTACAACTACCAATACCAAACTAACTTATAATCTTTTTACTCCTGGCCCTAGTGTTCGTCTGGTAGAAAATCTTGCAGAGGACCAGCTCCCGCTCCTTCTCTTGCTCCAGGTCCCCGAGGTGGTACTGGTGCATCACCCAGTTGGTCCTCTTCCCGTCGAAGTTCTTGTTGGTGTGCAGCACCAGAACCTTTTTTGCTGCCCGTCTTGCCGGCCGTTGACCATCACCGGCAAGGTATTGCCGGTCTTGTGCCACATCGCGTGCATGCCGCACTCCGACTGTATCTTGCGACGCGTCCACGTGCCCCTTTTGAACGCCCTGGAATTGTGCTGGAAGAAATGCTTCCTTAGGCCACTCAGTGTGATACCTGCAGTATTGTGGAATACAGGTTTTAGTGTACCTAGTTGGCATTTTCATAACATCTTTGGCATGTTGCAGTCACTTGTTTCGCTTTTTATTAACTGTCAAATTGTAATTGCTTCACCAGGTCTGCGTCTAAAAAGAAAAATAGAGCTATAAACAAAGGAATATGTTTGTGCAAGTAGACGGACGATCGATGTCTTACCTGGAAGTTTCTCAGGTTGGGTGTAGCATATGCCGTGCTCGCTGTCGATGGTTGGTATGAACAAATCGATAAGAGACTGAAATCTCGCGTTGTCAGCACTCACTTTGGCCTCAAGGTGCTCGATCAGCTCCTGATCCGTGGGATCGAACTTGACACCAGCTGGCAGCACTGGCCAATCCTTCTTCGACTTGCATCGGTATTCCAGTTATATGGTACTCAATGTATGATCAATCGACTGTTTTAAGTGAATGATGGAAGATTTCAACAAATAAGTGGTACTCCAAATCTAAAGTCCAGAATACCCGAACACGCCGTCGGGATTCTTGTGTCACCTCACGCGCAACGTGTTGTCACGTCAATTCAATGTGTGGACATGATGAATAATTTGACCGACGTATACTAGTACTGCTACTGTACTACTTAATAGTCGTATTTAGTGTCACACTTTATACATAGGTTTAACTAACAAGTACGCACTTGAAGCCTAACTGATATATATGGCTTCTGCACAGCATCTCCATCATCATTATCAGTACATCCTACGCAGATGAGTTAGGATGCACTTGATCCCAGGAAGGTATCTATCCTTCAAACCAGAGGAGTGCTTCAAACTAACAACAGTACATAATATCCAACAAAAGAGGGTCGTGCTACAGTAGCAGAATACATGGCTCAGTCTAGATATCAGCACGAATCAAGTTGTGCATATTTGCTGTTGGCATGAACCACATCGCCGCATGTCGGGTTTGCAATAGCCATCCATTGCATGGAAGCTTGATGCCTTTCACACACTGAAGATTATCTGGCAACAAGCTGTGTCGACGAATCTCTGGATATGGTGATTCATGAAACCCATGGTATGATGTGTAAACACAGCCCCCCTCGCGAATGGAAGTTGCATAGCATAGTAATCATCGCCGGTGATATGATCGATGATTGGTTGGATGATCGGATAATTGAGCCCGAGGAACAAGGAGTGGTTGCCGAGGCTGTAATCTCGCCTCCAGTTGAATACGCCTGGCCCAACAGAGCTGGGATCTTTCTCGAACACAAAGCAGCCATAGCCATCAATGTCACGAACACCCCATGCATTGTACTACATGTGGTTTGATGTAATGGTTTGGTCAATTTGGTAAGTGCGAATGAGCATCAAATGACCGCCGTCAGCTGAACGAGCGATAAACCACCACCCATCGGCTGGTATGATTCCAGGTCCTGGAATCATGAAGGCCAGCGCATTTGCGTCTGCTGCAACAATTCAAATTGGAGACCAAAAGGACAAAAATAAACAATCATGTTCAGAGTATGTGTGGAATTAAGATTATTATAACAGTGACACATATCATAGACAGAGAATTGCAATGTCGTGGTCATAATCATACCCCAAGTTTGAAAAATAAGCCAATGGCTTTCATATTCTAGCAATATGGCATGGTTCAAACATCATGTAAGAATGAGAGGAAAACAGCTATGACAGCGCCTACTCATATTCTACCATAGCACTTACTTGTACTGTTCTCATATCAACTCTAAGCAATAACATGCGTTGTTATAAAAATCTTGTAAACGAGAGTAACATATAGCAATCATGATGTTATGCTCATAATATGTATTCTAACAATCATTAGATGCCAATTGTTCTAATATCAACTCTAACAATAACATGTGTGGTCATAAAAATCTAGGAAATGAGAGGAACATATAGCAATGATGTGGTTATAGACATGCTATGCATTCTAAATTTGTAACAAATGAACATGCAGTCATATTCATAAGGTAAAGATGAGATGAGATAGAACAATTACACGATGATAGATTCCACCAGTATAGGCAGCCAATCTATGCATTGACCGCGTAAACGATGCCATCGTGCACTATAGCATCAGACAGAAATGTTGCCTCAACAGGATTGATGATGAGCCATAACCATGTATGGCGACCGGATTCCAGATAGACTAATCCCATGTTGAACAAGGCAATGAGCTTGTAATCCATGTAGTCTTCTGATGGTGTGGGCACTTCGCAGATTACAACTTTCTGCAAACAGAGGTCGAGCCAAAAGCTTGACACGTCTCGTGCGTAGTAGGCAGGAGTGTCCGGCGGGCCGCGAGGCTCGATGGCGGTGGTATCCAGTGATGGAAGGGTGATCTCTCGCTGGGTGTAGATATCCACAAGACGCCACGGACTACCGGTGTGGTGGATGAGGACGATCCAGTTGGCCTTCATGCCCGCCCAGTAGTGGCCGCGCATGAAGGACAGGTGGACGGGTAGTGGTAGCATGTCGAGGGGAACCACGGCAACCTCCGTAGGATCGTCAAGTCGGTGTCTGGGCCACCTGCGAGGATCGGGCATCAGCAAGCAGGGTGTCTTGAAAAGAGCCGGCCGGTTGCAGACGAGTAGACGGTACAAAGACACCGAGCATGCGGCCAGACGGACGGTGCTGTGTAGGTCCATACGACTACAGATCTGCTCCAAGAGAACATCGGGGAGGGAATTCCAATCGCGGCTCTGCGTGTCAGTCAGTTCTGCCATTGGGGTTGTCGGTGCCTGCGAGCCAGCGGGGAAGTGGATTCGGGCGGGCGAGCGAAGAAGCTTCTCCTCGTGTGGCCGAGCAGTGAGCGGGGGGATATGGTATGCGCGAGCTACCAAGGAAGATGGCGTGGGCGGGCGAGCAGTGAGCAGGGGTAAATGGTGTGCGGCCGACGATGGGGAAGAGAGGAGGAAGAAGAAGAGAGGAGGAAGAAGAGTGGAAGACGGGGAAGAAAGTGCATTCAATCTCAATTCTACTAGTACTACTACCAGGATATACCGTCCTTCGGAGTGTAAATAGTTACACCGATGACATGTGGGTCTACCACAATAGGGACCATATGTCAGTTAATGGAGGACAGAGGTGCGTAGGCGTATTTGCAGAAGCGTGCTCTACTGGCAAACATGATGGCAGTACTGGGTAAGGCTGATTTAGTAACACCAACACGCTGGTTCAGCTTATTAATTACGTGTCCCATCTGCTGCAGCGTGTATTGTCACTTCACTGCAAAGACTAGTTGAATAGTTCTCTCTGACCGAGATGGGGAATAATGGATTGCGAGGACTTCCTTTCTACAGTATCCCTATGCCTCTACGCTCACTTCACTCATTTTGCTCTGTACCTAGTCACTTGTTGAAATCTGTAGAAAGACAAATACTCCGTATTTGGGAACAGAGGGAGGCTTTTACTCCGTCCTATTTGGGAACAGAGGGAGTATCACCATATGGAGGGAACAGAGGAAGCTTGAAATATGGACATGTCAATGGGAGGGAGTAAGCCCCATGCATGCATGCATGCATGCAACATGCAACACTCACATGTACACATGGACGCACGCAACACTCATGCACCCATGCGGCACACAGCACACGACGCAACACACACGCTCACGCTCAAGTGCTCAACCTACTCCCTACGTCCGTGAAAGACCGTACATTTAGAGATTTACACATTGACCAGGGCATAATTAACGCCCAAAAGTAGCAGACTTATGTGTGCATGCGACCATTGAGATAAGAAGATTAAATGAAGGCCGTTGCATGCTGTAATTAAGGATAGACATGTAGCCTATACCTACAACACAAGTTGGTGCATTAGTCAATCAATATCGATTTAGATTAAAGGCTAAATGCATTGGAAGTGTAGATGTACATCATGTACTACACTCTTTGTTTTATAGCCGATGTACACTCTTTGTTGGAAGACCGAGGGAGGACACGTGCATGCACTCACATACATAACCAGGGCGGTTCGCGCGCAAGGGTTGGACTCGTGTCGCGCCTGCGTAAAGTTTTGTTTAACTGATTTCTTTGCTTTGCCAACTGACAGGTGGGACCCAGAAACCAAGTGACAATTTAACCAGTCAACAAAGTGCCACGTCGACTATGTGGTCGGTCAGTAGGGTGCAATACGGTGCTCTACGATGAGCTAGTGATCATATAATCGCCGCAAAACTATATGTAGTGACCGTAAAGAGCGTATTGTTACATACGTTGACCGCCAGTGTATTTTTCTCGTTTCAAATTAAGCCATATTAATCGGAAAGGACGCAGTATGGACTACTACTACTAGTACTAGTACTGCTTTGATGTGTCCCGTCAACTCGCCGAACGAGGAAAAGCTTGCTTACTACGCCTCTCCCTCGCCCACGCGCGCGGTGGTTCACATGACGAGGAGAGGGTTTTGACTACAGCGCCCTCTCCCTCTCCCTCTCCCTCTTCCTCTCCCTCGCCCTCGCCCTCGCCTTCACGGTGGACGTGCAACAGTTCAATCGGTGTTAGATTGCCAGAAGCATATTGTACTGTAGTATCATCATTGTTGGACCTTCCGAAGAGGCGAAGAGCCAAGTGCAAGGTTCACACGAGTACGAACTGTTGAACCTCCCGAAGAGGCAAAGAGCCAAGCGCAAGGTTTTATAGGAGTTGTCGTCCTAGTAGGAGTGTACTACAACTATAGCGAACGATGCTACTATATGATGCCGCCACGTCACGTATATCCAAAGCTGTGCCACCTTTTTTTCTCAAAGAGCGTGTTGGAGCCCGTGCAACAACCACACAAGTTGCACGTACACATAACACATTTACTAGTAATAAATTCTAAAGGACAAATGCCAGTATGCCACACAAGCTCATCTCCAATTCATGTGATAAATTTGTGCACGACTAGTCTACATATATTCACAGCGCTACCGTTCACAATTACCGTACTCCACTTACACGTTATAGATGGGCTACATGTCCTCCTCCAGGTTCCAGTCCTAGGTGTTCTTCATGGATGGCACGATCCATAGCGGTGGGCAACGGGAATCATTGTCGCAGCTTTCTAGTCCGGTTCCACACGATGTAGACTCATCCAAGCTGAAGCGGCATAAATCAGGGATAGCGTGTCCCAGCATGACGTTCATCCGGCGGTGCGCACTTAAGACGCAACCATGCTTCATGAACGGCTGGCCTTCCGTGTCGTGCACGGAAGGTGGCATCCGCTTCACAATGGGGTAGCTGTCCCCGATGAAAAGCGAGTACTCTCCAAGAGTGTTCCTCGGCACCCACGTAGCATCACGGGGGTCGAACTCGGTGCCGTTCATCTGGTACACGCGGCATCCCAGATCTGGACACATGGTGACATACATAGTCAAGGTCCATGCATAATAATGTTGTGCTCAAATATGGCGGTCAGTAATACTGTGCAGCAAATAGTACTACTCCGGTATGGAGGAAGTAAAATAACCGGCTTATTATATATAGCCACTCTTGGCTACATGGATGAGATAGTAAGACATGGGAAAACAAAAATGGTGGCAGCTAGTGGGTTCAAGTCTTGAAGGGCCTAGCTAGCTATACGCGTCCTCCAAGGTAAAAAGTACTCCTACTAGTACTACAAAGTATACTACTAGTACAACAATGAAAGAGAAGGCGAGAGGGTTAAAAAATGGAATACCTGGGTAGATGGTGACGGTCCGATCGTGGTAGATTGTGTGACCATGTTGCACATCAGTGGTACCATGGGTAACGACTGCTAAGATAGTTGATCCCAATATGCCAAAGTCAGCTACAAGGTTCCAGGTTAGACCGAATCGCGGATGCAAATGCACATCCAGGATCGGCGATCTTATTTTCATCGGGGGATGACTGGTCCCTGCAAAATAATGGAGTACCGTTAGGGATGCAAATGATGGTTTGTGCATTCCGTTTGTAATCTCCCATACCGTAGGATGGCAACCAGATGAAACAAGTCCCCTGGCTTGTCACCGCGAAGATGCGTCCTAGATGGCGCACGACGTCTTCGAACGTGTAGGGGTACAAACCTGCCGCCGCCAACATGCACCAGCCTCTGCCGTTACTGCCTCTTGCATTGATGGCAATCCTTATGTCAAACACCACGATGAGATAGTAATCGTCGTAGCCGCGTCGCTTTGTCGGCGGGTCCGCAATTGCTATCTTCTTCAATCTCATGTAGGCATCATCATACGTATTCAAGCCCAGCCAGTCCGGAAGGCCGATCCCAATGGTAGAGAAGGGGTCTACCGGAACGGCCGCACTGCTGTGGATGTTGTGCATAATGATGGTGGTATCCGGCCGGAGGTATGCAAGCTAATCTTCGTTGGCACCGACCCAGACCTAGATATAAGACGGTGGGCAGCGGAGAAATTACGGGATGGAAATGGAATAACTAAGTACTACATGATGAAACTCCATTACTGACCTGCTCATCGGACAAAATCCGACTACCTCTCAACGTCGGCAACTCTAGCGGAGTCAACGTGCAACCATGGCCAGGGAGCGGTGGACTGTTCGAAGGATTGTCCCATAGAAGAACCTTCTCCTCGAGGACGCATGGAAGACCAACAAGCATGGCCTTTTCCCAAGCCTGTTTAAGCAGCGTCTTGAAAAAGTTGGTGCAGGAAGCACCGAGTCTTGCGGCGGTGAGGACATCGGAGCGGCGTGCGATTTCTCCCAGAGGATCGTCGTCCAAGGTCTCCCAGCCCCGACGAGGAGGAGAACTGCCTGGCGAATCCATGGGTGCAGCGACGAACTGCCTTCTCTTCGGGGGGAGGGGAACTGGCGAGGAGGAGATAAGAGCGTAGCAACCGCAGGGCCTCGTCCCTTCCAACTGTAGATCGTTCCTCAGCGAAGGGGTGAGGCTATTATTTACTACTAGTACTAGCATTATGTAACGTTGTGGGATTGCATTATACTGTAAATAATAGCACTAGTAAGAAATTTTTGGCACTAGGTAGTAGTTTTTGGCGTGGATTAAGAAATTTTGGGTATGTTTTTGCCATTTTTTGTACACGCCAACTAGTGTCAAAAAACGTCTTACATTATGTGACGGAGGAGTACGTACTCGTACTGTAGCAGTACTAGTACTACTTTTCTCAACTAGTAGTGCGATGTACTGTACTTCTAGTCTAGTCTAGTATAGTGCACCAGTTTTGAACTGTTGAATCTCAGGGCCAAGGAGCTACAGTTGGAAGTGGAGGGTACTACTGTTCTCTAGAACCATCGCTGTACTATCAATGCAGGGGAAGTACACCTGCGTAGTGGCCTAGTGGGTACTCTCGGTGCTCTATTCAGCCGCTCCTCTCACGTAGCTGGCCTATTCAGCCGCTCCTCTCACGCACACACTAGCAGCCTGTTTACCAGCGACCGTTACTGCAGGGGCAGAACATTTGAGTTATTTGATACAGCGAGACTAGGCTTTTCGCTTCCATTTGTGGAGGTGTAATGGATCTCGTCGAACTTTGTTAGTAGTTCCTTCTTTATGAATGAGATGAAGCAAAGCTTTTGCCTCTGTTTCAAAAAAAACACGTCAAGAGGAATTTCTTTTATAGTAGAGCCAATAATGGAGTGAAGTCCATGCGTGCAACGCCACAAGCTACAGAGTGGTAGTAGAGCACTTTACGTACAGAGCCATATTGCACAGTTCCCAATGCCCCACCAGGATTTTCCGGCTCCTCGGGCTTAATTGGGAGGCGCTAGTTTAAATATGCTACTAGCTGGAAGCTGCAAGCGAGGTGCGGCTAGGGCGAGCACGCGAGCCACGGGATGCTGGGAAGGAAAACCCGTTCATGTGGCTAGGCTGTCAAGTGCACCCAGATTGTGGGGCCGCACGTCCGTTTGACTTCAAAACTCAAACTACCCGTGTACAATATTGGCTCGCAGCAAAGTGTAGTAGTACTATTTTTTTTAAAAGGCTGCCGTGCGTTCGGCCGGGATCGAACCCACAAAACGAGGTATACACTCCCGCGTTCACTAGTAGTACTCGTTGGAGTACAATGCAACCTAGAATCGCCTTTTGTCGCTAGTAGTACGTACATTGTTCCTTACAAGAAACCCCTAATGGTTAATAGTATAGCCAGCTGCTGGCTATAAGCCACTGCCATGTCATCTACAGCCCATCTTATAGCCAACATGTACAATAATAGATCAAAAGAGTGTACTACTTTTTTATTATGTGGCCCACTTCTCATTCTCACAAAGTGCCTAGGAGCACGTGCTAGAGCTGGCTCTTCAGGAAGAGCCCGCTTACCTTCTCTCTCCTCTTCTCTTTCCTCCAACTAAGCAGAAATATACTAGTTTATTTCTTATAGCCCGCTGACTCAGCTCTATTGTACTTGCTCTAATAATGCAAGAAACCACTAAAATGCCAAGAAACTACTACCACTTGCATACGTGGCAGACTTAAGATAAGACTACCTTATCAACCATTGTACATCCTCTTACCAACAAAAATCCTCGAGTGACCTCCTACCTCCGGCCCGTCCACCTAGTCATCCTCGGCCATGGGACGCAGCTACCGCTGCCGGCAGAAGGCAAGGTCAAAACCATCGGCGGTGCGGAGCCCATGTTGCGGCAGCCCGGATGCCAGCTCCGTCCGGCGCTCACGGCCGCTAGCTAGCCAAGATAGCTCCGTCCAGCTGCTTGTCTGCAAGGTTTGCTAGCTAGATTGGCACGGCAGCGCGGCGGCTTGCTCGCGCGCGCCGCGCTAAGGCCGGCCATATGGCTCGAGCGAAGGCCAGCGCGGCGGCTTGCTCGCTCGTGAGTCACGCTCGGGCCAGCCTGCCAACCCATGCGGAGGCCAGCGCGGCGTCCGGCCCGTCCGGCGGAGTGGCGGCCAACTCGCTCATCACCGGCGCCACCGACGAACACGCATCAGTACTGTTTGAAGTAATGTTCAGGAAAAATAATGATTTGAGGGGGAATAATAGGATAGACGGTCAGATGTGGGTCCCTCGTGTCAACGGTCAAACAAAATGTGTTGGTTTAAGCTGCCTCTCAGCACGGACGTGTGGGCCAACCCTGTCATAAATGGGTTTATACGAACCTAATCGGTAGGAGTACTAGGTAGTTTTTGGGTATGTTTTGCTATTTTTTGTACAATAGATTCTTCCTAGGGTTGGTTGAAAGTGGTAGTTTTTTGTTAAATACTCTACATATTGTAAGTAGGAGTGAAAGTTAAGCTTTGGAAGCCAATAAGCAAGGCTAGTTACATAGTGCATATGTGTACATGATTGAAAGTAAATATCAACCATGAGTGACTAATATCTTGATGGAAAACTCGAAACTATGGAATACTAGGAAAAAAATGCATGGTTGGAAATACTAGAAATGTTCATGTCCGTTGCAACGAATCATAATTTGAATAATACTTATTCACAAACTTGGTACAAAACACTCTAATTTTGATATACATATGTCACTAGAGATATATTATGTTTCAATTAGAATATATTCCTTGGGCTGTTTTGGTGAGGTCAGGGAGGGATGTGGTTGGTTTTAAGATACTAATTATGGGTTTTTCTGCAAATTGGTAGACAAGTGGGATGTTGGTGAGAAAAGGCAACAACTTACCTCACAACCGTTAGATGTAGATCTAATGGTCAGAAACGACGGATGGCAGACACACCAGCATCACCAACTTAGTCTTGTGTAGGAGTACTAGCAAGATCGGTGCATTGCACGGAACATCAAGATGCATTTTTTTTATAAAACACTTGTTGTGATTGACCCTTGCGGGAGTAATCCCATGTGTAAAAACTAATGATATCTCGAGAAATATGAGATAAGGTGAAGAGGAGTGGGGTGTGGTGGTGGTTGGTGGTCGGACTGAGCGGAGGCATAAGATTGACGACGCCGGCAGCGGCCACCAGGCCAGTTTGTTCCAGAGGCTTCCTTTCTTAATTGCTCAACAATGAGGTTTGTTGGAGATAAGGATGAACGAGGGAAGGCCTTGTCTGCAAATGTGGAGAGGGGTGCGGGTATCTTTTAGTTTAATTTCCATCTGTCAGATATAGATCGGACGGTCTATATTGCAAGATGGCACATGTACCATCATCACCAACTCGGTTTTTTATAAGAGAAGAAATATAAGTATGGAGATACAAACGTATTATCGATACTTGCTTCCGTAAACTAGCATCTACTTCTATTCAACGCCTCGGCATGTGGGGCCTTAGCACAATGACTTCTCGACTGTGTAAAACAAAGATTTTCCCGTCGCCGACAAGGAGGGGGTGACGGCGGCGCGCCTTTTGGCTTGCTCTAGCCCTAGTAGTCATACTAGGTGGTCTAAGCACGTGTAGATTTATTCTTTTTCACGTCTCGTGTTCGCCGTACTGCCACGACTATTGATGAATAGACGGTAAGTTATTCACGGGGAAACCCTTGTTGAGCGTGTTTGCGAGAGAGAGAGAGAGAGAGAGACAGTGTGTGTGTGTGTGTGATATGTTAGAGACTGAGGCAATGATAACAGATTCTTTGTGTCTATGTGTGTGGAGGATAGAGAGAGACATGTTCATGGGGCTTTGTGTTGTGTAACGTGGAGACACATATACATAATTAGAGAGTGAGTGTGTGAGATACACATGCGGACATGAGGAGAGATGAGGATCCAGATAAATGGGTGTTTGTGTGTGTCTGTGTGTGTTTGTGCACGCGTTTGTGTGTGAGAGGGAGAGAGTGTATGTGGAGTAGAGAGACCACTGATGATGTAAACCTAGTATAAGGGAAGGGGGAATGGTGTGACATGTGTAGTAGCGAGATAGCACGGGTGCGGGCGGGGGGAGCAGACTATTTGGAAGAGACATCGAGTGTGTGTGTGTGTGGGAGAGGGGTGTGAGAGCGAGAGAAAGAGAGAGCTAGCGACGGAGAGAGCGGGAGAGAGAGGAAGAGAGGGGTCATTTGTGTCCATAAATGGCGTATAGATAGGGAGACAATGTTGATGTTGTCCGAAATTGGCCTATGAACGGAGACACAAGGGAAGCGAATCATCGTGTGTGTGATAGGGACTTCATGAGAGATCTAGAATAGATGGTGTAGAGAACAATGTGCGAAATCGAGAACGATTATACATTAGGGAGCTATGCAAAGAGTCACGACATATATGTATACAGGGAAGGAGCTGGGGCGGGTCCGCATGTGGGAGAGATAGAAAGAGGAGAGTGGTGCACAAGGAGACAAAGTGTGCTTGTTTGCAGTGGGGGTGGTGTGTGAGGTGAGTGCGCGAGAACCACATGACTAGGGAGATAGACGTTTGGGGGCGACGTTTTGTGTGTATGGGAAATATACACTCCACATAGTGCGTGTGCTTAGGTAAGAGAGATAGCGGGAGACCTAGAGAGTGAGGGAAGAGATGTGTGCATGCCCGAGAGACAAAGTGATAGAGACCTATGTTGGGGTCCGGACTTTACAAGAGAGAGGGGTGTTAATGTGCTCGTGTGTTGGTGTTTGGGGGAGAGAACGACTTCTCTATGTGTGTATGTGTGTGTGTGTGGTGGGGGGGGGGGTTGACTTCAGATAAAGAGTGAGGTGTCTATATTTGAGGGACTTTAGCGTAATTGAGATATTGTGCACTCATGGTTGATCAATTTGTTTCACAGTTTGTACTATGAGATAACGATACTTTTGAACATGCATGATATACCTTGATGTACCAGAATTACAAACCTAAGATTGGAATTTTGGAATTCGACTCCATCATTAGCTTTTGTAATTCATTTAAACAGAGGTACATTTTTTAAGCCGGGATTTCGTGATTTCAAATTCATATATCAAACCTAGAGATATACACATATGGGCATGTTCAAACTTTATAATCATCCACTTTATTCATACACATACACATTTTTGCTTTTGTCATCATATTTAGGATAAACACATTTGGAATTTCATTTGAATTGGACCGTATGATGGTATTTGCTTGTAGTAGCTCAATGATCCATATTTGAATTGGATGGACAATCTAAGTTTCGAGTTGGAGACATTGATTTTCAAAACTTGCACATTTTTTTGCGTGCAAAACAAACAAATTGTCGGCCATGATATCATAGTCGGACGTATGAGAGCAGAATACTTATAATTTTAGGCGCCAAAAGCTTTCAAACTTCCCGCTCACATCGAAATATCACGCGCCCGAAAGTTTAGCCCTGCGATATTCCTGTTTTACCCCTGCCACATGAACGGAAAAGGGCTCCTTTGGTAACTCCATTGTTTTCCCCTCTTTGCCCCCAACATTCTACCCCAGAGCCCCTCCCCTTCCCCTCCCCGACCCCCCCAACCACGGCAAGCCGCCGAATCTAGTCCTCCGCCCCAGCGGTGGACCTCACACCCCGCCGGATCTACCTTCCACACCTTGGAACCCCCAACTGCCAACTCACCACTTCACCGAAGCGGCTTCAGCGACTGGCTTGTCCACTGCTCCAGATTTCCTTGACCGCCATCATGGTCCACCACACCGGATCTGCTTAACCGGCGCCCTCGTCCACCACAGCATAGGCCCTTCACTGACTCCCTCGCCCGCCCCTTCGCTGGCCCTTCATACAAGCCCTCGTCCGCCGCAACAGATCCGCCTCACCGAAAGCACTGTACAACGCGCCCGCCGAAGCCTTCGTCCACTGCACCGGACCCGCTCCACGGACGACATATTCAACTCCACCGGCCCTGCTTTACCGACGCCGCAGCCTCATCAGGTTATTTCGATTTGTACTCCTTCGGTTTTTCTCTTTATCGTGCAACTGTTCACTTACCACAGATGAGCTTTCTTGTATGTCGACAGGCGCCACAACCGTAGCACTGGAGCCGCTTCAGCGACGGCGACAGCCGACCAAAACTCAACCGCAACACGAGCACCATCGACGATCCTTAGCTATCAAGTATGACAACGATACCCATACGCCGCCGAGAATCAGGTACTATTATCCAACGGCCAGCGCCTACGTTCACTTTCCTAGCATAAGCACCGCACCTTTGAATTTCTTCAGGGCATCATTCAGTTTTTCATGAGACGCGTTATTCTGCTTGCACCTGTAGGGCCATACTTCTGGCAGTGAACATGTTACATGTGCTAAATTACATACCAGTGCACATATAGTTAATATGCTTTAGTTTTGTTCTGATGCCACCTGTTGGTTCCATCAGACTGCTTAATGTTCTCTATGCTTAATTACACATCAGCAAACTAGCATGTCGTTCTGCTGCTTTTTGTTCGTTTTACCCTACATTTTCTGATGCTAGCTATTACATCACTGCTCCGAGCCTTTGTTCATTACTTGTTTGTGTGTTCTTGATCTTCCCAAGTTGCATGACTAATTTGATGCTTCTATTAATTATGGAGATGCCAACCCCATCAAGCAAAATATATGTTCTTTTGGGGCTGGCACCTCGAACAAGCATAAAATAGAGGGAAGCAGATATATTGTCGTGTATGCACACACCCTTCTTTCATTAGTTTAGATGAACCATGGATGATCAATTCGGACCAGTGCATGCGATTAAAATTAATTTTACCTAAATAGATGGTGCAGAATAAACTACAACAACTAGATTTGCAACCACGGGATGCTGACGATATCTTCAAAGAACATTGCAACAGCAGCTAGGCTTCACAGCAACATATGGTAAGCCAATGTGTTTTAGTACATGTGAAATGTAATGCGAGTGGGCTGCTTTCTTGGCTTGTGCCCTCAACGTGTAATCCTACCGAATTACAAATAGTTCAGTTGTCTGCTTTGCTGTATTGCTTGATTCGAATGCTTATTTGTTGTTACGCTATACCTGAGTTGGCCAATATGTCAGCAGTGCCTGCTGTACTATCGTAAAGAAATGCATGCCTATTTCATTTGAGTCCTTAACTTTTCCTCTCAACTTCATCACAAGACTGTCTTCGTAGTTTATATGAGGCCACACTGTTAAGTGCTTTCTCAGATTATTTCAACTGCTTAGATGCCTCGGCAACTTAAATATAGCGGTTGTACACTCCCTTTCAACTAGGGATGTCAACTGGGTCCCGTTTAATCCCAATTAAAGTCCACTAGTGGTATGATAGTTCAAAAGAGTTTTTGTTTTTTGAGGAAAATGAACTTGGAGGTAGCAAAAACTAACTAGATAGGACTGGCGGATGTCGTTGATTTGCCACTTACATCCCTAGTTTCATCTTACCATTTTAATTTCTTTTCGGCTGATGCTGCTTCGAACCATTTAAATATAGTTTGCCATGCTCGGCAATAATTCGTCCGTCGTTTACCATGTAAGCTTACTGCCTGGATCATACGATAACTATCTCTTACTGATGTCCAGCAGAAACCTTTCAGGATGCCGTTCACACTAGGACACAATGTACAACCCCAGAATCTATTTGTGGAAGCAGTGCACCATCCATGTTACCAGATGGTAGCAGTTCAGAGGCAACACGGCCGGAGAGCAGTCTGAGCACAAATATTATAGTGCTTGAGGCTCTACTAGAGGCATAAAGAGATGGTGTGGCTGCCATGAATGAGGTAATCTTTATCTTGAGGCTGGAAATTACGGAATTAGTGGCACGCATTATGCAAGCAACCCAAGAATTGGAGGAAGTAAGAATGTTGCATTTGAAGACGGAGGAGGTCCTGCTGTTTCTGCTATCTGAAGCCCAAGGTAATCCCGGTTCTTCTTTAGATACCAGTTGAAATTGTCATTAGATTATTGTACTTGCATGTTGTGTCATGTCTCTGAATGGATTATGTTGCAAGACCCCCTATGTTGTCCATGTCTTGTAATGATCTGAATTTTTTAGGCGAGGTAATCCTCAGTACTTGTATGATTGACATAAGGTGAACTGTTTTTCGTGTGAGCATATTGTATTGGATGAAATAACTGTTTGACTCAGAGTGTATCCAACCTACTGAATTCGAAGATCACGGCATTTCTAAATCATAATCATATATAAAGGTGGAATAAATCTTTGTTGTGGTTTTGAAGAAATAAATAACAAAACGTATAATTATCTGTGGATATTCGTAATCGAATACAAATTGGATTTGAATTTAGTTTGCCAGGTCCCAGGGCAAACGTGAATGCTAATTCTCCCAAGTTTTGAACGAAGCAGCACCCACTATAATTTGTGGGCTGCCCGAAGCAAGTGTTTGCGAGATGGAAATTACTGTCTACCCCTGACACTTGACATCCTTATCAACCGGATTTACACCGCTGTTGATAGGGGTAGACTAGTAACTTCAATCAGACGTGACACGACGGCCTCTGAGCCCATTCAGACACGGTGGGCGCCAAACGTGGGCGGCAAAACACATTTGATTCAAGCTCATCCGAAAGACATGTGTCTCTTCCTCCATTTCCCCATTCATACACGGTGGGCGGCAAAACAAACTCTGCTCGTCCGAAATCGATGTAGGCTAATATTTTAAATAGGGGCAGATGTGTAACTTCCATCAGACGTGACATAACCGCCCTACCTGTCAGGCCCGTTCATACACCGTGGGCGCCAACCGTGGGCGGCAAAACACCCTCTCCTCGCCCGAAATAGTTACCGGAAAATATTTGGGAGATGCGAGATTACCGTCCTATCCCCAACCGACGCGATGTCCGAAATTTTAAACGGGGAATAAGTTCGTAACTTTCCCCCATTTCAGAGAAGCGCGTCCCAAAGTTTGAGATCCCCCCTCCCCTCCATTTCCCCATTCATACACCGTCAGTGTTACGACAACCTCCGCACTGCGGCCAGCCTCCTCCGTCCGCCACCCCATCCTCCACCTTGCCGGAGCCGCTACCCCTACCCCGTCGTCCACTGCAAGAGATGGACGTCTCTCATCCACGGCGCTGGACCAGGATCCTTTCATCGCCTCCTCTCACTTCATCGGCGCCGTCGTCCACCTTGCCGTTGCCGCTCCTACGACCGCCTCGTCCATGGCAACAGGATATATCCCCCGACCCGGCCGTCTGCCGTCTAAAGTCTTCTTCCCCGCCGCCGACAGCCATCGCACCCGCAGCACCCTCAACGTATCAGCATAGGCCTACACGGTGTCGCAAGAGAGGTGGTAATCTTCCATATGTGCTTAAGTTATTGATCTCACCCGGAAAATAGATCGTAATTTGTTTACTGTACTTTTCTTGTCCGTACCAAATCGTAGTGGCTAGTTGAAAGCAAACATTGGTTGCGAAGTAGCTTTGTCCGGTTTGCACCTTCAGATCCGCCATGGCACGGGCACTATACTCGTAAAGCTTATGGTTTCCCCCCTTTATATTCACTACCATCATCGTAGGTGCTTCGTGTCGTGCTAGCACTGCTACTCAAGACCTCAACCCAAAGCTTACGTGTTGAAATACGAATCTGATATGATGCTCATATCACTAAAACAGAGAAAGTTTAATTGGTCACCTAATGTTCCTATATTCGTTTCGAAAAGCATGTGCGCCACCCACGGGTCCAGCTAGTTCCACTTTCCTGATTTTTCTCTTGATGCTTAGGGTTTTCCCCTTTTATCTACTCTACTATGATCTGCGTAGGTGCTTTCTGTCGTACTAGCATTACTCCACCCTTCAAGCTAAACAACACAACACTCAGAATTCGAAAGCTTAGTTGTTCAAATATGATTGTGATATGATACTGATATTAGTTAACCGACACATTTAATTGGTTAGCTAAAGGTCCCACTTGAGTTTCCAAATGCATGTCGCGACATATAGAGAGACAACATAATTGCATTTCTTTGTCACTTGTTGACCGTACTTTCTTGTCCATACCAAATCTTAGTTGTTATTTCAAAGCAAAAATCGGTTGCTAACTACCCTTTGCGCGGTTTGCAGCTTCAGATCTGCCATCCCACTGCCACGGTCAACACTATACTCATCATGCTTATGTTTTCCCCATTTTATGATGACCACAATCAGCCTACGTGGTTCGTGTCGTAATAGCACTGCTCCACCCATCGAGCTAAACAAGCTTAGTTGTACAAATTCATATCTGATATTATTGCTGGTATTAGTAAAACTAAGAGATGTTTAATTGGTTAGCTAAATGTTCCTACTTTAGTTTCGAAATGCATGTGAGCCACATATGGAGAGACCGGAAAGAATAGTATTTCTCTGTGCGCTCTGGTTCATCATGGGTGGCCAACCGACATTGTATTGAAGACTTGTAATATCTTCAATCTGCTTGCTCTTCTGCTCTTCTTTAAGATGATACTCTTCTCTTGCGGTCGACTGGTCAGGTCGAGTTGTTCTCCCTTAGTATATTTTGAATCTGTCAGGTCAGGTCGACTTGTTCTTCTTTACTATATGTTGAAGCTATCATCTGCGAAGTGTCATCACTTCTGGAGCTCTCATATTTTGAGTAGTAGGCCACATTATATTAATGCACACAACAAATTACAGCATGCATGGCATCTTTTAAAAGAATTGCAGAGATAGCATAAAGGGGTTTATAGGGAGGCAGTATTGGATTAGAATCACTTCTGCATTACAAAGAAAATCTCACTTGTTTTTATGTTTTCATGCATGTCACATATTGAACATTATCAAAATGAATATGAGAATGGGCGCACGAGAGGAATATTGCGGAATGATCCACTGGCTAACAAACTTGGCATGGTGTAGGATGACCTATCTTATTCACCCATCAAGGTGCTTGCTCTAACTTTGCAAAGTTGTATTGGTCGCACATATTTTGCATCTGACCTCTTGCATTACTTCTACTTTGTTACACCATCTGCTTAGTTTAAGCATCATATATGAGTATATGCCATACCTATCCATTTTCTGTACCTATTCCATGTGTCGTCACACTATGTTTTTCCAGTCAAATGTTGTTCTTTCGTAATAGATGTCCAAAAGGAAGAGGGTGAGTGCAGATCCTCAAGGAGTACAAACTAGGTATTTGGAAAAGGTAGTGATACCTGTTAAATCAGATAGATCAGCAGCCACAGAAAACACAGGCCCAACTGTACCACACTTTACCCCTACTCCAGTGGCCAAACCCCTATTAGAACTGCTGGGAGCCCAGCGTCAGGTACTGTCTATGATATCAATTCAAAATTTGAACTCCTAAATTTCTGCTTGTGCCTTACCTTCTCTCTTGTATGAAAACTAATTTCAGATGAATCTCCTTGCTCAAAGGATCATACGATCTCAAAACAATAATGGGCTCTGCATTGCTCTTGTCAGTACCTCTCTCCCTTTTGCCTTGTAACGCTGTACTTAATTAATTGCTATTTGATTATGTATCATCAGTCTGCACCTGAGCTTCATTATCCTCTGTTTCTTCCAATATTATTTGATCTATATTTACTCTTTGCAAAATGTAGAATAATGGCAACGCTTATAAAGAATTTTCTTTGGGGGAATTTATTGAATTATCCTTCCATCAACATGGAGAAGGGCTTTGTCCAGCCTGTGTTAACATGTAATGTAAGTTCATCCTTCTCAAGCCTTCAAACTTTGTTCTAGTATAGATTTGGAGAGGCATCATTTCCTCCACTGCTGTTTGCTTTGCTGTTTACATCTGATTGGATGTTTGCAACAACTACCAGTTTCAAATTGTAGTTGTAAAAACATGTTCCTTATGCAGAACAGATCCATTTATTTGCTTATATAATTGTGAAACCTGTTACGTGTCTCCTTGTTTCTCTTTCAGACTCGTATCTCTTACGTCAGGCAGAACTTTAGGGAAGATAGTGAGCCAAACCATCTTGAGGACAGCGAGATGACCCCAAGGTCCTATCTTGATGAAGACAGTGAGTTGAAGCTACTCACCACCAGGTGTGAGACAACCTCTGTGCAGTCCCTGCCTCAATCAGTTCGACTTCTTCAGTCTCAACTTAAAGCGGAAAGGCTTGCTTCAGCTCAGCTCCGACTTGAAGTCGAAGATGCAACGAAGATGTCAGAGGACTGCCGTGCACACCATCATGCCTTAATCTAGTGTTGATGCATCTATCGTTGACACAACTAAGGTCTACTCAGCTTCTTCAGCTGTTTGGGGGGCCCGACGTGGCCAGGCCTAGTGCCTTCTGAAGTGCTCTTAGTTTTGTATATTCTTTTGTCGGCGCGTTTATTTGCACTGGTGGCGAACTTTGATGCCCAGTGGATGTAATATGTGTGATAGCCGTGATAGCCTAGCGTAAGTTGCTTGCTTATTTATTTCCTTGTTGTCTTGTTTATTTGTTTGCTTGTAGTCATTGCAGTTCTTTCCATGGTTTGCTAGTGGCTGCAATAACCTATTTTTTAAAACTAGGCCACAATAACCATGGGCTAATATTTACTGTAGTGACACTGGGCCTACTACGGGCCGTAGAAACAGTGGGCCTTCTACGGGCCATAGAAAAAATGGGCCTTCTACGGGCCGTAGAAACAACGGGCCTTCTACGGGCCGTATCATCAATGGGCCTTATAAGGGCAGTATGATCGATTGGCCAAACATGGGCCAATAACAGGCCGCATTATGGCCGTAAACGGGCTAGAGTTGGAATCGTCAGTTCATGGGCCGACCATAACGGGCCATCGTTAATAGGCCGTATTTGATGACGCTATGAAAACGGCCCAACGTATTAATGGACCACAAACGGGCCGACTGTAACCACGGGCTGAATTTGGCCCACAAGCAGAAAATGACAGTAACGGGCCATAAGTAAACGAATGCTGGAAATGAGCCCAAGAATAAATGGGCTCTGAGAAGGCCGAAAGATAACATGGGCTGGAAACGGCCCAACGGAATAACGGGCCGTTAATGGGTATAAAGTGATACACTGTTCATTACGGGCCAGTTTCACCACGAGCCGTTAATGGGTGTAAAGTGATACACTGTTCATTACGGGCCAGTTTCACCACGGGCCATTAATAGGCCAAGAGTTACATAGGGCCTCATATGGGCCGAAAGACGTCATGGGCCATACATGGGTCAGAAGTGAAAACAGGCTGGAATCATATTGGATGGCCCAGATGACGCTACTGGGCCTAATTCGGATAGGGCGTAACGAGCCTTGGGTTAGCTGGCTGTAAATGGGCTATATGCGAATAGGCCGTTAACAGGCTTTCCATGGGCCGGCCCGCCACCTTTTGACCAATTCAAACAGGCCGACCTTTTCACAGGAATGGGCCTCTGTTGGGCCGTGCCACGTGTCGACGTATCATAGGCGCCTTCCGTCCAATGAGTGGATGACATCTGTCCCAACGATGAGCCGACACGTGTTTCCTCCAGCTAATGATGATTTTACACGTGGAAAATCCCCATTGGTCGTGGCTGTTAACGGGTTATCGGATCCAAAACCCGACCCGATAGCTTAACAGCGTTCCGTTACGGTGGATGCCACGTGTCGGTCACCGTCGACGAAAACACTTCTGTGACGCGCGATTTATCGTCATGGAAGTGGACACTTCCGTGATGATAATTTTGGCAATGTCATGGAACACTTCTACGACAGCACAGGTATGACTATCTTGATTTTGTCATAAATTTGTCATGGATGTACATGCATGACAGAAAACGCGACCTACTATGACAAACACGTATCATCACGGAAGTGTATTTTTTTTGTAGTGACTGGGCCTAATTCGGTTAGGCCGTAAACGGGCCCTGGGTTAGCGGGTTGTAAATGGGCTATATGCGAATAGGCCGTTAACAGGCTTGCCGTGGGCCGGCCCGCCACCTTTTGACATAGTCAAACGGGTCGGCCTTTTCACAGGAATGGGCCTCTGTTGGGCCGTGCCACGTGTCGACGTATCATAGGCGCTTTGGGTCGAATGAGTGGATGACATCTATCCCAACGGTGAGCTGACACGTGTTTCCTCCAGCCAATGATGATTTTACACGTGGAAAATCCCCATTGGTCATGGCTGTTAACGGGTTATCGGATCCAAAACCGGATCCAATAGCTTAACGGCGTTCCGTTACGGTGGATGCCACGTGTCAGTCACCCTTGACGAAAGCACTTCTGTGACGCGCGATTTATCGTCATGGAAGTGGACACTTCCGTGATGATAATTTTGGTAATGTCATGGAACACTTCTACGACAACACAGGTATGACTATCTTGATTCTGTAATAAGTTTGTCATGGATGTACATGCATGACAAAAAACACGACCTACTATGACAAACACGTATCATCACGGAAGTGTATTTTTTTGTAGTGAAATGAGTTGATTCAAAACTCAAATTCAAATCAATATGCAAATAAATCCAGAAAAAAAAGAAAAAGGGCAAAAACCAGGGTGTCACAAACCTCCCCCCTTAGGATGACTCTCGCCCTCGAGATTCGGTTGCTTAGGAAACAATTCAGGATATGCTTTCCTCAAAAATTCTTCCCTTTCCCAGGTAGCTTCATTCTCGGTGTGGTGTTTCCACTGCACCTTGTAAAACTTAACTAACTTGCTGCGGGTGACTCTTTCCATCTCATCCAATATTCGGAAAGGTTTCTATTCATATGTCAGATCCTTAGCAAGCTCTATTTCTGCCATATCAGTTTGTTTCTCAGGTGGTGAGATACACCTTCGCAACTGTGATACGTGGAAGACATTATGTATCTCTGACAGTTCCGGGGGAAGTTCCAATTGATATGCCACTGTGCCAACCTTGGACATAACTGGAAATGGGCCAATATACCTTGGTGCAAGCTTTCCCCGAGTCTGAAATCTCTTGACTCCTTTCATAGGTGTGACTCGGAGGTAGACATATTCACCAGGTTCAAAACTGATCTGTCGGTGCTTAGCATTATAGTAGCTCTTCTATCAAGACTTGGCTAGTTGTAACCTGTCTCGGATTTCCTTGACTTGCTTCTCGGCTTCCATCATCAAGTTAGTCCCGAAAATACGACTGTCTCCAATCTAGGTCCAGTTTAAGGGGGTACGACACTTGCGTCCATACAAGGCTTCATATGGTGACATCTTGAGACTGGCGTGATAGCTGTTGTTGTAGGAAAACTCAGCGTAGGGTAAGTTGTCTTCCCATTTGGGTCCTTGAGCGAGAGCACATGCCCTGAGAATATCCTCGAGTATTTGATATACTTGCTTTGTATGACCATCTGTCTGAGGGTGATAAACTGTGCTATATTTCAATGATGTCCCCAAGGCTTGGTGAAGATGTGCCCAGAATGCTGAGGTAAAAAGGGATCCTCGATCTGAGGTGATAGTTCTAGGTACGCCATGCAAACTAACCATTCGGGAAACATAGAGTTGAGCCAGTTGATTTGCACGGTAGTGGTCCAAATAGTAATGAAATGGCAACCTTGGTCAACATGTCCACCACGACCTATATAGCGTTGTTTCCACGCGGGGTGGGTGAAAGACCGGTGATAAAGTCCATGCAGACATCGTCCCATTTCCATTGTGGGACGGGCAAAGGTTGAAGTAGCTCGACGAGTTTTTGATGTTCCGCCTTAACCCAATTGCATATATCACAGCAGGCGACGAAGTATGCAATATCCTTCTTCATTCCATCCCACCAAAACGTTTGCCTGAGGTCCTCATACATTTTGGTACCTCCGGATGGCTCGAGTATGAGGACTCATGTGCTTCTTTTAATACCTTCTCCCTCAACTCTTCTACTTTGGGTACACATATTCGTCCTTGAAATCGTAGGGTACCCTGCTCATCCATCAGGAAATCTTGAGTCTTGCCTTCTTTTATCCGGGTGACTTGGTGTTGCAAGAACGTATCTCCCGACTGAGCTTTGCGAATTTCTTCTTCTAGAGTGGGAGTGACTACCATCACATTGGTGCAGTCAGCCTCTACAATGATCAAATTGAGTTAGGCCATTTCTTGTTGTAGCTCGGGAGGCAAAGATGTCATTAATGCATTGACTGTGGCTGGCTTGCGGCTGAGAGCATCTGCGACCATGTTAGCGTTACCCCGGTGATAGTTTATCCCGAGGTCATAATCCTTGACCAACTCAAGCCATCTTATATTTTGGAGATTTAAATCAGGTTGCGTAAATATGTACTTGAGACTTTTGTGGTCAGTGAATATTTGGCACCGCTTGCCAATAAGATAATGCCTCCAAATTTTTTAGGCGTGCACCACGACTGCTAGCTCCAAGTCATGAGTAGGATAATTTCCTTCGTGTGGTCGTAGCTGTCTAGATGCATAAGCCACAACCTTGTCATCTTGCATGAGTATGCATCCTAGGCCCTTTCGAGATGCATCACAGTACACATCAAAGCTTCGATAGATGTCTGGGAGTGTCAACACGGGTGCTGAGGTCAAACGAGTCTTCAGTTCGTTAAAGCTCTTCTCACAATCCTCAGACCATATGAACTTTTGGTCTTTCTTGAGCAATTATGCCATGGGCTTAGCAATCTTGGAGGAGCCTTTAATGAATCGACGTTAATAACCAGCAAGCCCTAGAAAACTTCTGATTTCTGTCACTGACGTGGGTGCTGGCCACTTTAGCACGTCCTTAATCTTGCTTGGATCCACAACTATTCCTTCAGTAGAGAGTATGTGCCCCAAAAATCCGAATTGCTTAAGCAAGAATTCACACTTACTGAATTTTGCATATAACTGGTGGTCACGAAGCCTTTGCAATACTGCTCGGACATGTTGTTTATGCTCTTCTTCTCCCTTTGAGTATATGAGAATATCGTCGATAAAGACCACCACAAATTTGTCCAAGAAATCCATGAACACGTTGTTCATCATATGCGTCAAGAAGGCAGGGGCATTGGTCAGCCCAAATGACATAACTGTGTATTCATATAGACCGTAACGAGTGGTGAACGCGGTCTTAGGAATATCTTCTTTCCTGATCTTGAGTTGATGATACCCAGACCTTAAATCAATCTTGGAAAAGATTTGATCTCCGTGCAGTTGATCGAACAAATCATCAATTCTGGGGAGTGGGTATTTATTCTTGATAGTGACATCGTTGAGCTGACGATAGTCTATGCACATCCGAAGACTACCATCCTTTTTGTTCACGGATATGGCAGGTGACCCCCAGGGCGAAGAACTGGGGCAGATGTATCCTTTCTTGAGCATCTCATCAAGTTGTTTCTTTAGCTCAACCAGTTCGGATGAAGGCATCCGGTAATATTTCTAGTAAATGGGTGCCATTCCTAGCACGAGATCAATTGCAAACTCGAGTCCCGTTCTGGTGGCATTCCTGGTAATTCTTCAGGGAATACATCTGGAAACTCGCTGACCACTAGTATTAATTCCTCATCTGAGGATATTGTTGTAAAAACCATTTACTTCTTAGGCATGGTTCTACGAGCCACAAACCTTGTCGTCTGTCCTGCCGGATTTGTTAATGTAACTTCCCTTGTTGCATAATTTATGCAGACCTGATGCTTTGTCAGCCAATCCATTCCTAAAATGACATCCAACCTTTTGGATTCAATGACTACCAGCGTGGCAGGGAACATGACTCCAAGAATTCGTATTTCCATGTCACAACATACCAAATTTGTTTTGAGCATGGATCTCGGGGATTGCACATCATTCTTTTCTCAACAATAGAGCAAGAAAACTTGTTTTGGGCAACAAAACTCCGTGAAATAAAGGAATGGGAAGCCCCCCGAGTCAAATAAAATTATTGCGGGCATGTTATTAACAGGAAACATACCGATGAACACTTGGGGGTTTTCTTGGGCTTCTTTGGCGAAGAGATGATGGACCTGGCCTTGGATCAATTCCTCTTCGGTATAGGATTCCATGTGGTTGACTTGAGACTTGAGGGGTGCATTCGTCTTGTTGTTTTTGGGACACTATTTTGCATCGTGTCGGGTCTGCCCACAAGAGAAACATGCCTTGGTACGCTGATAGTCTTCCCGGACAGGATTGGCCACGATGGTCTTGACTTGGTTGTTGGTCTTGTTGGTATTCTGCTGCCAGGTTGGTTTGAACTCAAACTGAGACTGCTGCCAGGTACGAGCTTTCTACACTGGTTGTCCATCCTTCTTAGGCTTGAACTTGCGTTTATGGTCATTATAAGCGGGCTTATTTGTCGGATCTGGGGTTCCGGCAAAACCCTTAAGGTTCGAACTCTGGGGTGCACGCGAAGTCTTTCCCCCCTACCGATCTACGCCCTAGCTCGCTAAGATCTCGCGGATGAACTCAATGCACTCGCAACACAGAAAGGCACGAGATTTATACTGGTTCGAGCCACCAATGTGGTGTAATACCCTACTCCAGTGTGGTGATGGTGGATTGCCTCTTGGGCTAATGATGAACAGTACAAGGGGAAGAACAACCTCCTGAGGTTGAGGTGTTCTTGTGCTCTGCGGACTTGTGTGGGTGAGACGGCTCTGGATGAGTTATCTGATGCCCTTTACTGTGGAGGCTAGTTCTACTTATATAGGCCCTGGTCCTCTTCCCAAATATTGAGCGGGAAGGGAGCCAACAACGGCGGGCAAATTTGAAAGGGGATAGCTAGTACAAGCTATCTTGACAGAAGTGGTCTTTGCCTGCAAAAGGCCCTAGCGATGACGCCGTCTTGGGCTCCATGGTGACCTCTGTCTTGCCGTCCTTCTGGTCTTGGTCTCGTTGCACCGATATGGAAACCTTTGCCTAATGCCTCGGTACTCTGCGCCTGCGCTTGCCCCCTTGGCACCAAAGAGGAAACAAGGACGCTGCACGCGCTGGCGCCCGCCTGGCGCCTGCGTGGTGTCGGTCGTCATGGCTCACTTCACTTGAGCCTCGCGAGGTTTGCCCCGCCTTGATATCTCCGCTCCTCGCGAGCCTAGCTGGAGAGGCCGCTCCTGAGGAGGTCTTGCGTCGTCCGCCTCGCGAGGTTCGGCCCCTCGCGAGGGTCTTGAATGACTTGTTTATGAAGATGGGCCGTACTGGCCCGCTAGCAAAGCCACGCCGTGGGCCGCAGGCAGGCAAGTCTGGGGACCCCCGTTCCCAGAACGCCGACAGTAGCCCCCAGGCCAAAGGTGCGCTCAGGCTTGGCTTCGAGGCGAAGGCAGTCAAGTACGGAGCACCGCGGGCCTCAAAAGCCTGCGGCCTTGGTCGACGTGTGGCGGTTGATTGGACGTGGGCGTCTCCGCTTCCCCATGATGCCTTTGAATCCGCCTGGCTATGCGGCCCCCGCAGCCTACACAGTTATTCCTCCGTCGCCCGCGCCTTGCTTCCCCAATCTCTCTGCTTCCTCGAGACTCTGCTTCTCCTCTCCGATCTGACCTTCCTCCTGCCAGCTCCATCGCCATGGCGCCGAAACAGGCAGACAAGGGGAAGAAACCCTTGTCTTCGCCGAGCGTGCCTCCGACCGTCGAGCCGGCGCTTGGCCGACCCCGGGTGCTCAACGATGAGGCCATGGAAAACGTGCGTCCAATGCTCGCCTCTAGCTTCAACGAGTGGGGAGAGACGGTGGCTTGGCCCGCGTCTCGCACTCGCATGGCCCGGGTGGCCACTGAGGTCCCAATCTTCATAGATGCCCTCTGGGTCGGCCTGATTCCTCCCTTCTCTGCCTTCTTCAATGCGGTGCTCGAGCATTATCAGATCCACATGCTGCATCTCGACCCTCAATATGTGACCCTTCTCGCCGTCTTCGCCTTTTTGTGTGAAGCCATGGTGGGCATCGCTCCTTCGGTGGCCCTCTTCCGCCATTTCTTCACATTGCATCTAACTGACCCTCGTCAGAGCTTGGGGTGCGTGAGCTTCCAGGCCGTGGCCGCGACGGCGGACGCAGGGATTGACTTTGAGCTTCCTTCATCCACGAGCGAGTTCCGGACACAATGGGTGTTTGTCGACACCAGTGTGCTCAGCCCTCTGCTCCATGCTCCGGCGGGGCCTGCTATTCCAAACTCCGGTTGGGGCCATCAGAAGCTCACGAGCCCCCGCCTCGCTCCCGTCTGGGCCAGGCTGAGGAGGTTGAAGGACCGTGGCTTGACTGCGCCTATGGTGGTGAAGGAGTTCGTCAAGCGCCGAGTCGCTCCGCTTCAGCGCCATTCTTGCCCGATGTGGGCCTTGCTCAATAGTCACGACCACATGAGGTTTCAAGAGGAGGGGCTTCCTCTTAAGACGCGGGAGACAGTGCTTATGGTCCTGACGGGTGCTCCTCTGCCGGACGACATGCCCAGGAAGAGCTGTCTGCTGTACCGTTGCGAGAACAAGGTCAAATTTTCCAAGAGCATGCCCTCCTTTGACGAGTGGGGGATGCGCCCGATCGGCCTGGTGGGGCCCCGCGATAACCCCGTCGACGTGGTTTCCTTCCTCGCCGCCGGTGCCGAGCTCACCCCAAGTGAGGGTGCAGGAGGGCGAGCTCCGACGGAGGCCGGTGGCTCAAGTGCTGAGGAACACTTGCTGCGTGGTGATCCTCAGGTGTCGGTTACTGAGGCGACGCAGCATGCGGTTCCCGAGGTCAAAGCCCCGGAAGCCTCGGGAGGTCGTGGTGAGACGGCACCCGACTATTCACCACAGACGGGCGCCCCTGAAGTCATCCCTCCAAGCTCTGCTTTGGCCTCGACCCGTGCTGGCCGCCACGTCCAGCACTTTGGTCGGCTTTGCGTGGACTTTGAGGAGCTCCGCAAGAGGAAAGGATCCCCAAGAGGCAACAGCATCTTCGGGCCGCTGAAGCGAAGGAAGTACATCGCCGTCGACGTGTAAGTACTGCACCTTGTGGTTCCTTGATTGCTGCTTCCCTTCCTGACACTGGCTCTTCAGGACCCCTTCTGCCAAGGCCGTTGAGCCTTCTGAGAAGCAATCCTCGCCTTCCTCGGCACCCCCGTTGGCCTTGTGCACCCCGAGCTTGCATGCTGCGCCTGGAGCCGGGCCGGCTGAGGGGGTGCGCTTGCCTTCATGGAGCCTCGAATCCGTGGCTTCATTGCCCTTCCTGCACAGCTTGGCTTGGAGCCTGGCGGGCGTTCCCCGGTCTCCTCCTCTGGTTATGGACATCAGCTGGTTGGCTTCGGCCTTCAGCTCCTCCTCAAGCAGCAGGCCTTGACCGGCCGGGGCCCCTCGTGAGGTCGGGCCAGCACCTGGAGCGGCGGCAGCCCCCAGCCCCCTGCTGAGAGGGGGTGCACTGCTTAACGCCCCGCCCACAGCCCTCCTGGCGGAGGACGAGGTGGGGCGTGCGCTGGAGTTGGAACGCGGGCGGAGCGTCGTTCGTCATGAGCTCCTCCAGAAGGCGATGGGCGTGATGAGTCGACTCGGCGAAGAACTCACAGGTGTTGACTCGCGCCTTGAAGCTGAAGGTCTTCGGCTGGTGGAGGAACGGCGTAAGCTGAGGGTGGATATCAACCTTGGCCGCTATCAGCATGATCTTGACAACGCGAAGGCCGAGGCGTCCCTCAAGGTTTCCCGTGAAGCTTGCTCCCGAGCATTGGAAGAGGCTCACGAGGCCGACCGCCGTCGCGAGGCTGCGGAGAAGCACGCGTGGGAGCTCCAGGCCTGGAGTGCGTCTCTCGAGCAGCAGGTGGAGGCTTGCAGAGCTGCCCTTGAGTCGCTCAAGGGGACGCCCGCAGAAGAAGAGGAGGTCCGGAGGTGTGAGGAGGCGCTGGCTCTGGAAGCCGTGGAGCGCAGCCTTGAGCTCGAACCACTGGAGACAAGGGAGCGTCAAGTTGCTCAGGCGGAAGATGCCGTCGGGGCTCGTGGGGCCAGGGTCCAGGAGGAAGTCGACCGCCGGGTGGCCGAGGTTCGCACAGACCTGGAGGGTAGGTATGACCTGAAGTTGAAGCTCGCAGGAATGGAGGATGCGGGCAGGGCCACTGCCCTCAGGCCCAGGTTGGACAAGGCGGAGAGGCGTGGGGAGGCAACGGCTGCCGCCCTGGTCACGGCGCAAGCGGACTTGGCCTCCGCCCGCGCCGAGCTGCTTTCTCTTCGGAAACGGGTTGATGACGCCGAGGCCGTCGCGCGGGAAAACAGGGAGGAAGTGCTCCAACGGCGGCCGCTGGAGCGCGAGCACGCCCCCATGCTTCAGGACCTCCGGAACAGGGCTAATACCGCCCTGGGCCGCATCTGTGATGAGAATGAACCGCACCCCCACTCGAATGACTACGCCAGCCACCTGATCTTCTTCACCGACGTGGTGATGTGCCTGGAATTCCGGTCTGACAGGGCTCGCCGGCTCGTGGAGGAGAGAAGCCGGGGCCTGCTCGGGCGCGCGTTCTCACGCGTCTTCAGCCACCTCAGGAACACCTTCCCTGACTTCGACTTTGACGCCGCCATTGCCCCCGTACCACAGGCCGTCCAGGGCGACCTGGCGTGGTGGGTGGAGGACAACGTGGATGTGCTGGTCAGAGCCTTCGCTTCTGACGACAACGCGGTGGTGGTCGTCGCAGACGAAGGCGACGTGGTTGACGACGGCGATGGAGGCGTCGCCGAAGGCGGCGACGATGCCAGTGAAGACTAAGACGACGCGAGTGACGCGTCCATGGACGATGTAGCGAGTGACATATCCGGCTGATCCCAGGTTCTCCTGTCGTTTTATCCTGTACACAAAAACCCGGGCGTGGCCCCCGAAGATTGTGAGACCATTTTGAGAGGGGGAGCCCCTCATGTAAGCAAACCATGGTTTCCACTTCTTTATGCCGAACTGAAGATGTGCTTTGGGCGGTCATGAGTCTGACGACAAGTCTCGCCGCTGCGGCTTACCTTAGCTGGAGCAGGCCCTGAATCGGGTTGTAAGGCCGAGAGTCGCCACGGGGCTCCTGAAGGGTCTGCTGACCTGCCCGAGAGGGCCTCGTGAGGTTCCTGCGCCGACCGGCGCGCGCGGCGTGCGTGCTGGGCCCAGCCTCGCTCGCGAGGGGCCCGCGAGGGGGAGGCGGCGAGCGTGAGCTCGAGAACAAGGCAAGAACTAGATGGCAAGAAATCGCTTGAATGAGAAAATGCACCCCCCGCACGCCTCGATAAAAAGCTTGACTTCAACTTAAATCCAAATCCAGAAAGCAAGGCTACAGAAGAAAAAATCCAAAGCAAATGGCCGCATCCGGCGCCTAGTCTAGTCTTCGGGTCTTCAAGTCTTCTCACAAGCGCGGAGCTAAGTGCTGCCACTAGGCGTGGGAGGGAGCTCCAGGGCCTGAGGCCGGCACCCCTGAGACTCTGGGGCATGTACAACCCCACTCATTATTACGTGAGAGTGTCACGGGCGGCGAGCTTCACAGGCACTGGGCCTTCTTCACAGGAACCGACCTTGCTTCATATCGCCAGACGGGTGCCCCGCCTTGTGCCACCCTCGACCACCTTTGAGCCGACCGGCAACTGGACGACACAAAGGGGGGAAAGGGGACGCCAGCGCTGCCCCCGGTGACCACGGGTCCTCTGCCGGGGGAAGGCTCGCCGGCACCTCCCCGGGAGAGGGCCAACCTTCGGACGTTGCCTGGCTTCGCGCGACGCGGGGAGGGGCCTTGCTCCTGGCTCCCTCCGTGCGGCCCCCAGCGTGCTTCCCCCGGCGGAAGGGATGCTGCTGTGCTGGGGTCGTCGATCGACGTCGTGACCTGATTCACTTGCAGTCCATGGTTAGCGTAAGCTTGCCCATGAGAGATTAGTGGTACCCTGAAGTTGTCGTTGCTGGCGCGATCATCGTGGTTCTTCGTTGGTTCCTCGAATGCTTCAACTTCCAGCGTCCCATCTTCCCAATCCTCTCCGAGGAACGAGCCAGGGTCGTCCTCCGGTGCGTACTCCTGGTCCATCATGCGGGGCACATAGGCTTCCGGGGCCGCCACCTCGAACACCTTGCCGTAGTGCCCCACACTCCCTGTTACCCGGCCCTACGCGGCGTCCGGTGGATGGTAGCGCAGCATCTTGCTGGGACCATGGGAGGCGGCGCTTGTGCCCATGCTTGTTGCTGGCGGCATGGGGGCTGCGGAGCCCCCGGCGCCGCCGGCCGTGCTGGTGTTGACGAAGCCCCCGGGCGCACCTGATGGCATGTGGTTGCGGCGAGGCCCGCCGTGAGACCCCGTAGTGGCCTGAGAAGGAAGCTGATAGCGGAAGGGCGGTGCTCCCGACGCTGCCGCGTCCAGCAGCTCGGCTACGCGTTCCAGTAGTGCATCCCGGCCGCTCTCCATCAGCCGGCACCACAGCAGCTCTCGCGCCACCGTGAGCGCTACCCACATGTTTGCCTGCTCCCGCCATGAGTGCGGCGCTGTTGCTGCGGCGTGGCTTGCTGCCCTTGCAGCGGCTCGCACTTGCCGCGGAGTGAGGGTGGATGATTCCTGGCCGCGCCGCCCGCGCCCCATAGCGTTGGACGGCGCTCGCGCCGCCTGGAACGCGGGGTCGAGGTCTTCATGGGCAGGTGTCACCGCCCGGGCTGTCCAAGCTGCCCGGCAGTCGGAGTCATCCCTTGGGTCGCCGGACATCGTGGCCACGGAGCGTCGGCAAGTCGATTGGCAGAGAAGAAGCTCCGGCGCACCCCTACCTAGCGCGCCAAATGTCAGATCTGGGGTTCCGGCAAAACCCTTAAGGTTCGAACTCTGGGGTGCGCGCGAAGTCTTTCCCCCCTACCGATCTACGCCCTAGCTCGCTAAGATCTCGCGGATGAACTCAATGCACTCGCAAAACAGAAAGACACGAGATTTATACTGGTTTGGGCCACCGATGTGGTGTAATACCCTACTCCAGTGTGGTGATGGTGGATTGCCTCTTGGGCTGATGATGAACAGTACAAGGGGAAGAACAGCCTCCTGAGGTTGAGGTGTTCTTGTGCTCTGCGGACTTGTGTGGGTGAGACGGCTCTGGATGAGTTATCCGATGCCCTCTACTGTGGAGGCTAGTTCTACTTATATAGGCCCTAGTCCTCTTCCCAAATATTGAGCGGGAAGGGAGCCAACAACGGCGGGCAAATTTTAAAGGGGACAACTAGTACAAGCTATCCTGACAAAAGCGGTCTTTGCCTGCAAAAGGCCCTCGCGATGACGCCGTCTTGGGCTCCATGGTGACCTCCGTCTTGCCTTCCTTCTGGTCTTGGTCTCATTGCACCGATATGGAAACCTTTGCCTGATGCCTCGGTACTCTGCGCCTGCATTTGCCCCCTTGGCACCAAAGAGGAAACAAGGACGCTGCGCGCGGTGGCGCCCGCCTGGTGTCGGTCGTCATGGCTCACGTTACTTGAGCCTCGCGAGGTTTGCCCCGCCTTGATATCTCCGATCCTCGCGAGCCTAGCTGGAGAGGCCGCTCCTGAGGAGGTCTTGCGTCGTCCGCCTCACAAGGTTCGGCCCCTCGCGAGGGTCTTGAATGACTTGTTGATGAAGATGGGTCGTACTGGCCCGCTAGCAAAGCCATGCCGCGGGCCGCAGGTAGGCAAGTCTGGGGACCCCCGTTCCCAGAACGCCGACAGTATTGTCGTGAACGAGCTTGTGCTCCCTTTCTGCAATGAGGGCCTTGTTCACCAAAGTCTGAAAGTCGGGGAAGTCGAACATGTTGAGTGTGCATTGGAGGTGCTGATTGAGTCCTCCAAGGAATCGACCGATCTTCCTTTCTTCAGTGGCCACATCATAGAGGGAATAACGAGCCAAGTGACTGAATTTATGTAGAAACTCACTAACCGACAGATTTCCTTGAGTAAGAGCGAGGAACTCACGCTGCTTGACTTTCATGATACCGGCGGGAATGTGGTACTTGTGGAAATTGTCCTTGAATTTATCCCAAGTGATCTCATCGTCCGCGGGCCACATAGCCTTAGCATTATCCCACCATATAACGGCAGCTCCTTCAAGATAATGTGTAGCAAATGGAACCTTGTCGGCTTCTTTGGTGTGGGCAATTTCAAGCTTCTTCTCAATAGTCCGCAACTAATCATCGGCTTCCAAAGGATCGACAACTTGACTGAAACTGGGAGGTTTAGCCCTCTGAAAGTCTGATAGTTTGGAGTGATTGCCATACTGATTTCCATTCTGCCCAACCATAGCTTGCACACTTCTCAGTAATTCAAGTAAGTCTTGGTTTCTTCTTTCTTCGAACATCCTCATAATCTGTTCTGTGGTAGGTGGTTGCGGTGGAGGAGGTGGTGGTGGCTGATATGGTTCAGGGAATGCCCTGCTTGCCGGGCGGAGTGATGAACATCAGTATCTTCACCTGCGTGACTGCTGCTACCTCCCCATGTCATCCTATTTTTTTCCCAATATGAAGCATCGAGATGAGCAACATCCATAAATGGGGAAGAAAAGCAAGCGACAAAGCCCAAAAAGAAAGCAACAAGAAACCAAGGCGAATAATAATGGAGAAAAGTTCCAATATAATTATACATAGACTGATACATGAAATGAAACATCATGACCGGTACGACTACACTCGTACATGAAAGGAAACATCATGCAGGTACGACTACATACGTACATCCAAGCATCATGACAACCTCGGATACTCTAGCGATCTAGTGCTCTGCTGGTCCTGCTGGGTCCTCTCCTGATCCGGACTCGGATCCTGAACTGACGACGTTAACGGAAACCTCCGGGTTAAAGGTAACACGGCGACGCTGCCTCGAGGGCTCTCCCTCAGGGCGGGTGCTGGATGAGGCTGGAGCATAGGGGCTGTGGGAGTAGCGGGAAGTGAAGCCCACTCGATGGGGCCACTATGGGGAGTCACGGTCGAGGTGCCCGAGCACTCGAAGGAGTAACCGGGGTAGCTGGTGAGCTAGAAGCTGGGGGAATAGCAGGGGTAAACCCTATGTAAGGTGGAACAAAACTGGACCAAGCGGCCACTAAAGCAGTACATGCACGAGTCAGCTCTTGAGCCAGCTCGTGAATCAGAAGATAGCTAGCAGTGATATAGCGGGAAAGGTGGCTAGCGGGACTATCGGCCGCTGGATCAATAATAGGAAAATGGATACGCCCATCATTGTGCAGGGATGGGTAGTAGTAGAAGCCTGGGTGATTCTGCATTTGGATCTCGTTATAGCGTAACTCAACGAGAATCTCAAATGCAGCAAACTGAACAGCCTGAGCAGGGGTAGAAGCGAAACCACTCCTAGAAGAATGGGTGTAAGTGCTAGATATCGAACTGCAACGCAAGGTAACCACCGCGTGATACTCAAATACTGAGGTTGCCAGACGCTCCCGGAACACCCGATACACTAGGTCGTCACCGTGAGGGTAGAGTCGACGCCATACGCTTCGAAGAAGGTGCGGCGAAGTGTATGGTTCCAGCTCCAACTGACACGCATATGGTACTGGAGCCATCTACACTCACAACCATTAGTCGGTTAGTAATAAAATAAACTATATGCATGCAATGCATCAACCAAAAGCACACAAGCACTACCGGCACTCAGAGATACTATCTATCGTTTGAACTAACGCGTTAGCTATCTAGCGTGTCCTACAGTCAGCGCAGCTCTGATGCCAATCGTTGTGGCACCCCGGCTCAGAGCGACCGGTTTGGCTTGCATTGCCAGCCCAGAGATCATGTCTTCTGGCAACACACAACAGATTGGTACAGAACTACAACCGCTTTATTGGTACTAGCAGAACATAGAGTTTGATATTACGTCAAGTAGCAAGGCCAAGCGGCACACACGGTGATGTTGAACATATGTACATTATTTAGTAGACATGAGCATGGGCCTCGACATCACGATAAGACTACGCGGCAGCAGAACGACGACGTAGAAGGACTCCATCTCACAGGGACATTGATGTGGACACGGTATAGACTGCGATGCGATATGCAACTCCAACTCCGATATGATTTCCCCTGAAACTGGCATGACACGCCAGGTCAGTTCATTGAATGTACTTGCAAGCTCACACAAACAAAGCAACAATGGCAAACAACAACAATGATATTTAAGCAGGTTTAATGCAAGAATTTAACATGCTCTTCATGAAGTGATTGTGCTCATAACAGGGTCTTTCAGACCCGCTTACCATCTCGGTTACCTCGTAACCACGAACATCATCATATTGAAGTGATCACTCCCGGATCACAAACGAAACCATCTTGATGGTCTCAACAACTTCACCAACATAACCAGTGCCACAAGTATTCACTTAGTGTGCAAGTTTTAATAATTTTGTTGATCCACGATGTGACCTACTACGAACTTGTGTCCATGACCGAGGACACGGCTATCGATAGATTAAACACACTCTACAGAGGTTAGCACACTGTACACACACCACGGAACCCATGGCCTCGTACTCCCATTTGGGTGGACCAACGGCGTTCCACCAGAACCAGTCTATTGCCATGGCACTCTCCCGGCCACTCCGACCAACTCCCCTTTGGGCTAAGTCATGGGTAGCCCCGATGCCACTCCGGACATCCAACGTCCACCTTCGTGGTGAAACAAGCATATCATCACCTTACTCTACTGCATAAATTTATTTATTCAACTATAATGCTACTGATAACAAAACAAACATAGCAAGAACTTGAACTAGCAACTTTATAAGAATTTCTATATGCATTTAAAATGATCATATTCAAGTAAAAAACCATAGTTATTGAAATGACACTCTTGCAAATATTTGTGATGGCTTGCCTTAGTGCAGAGGAGGGCCACACTCCCTCTAGTGATCTTCAAGGCAAGAAATCCCTTCTGAAAATAATTAAAATAACAAAAAGAAAATGTCACATAACACTGTTTAATTCACCAGAAATAACCACAGCAGGCAAAAATCTCATCTTTTGCATGCTGATAGAAAATTTCAACACAAAACCAATGCAAAAAGAATCATGTCATTTGGACTTATAGAATAGAAGTTATAGCTGGTCAAAGTTCAGTCAATATTCTGAATTTAAATTGATTTTTGAAAATTCCAGAGAGGGGTGATGTCGAAGGCGTATTTTGGCCAATACGCCTCCACTCGTACCGCTTCAGGTGCGAGTGGTGAGGCTAACAGTGGGCCCCGCCAGTCAGGTTTAGAGAGAGGGAGAGAGAAACAGAGGAGGGGCGGCGCGTCGCCGGTGTTTCTCCGGCGAGGAGAGGTCGGCGGCCGCCGGGGAAGGGAGGGATCGACGCGCAAGACTACGGCACACCCGCACGTACCCGTAGCTTGGAGAGAGGTGGACGGACAAGGTCGGCGTGGTCGTCTCCAGCGGCTGCAGTGGGCGGAGCTCGTTGGAGAAGAAGACGCCAGCGTCGAGAGGTCATTCCAGTGGCTCCAGAGGCGTCAGTGAGCACCAGTGGATCACCAGGAACACGCCTGCGTAGTTGGTGGAGCCCGAGAGGCACTGGAGTGGGAGGGGCAGAGGAAGGGGATTGCCAGCGAGCTCGGGAGGGGGACGGCTGCTAGAGGCCTGCCCGGCTGGGCTGCGGCTATCTAGGAGGAGTGTGGGTGCCAGAGGAGTGGAGCGGTGAGGAGAAATGAGCTCGGGAGGGTCCTACTTATAGGCGGAGCCGAGGCGGGGGTCGAGAGCTCGCCGGAGGCTTTGGAAGCGGCCCATGGCGATGAGGGGCGCAACTGAGAGAGGGGGAAGTGGCCAGGGATCACGCGGCCACGTGGGAGGACGGAGACGAGCACAGGGCGCGGGAGGGGACAACAATAGTGAGCACGGGCTCACTATGCACTTGGCCGTGTCGTGCCCATGCTCGCTGCGGCGAACTCCGGCATCAGCGAGTGGCAGGGAGAGGTCAAGGCGATGAGGCGAGGCAGCACACGCTTGGCGGTGAGCTGGTTTGGCCTTAGGCGCGCGCACGAGCGAAACAGAGGCGTCGGCGGCACTCAGAGCACGTCGAACGCATGCTTGGCGTTGTGTACACACGCGGTCATCACATGAACTTTGGCTACACAGCGCGCAGAGCATTAGATTCATGTCTGGGGTGTTGTTCATGCAAGACTAGGTCGATCCAAGCATTTGAGTTGAAGCCAGGTCGACTGAGTGAGACTGTAGCCTCTTGGCAAGTTTGTGGATAGAAACTTTGGAGCTTAATAGAGAAGAATCTAGAAAGTGTTAAGAGCTGATTTTTGGTGGTTAAGGGTTTCTTAGAGGGTAATGAATCCCTAAAATTTAAGCTCCATAGGATCAAGGAAAAATGCACTTCCTTCACAACATGCATTTTCTCGCCAGAACAGAAAAGATTTTCTGTAGCAAAAATATCCCAGATAACCATGAAATATTTTTTCACAGGGAGGTGTGCCAAGGTCCAAAGAATATTCAGGAATTTTCTCAGATTTTTGTGGGCAAGAAAAATGAGGGTTTTTTTGGAGCATAAGTGACTGAAGTGGTATTTTTGAGAGAAAATGAATATTTTTCATTTAAGAAAAATATTCCCATGGCCATATTATGATATATCAGAGAGAAAGATATGAGTTTGAGAGTGGAATGAGTCACTTGGGTGAAAGTCAGAGAAATGTCCAAGTGATTAAGTCCAAATGTGTTGATTCAAAACTCAAATTCAAATCAAATATGCAAATAAATCCAGAAAAAGAAGGGCAAAAACCAGTGTGTCACACTGATAGAGATAGGTATAAAATATAAGTAAAAGTGCAAAATAAATTAAAGGTAAATAAATTGTATCAAGGTATTTTTGGGTTTTTGGTTTTATAGATCTAAAAATAATATGATAAAAATAGACCCGGGGGCCATAGTTTTCACTAGAGGCTTCTCTCTTGAAAGAACGCATACGATGGCTAAACAAATTACTGTTGAGCAATTGATAGAAAAGAGCAAAGTTTTGACGATATCTAAGGCAATGATCATGAATATAGGCATCACTCCGTGACAAGTAGACCGACTCCTGCCTGCATCTACTACTATTACTCCATACATCGACCGCTATCCAGCATGTATCTAGTGTATTAAGTTAACAAGAACGGAGTAACGCCTTAAGCAAGATGACATGATGTAGAGGGATAGATCCAATCAATATGAAATAAAACCCATCTTTTTATCCTTAATAGCAACAATACAAATACGTGCCTTGCTACCCCTTCTGTCACTGGGTGAGGACACCGCAAGATTGAACCCAAAACAAAGCACCTCTCCCATTGCAAGAGAAGTCAATCTAGTTGGCCAAACCAAATCAATAGATCGGAGAAAAATACAAAGCTATCTTAATCATCATAAAAGAGTTCAGAGAAGACTCAAATAATATTCATAGATAATCTGATCATAAATCCACAATTCATCGAATCTCAACAAACGCACCGCAAAAGAAGATTACATCGAATAGATCTCCAAGAACATAGAGGAGAACATTGTATTGAAGATCAAAGAGAGAGAAGAAGCCATCTAGCTACTAACTATGGACCCGTAGGTCTGTGGTAAATTACTCACACATCATCGAAAGGGAAGCAAGCTTGATGTAGAGGTCCTCCGAGATTGAACCCCCCTCCGGCAGAGTACCGGAAAAGGCCCCAAGATGGGATCTCACGAGGACAGAAACTTGTGGCGGCGGAAAAGTATTTTTGGTCTGCCCTCTGATATACGGGGAATATTTGGGTATTTATGGAGCTGAGATTAGGGCTGGAGGAGCCATGGGGGGCACTAGCCTAGGGGGCGCCCCCCTAGGGCACGCCTCCCGAGCTTGTCGGGGCCTCGTGGATCTTCTGGCCTCCTCCCAAAGCTCTGGTCCAAGAAATCGTCAAAAAGTTTCGTTCCATTTGGACTCCGTTTGGTATTTATTTTCTGTAAAAGACAAAAACATGGAAAAAAACAGCAACTGGCACTGGGCACTAGGTTAATAGGTTAGTCCCAAAAATGATATAAAATAGCATAATAATGCATATAAAAGCCCAAGATGGATAATATAATAGCATGGAACAATAAAAAATTATAGATGCATTGGAGACGTATCAAGCATCCCCAAGCTTAATTCCTGCTCGTCCTCGAGTAGGTAAATGATAAAAACATAATTTTTGATGTGGAATGCTACCTAACATGTTTATCATGTAATCTTTCTTTATGTGGCATGAATATTAAGATCCATAAGTTTCAAAACAGAAGTTTAATATTGACATAAAAACAATAATACTTCAAGCATACTAATAAAGCAATCATGTCTTCTAAAATATTATGGCCAAAGAATGTTTATCATGCAAACGGAATGGTGGAAGTTGCATGGCAATATATGTCGGAATGGATACAGAAATGCCATAATAGGTAGGTATGGTAGCTATTTTGAGGAGGATATAAGGAGGCTTATTTGTGATAGAGCATATCATATCATGAGGTTTGGAATGCACGTCATAAAGAACTCACATACATATTGTGAAAGTTTATTAGCCCTTAGAGCAAAGTACTAATCGCATGCCCCTAGGGGGATAGATTGGTCGGAGACGTATCAATATCCCCAAGCTTAATTCCTGCTCGTCCTCGAGTAGGTAAATGATAAAAGAAATAATTTATGATGTTTGAATTCTAGCATAGGTGCATAAGTTTTATCAATGATAATTCCAATCACTTAGCATCATTATATATCATAAATAGTAGCTCTTTTCTGATAAAACTTGTCATGATAAAGTAACAATCAATTTGCATGTTATGGTTCAAATAATGCATTCTCTTGAAACTTAATACCCAATATTCTTAGTCACCAAACAATTTCAATCCATCTTATTTTCAACAAAGTCTAAGTAAGAGCTCCACATACTCAATTATCATATAGCCTTCTATGATTGCTAATACTCAAAGCATATTTTTAGAACAAATAGCATCCATCGAACACAGAGAAAGATAGGGGCTTAATGTTTCGCCTCCTAGCTCATTTATCATAGAGATAATTGTCAACAATAATAATTCATGATCAAATATATTTGAATGGCTACATGTGCCTGGACCTTTCCCCACCGCATGGTGCTTGCCAACTAAAGAATAGGTTGGAATGAGAAATTGACTCAACAAAAATAAAATTAACAGCAAAAGTAAAAGATAAGCCCTTCGCAAAGGGAAGCATGGATTTGCAGAGGTGCCAGAGCTCAATGGTTAAAAAAGAGATGAATACATTTTGATAGGTGTACTTTTCCTATCAACTTCACGATTGAGGATTCTCTATATCTTCCATGCTAAACACATTATCAATGGTTCCCAAGCGGAAAGGTAAAGTTTACTCCCCCTCGCCATTCAAACACAAGCCATGGCTAGACGAATCATCGGGTGACCTCCATACAATCAACTTTCCGGGGGAGTTTGTTTCATTTTTTCATTTTGATTACAGGACCGGGCATCTCAATTACCAGCCTCTCTCATGAAATGACATGTGAATAAACACCCATTGTGAGAATAACCCGCTTAGCATGGAAGATACTGACCGCCCCCTGTCGCTCCACGAGCGGTACGGGAACACAAAACAAATGTTTATTTGAAGATTTATAGATGGCACATTCGAATTTACTTGGGACGGGAGGATAATACTTTATATAGGTAGATATGGTGGACACTCATGGAATAAACTTGGCTCAAGGATTTGGATGCACAAGCAGTATTCCCACTTAGTACGGTGATTTTGGCTAGCAAAAATTCTAAACAAACACCACATGTTGGAGGATCTATAACAATATAGCTTCGATGCAAATATACCTAACCATAACTCATTACGTTGTCTTGTCCAACTTCAACTAATTTGCTCAAGTTTAAAAATAATTAATGGGTATTCACAATCATAAAAGATGTCCAAGATCATATATTTGTATGTGAAAGTTCTCTTCCATATACTAATCATTCATGAATTGCTTGTATGACCAATATCGTAATTGTTAAACTTCAATAAATTTTACTTTATAAATCCAATGTGAAACTACTACTAGGCATGATACAAGTATATCAAGCACATATAATTTCAACTTTATGGTATTCAATTCATTCAACAATTTACTCTTAGGATATAAGTGAAGCACAAGAATAAAGACAAACTACTCAAAAAAGATATAAGTGAAGATCAAATGATTAGTTAAATAATTGAGTAGTTATGTGAGGGATCTCTCTCATTTAAAAAATAGATCTAAATATTTTGTTCAAACAGCAAACGAAACAAATTAAAATGACATTCCAAGAATAGCACATCTCATGCAAAGAAGCAAAAACTTAAGCTCAACCGAGACTAACTGATAGTTGTTGATGAAGAAAGGTGGGATGCCTATCGGGGTATCCCCAAGCTTAGATGCTTGAGACTTCTTGCAATATTATCTTGGGATACCTTGGCATCCCCAAGCTTGATCTCTTGTGTCTCCTTAATTCCTCTCATATCACGGTTTCCCTAAATCTCAAAAACTTCATCCACACAAAACTCAACAAGAACTCGTGAGATAAGTTAGTATAAATCAATGCAAAAGCTTATCATTCTCTAATGTAACAAATTACTAAAATAATTTAACATTGCATACTAAGTGGCTCTGCATATTTAATACTCCTATCGTCTAATAGAATCATTAAACAAGCAAACATATGCAAACAATGCAAACATAATAGCAATCTGTCTAAACAGAATAGTCTGTAAAGGATGAAAGAAGATTCATACTTCTTTAACTCCAATAATTTTGAAAAATTACCACAATGTAGAAAAAAATTATAGCTTACTGTGTAAAAATTTCAATATTTTACCATGTTCTGACTATTCAGGAATATTCAAGACATAACAAAATACTTCTGTTTTCAAACAACAACATCTAGACTTGCAAATTGAGCATGGTAAAGGCTATTCTTGACACTTTTATTGAAATAAAAGATACAAAACATGACTCTAAATAACAGAAAGCAAAGAAAAACAAAAGAAAATGACGCTCCAAGCAAAACTCATATCATGTAACGAATAAAAATATAGCTCCAAGTGAGGTTACCGATAATGTTGAAGACGAAAGAGGGGATGCCTTCCGGGGCATCCCCAAGCTTGGACGCTTGGGTCTTACTTGAAGATTACCTTGGGGTGCCTTGGGCATCCTCAAGCTTATGGTCTTGCCACTCTTTATTATCCTCATATCGATACCTCGCCCAAAACTTGAAAACTTCAATCACACAAAACTTAATAGAACTTCGTGAGATAGATTAGTATGGTAAAGAGCAAATCATTCGCTTTGGTACTGTAAAGACAAGATTCATAATTGTTCTCACATAATTCCTACTATACTCTATCATTTCTACAATTTATATTGACCAATATAAATGATAGAATCTATAAAACAAGCAAACTATGCATTGAAAACAGAATCTGCCAAAAACAGAACATACTATAATGATCTGGAGAAACACCATACTTTTGTAACTCCACAATTTCTGAAAGATTAGGAAAATGTAGGAAATTTGTGTATCAATCACGTGTAAAAATTTCAGAATTTTATCACATCCTAGTGAATTATGGTAATTCTAGAACTGGGCCCAAAAGTTTGTGTTTTGCACAGAATCAAGTCAACTATCATCCACACTATCGCAAAGGCTTTTCTTGGCAGTTTATTGAAATAAAAGATATAAAACATGATTACTATAGTAGATTAATCATGTGAACACACAAAAACAGTAGGTATAGGTATTGGGTTGTTTCCCAACAAGCGGTTTTCTTTAATGTCTTTTAGCTAGCTATGATGATTTTATTGATGCTCACATAAGAATAATAATTGAAACAAGCAAGTTTGCATCATGAATCACATGGCAAGCACATTTAAGCCTAACACCCTTCCTATGCATAGGGATTTTGTGAGCAAACAATTTATGGGAACAAGAATCAACTAGCATAGGAAGGCAAAACAAGCATGACTTCAAAACTTTCAACACATAGAGAAGAAACTTGATATTATTGAGATATGTAAAAGCAAATGTTCCTCTCTCAAAATAATTTTCAGTAGCATCATGAATGAATTGAACAATATAACTATCACAAAATCGTTCTTTTCATGATACATAAGCATAGAAAATTTATTACACTCCACATAAGCAAATTTCTTCTCATTCATAATAGTAGGAGCAAATTCAATGAAATAACTATCATATGACACTTGCTTCACATAATCAATTTGAGCATGAGCATGACAAGTTTCGTGGATATCATTACTCTTTATAGCATACATGTCATCATCATAATAATCATCATAGATAGCAACTTTTTATCATAGTAAATTGAAACATCTTCCAAAGTAGTGGATTCATCACTAAATAAAGCATGACCTCTCCAAATCCATTTTTATCATTATTCCAATATGATTCAACTCCCTCCAAAATAGTGGGATCATTATTACCTAGAGTTGACACACTTCCAAACCCACTTTCATTATCGTAATCATCATAAATAGGAAGCATGTTCTCATCATAATAAATATTCTCATCAAAACTTGGGGGACTAAAATATCATCTTCATCAAGTATAGCATCCCCAAGCTTATGGCTTTGAATATCCTTAGCATCATGAATATTCGAAGAATTCATACTAGCAACATTGCAATCATTCCTATCGTTCAAAGGTTTTATGCCAAACATTTTATTGAATTCTTCTTCTAACACTTTGGCACAATTTTTTGATCCACATTTTCAAGAAAGACATTATAAAATGAAGCATTTGTGGAAACCTCAATTGCATATTTTTTAAGTTTTCTTTTATAAACCAAACTAGTGAATAAAACAAGAAACTAAAAGATTCAACGGAAGATCTAAAGATATACCTTCAAGCACTCACCTCCCCGGCAATGGCGCCAGAAAAGAGCTTGATGTCTACTACACAACTTATTCTTGTAGACTCGTGTCGGGCCTCCAAATGCAGAGTTTTGTAGGACACCAACAAATTTCTTTCAAGTGAATGACCTAAGGTTTATCGATCTGTGGGAGGCATAGGATGAAGATCGTCTCTCTCAAACAACCCTGCAATCAAATACAAGAAATCTCTTGTGTCCCCAACACACCAAACACAACGGTAAATTGTATAGGTGCACTAGTTCGGCGAAGAGATGGTGATACAAGTGTAGTATGGCTAGTAGATATAGGTTTTTGTAATCTGAAAATATAAAAACAGCAAGGTAGCAAGTGATAAAATGGAGCACAAGAGGTATTGAATGCTTGAAAACAAGGTCTAGGGTTCATACTATCACTAGTGTAATCTCTCAACAGTGCTAGCATAATTGAATCATATAACAATCCCTCAACGTGCAACAAAGAATCACTCCAAAGTTTCTATCGGAGAACGTAGGAAGAAAACGTGTATCAACCCCTATGCATAGATTACCCCAGTGTCACCATGAAAATCCACAAGTTGAATACCAAACATACATCAAGTAACTCAATAGAATACCCTGTTGGAAATATGCCCTAGAGGCAATAATAAAATGGTTATTATTATATTTCCTTGTTCATGATAATTGTCTATTGTTCATGCTATAATTGTATTAACTGGAAACCATAATACATGTGTGAATACATAGACCACAACATGTCCCTAGTAAGCCTCTAGTTGACTAGCTTGTTGATCAATAGATGGTTATGGTTTCCTGACCATGGACATTGGATGTCATTGATAACGGGATCACATCATTAGGAGAATGATGTGATGGACAAGACCCAATCCTAAGCATAGCACAAGATCGTGTAGTTCGTTTGCTAGAGATTTTCTAATGTCAAGTATCATTTCCTTAGACCATGAGATTGTGCAACTCCCAGATACCGTAGGAATGCTTTGGGTGTACCAAACGTCACAACGTAACTGGGTGGCTATAAAGGTGCACTACAGGTATCTCCGAAAGTGTCTGTAGGGTTGGCACGAATCGAGACTGGGATTTGTCACTCCGTATGACGGAGAGGTATCTCTGGGCCCACTCGGTAATGCATCATCATAATGAGCTCAATGTGACTAAGGAGTTAGCCACGGGATCATGCAATATGGTACGAGTAAACTGACTTGCCGGTAACGAGATTGAACAAGGTATTGGGATACCGACGATCGAATCTCAGGCAAGTAACGTACCGATTGACAAAGGGAATTGTATACGGGATTGATTGAATCCTCGACATCGTGGTTCATCCGATGAGATCATCGTGGAACATGTGGGAGCCAACATGGGTATCCAGATCCCGCTGTTGGTTATTGACCGGAGAGTCGTCTCGGTCATGTCTGCATGTCTCCCGAACCCGTAAGGTCTACACACTTAAGGTTCGGTGACGCTAGAGTTGTAGAGATATTAGTATGCGGTTAACCGAAAGTTGTTCGGAGTCCCGGATGAGATCCCGGATGTCACGAGGAGTTCCGGAATGGTCCGGAGGTAAAGATTTATATATGGGAAGTCCTATTTTGGCCACCGGAAAATGTTCGGGATTTTTCGGTATTGTACCGGGAAGGTTCTAGAAGGTTCCGAAGTGGGGCCCACCTGCATGGGGGGACCCACATGAACGTGGGTAGTGGGGGCAAGGCCCCACACCCCTGGTCAAGGCGCACCAAGATCCCACCTTAGAAGGAATAAGATCATATCCCGAAGGGATAAGATCAAGATCCCTAAAAAGGGGGGATAACAATCGGTGGGGAAGGGAAATGATGGGATTTCATTCCCCCACCTTTTCCAACGCCCCAATGGACTTGGCGGGCAAGAAACCAGCCCCCTCCACCCCTATATATAGTGGGGAGGTGCATGGGAGCAGCACCCCAAGCCCTGGTGCCTCCCTCCCTCCCGTGACACCTCTTCCTCCCCGCTTGCGCTTGGCGAAGCCCTACCGGGATCCCGCTACTTCCACCACCACGCCGTCGTGCTGCTGGATCTCCATCAACTTCTCCTCCCCCTTGCCGGAACAAGAAGGAGGAGACGTCCCCGCTCCGTACGTGTGTTGAACGTGGAGGTGCCGTCCGTTCGGCGCTAGGATCATCGGTGATTTGGATCACGACGAGTACGACTCCATCAACCCCGTTCTCTTGAACGCTTCCGCTCGCGATCTACAAGGGTATGTAGATGCACTCCCCCCCTCTCGTTGCTAGCATCTCCTAGATTGATCTTGGTGACACGTAGGAAAATTTTGAATTTCTGCTATGTTCTCCAACAGTGGTATCAGAGCCAGGTTTATGCGTAGATTCTATGCACGAGTAGAACACAAAGTAGTTGTGGGCGACGATTTGTTCAATTTTCTTACCGTTACTAGTCTTATCTTGATTCGGTGGCATTGTGGGATGAAGCGGCCCGGACCGACCTTACACGTACTCTTACGTGAGACAGGTTCCACCGACTGACATGCGCATGATGCATAAGGTGGCTAGCGGGTGTCTGTCTCTCCCACTTTAGTCGGATCGGATTCGATGAAAAGGGTCCTTATGAAGGGTAAATAGCAATTGGCATATCACCGTTGTGGCTTTTGCGTAGGTAAGAAACGTTCTTGCTAGAAACCCATAGCAGCCACGTAAAACATGCAACAACAATTAGAGGACGTCTAACTTGTTTTTGTAGGGTATGCTATGTGATGTGATATGGCCAAAAGGATGTGATGAATGATATATGTGATGTATGAGATTGATCATGTTCTTGTAATAGGAATCATGACTTGCATGTCGATGAGTATGACAACCGGCAGGAGCCATAGGAGTTGTCTTAATTTATTGTATGACCTGCATGTCAATGAAAAACGTCATGTAATTACTTTACTTTATTGCTAACCGTTAGCCATAGTAGTAGAAGTAATAGTTGGCGAGACAACTTCATGAAGACACGATGATGGAGATCATGGTGTCATGCCGGTGACGAAGGTGATCATGCCGCGCCTCGAAGATGGAGATCAAAAGGCGCAAGATGATATTGGCCATATCATGTCACTTTATGATTTGCATGTGATGTTTGTCATGTTTAAATCTTATTTGCTTAGAACGACGGTAGCATAAATAAGATGATCCCTCACTAAAATTTCAAGAGATGTGTTCCCCCTAACTGTGCACCGTTGCGAAGGTTCATTGTTTCGAAGCACTACGTGATGATCGGGTGTGATAGATTCTAACGTTCGCATACAACGGGTGTTGACGAGCCTAGCATGTACAGACATGGCCTCGGAACACAAGCAAAACACTTAGGTTGACTTGACGAGCCTAGCATGTACAAACATGGCCTCGGAACACAAGAGACCGAAAGGTCGAACATGAGTCATATAGTAGATACGATCAACATGGAGATGTTCACCGATGATGACTAGTCCGTCTCACGTGATGATCGGACACGGCCTAGTCGATTCGGATCATGTATCACTTAGATGACTAGAGGGATGTCTATCTAAGTGGGAGTTCGTTAAATAATCAGATGAACTTAATTATCATGAACATAGTCAAAAGGTCTTTGCAAATAATGTCGTAGCTTACGCTTTAGTTCTACTAAGATATGTTCCTAGAGAAAATTTAGTTGAAAGTTGATAGTAGCAATTATGCGGACTGGGTCCGTAAACTGAGGATTGTCCTCATTGCTGCACAGAAGGCTTATGTCCTTAATGCACTGCTCGGTGTGCTGAACCTCGAGCGTCGTCTGTAGATGTTACGAAACATCTGACATACACGTTTTGATGACTACGTGATAGTTCAGTGTGTGATGCTAACGGTTTAAAATTGTGGCACCAAAGACGGTTTTGAAACGTCGCAGAACATATGAGATGTTCCAAAGACTAAAATTGGGATTTCAGACTAGTGCCCACGTCAAGAGGTATGAGACCTCTGACAAGTTTCTTAAGCCTGCAAACTAAGGGAGAAAAGCTCAATCGTTGAGCATGTGCTCAGATTGTCTGAGTACTACAATCACTTGAATCGAGTGGGAGTTAATCTTCCAGATGAGATAGTGATGGTTCTCCATAGTCACTGCCACCAAGCTATTAGATCTTCGTGATGAACTATAACATATCAGGGATAGACATGATGATCCTTGAGCAACTCGCGATGTTTGACACCGCGAAAGTAGAAATCAAGAAGGAGCATCAATTGTTGATGGTTAGTAAAACCACTTGTTTCTAGAAGGGCAAGGGCAAGAAGGGATACTTCATGAAACGGCAAATCAGTTGGTGCTCTAGTGAAGAAACCCAAGGTTGAACCCAAACCCGAGACTAAGTGCTTCTGAAATGAGGGGAACGGTCACTGAAGCAGAACTACCCTAGATACTTCGTAGATGAGAAGGCTGGCAAGGTCGACAGAAGTATATTGGATATACATTATATTAATGTGTACTTTACTAGTACTCCTAGTAGCACCAGGGTATTAGATACCGGTTCGGTTGCTAAGTGTTAGTAACTCGAAATAAAAGCTGCGGAATAAACGGAGACTAGCTAAAGGTGAGATGACGATATGTGTTGGAAGTGTTTCCAAGGTTGATGTGATCAAGGATCGCATGCTCCCTCTACCATCGAGATTGGGGTTAAACCTGAATAATTGTTATTTGGTGTTTGCGTTAATCATAGACATGATTGGATTATGTTTATCGCAATACGATTATTCATTAAAGGAGAATAATGGTTACTCTGTCTATTTGAATAATACCTTCAATGGTCTTGCACCTAAAATGAATGGTTTATTGAATCTCGATCGTAGTGATACACATGTTCATGCCAAAAGATATAAGATAGTAATGATAGTACCACATACCTGTGGCACTGCCACTTGAGTCATATTGGTATAAAACGCATGAAGAAGCTCCATGTTGATGGATCTTTCGACTCACTTGTTTTTGAAAAGATTGAGACATGCGAACCATGTCTATTAGTATATATGCATGAAGAAAGTCCATACAGATGGATCATTTGGACTCACTTGATTTTGAATCACTTGAGACATGCAAATCATACCACATGGGCAAGATGACTGAAAGGCCTCGTTTCAGTAAGATGGAACAAGAGAGCAACTTGTTGGAAGTAATACATTTGATGTGTGCAGTCCAATGAGTGCCGAGGCACGCAGTGGATATCGTTATGTTCTTACTTCACAGATGATTTGAGTAGATGCTGAGAATATTTACTTGATGAAACACAAGTCTGAATTATTGAAAGGTTCAAGTAATTTCAGAGTGAAGTTGAAGATCGTCGTGACAAGAGGATAAAATGTCTGTGATATGATCATAGAGATGAATATCTGAGTTACGAGTTTGGCACACAATTAAGAAATTGTGGAAATTGTTTCATGACTAATACCACCTGGAACACCATATTGTGATGGTGTGTCCGAACATCATAACTGCACCCTATTGGATATGGTGCATACCATGATGTCTCTTATCGAATTACAACTATCGTTTATGGGTTAGGCATTAGAGACAACCGCATTCACTTTAAATAGGGCACCACACAATTCCGTTGAGACGACACCGTATGAACTATGGTTTAGAGAAACCTAAGCTGTCGTCTCTTAAAAGTTTGGGGCTGCGACGCTTATGTGAAAAAGTTTCAGGCTGATAAGCTCGAACCCAAAGCGGATAAATGCATCTTCATAGAATACCCAAAACAGTTGGGTATACCTCCTATTTCAGATCTGGAAGCAAAAGTGATTGTTTCTAGAAACGGGTCCTTTCTCGAGGAAAAGTTTCTCTCGAAAGAATTGAGTGGGAGGATGGTGGAGACTTGATGAGGTCATTGAACCGTCACTTCAACTAATGTGTAGCAGGGCACATGAAGTTGTTCCTGTGGCACCTACACCAATTGAAGTGGAAGCTTATGATAGTGATCATGAAACTTCAGATCAAGTCACTACCAAACCTCATAGGACGACAAGGATGCGTACTACTTCAGAGTGGTACGTAATCCTGTCTTGGAAGTCATGTTGCAAGACAACAATGAACCTACGAGCTATGGAGAAGCGATGGTGGGCCCGGATTCCGACGAATGGCTCGAGGCCATAAAATCCGAGAGGATCCATGTATGAAAACAAAGTATAGACTTTGAAAGAACTACTTGATGGTCGTAAGGCTGTTGGGTACAGATGGATTTTAAAGGGAAGACATACAATGATGGTAAGTGTCACCATTAAGAAAGCTCGACTTGTCATTAAGATGTTTTCCGGCAAGTTCAAGGAGTTGACTGCGATGAGACTTTCTCACTCGTAGCGATGCTAAGAGTCTGTTAGAATTATATTAGCAGTTACTGCATTATTTATGAAATCTTGCAGATAGGATGTCAAAACATTGTTTCCTCGATGATTTTCTTGAGGAAAGGTTGTATGTGATACAACCAGAAGGTTTTGTCAATCCTGAAAGATGCTAACAAGTATGCAAAGCTCCAGCAATCCTTCTAAGGATTGGAGTAAGCATCTCGGAGTTGGAATGAACGCTTTGATGAGATGATCAAAGATTTTGGGTTTATACAAAGTTCATGAGAAACTTGTATTTCCAAAGAAGTGAGTGGGAGCACTATAGAATTTTTGATGAGTATATGTTGTTAACATATTGTTGATCAGAAATGATGTAGAATTTCTGGAAAGCATCCAGGGTTATTTGAAAAGTGTTTTTAATGGAAAACCTGGATTAAGCTACTTGAACATTGAGCATCAAGATCTATAAGGATAGATCAAAAACGCTTAATAGTACTTTCAAATGAATACATACCGTGACAAGATTTTGAAGGAGTTCAAAATAGATCAGCAAAGAAGGAGTTCTTGGCTGTGTTACAAGGTGTGAGTATTGAGTAAGACTCAAGACCTGACCACGGCAGAAGAAAGAGAAAGGACGAAGGTCGTCCCCTATGCTTTAGACGTAGGCTCTACAATATGCTATGCTGTGTACCGCACCTGAAGTGTGCCTTGCCATGAGTTAGTCAAGGGGTACAATAGTGATCCAGGAAGGGATCACATGACAACGGTCGAACTTATCCTTAGTATCTAGTGAACTAAGGAATTTTCTCGATTATGGAGGTGGAAAGGGGGTTCGTCGTAAAGGGTTACGTCGATGCAAACTTTGACACTAATCCGGATGACTCTGAGTAGTGAACCGGATTCGTATAGTAGAGCAGTTATTTGGAATAGTTCCAAGTGGCGCGTGGTAGCTACATCTACAAGATGACATAGAGATTTGTAAAGCACACACGGATCTGAATGTTGCAGACCCGTTGACTAAAACCTCTCTCGTAAGCATAACATGATCAAACTCTAGAACTCATTGAGTGTTAATCACATGGTGATGTGAACTAGATTATTGACTCTAGTAAACTCTTGGGTATTAGTCACATGGCGATGTGAATTTTGAGTGTTAATCACATGGTGATGTGAAGTAGATTATTGACTCTAGTGCAAGTGGGAGACTGTTGGAAATATGCCCTAGAGGCAATAATAAAATGGTTATTATTATATTTCCTTGTTCGTGATAATTGTCTATTGTTCATACTATAATTTTATTAACTAGAAACCGTAATACATGTGTGAATACATAGACCACAACATGTCCCTAGTAAGCCTCTAGTTGACTAGCTCGTTGATTAATAGATGGTTATGGTTTCCTGACCATGGACATTGGATGTCATTGATAACGGGATCACATCATTTGGAGAATGATGTGATGGACAAGACCCAATCCTAAGCATAGCACAAGATCGTGTAGTTCGTTTGCTAGAGCTTTTCTAATGTCAAGTATCATTTCCTTAGACCATGAGATTGTGCAACTCCCGGATACCGTAGGAATGCTTTGGGTGTACCAAACGTCACAACGTAACTGGTGGCTATAAAGGTGCACTACAGGTATCTCCGAAAGTGTCTGTTGGGTTGGCACGAATCGAGACTGGGATTTGTCACTCCGTATGACGGAGAGGTATCTCTGGGCCCACTCGGTAATGCATCATCATAATGAGCTCAATGTGACTAAGGAGTTAGCCACGGGATCATGCATTACGGTACGAGTAAAGTGACTTGCCGGTAACGAGATTGAACAAGGTATTGGGATACCGACGATCGAATCTCGGGTAAGTAACGTACCAATTGACAAAGGGAATTGTATACGGGATTGATTGAATCCTCGACATCGTGGTTCATCCGATGAGATCATCGTGGAACATGTGGGAGCCAACATGGGTATCCAGTCCCGCTGTTGGTTATTGACCGGAGAGTCGTCTCGGTCATGTCTGCATGTCTCCCGAACCCGTAGGGTCTACACACTTAAGGTTCGGTGACGCTAGAGTTGTAGAGATATTAGTATGCGGTTAACCGAAAGTTGTTCGGAGTCCCGGATGAGATCCCGGACGTCACGAGGAGTTCCGGAATGGTCCGGAGGTAAAGATTTATATATGGGAAGTCCTATTTTGGCCACCGGAAAATGTTCGGGATTTTTCGATATTGTACCGGGAAGGTTCTAGAAGGTTCCGAAGTGGGGCCCACCTGCATGGGGGGACCCACATGAACGTGGGTAGTGGGGGCAAGGCCCCACACCCCTGGTCAAGGCGCACCAAGATCCCACCTTAGAAGGAATAAGATCATATCCCGAAGGGATAAGATCAAGATCCCTAAAAAGGGGGGATAACAATCGGTGGGGAAGGGAAATGATGGGATTTCTTTCCCGCACCTTTTCCAACGCCCCAATGGACTTGGAGGGCAAGAAACCAGCCCCCTCCACCCCTATATATAGTGGGGAGGCGCATGGGAGCAGCACCCCAAGCCCTGGCGCCTCCCGTGACACCTCTTCCTCCCCGCTTGCGCTTGGCGAAGCCCTACCGGGATCCCGCTACTTCCACCACCACGCCGTCGTGCTGCTGGATCTCCATCAACTTCTCCTCCCCCCTTGCTGGATCAAGAAGGAGGATACGTCCCCGCTCCGTACGTGTGTTGAACGCGGAGGTGCCGTCCGTTCGGCGCTAGGATCATCGGTGATTTGGATCACGACGAGTACGACTCCATCAACCCCGTTCTCTTGAACGCTTCCGCTCGCGATCTACAAGGGTATGTAGATGCACTCCTCCCCTCTCGTTGCTAGCATCTCCTATATTGATCTTGGTGACACGTAGGAAAATTTTGAATTTCTGCTACGTTCTCCAACATACCCCATTGTCACCACGGGTATCCACATGCAAGACATACATCAAGTGATCTCAAATCCAATATTCAATCCAACATAATGAAACCTCAAAGAGTAAGACTCAATTCATCATAACAAGATAGAGAGGGAGAAACACCATATGATCCAACTATATTAACAAAGCTCGCGGTACATCAAGATCGCGCCAAATCAAGAACACGAGAGAGAGAGAGATCGAACACATAGCTACTAGTACATACCCTCAGCCTCAGGGGTGATCTACTCCCTCCTCGTCATGGAGACCGCCGGGAAGATGAAGATGGCCTCCGGTGATGATTTCCCCCTTCAGCAAGGTGCCGGAAGAGGGCTCCAGATGGGATCTCTTCGGAACAGAGGCTTGCGAAGGCGGAGTCGAAGTTTTAGGTTAACTTTTGGGGGTTTCCGAATATATAAGTATTTTTAGCATTGGAATCACACGAAGAGGTGCCACAAGGGGCCACAAGGTACTAGGGTGCAGCCACCCCCTGGGCGCATCCTAGTGCCTTGTGGGGCCCCTGTGGGTCTTCTCGTACTCCCCCGAAGCCTCTTGGGTCCCTTTCCTTCCAGAAAAAATCATCAAAAAGTTCTGCAGCATTTGGACTTTATTTGATATGGATTTTCTTGAAAACCAAAAACAAAAAGAAAACAACAACTGTCATGGGGCACTAGGTCAATATGTTAGTCCATGAAAATCATATAAAAGTTATATAAAAAGTGCACCAAAACCATATAAAACTATTGTAAACATGGTACAGATACTTCATAAATTATAGATACGTTGGAGACGTATCAGCATCCCCAAGCTCAATTCCTACCCGGCCTCGAGTAGGTAAATGACAAAAGAAATAATTTACGAAGCGTGAATGCTAGCACAGTGCATAAGTTTGATCAATCACTTTTTCTAGCATCATTATATATCATAAATAGTAGCTCATTTCTCATAAAACTTCTCATGATAAAGTAACAATCAATTCACATGTTATGGTCCAAACAATGAATTCTCTTGAAACTTAACAGCCTATGTTCTTAGTCACCAAACAATTTTAATGCATCTTATTTTCAACAAAGTCTAAGTAAGAGCTCCACATACTCAATTATCATAGTCTTCTATGATTGCTAATACACAAAGAATATATTTAGAACAAATAGCATCCATCGAACACAGAGAAAGATAGGGGCTTAATGTTTCGCCTCCCAACTCATTTATCGTAGAGATAATTGTCAACGGTAATAATTCATGATAAAATATATTTGAATGGCTATATGTGCCTGGATCTTTCCCCACCACATGATGCTTGCCAATTAAAGAATAGGTTGGAATAATAAATTGACTCAACAAAAATAAAATTAACAGAAAAGGTAAAAGATAAGCCCTTCGCAAAGGGAAGCATGGATTTGCAGAGATACGGGCACACAAAGCAGATGTTTATTTGAAGATTTAGAGATGGCACATGCAAATTTACTTGGGACGGCATGGTAATAGCATATATAGGTAGATATGGTGGCCAAACCAATTGGATACATCGGAGAGCAATACAAAGTAATAACAAAATCATGCAGAATAAAGTTCAAAAAACACTCAATTACTTTCAATGAATAATCTGATCATAAACCCACAATTCATCGGATCCCAACAAACACACTGCAAAACAAGATTACTGTTGGGGAACGTAGTAGTAATTCAAAAATAGATCAACCTAGGAGATACTAGCAACAAGAGAGAGGGAGTGCATCTTCATACCCTTGAAGATCGCTAAGCGGAAGTATTACAAGAACGCGGTTGATGTAGTCGTACTCGCGGCGATTCAAATCGCGGAAGATCCGATCCAAGTGCCGAACGGACGGCGCCTCCGCGTTCAACACAAGTACAGCCCGGGGAAGTCTCCTCCTTCTTGATCCAGCAAGGGGAGAGGAGAAGTTGAGGGATAACTCCGGCAGCACGATGGCATGGTGGTGGAGCTCGTGGTTCTTCGGCAGAGCTTCGCCTAGCACTACGGAGGAGGAGGAGGAGGAGGAGGAGGAGGTGTAGGAGGAGGGAGGGCTGCGCCAGGGGCAAGGGGTGCAGCTCCCATGCACCTCCCTACTATATATAGGGGTGGGGCTGGTTTCTTGCCCTCCAAGTCCATTGGGGCGTTGGCATAGGTGGCAGGAAAGAAATCCCATCATTTCCCTTCCCCACCGATTGTTATCCCCCTTTTTAGGGATCTTGATCTTATCCCTTCGGGATATGATCTTATTCCTTCTAAGGGGGGGGGTCTTGGTGCGCCTTGACCAGGGGTGTGGGGCCTTGCCCCCACTACCCACGTTCATGTGGGTCCCCCCATGTAGGTGGGCCCCACTCCGAAACCTTCTAGAACCTTCCCGGTACAATACCGAAAAATCCCGAACATTTTCCGGTGGCCAAAATAGGACTTCCCATATATAAATCTTTACCTCCGGACCATTCCGGAACTCCTCGTGACATCCGGGATCTCATCCGGGACTCTGAACAACATTCGGTAATCACATACAATTCCCATTACAACTCCAGCGTCACCGAACCTTAAGTGTGTAGACCCTACGGGTTCGGGAACCATGCAGACATGACCGAGACACCTCTCCGGCCAATAACCAATAGCGGGATCTGGATACCCATATTGGCTCCCACATGTACCACGATGATCTCATCGGATGAACCACGATGTCGGTGATTCAGTCAATCGCGTATACAATTCCCTTTGTCCATCAGTATGTTACTTGCCCGAGACTCGATCGTCGGTATCCCCATACCTTGTTCAATCTCGTTACCGGCAAGTCTCTTTACTCGTTTCATAACACATGATCCCGTGACTAACTCCTTTAGTCACATTGAGCTCATTATGATGATGCATTACTGAGTGGGCCCAGAGATACCTCTCCGTCATACGGAGTGACAAATCCCAGTCTCGATTCGTGCCAACCCAACAGACACTTTCGGAGATACCTGTAGTGCTCCTTTATAGTCACCCAGTTACGTTGTGACATTTGATACACCCAAAGCATTCCTACGGCATCCGGGAGTTGCGCAATCTCATGGTCAAGGAAATGATACTTGACATTAGAAAATCTCTAGCAAACGAACTACACGATCTTGTGCTATGCTTAGGATTGGGTCTTGTCCATCACATCATTCTCCTAATGATGTGATCCCGTTATCAATGACATCCAATGTCCATGGTCAGGAAACCATAACCATCTATTGGTCAACGAGCTAGCCAACTAGAGGCTCACTAGGGACATCTTGTGGTCTATGTATTCACACATGTATTACGGTTTCCGGATAATACAATTATAGCATGAATAATAGACAATTATCATGAACAAGGAAATATAATAATAACCATTTTATTATTGCCTCTATGGCATATTTCCAACAGTCACCCACTTGCACTAGAGTCAATAATCTAGTTACATTGTGATGAATCGAACACCCATAGAGTTCTGGTGCTGATCATGTTTTGCTCGTGGAAGAGGTTTAGTCAATGGATCTGCGACATTCAGATCCGTATGTACTTTACAAATATCACATGTAGATGCTGCCACGATGCTTTGCTTGCAGCTGCACCAGCTGACTGCCCCACCATTCAAAATATACACGTATCCGGTTTGTGACTTGGAGTCATCCGGATCTGTGTCGAAGCTAGCATCGACGTAACCCTTTACGACGAGCTCTTCGACACTTCCATAAACGAGAAACATATCCTTAGTCCTTTTCAGGTACTTCAGGATATTCTTGACGGTTGTCCAGTGTTCCATTCCGGGATCACTTTGGTACCTCCCTACCAAACTTATGGCAAGGTTCACATCAGGTCTGGTACACAACATGGCATACATAATAGAGCCTATGGCTGAGGCATAGGGGATGACACTCATATTTTCTCTATCTTCTGCCGAGGTCGGGCATTGAGCTGCGCTCAATCTCACACCTTGCAATACAGGCAAGTACCCCTTCTTGGACTGATCCATATTGAACTCCTTCAATATCTTGTCAAGGTATGTGCTGCGTAAAAGACCCATGAGGCATCTCCATCTATCTCTATAGATCTTGATGCCTAATATGTAAGCAGCTTCTCCAAGGTCCTTCATTGGAAAACACTTATTCAAGTAGGCCTTTATGCTTTCCAAAAGTTCTATATCATTTCCCATCAATAGTATGTCATCCACATATAATATGAGAAAAACTACAGAGCTCCCACTCACTTTCTTGTAAATACAAGCTTCTCCATAAATCTGTATAAACCCAAACGCTTTGATCATTTCATCAAAGCGAATGTTCCAACTCTGAGATGCTTGCACCAGCCCATAGATGGAGCACTAGAGCTTGCATACCTTATCAGCATTTTTAGGATCGACAAAACCTTCCGGCTTCATCATATACAATTCTTCCTTAAGGAAACCATTAAGGAATGTCGTTTTGACGTCTATTTGCCAAATTTCATACTCATAGAATGCAGCAATTGCTAACATGATTCGGACGGACTTCAGCTTCGCTACGGGTGCGAAGGTCTGATCGTAGTCAACTCCTTGAACTTGTCGATAACCCTTAGCGACAAGCCGAGCCATATAGACGGTCACATTACCATCCGTGTCAGTCTTCTTCTTAAAGATCCACTTATTCTCTATGGCTCGCCGATCATCCGGCAAGTCCACCGAAGTCCATACTTTGTTCTCATACATGGATCCTATCTCGGATTTCATGGCTTCAAGCCATTTGTTGGAATCCAGGCCCGCCATCGCTTCCTCATAGGTCAAAGATTCACCGTTGTCTAACAACATGATTTCTAGGATAGGGTTGTCGTACCACTCTAGTGAGGAATGTGTCCTTGTTGACCTACGAAGTTCAGTAGCAAATTGATCCGAAGTTTCATGATCATCATCATTAACGTCCTCTTTAGTCAGTGTAGGCACCACAGAAACATTTTCTTGTGCTGCGCTACTCTCCGGTTCAAGAGGGGGTACCTCATCAAGTTCTACTTTCCTCCCACTTACTTCTTTCGAGAGAAACTCTTTCTCCAGAAAGGATCCATTCTTGGCAACAAAGATCTTGCCTTCGGATCTGAGGTAGAAGGTATACCCAATAGTTTCCTTGGGGTATTCTATGAAGACGCATTTTTCTGATTTGGGTTCGAGCTTTTCAGGTTGAAGTTTCTTGACATAAGCATCGCATCCCCAAACTTTCAGAAACGACAGCTTAGGTTTCTTCCCAAACCATAATTCATACGGTGTCATCTCAACGGATTTAGACGGTGCCCTATTTAAAGTGAATGCGGCAGTCTCTAAAGCATAACCCCAAAATGATAGCGGTAGATCGGTAAGAGACATCATAGATCGCACCATATCCAATAGAGTGCGATTATGATGTTCGGACACACCATTTCGCTGAGGTGTTCCACGGGGCGTGAGTTGTGAAACAATTCCACATTTCCTTAAGTGCGTGCAAAACTCGTGACTCAAATATTCTCCTCCATGATCTGATCATAAGAACTTTATTTTCCTGTCACGTTGATTCTCTACCTCATTCTGAAATTCCTTGAACTTTTCAAAGGTCTCGGACTTGTGTTTCATTAGGTAGACATACCCATATCTACTTAAGTCATCAGTGAGGGTGAGAACATAACGATAGCCACCGCGAGCCTCAACGCTCATTGGACCGCACACATCAGTATGTATTATTTCCAACAAGTTGGTTGCTCGCTCCATTGTTCCAGAGAACAGAGTCTTGGTCATTTTGCCCATGAGGCATGGTTCGCACGTGTCAAAAGATTCATAATCAAGAGACTCCAAAAGTCCATCTGCATGGAGTTTCTTCATGCGTTTGACACCAATATGACCAAGGTGGCAGTGCCACAAGTATGACTATCATTATCAACCTTACATCCTTTGGCGTTCACACTATGAAAATGTGTAACATCACGTTCGAGATTCAATAAAGTTAAACCATTGACCAGCAGGGCATGACCATAAAACATATCTCTCATATAAATAGAACAATCATTATTCTCTGATTTAAATGAGTAGCCATCTCGCATCAAACGAGATCCTGATACAATGTTCATGCTCAAAGCTGGTACTAAATAACAATTATTAAGGTTTAAAACTAATCCCGAGGGTAGATGTAGAGGTAGCGTGCCGACAGCGATCATATCAACCTTGGAACCATTCCCGACGCGGATCGTCACCTCGTCCTTAGCCAGTCTCCACTTATTCCGCAGCTCCTGTTTTGAGTTACAAATATGAGCAACCGCACTGGTATTAAATACCCAGGAGCAACTACGAGCGTTGGTAAGGTATACATCAATAACATGTATATCAAATATACCTTTGGCGTTGCCGGCCTTCTTATCCGCTAAGTACTTGGGGCAGTTCCGCTTCCAGTGACCATTTCCCTTGCAATAAAAGCACTCGGTCTCAGGCTTGGTCCATTCTTTGGCTTCTTCCCGGCAGCTGACTTACCGGGCGCGGCAACTCACTTGTCGTCCTTCTTGAAGTTCTTCTTACCCCTGCCTTTCTTGAAACTAGTGGTCTTATTCACCATCAACACTTGATGTTCCTTTTTCATCTCCACCTCCGCTGATTTCAGCATCGAATATAACTCAGGAATGGACTTATCCACCCCTTGCATATTGTAGTTCATCACAAAGCTCTTGTAGCTAGGTGGAAGCGACTAGAGGATTCTTTCAATGACCAAGTCATCTGGAAGATTAACTCCCAGCTGAGACAAGTGATTGTGCAACCCAGACATTTTGAGTATATGCTCGCTGACAGAACTATTTTCCTCCATCTTACAACTGTAGAACTTGTCGAAAACTTCATATCTCTCGACCCGGGCATGAGCTTGGAAAACCATTTTCAGCTCTTGGAATATCTCACTACAAAAAAAGACACATCCGTGAAATTTTGGGCCGAACTAAAAAAATTTCTGTCATGCTTATGACACTTCTATGACGATAATTGTGACAAAACCTGGTATCATCATAGATGTGGTGGGATCCTACTTCTATGACAAAAAATCATGACAGAAAATGGGCTTTTCGTCCTGGGCGGGCCGGAGATGCAACTGCATGGCATTCTTTGGGTCGTGCATGACGGAGAAAACCGTGGTAGAAGCGAGGGCGAGGAAAATATCGGGGAGTTCCCGGTTACGGTGGGTGGTCAGGGGCCGAGCGATGCGCGTTTCTCTCGTACACGTAGGTGCGTGGGTGCGAGGCATTAGGCTCTAACTGAACCCGAGCGAGGCGTTCGCCTACTGAACCCGAGTGATTGCACTGCAGGCTACACGTTATTGAACCCGAGCGATTGATCGATGGCTGTTAACTGAACCCAATTGAGCGATTCCTTCACTACTGCTGCTAACTGAAGCCGATCGAACACTGCTGCCTCCTTCCCTTGATGAACAGTTAGAGTTGTTGGGGGGTTTGGATGAACCCGGTGGGGGGTTCGATGAACAGGACCCCGTGGTAGTAGAGGCCGTTGCCGCTGGATGAACAGAACCCCGATCGATCGAGCCGGTGGATGAACAGGACCCCGTGGAGGGCTGGATGAACAGGACCCCGTGGAGACTGGATGAATAATAGCCAGTGGAGGGCTGGTTGAATAGTAGCCGGTGGAGGGCTGCATGAATAGTAGCCCGTGGAGGGGTGGTTGAACAGGACCTCGTGGAGAGGGCTGGTTGAACACTAGCCGGTGGAGGCTGGATGAACAGGAGCCCGTGGATGAACAGTCGCAGGTGGAGGCAGGAGGAGGTTGACGGTGGATGAACAGGAGCCCATGGAGGCAGTCGACGATGGATGAACAGTAGCCCGTGGAGGCAGTCGACGGTGGAGATGAACAGTATCCGTGGAGTCCCATTTTGCGGTACGCCACACCCCTCCCGATGAACAGGACCCCCGTTTCGACCATAGCGCTCCAACACAAGTCCGTTTCCTCCGTTTTGCAGTACGCCACACCCCTCCCGATTAACAGGACCCTGTTTCGACCGTAGAAGGTCCGTTTCCTCCATTTTGCGGTACGCCAGACCCCTCCCGATGAACAAGATCCCATTTTGACCGTGGCAGGTCAAACACAGGGCCGTTTCCTCTGTTCTGCGGTACACCAGGCCTCGTTTCCATCGGCTGTTCCGTCCAAGCCGGTTGGCTCCTGATGAACAGCAAGCGTTCTGTTGCCTCCCGATGAACACGACGCATTCTGTTGCCTCCCCATGAACACGACGACGACGAAGTTTCTCCGTTCTGACCCAGCCATGTACACGAGCCCTGGCCGTACATATGTGCGAGTAGGCGTTCGAGACCCCGCCCGTATGTACGTACGTGGCCGTATTTACTTTCTTGCACCCTGGCCGTTGTACGTACATGTACATGCTACGTGCGCGCCTCTACTATGACACGTGCCCTTCCTTACACGGCCACGGTCCATCGCTACACCCTGCAGACAGACCGATCGTATGTACGTACACGTTCGCGACCAGAATGACAACGCTACGTATGCTTCGACCGGGTGGGTCCCGACTGTCAGACACTTCCTTGCGTGTGAAGATGTAGCTAGTGGGTACCAGCAGTCAGGGGGGACATTTTTTTGTGAAATACGGTGGCCCGTCCCGATGGGTCCCTGTTGTCAGGTGGAGGAATCATTATTTTGCGCGTAATAAGGAGGCACTTCCTTGCTGCGGCCGTGGACCCAGCTGTCAGCCTCTCCACGTACAGTACTCTTCCGATCGAAGTCGTTCGTTGACCACGTTGACCACACTGCATCGAGAGCAACAGGGCGGTGGATGACGCCGAGGCCTAGGAAGGGGACGACGCGGAGCCGGGGAAGACGCGGCAGTGGATGCCCATGCGGAGGGGAGTACGTGGGTTGACTCCTTCGGCTGCGGTGTGAGGCTGCCATCGCCGGAGAATAACAGGAGGTGTGGGATAGTATAGAGGGATGGCATGGCCAGCGGTGGCAGCACAGCCGGACACGGGAGTCGGGAGCAGGCGGCACGGCCGACGCTTGTTTGGGCGGCTGGAGCAAGAAGACCAGAGGTTTAAGAAGCACTACGACCGTTGGATGGACATCGTACGGTCACTGGAGCTAGAATCGTTCATATTGACTAAGTTGACAAAGCCCTCCGTCCCTGTCATCTTAGTAGGCCCACAAGTCAGCCTCCCACAATGGTGGGTCCTAGCTAGCAGGGGGAGTATTCATTTTTTTGTGCGTAATAAGGAGGCACTTCCTTGTGTGCGAAGATATAGCTGGTGGGTCCGAGCTGACAGCGGGGGGAACGTTTTTTTCAAGAAAGATTGAGGCCCTTCCGGTGTGTCCCAGCTGTCAGGTGGAGGAATCATTATTTTGCGCGTAATAAGGAGGCATTTCCTTGTGTGGACCCCTACTGTCAGCCTCTTCCGATGGCTGTTGTTTGTTGACCATGTTGACCTCGCCGCGCCGAGAGCACAAACGCGGTGGACGAGGCTGAGGCCCAGGAAGGTAAAGACCCGGAGCCGGCGAAGCCACCGCAACGGATGCCCACGCTGAGGGGTGTCCGAGCGCTGACTGGTCGGCTGCGGGGTGAGGCTGACGTCGCCGAAAAATAACAGGATGTGCGGGTGGGTAGAGGGATGGCCTGGCAGCAGCACAGCCAGCCACGGGACGAGGGAGCAGGCAGTCCCGCCGGCAATGGTTTGGGAGGCTGGAGCAGGAAGATCAGAGATTGAAGAAGCACAGCGGCCGTTGGATGGACATCCAACAGTCACTGCTCTGTGTTGACTAAGTTGACAAAGCCTTGCGTACGCGTCAAATAAAATTTAGGACAGCGTCATCGTCAACCTAGTAGGCCCAGAAGTCAGCCTCCAAATCTGTGGAAAACAACATACAGCCCATTAGCCATTATTTCCAATAATATACAGCCCATTTTCTAATTCTTAAGGATATTTGAAGACCATATTCTTTTTATTAGCATTACAGACCATATATTCTCGGCACTGCTAAAAAATTCAACGAAAATTTGCATATTCCGGTGGGGTCCGAACTCTTTTAATCATGAAATTTCGAGTCGCGTTAAAACTAATTTTTAAAAAATTATATCAAAATAAAATTCAAAAAACAATTCTCCGCAAAAAAATGAATGAAATTTAAAATTTTAACTAGCAAGATGCCCGTGTGTTGCACGGAACATGAAGATGCATTTGTATGAGTAGTTTATCTTGTGGGAGAAAAGCCGATATTTTAATGTAATTGCCAGTTGGCTTTGGTTTTTATAAGAGTATAGAGTAGAGAAATCCAGAAAAATGATATTTTAATGTAATTGCCGGTTGGCTTTGGTTTAGAAATTTACAGCCCATTTCTTACAACTTATAGCCCATTTTCTGGGGAAGCCCATTTCTTACTACTTACATCCCTCCCTCCTCGTCTTGAAAGATTTGCTGCCCAGCAGGGCTGACAAAAGCAAGTAGGCCTGAGTTTTGGTATTCTGCAAAAAAAAAAGAACTGGGCTAGCCATTTTCAGAAAGAAAAAAGATATCAACTGGGCTCGTCATGTGCTTAAATAAAAGCGTAAGCGTGGGCTAGACGGGCCACAGCCCCCACACAGCGCGCAGTTGAGCTCCGTCTCTGAAACTAAAAAAACAACTGGGCGAGCTGCTGGGTCCCTGGTGTTATCCGCTCGTTGTGTAATTTTCTCGTTTATTGACTACATTGACAATGGCGTGGGACCTAGTGTTCAAACAATTAGGAGGAAGTATTTTTTTGGCTTGTAATAATGAGGCACTTGCTTGCATAATGCAATGACCCTGGTGGGTCACTACTGTCAGCCTCTCCATGTACAGTCATCTCCTGATTCCTCTTGGTTGTTGACCATGTTGACAACGCCAGACGGCGGCGGGCACAACGAGCGAACCAAGGCGAAGAACGACGGTGAGGCCTCAGACGGGAATGGACAGCAGCTGTGGAAGATGCGGCAGTGTAGTGGCAGGTTGAGGGGAGTACCAGGGCAAACATGCAACTCAAGCTTACAAACGGTACAAAAAGCCCAAGGATTAATTGTTCATCAAATTTTTAGACAAAACCCAGATTGAACATGGTAGTAACATCTAACCCAACCACTCTTTTTTGCAGTCACAAACAAATGGATCGGTCTGATCCATAAAATCAACATCCTGTGCCAAAAAAATAATTGCACGATGACTACAACTTGTTGTAAATAGAAGCCGAGCATGTTTAGAAGCCCATTTGTCCACCTGAAAGTTCTTTTTTTGCTGTTCAACGTGTCCGTCCGTGAGAAATCTCTTGCAGTAAAACATAAGCCTGATGGACAATAGTTACCTCACATTCAACAGGAAGAATGTGACAAAGCTTCTATTTGCCTGGTTGGATGCATATCCTTCCATCGTCATTGTCCTCAAACAAATGTCATGAGAACTGAGAAAATCCTGGTGCTTATTACGCCACCGATTGATTATACGCTTTTCTCCATGTGGTTGCAGTACCTAAGTAGACATGATGATTTGAAAACAGTGAAGGTCTGAAAAAAGAGTATGTCGAAAGAGCAACAGCTGAACGGTTAATTCTAGTACAACATATACGGTCTTTCAATCTGCATGAAATCATCACCTTTATATATAAATTCTCCAGAGACTGAAAGCATCGCAGCAAGCCAATAATTATGTTCAGATCATAACTATACATTCCGATATATAAGATCTTGACAGAATCCAGCAGCATTGATAGGCTATCCATGGACGAACTCTTCATTGAGCATATAACATAATATTAGTACCCAAAGTGTACTCCAAGATGATATAAAACTTATGCGCATAAATGAAAAATGCAGCTTATGATTACAAATGTGTAAATTATAACATGCGGTACCTGAAAAAGTGAGGAGCCAAACACCAACTTGTTGTGATCATCAAATGGAGCACTAGTTAGACCACCAATTAGATCCAAGGTCTCTAGTTTGGGTGCAGAGACGACAGTTATTTGTGAAGGTTTATAACAATGATCAAGGAGCAACCTTTGAAGTGAAGGGGCATCTTCGATGATGAGCTGTTGTCCTTCAAAACAAATTTCAATGCTTTTAAGGTGAGGCGACTTTATTTGGAGACAACAGATAGGGATTTATATTCCCAAAACAATCAGCGAGCGCTCTAGGGCAGGGCAACTGGAGTGGATGATGCTGTGCAGTGAGGCCTCCGACAGATAAACCACCACAAGCGAAAGTTTTTTTAGTAGTGGGAGTCGAAGCATTTGTACCAGATCGTCTGGTAGATGGCACCGGGCGAAGGTGGCGGTGTGGAGAGAGGAGGAAAACCGCGAGATGGACAACGGTGGTGTGGGCATGAATTCTTGGTGTGTTCATGGTATGAAACTTTCGTGGTAATGGTAGAACTCAAACTGCTAGAGTTTGCCGGATTTAGGGGATGTCAGCCAAGCGTCCACCGTGCCGGGTATGGACAGCAGGTAGCGTGTCGGGATGCAGAGGCGCTGAATGGGGCCCTGCTGGTGAGAGGAGACGATGGCTCTGAGGAGATCAAATTCAGGAAGGACAGATATCTAATGACAGTCAAGATTGAGGGGCGCGGTGCGCCATAGAGGGTGCCACCGAGTTGAGAGGACTTGTGTGCAGCGGCAACCTTCGTGGGGAGAAGCGAGATGATCTCCTCAAGGATGACGTCCGGGAGATCGTTGATGCGGTCCACCGGAGATTCTACCGGTCCCTCAGATCCGGGTGGGGGGGCTCGCCGCTACTCCCCGCGATGCCGCGTGCAGGTTCTACAACCGGCGTTGCCGCTGGCGGGAGCCTCATCTTCTTGGCGCAGGGGCCAGCCGACTCCATTTTCCTTGTGGGCGTCGCGCCGAGCTCACGGGTTTGAGCAGAGTAGCCAGAGACGAGCCTAGTGGCACTGCGAGTGGGGAAGAAGGAGGGCTGGGGTTTTCTATAGGAGTGGAAGAAGAGGAGCAGGCGTTTTCTATACGAGTGAGGAAGAAGGTGAGCGGGGGTTTTGTGGAAGAGTGAGGAAGATGGGGAGCGGGGGGAATTGGGGCAAGACGGAAGCGTAAGTGGAAGCGAGGAGGAAGGAGGGTTTTCCTAGGATCGCCCCCTCTTCAAGAAATATGGGCTACTCCTCACAAAAAACAAAAACAAAGGGGCTTTAAGATGGATAGGCTTTTGTATCGGCCCAGTCGGCTGCCCGTGTTTCGTACTGGAGGGCCTTGTGCTAGAGGCAGCCCGAGACACTCTCCAGCTTATTGCCCATTCGAAAGAAAAAAAAAGACGCATGCAGCTTATGGCTACTCATCGGTAACCTTTTTCAACTTGGCATCCACCAAATTAGAGGATGCGGTACTGGATGCAGACACTCACACTGGTCGCGTAGCACGGCAAAATGAGGTGTCAAATAACAGGCCTACAATATACTTACTAGATTGTGAAGGTTCACAGGCTAGTCAACATTTACATTAAACTAAGCTTCAGAAGATACGGTATGCATACTAACATTCAGAAGAACAAAAGTTCAGCATGTTTATGCATCTCAATGATTCACCATACTATAACCAATACAAAGCTGTGAGAAGGTGTGGAAATAAAGAAAATCAGTCGATGCTTCTCTGAGCAAAGGGCCTCCCTACGCACGCATTAATTTCCTGGGCATGCTTGTTTCTTCTCAATGTTGCGAGCACTTTGAGCATGTTGGCAACTCCACAGCTAGCTAGCTGCCTCATCTTGCAATTGATGCTGACACATTTGCAGCAAACACATGAGGCAATAGAGGTGACTCAACATGAGTCCATATTGTGCAGTTCCCCTGAAATCATCTTCATTGTCCTAAATCTGAAAAGATAGGAAAACAATAGCTATACTTAAAAGGTGTTGCAAAACAGTAGCACATATCAATAGCTCGGCATGACAAAACATGATCATCAGGACGAAGGGGATACTGACCTGCCTGAGGAAGATTATACATAATTTCATAAGTCCTTGGTTGATTTCCACCTTTGGCTGCACTGCTTGTTTGCTACTCCACACATGACAGGATCGTTCCGCACTGCAATCAGCAAGTCAACGTACGAATAAGCTTATTTCATCTTGCGGTGGTCATTGTACCTAGTTACGAATGTGGGAATACCTAGAGCACCATGAGGTTAGCTGACAGCAGGTAGATGCAGCCATATAAGTTTTGTGCGGTGCTACAAAAATTGAGGTCTGTATCCCTTCCCGTTATGAGAATTATTCTTGAAGTTGGTAGAATGTGACGGCTCATTCTTTGCATCAAACTTGCCTTTCCCCTGAGTTTTGTTCTCGTTGTTTTGGGGATGGTTGGGCTGGAAGTTCTTCTCGTGTACCATGTGGGCACTAGAAGCTCCCTCAGTGACCCGATCACGTGTGTCTTTTGCTCTCGCCTTCTCTTCAAAATGAAGAGTGCTAATGAGATCCGAAACGGAAAACTCATGTCTCTTGTTTTTTAGAGAAGTAGCAAAATCGTTCCACGAAGGTGGAAGCTTGGCAATGATGGTCCCAGCAACAAATTTGTCCGGCAACACACACTTGAAGTACTCAAGTTCCTTAGCGAGTGACTGTATCTCATGAGTCTGTTGAACAACAGAGCGCTCATCAGTCATCTTGTAGTCACAGAATTGCTCCATGACGTACAACTCGTTGCCAGCGCCCGAGGCCCCAAACGTGGCCTCGAGCGCAACCCACATGTATTTTCCGCTGTCAAACGACATATATGAATCCACAATGGAATCGTCCAGAACACTCAGCAGGGCAGCTTTGAAGAGGGTATCCATGTTCTCAAAAGCTTCCTGTTGTGTAGGATTAAGATCGCCCTCAGGCTTACCCTTAGTGGCGTCATAGCAGTACATTATCTGAAACCAATATATTGCTCTTGTGCGCCACCTTTTATATTACACCCCTTAAAAGTAGGCGGCTTCAAAAGCGCAGCAAAACCACTCGGAGTAAATTGCCTATAATCAGGTTTTTGGATTGTATTGTTGAATATATGAGCAATTTACTATGCGATGCAATCTGAATAAACAGTAAATAGATCATGACGACAATTGCAAAGATCAAAGTAATGATGCAGACTAAACCAGGAGCACAGAATCACATACTGTACAGCGGGAGCAGAACCGTTGTGGTTGATGTTGTCACTCATGTCGTTGATGAAGAGGTTACTGAGGTCGGGGAACAAGGCTGTCATTGAGGAAGTCGTCGCTGGCAGCAGTCACATGAGTGTGCTCCCCAAAAACCTGATCGCCCCTCTCCCGAACAGGATCACGAAAGGCGGGGTTCGGAGGACTACTGTCCCTTCTCGCGGTGCATGCCAGAAGGAGGGATGGAGAAGAATTGCATGGTGGCGCTAAGATCTGGAACGGTGCGAAACCATATGATACAGCGGCGGCTAGGGTAGAGCCTGTCAGGTCGGTCGTGCGAGTAAGACCAAGTATAATAGTAGGCCTTTGGCCCAAACCCCACGTCCAAGTCAATAATAGACCCACTATCCAAAAGAATCAGAAACAACTAAGTAATTAAGGCGTCTGTTAATTATTAATTAATGACTTAATAAATTTTCCGACTCACACCACACTTAGAGCATGGTTAATAGTATAGCCAACATCCGGCTATATAAAGTTGACACATCATCTAGAACCAACCTAATAGGTAGCCTGCTTATAATAGTTAGTCCCTTTAGTATAATACTATATCATTAATAATGGCCCCACCTTTTGTCTCACAAAGTATGTGTAGTCTGAAATGCCGGGCGTGCAGCGGGCGGTGCCCTCGGTCGGCGCACCACTTCAGCGGCGGAAGCAGTGAGAGGTCGTGTCGCCCTGACTTGCCATCAATGTGGACCGGCGGGCTCAGCTGGCGCTGGGCGGGAAGGTTTCGATTTTTTATTCAGTTGTTGTGCTGCTACCGTCCAATATTCGCGTGTGGTTGTTTCTAGAATAAAAAAATGAGGTACTCCTACTTATGTTACTCCCACTATGGCTAGCCTAAGGTTAGTAGGTGACCTTGCGCTTGGCACTTCGCCTCTTCCGGAAGTCGAACAATAATGGTGGTACTACAGTAGTACTTCTGGCAATCTGACACCAAATGAACTGCTGCATGTCCACCGCTTGTAAGCAAAAGTTTCTCCTCGTGCTGCGAGCCACCGCGCACGCGTTGGCGAGGGAGAAGGCATAGTAAGCGAGCTTCTCATCGTTCTGCGAGTTGACGGGACACATCAAAGTTATTTAGTACGTACTCTCTCCAAAAAAGGGCTGACCATGTCATGGCTACCATCCCGTGCTCCGTCATTGAGTACGTGCACTATTCACGTGCCATCGAGGAGAAAAAATATTGTGTAGTAGGAGTAGGTGCCATCGAAGTGCACGACTCACTTACGCACTGCTTATCTGATTATCTCCATTTTTTTGCATGACACGTGCACCTTGATGCTAGATGTCTCGCGTGTTGGCAAAAGAATGAACAAAGATCACGTAAGAGAAAGAGTGGAAGAACATAGATTCCCGACGACCGAGAAGGAGCAAGGAACCTCACGGTGGAGCGTCTGCAAGGAACCTTGCGCGTTTTCCCCTGTTTTTTGCCGCCTGCCCAGCTATAAACAAATAAAAGAACATGAACTCTTCGCTAACCACTAGAGACGACACATCAGGATGCTAAGTTGAAGATATTTGATTAGTTTATATTGATAACCACGCAAGAAGCCACGCATGTACAAGACGCATGCAGCCACGCATGTACACACGCGGACGCACTAACTCACGCCGATCCAACTCATGCACAAACGCGCACAGCATCGGGCACACAACGCACGTACACAGCACATGCATGCACACACACTTGGCCGCAGAATGCACGTGAATAACACATGCGTGCGCACACACTCGACTGCATGGATGTGACGCCCTCGATTCAATCGTACACTAATCATACACGCAAATGTGTACGATCAAGATCAAGGACTCACGGGAAGATATCACAACATAACTCTAGACACAAATTAAAATAATACAAGCTTTATATTACAAGCCATGGGCCTCGAGGGCTCGAATACATAAGCTCAAAAACACAAGAGTCAGCGGAAGCGACAATACCTGAGTACAGACATGAGTTAGACAAGTTTGCCTTAAGAAGGCTAGCACAAAAGCAACAACGATCGAAAAGGCAAGGCCTCCTGCCTGGGAGCCTCCTAACTACTCCTGGTCGTCGGTGGCCTCCACGTAGTAGTAGGCACCCTCAGTGTAGTAGCAGTTGTCGTCGAAGGTGGCGTCTGGATCCTGGGCTCCACCATCTGGTTGCGACATCCGAGAAGAATGGAAAAGGGGGGAAAAGGGGGAGCAAAGCAACCGTGAGTACTCATCCAAAGTACTCGCAAGCAAGGATCTACACTACATACGCATCGGTATCAATGAAATGGGCTGTATCTGTGGACTGGACTGCAGAATGCCAGAAGAGAAGGGGAAAGCCTAACCTATCGAAGACTAGCATCTTCAAGCAGCTCCAAGCATCTTGCAGCATCAGAAGAGATAAGAGTAGCATAAAGTAAAGTAGTAGTAGCGTTATCAACCTCGGCCAGAGATCCTTTCTCGACTCCCTGCGAGAAAGCAATCCCAGAGCCATACTATCCATTTCTCATATCTATGTCTCATCTCAAGTATCCAGTTCTAGTTGTATCGATCGGGATACAACTCCAAGTGTCCGTTACCGTAGGACATGGTATCGGTAGATGTTTTCTTCCCTGCAGGGGTGCACCAACTTACCCACCACGCTCGATTAACTCCGATCGGACACACTTTCCTGGGTCATGCCCGGCCTCGGCCAAACAATACGCCGCAACCCGACCTAGGCTTAATAGAGAGGTCAGCACGCCGGACTAAACCTATGCCCCCAGGGGTCATGGGCCATCGCCCCGGGAACTCCTGCACGTTGTGAGGGCGGCCGGTGAGCAGACCTAGCTACCTCCTTAAAATAGGCAGGTGCTTACCAGTCCAACCCGGCGCGCGCCGCCCAGTCGCTGACGTCAATTAAGCTTCGACTGATGCATACGACGCAGAAGGCCCATACTATGCCCACGTGATGGTTAGTGCTATCAGGCCAGAGGCCCCTCGAATCAAATATCCAAATCGTAGTGGATTAGGAACGCGCGCTAACAAGCAGAGACTCACGAAAGATGTGACCCCGTCGCCCCGTCTCGAGGACTTGCGGCAAGGGCTAAGAATGCCCGGCCATGCCTCGTAATTATCTCACGGGCACCCTCCAGGTCAACCCGTCTCCACATCACTCGCGGGTACCCCTCAGGATCGACCCGCCTTTTCAAGTACCAGTTGTAAAGTCCAAGTATCCGTGTGTCCAAACATCAAAGGGAAAAACCCGAGGAATCACCCCCGGTGAATTCCACTTGATGTAATCATCAAGGTGAACGTTAGAGGATCCACCCTCGAGGTTCACACTTGAGGGGTTGCACGACAGAGCCGTATCGGAAGTGGTTAAGGAGGAAATCACCCTCGATGACCATGACCGAATAGCTACACTACAGGTTAACATCAGAAGTGCTGATGAGGCCTCACCCTCGGCACTCGATAGTAACCCAGTAGTGTCGAGCAACTAAGGGGAAAGTGATGTGCGGTGCCGGGGCCTGGTCTTCGATCCTGTTGATCGGGTGTTCGATGATGAAGCAGGGGCAACAAGGACAAGGTGGGGGTCACTGGTGGATCACTAACCAACCTATACTAAGCAGTTTAGGATAACCAGGTAGGTAACAATAAGCAGGTTACAAAAGTAGGCTATGCATCAGAATATGAGAAAACAATAACAATAGCAAAATCTAATGCAAGCATGAGAGAATGGAATGGGCGATATCGGGATGATCAAAGGGGGGGCTTGCCTGGAAGCTCTGCTGAAAAGGAAGAAGTGTCGTCGTCGACGTAGTCGATCACAGGGGCAGCATCAATTTCGGGGTCTACCAGAGAGAAGAGGGGGAGAAACAATAAATATAAAGCAAAGATAGCATCACAAAGCATAACATGGCAATATGATGTTCCCGGTGTGACCTAACGTATGGCTACACGACAAGCTGAAGGGGGAATTCAACCGGGAAGGTATTCCCGGTTCCGGACCTGTGTCACACAGATGACCGGAGCGAGAATGTTCCATGTTCAGCATGCTAGGGGCATGTGACAGATGAACGGACCGCGCATTCAGATTTGTTGGATTTTTCTGAGCAACTTTCATATAGAAAACATTTTCATCGGAGCTACGGTTTATTTTCTATTAATTTTCTAAGTTTTATTGAATTTCCAAATTACTGGATTTATTTTAAGTTCGAAAATAAAAGCAGATTAAACTTTTGTTACCTAGCGCTATTCCAGCCATAGTGTATGACAGTGGGGTCATAGTCAAAGTCAAAGGTCCAGTCAGATGTTGACTGAGTCAACAGTGAATAGTGAAGTGGGGGCCATCTGTCATTGGTTAGGTGATACACAGTCAGCACTTTGACTGGTCAACTAGTCAAGGTGGGGCCACATGTCATGAACAGCAACTAAACTATTCTAGTTAATTAGGTTAACTAGCCGGGGTCCACTTGCAATAGCCTTAGACTAATTAACACCTAATTTAGCCTAAACTAGTCAAACCTACTAATTAGGTCGGCCATTGGCAGCGGCACAGCCAGGCCTTGGCTGTGTGCTTGCCATGGCTAGCACGCACGAGGCTCAAGCCACGGCGGCCATGGCCAACAGCGGCAGCGGCACTAGGGAGCAGCAGCAGCGGTAGAGAGCAGCGGCCGTGAGCAACAGCAAGCGGAGCAGGAGTGCAGCGACAGCAGCAGCAAGCAGAGCAGAGTAGCCGTAGGAGCAGCAACACAGCGCAAGGAGAAGCAGGGGCGCGCTAGGCGGCGGCGGGCGATGCCCAGCGAGCAACGGCAGGCGGAGGCGAGGCCAGGGCGGGCGCGCGGCAGCAGCAGTACGCCGCAGCAACAGACGACAGTTAACTAGCAGCAGTTCACGCACGCACATATGTACGCGTATGCGTACACGCGACGCGAGATTGGATGTGCTCGAGGACGGCAAACGTCGACCGAATCGAGGCAGAGGAAGGGGGATCCGGAGGAGGGCTCACCCTGGGGAGGCCGTGGACGAGCTTGGCGAGGCCGGGAGGCGCCGGTGGTGGAGATCGACGGTGAGGTCGTGCGGTGGCCGTAGATGAGGAAGAGGAAGAATGCGACGGCGGTGGCGCTCCCGGTCCCGATCCGGTGTCGAGGAAGAAGAGCCAGACCACGACGGAGCTCCCGAACTTGTCGGAGCGGCGAACGGGCCACGGTGGCCGTGGGCTTCCCGTTGGCGAGGCCATGGCGGAGAGGAGAAGCAGCAGCGTGTGGGGGAAGGGGTTCTGGTGGGGAGAGGGAGAGGTGGAGAGGGCGAGGGGAAGTAGATAGAGTTGCCAGGGGTGTCGAGGGCGAGGCCCTTATCCATCCACGGGCTCCTGTAGCGGCGCGGACGGCAAGCTGGCTTGGCCGGGACGAGCAAGTGCGGGCACGGTCGGAGGAGCAGTAAGAAGGAGGAAGACACGGGTGTTGCGGGTTGGTCCATCCAGTTTGTTAGATGGGCCATAGTGCCTAGTAGATTATGCCTTTTATTTTGTAATTTCTATTTATTTATTTATTTCCTGCTTTGTATTATAATTGAGCTACTAAAAGAGTTTTGTTTAACACAAAACTTGGCACAAAAATACCGCGCAATATTCTGGCTTGCTACAAAAAGTTTCCAAGCATTTGGGAGTGCTTAACTATTTTTGGAAATTGAAAAGGCCAATTTTAAATGTTGCTAGACCACTAAATAAATTTCAGTGTCACTTTGGGAATCCAAAAGGGGTTGGTTGATCCAGGGAATTTATAGAATATTGTGAACATTTTAGTTTTGACATTTTGAAGACTTTAATTTTGACTTCTACTTAAATTTGAATTGAACCGGACTGAATCAAAGGCGGATTTAGCAACAGTGAAAATGATGACATGGCACCATTAACATAGGATTACTATAGCTTAATTATCCGGGCGTTAAAATGGAGGTGTGCGCCATATGCGGCGACGTCCGGTTCGTCATGCTACGGCAAAGCTCGCACACAACGGCACCTACGCATCTCTTGCAGCACCTCTTTGCCATCATTGCTCAATGACTAGCTGGAGACGAAGACGACCGCAGCCTCGGCCTTAGAGCTAGCACCGATGGAAAAGCACGCACGCTTCACGCACACGAGCACGTACGGAGTGCCCACGATGTGGTGCGTCCCCAGTCACCTCTACTCCTTCTGCGCACGTTGTCTATGAAGGCGGTTGCATGCCTAATGATGATGTGGGTGAGATCTTCTAGGACTTAGATGATGACAAGAAAAATTATGGGGGGTGTCTCCAACAGTGTTCCTCGGCTCGCACCTCTTGCATCACGGTGGTCGAGCTTGGAGTCATTCATCTGGTACACGTGGCATCTCAGATCTGGAGACAAGGTGACGTACACCGTCAAGGTCCACGGTCAAGGGGGTCAGGGCGGACACGACCTCTCACTGTGTCCGCCATTTGAAGCGGCGCCCCGGCCCAGGGCGCTACCCGCTGCACTCCCAGCTGTACCCACCTCCTCGCCGCATTCAAAAACCTACATTTACTAGTATGTATACACGTGCAAGGCACATCTTAATATAACAGAGTGATTTTGGTAAAAGGGAAAAGAAGTAATATATGTGCTAATAGATTCAAAATAAATAAATTATAGTGATGTATAAATGCCGATATTAGTTCAATATTGTAAAAGCGGGAAGTAGTATTCATGCCATAAAACTGTATGTTCATTTAACAAGAACTGCACGTTGCTTCACTTTTTCCACGTGTTCTTTTTTCTGAGAAATATCCACATTCTCCTACTAAACCATCTCGACTGGGCTCAATCAAACCATCTGGTGGTCATGTGGTAACACAGCCCATTGGAGCTAGTTATGGGCTTGTTTTTCTAAAAAGGGTACATGATTGTTCTAGAACACAGGTGAAGTAGCAGCAGTGTACTGTTCATGCGAATCCTACTGATATTGGCTGTTGGATTTAGAAGATCAATGGTTATGATTGATGTTCTTAGTCCTACTTAAAATTGGTACACTATATAGTAGTATAGATATAGAAACCCGCGTGGAATGCGAGAAACCAACTCCGGCCACACACGTCCGTTCAGGAGTAGGACGCCGGCCAAGCTCCTCCTTCCACCATTTTGAACACTCTTTCGGCGGTATCCAACGAGCAGGAAGAACAGTTCTCCGGCATAAAGGCCGTCTGGGTGGCCCGCCGAGCCCAACAGCTCGCTTCTCCACCTACCTCACCTAGCCCATCGGAGGCAGTTGCCGCACTTGTCGGATGTGGGGTTCCGGCAAACCCTTAAGGTTCGAATTCTGGGGTGCGCGCGAAGTCTTTCCCTCCTACCGATCTACGCCCTAGCTCACTAAGATCTCACGGACAAACTCGACGAACTCGCAACACAGAAAGACATGAGATTTATACTGGTTCGGGCCACCGCTGTGGTGTAATACCCTAATCCAGTGTGGTGGTGGTGGATTGCCTCTAGGGCTGATGATGAACAGTACAAGGGAAGAACAGCCTCCTGAGGTTGAGGTGTTCTTGTGCGTACGAGCTTGTGCGCGTCTCTGGATCCGATGGCTGCTACTGTGGTGGCTAGACCTATTTACAAAGGCCCTGGTCCTCTTCCCAAATATCGAGCGGGAAGGGAGACAACAACGGCGGGCAAATTTGAAGGGAGACAGCTAGTACAAGCTATCCTGACAAAAGCGGTCTTCGCCTGTGGAAAGCTCTGGTGGTGACGCCGTCTTGGGCTCCACGATGACCTCCGTCTTGCCGTCCTCCTGGTCTTGGTCTCGTTGCACCAATATAGCAACCTTTGCCTGATGCCTCGGTACTCTTCGCCTGCGCTGACCTCCTTAGCACCAAAGAGGAAATAAGGACTCTGCGCGCGCTGGCGCCCGCCTCGTGCCGTTCGTCATGGCTCACGTCACGAGTGCCTCGTGAGGTTTGCCCCGCCTTGATATCTCCGCTCCTCGTGAGCCTGCCTGGCTAGGACACTCCAGAGGAGGTCTTGCGTCATCCGCCTCGCGAGGCTCGGACCCTCGTGAGGGTCTTGGATGCCTTGTTGATGAAGATGGGTCGTACGGCCTGCTGCTTAGCCACGCTGTGGGCCGCAGGCAGGCAAGTCTGGGGACCCCCGTTCCCAGAACGCCGACAGTAGCCCCTGGGCCCAAGGTGCGCTCGGGCTTGGCTTCGCGGCGAAGCCAAGGGTCAAGTTCGGAGCACCACGGGCCCCCAAAGCCTGCGGCCTCGGTTGACGCGTGGTGGTTGATTGGACATGGGCATCTCTGCTTCCCCACGCTGCCTTGGCAACTGCTTGACCTGACAAAAGGCTGGCGCAGGCAGCACTTGCCTTCATTGCTTCTTCCTTGCCTCGCTCCAGATCCCCTTTCTTGCTCCTCGCCACTACTACCTCCAGATCCGCTCCAATCTCATCCTGCACCCGCAATCCATGGCGCCGTGCAAAGTCAAGACCTCCTCAACACCGGCTTGGTATGAGCCGGCTCTCGAGGTGCCCACTATCACGGAGAAGAGCCTCGCCTCCGTGCGCCTGCTGACGGCGGGAGAGAGCAACGAGTGGGGGAAGACGGAGCTCCGGCTCGCGTCCGACGAGCCGGAGCCTCAGGGGAGCACCTTCTTCCCCTTCTTCTCAAGCAGCGTTGCCGTTGGGTTGGTTCCTCCCTTCTCTGATTTCTTTTATGAAGTCCTCGACCACTACGGGCTGCGGGCGTTGCATCTCCATCCCAACTCTGTCCTCCTCCTGTCCATCTTTGCCTACTACTGTGAGGCGTACCTGGGCGTGATGCCGTCCATGGCGCTCCTGCGCCATTTCTTCTTCCTTCGCGTCAGCGAGGGTCACATCTCCGGATGCGCCAACTTCGTCGCGTCCGGCAAGGCCAACTCGATCTCGAGCACCGGGAAGAGGGCCGACAACATTTGATCCAAATGGGTCATGATGGACGCCAAGCACGCCGATCCATGCCTGGCATTGCCGACGGAGGTGCCCCGGCAGGGCATGGGGTGGCCCAAGGCGGAGCTTGTAGATGAGCGGGCATCGTCAGTGTTGGGGCAGATGATGACCGACCTGAAGTCGGGCAATGCGAGGGCGGCCAAGATAACGGGGGCGATGCTCTTGAGGGAGTTCTTGATGCTACAGGTTGCCCCACTCCAGGCGCACGCGCGCCCCCTCTGGGGGCTTGAAGAAGAGGAAAACAAGAGCCGCCTGAGGCCGGGGGACCTGCCTGGCGATGAATTGGACGCCGTCCTGCGCCTCATAGTCGGGGGCAACCAGGAGTACCCGCCTAGCGCCTTCGTTCCCTTGTTCCAACGCAGGGACCGGGAGGAATTCGTCGCCTCCAGGCCGACTTTTAATGCACGCGGGCTGGTGCCGCCGGCGCTTCCAGGAGCTCCTACGGCGCAGAAACCAGTGGAGGTGTCTTCTGGCGAGTCCCGCGGAGAGGGGGAAGAGGAGGTGGACTCGGAGAAGACCCTGGAAGAGGTGGGGGAGACTTCCCCTCTGAGCAAGGCCGAGATTCTCCGCGCCCTTCCTGATGATGCCGAGCCGACGCCTACCAAGGGGAGAGGGAGCAACCCCTCATCCCGACGAAGGGTAGGTCGTCGCTGGTGGCGCGTGGTGCCACCTCCACCCCGACACCTCCTGGGGCTGGATCCGGCTCTGCTTCTGCACCGCGTGCTGCTGCTGGGACCCGAACGCCTGCCCCTCAGGTCCCGATGCTGTCAGGCTTCAAGCTTCCCAAGCGGAAGGTGGAGTACTTCGCGGTGGACCAGTAGGTGTCTCGAGCTTCGCTTTATCCCTGCTGGTACTTGTTATTTGCTGACGCTCGCCCTTGGTTGATCAGGCCGACATCTTCGGCGAAGAAGAGGAAGGAGGATACGGCGGCCGTGCCTCCCTCCGTAGAGAAAGCAGGCAGCAGCGCCGGCATCTCCCCAGCCCGGTCGTCCTCGCGGGGCCAAGAGGAACATCGCCGCGTGGAATCAGCCCCCATGGCCCCGCTGGCCCCGGAGGTGCGGGCGCTTGGCGCGGCTGACGAGGTCCTAGCTGCTCCGGGACCCGCGTTCTCCCAAGCCCTGGTGACGATGTCGCTTCCTCCCACTGCTACACCTCCACTCCCTGGTTCTTCTGCGCCTGCTGCCGTCTTGGAGCGTCCCCTTTTGGAGATGACCCAGCTGCAGGCGGATCTCCCGAGCGCGGACCCGCGCCTGGTGGCCGGGCGTCTGGAGTTGGCCTCTGGCTGGCTTCACTCCGACCTGGCGGTTCGCGCGGCGCTGGGCCAGGCTGCTGCGGCTTCCGAGAAGGAGAAGCAAGGAGCCGCCAGCGCTGCGGCCGATCATGAGGCGGCGCTGAAAGACGCCAAGGCCGCCCGTGACCGCTGCCAAGTGCTGGAGGGCGAGTTGCAGAGCCTGAACGACAAGCACGCCGATGAGGTACGCTGCCGCCAAGCAAAGGAGGAGGAGATGAAGGCCCGGGAGGAAGCTGTCAAGAACCGTGATGCTGAGCTGGCGGAGCTGGGGAACAAGCAGGCTGCTGAGCGCAACCGGTTGGAAGAGTTGGAGCGGAAGATGGGGAGGAGGGAGGCCGATCTTGATGCTAAGGCGCGAGTCCTGGCCAAAGACCGCGTGGCCTTCGCCGATCTCGAGAAGAGATCTCGCAAGGCGCTGAAGACACTCTACGAGCACGGCCTGGAGAAGCCGCTGGACACCGACGAGGACCGCCCCGCCCAGCTGCTTCCTCTCGTGGTGAACGCGCTTGAGGAGGTCGTTGATGGCCTCGGTCCCATGGCGAAGGCAGAAGCTCGCGTCTTGTCTTCAGCCGCACTGACTCACGTCTTCAGCCATCTGCACCTCCACGACGCCAACGCTCGCCTTGATGAGCTGCTGGAGCCTGTGGCCGAAGATCACTGCGAAGCCGCCGCCGTAGCTGTACAAGGTCAAGTGGAGGCCTTGCTGGGGAGGTTCCGCGGCTTTGTCTCCGATCCTTTGTCTGGCGACGCCGCGGATCCTGCGGCTGGTGGTGAAGGTGAGAACATCGTTGCCCACGGGAGAGCACCTTCCGCAGGCGATGGCGATATCCAGGGGTGACCTGCGGCTATTCTTCCCGTTTCGTTCCTGCAACATGTATCAGGCCTCATGGAGGCGTTTAGACTTTTCATTTGGTATTGTGAGGACAATATGCTTGTAATATTTGCTTCAAGATTTTGCGATTTCCTTCCTATTTGCTTTGCGTTCTACGTCGGCAGAGCCCGGCCCCGCGCATACCTCAACCGCCATTGGGCCGACCGGAGACCAGGACGGACCAAGGAGTGAGGGGCTACGTGACCAGTTAGGCTCCTGAGTCGCGATGCTCAGGAGTCCCCCTTGACGCGCAAACAGCATATAGGGAGAGTTCGTGAGGATAGATTAATGTTCTACGTCGGCAGAGCCCGGCCCCGCGCATACCTCAACCGCCATTGGGCCGACCGGAGACCAGGACGGACCAAGGACTGAGGGGCTACGTGACCAGTTAGGCTCCTGAGTCGCGATGCTCAGGAGTCCCCCTTGACGTGCAAACAATTTCCATACCTGCCCTCGCCGAGGCCTCGGGAGGGGGGCGCGACGCCCAGGTCCGGGGGACCTGGTTGGGTGGCGTGCGCTTGGGCGTGACCCGAGCGCAGCCCCCGTGCCCAGCCCCCTCGTGCAGCTCTCCCGAGGGGAGGCATTATGGTGAGGCTGGGCGCTGAGCTCTGGGCTCCCTGAGGTTGGTACGACCGTGGGGCCGCCCTCAGTTGTTTATCACCAGCGCGGAGCATAGTGCTTCCGCTTGTGCACGGGCATAGCCGCTCCTCGGCAGTGTTGAAAGCCAGCGCGGAGCATGGTGCTTCCACTTGGGCGTGGGATGGGGGCCCCCCTCCGGGAGGAGCCCCCGGGGCGTGTATAGCCCCGCCCTGACATGTGGCTTGCACGGCAGGGCTGCGAGGTGTATCTGGGCACTCGTGAGCCAGCGCAGGACTCACGAGGCCCTACCTCAAGGCGGGTTGCGCCTGGTCTTGAGTCTTGGTGACTGTATGTTCCTGCAAGGTGGTTAGATGCAAGCACTCTACGTCCTCAGGTCCCGGCCCTCGAGCGAGCTCAGCCGCCGCTGGTATGCCAAGTCGCGATGCCATGGTCAAGGCTAGGGGGTGAGGGATGGAGAGCCAGTAAGAACTCCTGAGTCGCGATGCTCAGGAGCCCCCATTTTAACGTGCAAGCGAATTGCATAGGATGAACAGACCCGTGGCGGGCGGCAATCGAGCAGGCGATAGACATTGGCAGGTTAAGCATGGAGAGCAGATCAGCTTAGGTAAATGCAGGAAGATACATGCCACCGGGTCCGGCCCGAGCGGCTTGGGGATGATGCAGCCCGAGGGGCGCCCCCAACAAGGTAAGCTAAAGACGTAAGCAAAAGGGATACATGCCATAGGGGCGGACCCACGTGGCCTCAGAATAATGCAGCCCGAGGGGCGCTCCCAGCTGAACAAGCTTGGAAGATGTCACCTGGTTCTGTAGACGAAGTAGAGTTGGTGTAGCTGGAGGCGTGCGTTGAAGAAACGACTCCTCACGAGCCACTGGGACCCTGAGCCTCGGGAGGCTCTGGGGGCTCAGGAGGTTCCCTGAAGACCGTCTCCATCTCCTCCAGGACGGCGCGGTACCTGGCCTCCTGAGCTGCCAGGACACGCCGCAGGTCGTGTTGATAGGCGGACGCCATGCTCGGCAAGCCGAAGGGCATGCGAACGTAGCTGTGTGGTGGGCCCTCGCAGCGGCCCACACGCGATGGCCAGAAGCGCTCATGAGATGCGGCTCTGTTGAGCCCTGGGACGTCGATGCAGACGCGCAGCTCAGCATCCTGTCCTGGATGGGGAGCTGCGCCTCGTGAGCGGCTGTCGCCGCGCATGGCCCTTGCATCTTGCAGTTCCTGAGTGGTCTTGGCGATGAACTCCTGAGCGGTGGGCACTCCTTTCCCTGTGCTCTCCCAAGGAACATGTGCCGCGAAGCACGCTTCCAAGTGGTGCCCAAGCACCTCCCTCGTGAGGTTGGCAAGGTCAGAGGCCCTCAAGAAGAGAGCCCCTGAGCCCTGTCTGAGGAGGGCGCCGGGCGCGCCTTCCTATGCGATGGAGGGAGGCGCCCCTGGAGCGGGCGCTGATCCTGACGAGGCTCCTGCCGCGACGCCAACCTCCTGAGGTCCTGCACGACGCGGCCGCTTCTTCTTGGGGATGGCCTCCGGAGGGCCTTCATTTCTGCAGTCGGGGTCGTCGATTGCTGCGGCTTGAAAGGCGCGCTCGAGGGAGCACACCGCATCCCTCTCTTCACACGGGGCCGTGATGATTCCTCCGCTTCCCGGCATCTTGAGAACATTGTAGCCGTGATGAGTGACTGCCATGAACTTGGCCAGGGCTGGATACCCGAGGATAGCATTGTACGGCAGGCGGATGTGCGCGACATCGAAGTCAATGAGCTCGGTGCGGTAGTTCTTGCGCTCCCCGAAGGTGACAGGCAGGTGGACCTGACCTATCGGTGTGGTGGAACCGTCGGTCACTCCTGAGGAAGGCTTGGTGGGCTGGAGCTATTCATATGGCACTTGGAGGTTGTCGAACGTGTCGACGGACAGGACGTTGAGCCCTGCGCCGCCGTTGATGAGGGTCTTGGTGACCTGCACATTGCTGATGACTGGGGAACACGGCATAGGGAGGGCGCCAGCGGTGGCTGCGCATTTGAGCTGATCCGCCGAGTTGGAAGTGATGGCGCATTGGGACCACTTGAGCGGGCGCGTGGCCTCGAGCTTGGGGAGCACCGCGTTCACCTCGTGAGCGAACTATTTGAAGATGCGCTGAGAGGCTGGGGCCTGGGCGCCACCTAAAATGCAGGCGATTGCATGCGGCTCCTGGAAGCCCCCAGCCCCCTCGTCCTGGTGGTGGTCGTCGTTCCTTCTTGGTGGCGGCAGCGGGGGAAGACCGGTGTTGCTATGGGGGCGATCCTCACGAGGCGGGTCCCTCCAGACGCCCTCGCGAGGTTGGTCCTACCAGCGGTCCTCACGAGGCCGGTCGCGCCACTCCTGGCGCGGGCCACGGTCGTCCCAGCGTCCGCCTCCACGTCCTCCTCCACGGCCGTAGCCCCGGTCGTTGCGCTTGGGGCGTCGACCGAAGCGTCCTTCCCGTATGGCTCTGAGCTCTTGACAGTCGCTGGTGTTGTGGGTGTTCAGGTTGTGGAAGGCGCAGAACGGTTAGCCGTTCTTGGATGACTCGGGTTGATCTCTGCCCCGCTTGGTGTCGGGCTCCGCTGCTAGCACCACCGCCTCCTTGCGCTTCACGTCCTTGGCCTTGGCCTTCTTCTCCTCCGCTCCTGCAGCTGGCAGCTCGAGGAGAGAAAGGCGCCCCTCCTCACCTCTTGCGCACTTGGTCGCCAGGTTGAACAACTCCTGAGATGTGTAGAGCTCCTCGTGGATGGTGAGATATTCCTTCATCTTGACGTCACGGACGCCGTCTGAGAACGCGGAGATGATGGCTTCGTCCATGACCTTGGGGATCTTGAGGCGGGTGTTGTTGAAGCGCTGGATGAACTTCTGGAGGGTCTCTCCTGGTTGTTGCTTGATGCGGCGCAGATCACCCTCGGCCGGCGGGCGGTCGCGAGTGCCCTGGAAGTTGGCGATGAAGCGGTCGTGCATCTCGTCCTAAGAGGAGATCGAGCCGTGCTGTGGGTTCAGGAGCCAGGAGCGAGCTCCATCCTTGAGAGCCATGGGAAACCAGTTTGCCATGACTTTTTCATCACCGTTGGCCGCTTCGATGCTCAGCTCATAGAGCTGCAGGAACTCCGCGGGGTCGGCGGTGCCGTTGTAGCGAGGAGGCAGATCCGGCTTGAACTTGCCTGGCCAGGCGACGCTACGCAGCTCGAGGGTGAAGGCGCAGTAGCCGGCCATGGTTGCCGGGCCCCGCTTCGGAGGTGGAGCATGGTCTTGACGAGGTCCGCGCTGCGCTGCTGCGGGCGGCGCGCGGTCTTGACGAGGTGGCGCGGGGAGCGCAGGTGCAGCTTCTCGCGGCCACGGAATTTCTTGGAAGCTTCTCTCCCGCGCGCCTTGGTGCCAAGGCGCCGTCTTGGGGCAGAGGTGGTGGAGGCACGCCATAAGCCTCATCGCCCGTGGCTGGTTGAGGGGGAGGTAGAGAGAGGGACGGCACCGGGGAGCCCCCTGCGGCGCGGACGAACTCGGCGACGCGGTCGAGCCACTCCTCATAGAGGTCATCGACGGGGCAGTAACGCAGGAGTTCGTTCGCCGCGAGGAGCGCGGCCCGTGCCTCCATGGGAGCGCGGCGCGCGTGAGACGAAGAACGGCAGGGGTCAGTGATGGAGTAGCGGTGCGGCCGTCCTGCCGCACCGAGGGATGGAGCGAGGACGCCTGCTGCTCGTTCCCCGCCGGGCCGGTGGCAGCGTTGGCGGCGGGAGACGGAGAACGACGAGGTGGCCCGCCCACGGGAGCCGTCTGAGCGACGCGGGCGGTGAGGGCAACCCGACGCTCAGCTCGAGCACGGCGAGCGTCCGCCATGGAGACGACGGGGCGATGGAGCGACGAACTGATGGAAGGGAAGTTCCGGCGCACCCCTATCTAGCGCGCCAAATGTCAGATGTGGGGTTCCGGCAAACCCTTAAGGTTCGAACTCTGGGGTGCGCGCGAAGTCTTTCCCTCCTATCGATCTACGCCCTAGCTCGCTAAGATCTCGCGGACGAACTCAACGAACTCGCAACACAGAAAGACACGAGATTTATACTGGTTCGGGCCACCATTGTGGTGTAATACCCTACTCCAGTGTGGTGGTGGTGGATTGCCTCTAGGGCTGATGATGAACAGTACAAGGGAAGAACAGCCTCCTGAGGTTGAGGTGTTCTTGTGCGTACGAGCTTGTGCGCGTCTCTGGATCCGATGGCTACTACTGTGGTGGCTAGACCTATTTATAGAGGCCCTGGTCCTCTTCCCAAATATCGAGCGGGAAGGGAGCCAACAACGACGGGCAAATTTGAAGGGGGACAGCTAGTACAACCTATCCTGACAAAAGCGGTCATCGCCTGTGAAAAGCTCCGGTGGTGACGCCATCTTGGGCTCCACGATGACCTCCATCTTGCCGTCCTCCTGGTCTTGGTCTCGTTGCACCAATATAGCAACCTTTGCGTGATGCCTCGGTACTCTTCGCCTGCGCTGGCCTCCTTAGCACCAAAGAGGAAATAAGGACGCTGCACGCGTTGGCACCCGCCTGGTGCTGTTCGTCATGGCTCACGTCACGAGAGCCTCGTGAGGTTTGCCCCGCCTTGATATCTCCGCTCCTCGTGAGCCTGCCTGGCTAGGCCACTCCAGAGGAGGTCTTGCGTCGTCCGCCTCGCGAGGCTTGGACCCTCGCGAGGGTCTTGGATGCCTTGTTGATGAAGATGGGCCGTACGGCCTGCTGCTTAGCCACGCTGTGGGCCGCAGGCAGGCAAGTCTGGGGACCCCCATTCCCAGAACGCCGACAGCACCAAGTCGGCGCGTGGTTCCGCAGCTGGCCTCTCCAATACAGCTTGAGGAAGAGTGCCGACTTGCTCCACGCCAGCTTGACGAGGAGCACGGCGGCACGGGCATCGTTGCTGCCCTCGATGCCGCCGCGTCGTACAGCGCCTCCAATGTCTGCGACTGCGCCATCCACCGTCGACGCGCGCGTAGCCGCGACATGCAGGCAGAGAAAGAAGCCGCCGCGGATGTCGACGAGGTGATGCGGCTACGCGGATGTGGACGAGGTGACCGGCAGCACGTCCCCGCCCGCCGCCATCATCGAGGAAAAGTAGAAAACGGGAGGCCGCTGCCGATTGTATCCCATGAAGGCCACCGCCGAGGCGACGCCGGCGAATATAGCTGGTGTCTTGCTCGATTCTTCTTCTGCCAGATATTGGAGGAGGACAAAGAGATCGGGCGGCGACCATTTAGATTAGGTATTTTAATTCAACCAGGCTGGTTGTAATGGGAGTATTATAGGTAGTATCATGCATGCCAACTACTCTCTCCGTTCTTAAATATAGGAGTATTATAAGAGCATGGTTAATAGTATAGCCAGCTGATGGCTACATGACATTGCCACGTCATCTATAGCCAACCTTGTAGCCTTCAAGTATAATACTCCCTCCGTCTAGGTGTCATCTTACGAAAACCAAATAATCCCAAAACACTTAGGCACGGTGCATTAACTTCTACCTCATTTCTTGTTTCTTAACATATCAACCAATAAGAGATGTGGGTGTGCATGGTTTTAATGACTTGAGACTACCAAACACGACATGCAGTGGTTAGTTCATTGCATGCAATTCTATTAATTAGCAAATAAACATTAAGTTCTCTCGTTTTCCCCTCCTCGTTGCTCACGGTGCACAACCTAAGATACAAAGATGTGCTATTTCATCAATACAGGGCCCACTTTCCACTCTCACATCCTACCTTCATCCTGGTTTATAGGTCACCTTTGTAGTTCGTGCCAAATTTTGACCAAATATTTAGCTAACAAAATGTTAATGCATGTCAACAAAAATTATATCGTTGGATTCGTATTTCAACATAGTTTTCAATGATATAATTTTTGGTAACATGCACGAACATTTTGTTAGTTCAATCTATAGTGAAAATTTGACACAATATACAATGGGGACCAATAAACCAGGACGGAGGAATCGATGCCACGTCAATGTACCCACTAGAAACAAGTTAGACTTGTTCGGTTCAACCGCCTCCCTAGGTGTTTGGAGAGGAATTGGCCAGCAGGAGGCGGTTCCATAGGTGGGCAGGCGGCTTAAAACAAGGGAAAACACGCGAACCAGCTAAGACGAGGGAGGGAAGCTTCTTCATTCGTAGGGGACATGGCATTGGCTATTGGGCGGCAACATACGAGTAGATGTACACTCTTCACTGGACGGAGGGAGTAAGTCATCTTTGGTTGTGCACCGTGACCAAGAAGGAGGGAAAAACAAGAGAACTTAATGTTTATTTTCTAATTAATAGCATTGATGCAATGAACTAACCACTGCATGTCATGTTTGGTAGTCTCGAGTCATTGAAAACATGCACGCCCACATCTCTTATTGGTTGATATGTCAAGAAACAAGAAACGGGGTGGGAGTTAATGCACCGCGCCTAAGTGTTTTGGGATTATTTGGTTTTTGTAAAGTGACTTATACACCTAGACGGAAGGAATACCTTGCTCATGCAAATATTAAATGCTTAGAGCCAACCTAATAGTCGTTCTAAGAGCCAACCTATTATATGAGTATTTTTATGATGACTCGAAGTGAGGTGGCATCTCCTTATAGCCAACAGCCGGCTAAATTGGAGCACTCCGGCAAGGCCTAGAGGTTAATTTGAGAACAAGTACCTTGAGGTTGATTTGACAGACATGACTTATAAGTTGACAGAGGTCATATGACCTTTTTTGGAAACATGTCGTAGTATAACGCGATAGACCTTCTTTCAAGTCAATTAGCATGTGTTCAAAAAATAAAAATTATTAAAAAGTAACACAATAGAGCTTTGATTAACATGTGTTCAAAAAAACATAAATTGTCAAAAAATACAAAACAAAGACCTTGATATTAAAAACCTTTACGATGACCCATACCATCTAGTTAATATCAAGTCCACTTCCCATCCGGTCACCCATCTCATGACTACTCCAGCTTCAGCACAGTTAACTTGGGAGTTCTATTAGATGAGCTATCAATAGGGAAGTTGGTCCTTGCTGATATAGGATGCCTCTTCGTATCATTTATGGCATAACTAGATGACTGCCTGGTGCCGCCTAATAGCCAATGCCACGTCCCCTGCGAATGTAGAAGCTTCCCTCCCTCATCTAGCTAGTTCGTGCGTTTTCCCCTATTTTTTGCCGCCTGCCCACCTATAGAACCGCCTCGCGCTGGCCAATTCCTCTCCAAACACCTAGGGAGGTGGTTGAACCGAACAAGTATACCTTGTTTCTAGTGGGTACATTGACGTGGCATCGAAAGGGTGTGATAGCTGACTCCTACAAAATAATTAACTACCACATTGGCATACATGAGCATTGGGCCCACTTGTCAGCATGCTGGACGGAGGAACGAACGCAAGACAAAATGGAGCGTGGAAGGGTGCGAATCGATTGTCTCACGTGTGATGACCACTGGAGCAATACACTCGGGTACTACGTTAAAAAATTAGTGCAAACACGGCCGGTTATACTGTGAGTAGGTGACCGTGCGCTTGGCTCTTCGCCTCTTCCAAAAGTTGAACAATGATGATGGTACTACAGTAGATAGTGTACTACTAGTAAGCAAAGCTTATCCTCGTTTGCGAGTAGACCGAACACATTAAAAGTTGCGCATTAGTCTCCAAAAAGGGTAGACCATGTCCATGGCTACCATCTCGTGCTCCGTCATTCAGTGTGTGCTTCTCGTCTGTCGGTGTGGAACGACACCTATGGGATCACAAGAATCCCTTCTACGGTTGCCGGGGCGCAGGGTTGTGAGAAGAGCAGGATTAGTAATCAGCACAAGGATCGTTTACCCAGGTTTGGGCCGCGAGGATGCGTAAAACCCTAGTCCTGCTTTGGTGGGTGTATTGAGTGTTCTTGAGCTCCTGAACTAGCTACGGTGGCCGCGTCGTTCCAAAGAGCCGAATTCCCCTCCAGTATGCCATGGGCCTCCTTTTATAGTCGAAAAGGGGCTGCCACAGTGGCACACAGGAGGTGTAAAGGCGTACAGTACTGTGATCGCTCGTATTACAGGACAAGACGCATTTAATGCGCCGCTGAGGTGTCCCCTAGCTTTATCGGGGCAGGAGCGAGGCCCGTCCCGTTCATCGCCGCTCCTCCTCGCTTCGACATGCGCCCTGGCCAGCGATGCCTGCGGTGCCATGTAGGCAGGCAGGCAGCTGAGGTGGCGCGGTGGTGGAGCCTTCACGAAGATCTGCATGCCACCACGTAGGCATGTGCTGAGTTGGCCTGGGAGCTGCATGTTGCCACGCAGGTGCCTGCTCAGCTGGTTGAGCTGGCAGCTGCATGCGAACGGCGATGGAGACTTGGTTGGTGCGGGCCTGGCAGTGGCCCAGCTGGCGTCCTCGGTGAGGGCCTTGCCGGGTGGCCCGACGAGGGTCTTGCCGTGGCGCGCTGTTGTCCCCGGCAAGGATCTTGCCGGGGGTCTTGTGGCTCTCCTCGGCAAGGATCTTGCCGAGGACCGTTGTCTTTTAATCCTCATCTGATCTTGAGTGTTCCTTGGTCTTGACAAAGATCTGCATGCCACCATGGAGGTGCCTCCCGAGCCCTAGTTCCAACGTGGTTGATGGTGTTGGAAACCGTGGGCTCAAGGGTGGCTCACTCCGCTGGCGTGGGCGAGCCGCCCCGGCAAGGGTCTTGCCGGGGGAACCTGCTTCGCCTCCCTGCTCTTTGTGCTTCTTGGCCTTGGCGTTGCCTTGGCTATCTTGTGCTTCGGTTTTACCTCGGTTCACCTCCCCTGTCCTGCTTGGTGCGGCCGTGGGCACGGCTCCGACTGCCCGTGCACAAGTAAAGGGGTGCAAAGGTGCGCCCCTTCTTTTGTACACCGACAGGAGCCCCTGGGCCTGGGCCACACATAAGCGCGATACGTTGTTGGGCCAGGCCCAAAACGATGCGCGGGCAGGAGGGGCGGTTTTTACCGCGGTAATTTTCCGTCCGCCACGCTTCCCCACGACCCGCGTTGAACGCGCGACGTGGAGGGGTGCGCGTGACGTGGGCGTCATGCGTGGGGCGGTTTCCGCATGCATGCGTCACATCGTGGTAAAGAGGCGGCTCGCGCCTTCCCCATAAGAAGAGGGAGGCGTGGAGGCACGGCTCGTTTACTGCGCGGGGCCGGGTCACAGTCTTCAAGGCGTCCACACCCCACGATCACGGGGTGGGGATAGGTCGCTTCACCCGTCCCCTCGGTTTTGCACGTTCGCCACGCGTCCTCCATGCACTTGGGGTGGCGAGCGGTGGAGGCGGGAAACCGGGCCGTCGCTGGTTGGGGCAGCGGGTCGGTCTCAATTTCCTGCGCCTCCGGTGGCTAGCTTGGCCAAGCGGGGCGGCCGAGCCCCTGTCCCATTCCTTTATAAGGAGAGGGAAGGGGGGATGGCATCCCGCACTCTTCTGTCATCTATCTCCTCCTGCTTCTGCTTCTTCCTTTCACCCGCCATGGAGAAGGGGAATCCCGGTCCCTCGATGGTGGCGGTGAGGGTCGCCGCTCGACAGCGCGTCCCTCCTCCTCCTGAGCCCGCGGTGGTTGAGCCGGCCGCGAGGGGAAGGGGAGGGGCGAGGCCGTGGGCGAGGCCGTGGCAGAGGTCGTGGTGCTCGGGGAAGAGGAGGACGGGGCGGCACGCCGGCCTCACCCCCGCCAATGATGACTTTCCCGATGGAGGGCCATGTTGAAGACCAGCGCCGCGAGTTCTTCATCAGGTTGCGCCGGCCTCCGCGTCACCGTCTTCGCCTTCCCGCCCCGTTCGCTCGGGAGATGGAGCGTGACCCGCCTCAGACCCTCGGGTTGCACATGAGCGGCTGCGGGAATGGGGGCACGCGGGTCGACGTCGACTTCCCGGCTCCTCGGGTCATGTACCTTTGTCGTGGATGGAAGACGTTCGCTCGCATCCACAGCCTGGCGGCGGGGCTCATCTTCTACTTCAAATTAATGGAGGACGGCCAGCTCTCCGTCAAGGTCTTCGGGGAGTTTGGGACTCGCCTGAAGTGCTGCGTGGAGAGCTCCTCCGACGGAGACTCCGACGATGGAAGCTCTTCCTCGAGCGAAAGTGACAAGGAGGACAGCGGGGCAGATGACGGGGACGAGTCCGACTAGGCGTCAGACGCCCCACACCTGGGCGGCTGCGGCAGCAGCAACATCTGCACCTGGCCGCTCCTCCGGCAGAGTTCTGCCGGGGGAGGGGCCAGCTCCTTGAACTTCTCGGGGCCGTCTCCTTGGGCGGCTGGCGGCGGGAGGCTGCGGAAGAGGAAGAGGGCGGGCGGCAAGGCCGTCAGCTCGGAGTACGCGGACACCGACGCCTTTGTCGCGTGTCCGGCATCCTGCCGCCTCGTCTTCCCGCTCCTTTCCCGGCATCGTCATCACCGGCCTACCCTTGGGTAGCCGCCGAGGTGCTCTCTTGGTGCTTTCTGCTGCTCGTAGCTCGCCTAGGCGCACCTTTTGCCCTTTCGCCTCCTTGACCTGCCTCCAGAGGAGACGGACAAGAAAGGGATTACGGGCATCTTATCTCTTTTTTAGTTTGTAAGCCTTCGGGCCTTCGTTAAATTTAGAACTTGTAATCCCCTTGCTCATGTTTTTAATTCCGTATGGACTGTACCTCTATGGGATGTTTTTAATGAAAAAGGGATGTATGCCGGGTTTTTCGTTCATAGGTGGACCCCGCGACACGGAGCGAATCGTTGTTACTTTTTAAGATAAACATTTTTTGCCTGGCAACAGGCCTTGCCGTCCCCCTCACTTCGACCATTCTCGCGCCCTTGGCGGAGGCAGGGATGAAGTGGGCTTAGGCTCCTCATTCTATCTCCTTGCTGCCGTGGCTACAACCAAGTCCAGACCCAGGAGATAATCCTTAGGTACAGAAAAAGAGGGGAGCACGGTACCCTGGAGATAAAACAAGGTTTCACATGTCCCAATTCCGTTCCGAAATGCATGACAGAGGATGGAAGACTTATCTGGATCTGCAGCCTCCGGCAACCTTGTCTTGCCGCGGTTGGATCCTTGTACTTGCAGCCACGGCAACTCTGGTTTGCAGGGGTCGGGGCACCGGTCCGTTCCCTTTCTTCCAAGTAGCTCAGCAGAAGTGCTTATGTGCCCTGCGAATCAAAAGAGGACAGAAAAGAACAGAGAGACGCGTACTCGACCTCTAGGCTAGGGGTTAGTCGCAGCTAAGCACTATCAACCCTAACCAAGGAAGAGACTCGACCTAGCATGCATGCTATAACTTAGGGCGCCAGCGCTTCATTTATTTATGCTCAGGGTCTGCGCCTGGCTTTGTACAAAGGGTTACATGCCTTGCCAGCAAAGCTTGTACAAAAGGTGGCTTGCCGGGAGGCCCGGCAAGCCGCGCCTTATGGGTAAAACTTGCGAAGATGCTCGATGTTACAGGAGTTGCTCACTTGAACAACGTCTTCGGTCTCCAGGCGGACTGCGCTGGGCCTGGTGACTCGTATTACCCGATAAGGGCCTTCCCACTTTGGTGTCAACTTGTTGGAATTCTTGGCTGACTGAACGTGCCGAAGAACAAGGTCGCCTTCCTCAAAGCTTTGGGCATGAAGCTTGCGGCTATGGTAGCGGCGCAAGGCTTGTTGGTAGCGTGCTACTCTAATAGCCGCCCGAAGACGATCTTCCTCAAGGAGCGTCGCGTCATCTTGCTGCGACTGCTCTTGCTCAAGCTCATCATAAGCGAGCACTCGAGATGACCCGTATATGAGTTTCGTGGGGAGAACTGCCTCCACCCCATATACTAGGGCGAAGGGTGTCTGGCCGGTGGCTCGATTTGGCATCGTTCTGATCGACCAAAGAACCGCCGGCAATTCATCAATCCAGCGCCTTCCGCTCTTGTGCAGCATGTCAAAAGTCTTCGTTCTCAGGCCTCGCAACACTTCATCAGTCGCCCTCTCTGCTTGGCAGTTGCTCCGGGGATGTGCCACGGAAGCAAAACAGACCTTGCTGCCGAGGTCTTGAATGTACTGCATGAAGGTGTGGCTTGTGAACTGCGTGCCGTTGTCGGTGATGACTCTGTTTGGCACACCAAAACGGCAGACTAGTCCCTTGAAGAACTTGACGGCTGACTGTGCTGTCACCTTCCTCACTGGTCCCACCTCTGGCCACTTTGTGAACTTGTCGATTGCAATGTACAAGTACTCAAAGCCCCCGACAGCATGGGGGAAAGGGCCCAGTATGTCGAGCCCCCAGACCGAGAATGGCCAGGAGAGAGGGGTCGTTTGAAGGGCTTGAGCTGGTTGATGAAGCTTCTCTGAATGGAACTGACACGCTTCACACTTGGTTGCTAGTGTCGTCGCATCCTGGAGGGCGGTGGGCCAGAAGAAACCTTGCCGGAACGCCTTTCCGGCAAGGGCCCTCGACCCTATGTGGAAGCCACATATGCCTCCATGTATCTCTGCCAACAGCTCCAGTCCTTCCTCCCGGGGGATGCACTTCAATTTCACACCATTCGGCCTTCTCCTGTACAGGACGTCATCGACGAACTGGTACAGGGCGGACCGACGGGCTACTTTTTCCGCTTCTTCCTGCTCCTCGGGAAGTTCCCCTGTTTGGAGGAATCGGACAGTATGTTGCGCCCACGCCGGAGCCTGGGGCTCGACGGCAAGGACCAAAGGCATTTCCTCTGCCATGGGAGCGGTTGTCTCCACGGCCAGGGCTTGACGCCCTGCCAGAGCCAGTTGCTCTTTGGCAAGCTCAGCGTCCACGACAGCATCCTTGCTGGCAGCCCCAGGGGGCTCGGCGGGAAAGTACTTGCCAGGACCTGACTTCCTCCACTTGTTCCGCCCCGTTGATGGTTTGACGGATGGCTGAGTTAACCGGAGCAGAAAGGTACCTGGTTCCACAGGTAGCTTGAATGCAGCACGCTTCGACAGGTAATCGGCGATGTCGTTCTCTGCTCGGGGAACGTGCTCCGCTTGGATACCGTCAAAGTGCTCCTCCAGCTTCCTCACTTCATCTACGTAGGCCCCCATCAACGGGCTCTGGTAATCCTTATTGACTTGTCTGACGACAAGCTGCGAGTCACCCCTGACAATGAGCTTCTTCACCCCGAGGTCTGCCGCGATCCTGAGACCGGCAAGCAGCCCCTCATACTCAGCAGTGTTGTTTGTGGACATCTCCCTGGGAAAGTGCATCTGGATCACGTACTTGAGGTTCTCTCTGGTGGGTGCGACAAGCAGCACACCAGCACCGGCGCTTTGCAGCGAGAAAGCCCCGTCAAAGTACATGATCCAGTCGCGGTCCTCTTTCTTGCCGGGGAGGGTGGTCTCTTGGACTTCTTCGTCAGGTGTTGAGGTCCATTCTGCAATGAACTCTGCCAAGATTCTGCTCTAGATTGTTGAGGTACTTTCAAACTTCAACCCAAAGCTCGACAACTCCAAGGCCCATTCCACAATCCTTTCGGTTGCATCTGGGTTGTGCAGTATCCGTTGTAGCAGGAGGTGGGTGACGACAGGATCTCGTGGGCTTGGAAGTAATGACGCAGCTTGCTCGAGGCCATAAGGAGGCCGAAGAGCAATTTCTGCACACCGGAGTACCTCAACCTAGCCCCTGCAAGAGGGAGCTGACAAAGTAAACCGGGTGCTGCATCATCTTCTTCTTCTTCTGCACCACTTCGCTTGACTGTGCGGGTGTTGCCCTAATGGCGCCAGACTCTGCCGGGGGCCGTGCCTTGCCGGCACCAGGCCCTGCTGGGGGAATCTTTGGCTCACCATCTGCTAGTTCTGCCGTTGCCACTGCCTCCTCGTCGACCTCCCTCTGTGCCACCAGTGCGACGCTGACCACTTGATTCGTTGCCGCTAGATACAGCAGCAATGGTTCTTGTGGTTTAGGCGCAACCAATATTAGCGTGGAGGAAAGGTATTTCTTCAGATCCTGCAACAGTGCTTCGGCTTCTGGGATCCACTCCATCGGGCCTGCCTTCTTCAAGATTTTGAAGAAGGGAAGGGCGCGCTCGGCGGACTTGGAGATGAATCGGCTCATGGCGGCGACGCAGCCGGTGAGCCGACGCACATCCTTGATCCGCTTGGGCGCCTCAATCTGTTCAATAGCTTTGATCTTGTCTGGGTTTGCCTCGATCCCGCGCTGCGACACAAAGAATCCGAGAAGCTTGCCGAACGGAACACCGAAGACACACTTCTCAGGGTTCAGCTTAAGGTTGATCTTGCGCAGGTTGGCAAATGTCTCTTCCAGATCTTGCACAAGAGTTGCCCGTCCTTGGTTTTGACCACTATGTCATCCATGTATGCCTCCATATTTCTATGGAGCTGGGGTTCAAAACCAATTTGGACTGCTCTTGCAAACGTCGAGCCAGCACTCTTCAACCCGAAAGGCATCCGTAAAAAGCAATACGTACCACATGGGGTGATGAATGCCATCTTCTCTTCATCTTCTCTTGTCATGAAGATTTGGTGGTATCCCGAGTAGGCGTCGAGGAATGACAGCAGATCACACCCGGCCATGGAGTCGACAATCTGGTCAATGCACGGCAACGGGAAGGGGTCCTTAGGACAAGCCTTATTGATATCCGTGTAGTCAATAAACAGCCTCCACTTCCCATTCGCCTTGCGCACCACTACCGGATTGGCCAACCACGTCAGATGGAGCACTCCTCTCACCAAACCCGCCGCTTCCAACTTCCTGATCTCCTCTGTGATGAACTCCTGCCTCTCCAGAGCCTGCTTTCTGACCTTCTACTTGACGGGTCGCGCATGAGGACAGACAGCTAGGTGGTGCTCAATCACCTCCCTGGGAACACCGGGGATGTCGGATGCTTGCCACGCAAATACGTCGACATTCCCCCACAGGAAGGTGACGAGCGCGCCTTCCTATTTGCTGTCGAGGGTGGAGCCTATGGTGAAAGCCCCTCCCGTGCCATCCTCCCTGACGGACACCTTCTTGGTCTGTGGTGGCTCAGCTATGGATTTCTTGCTCTTGCCGGTAGAGCTCTCTGGTACGTCCTCGACGGTAGCACAACACTCCGAGCAGGTGCGCTTGCCAGAGTGGGTGCAAGAGGTCTTGCCGAGCTTCTTCTTCTTCCCCGGGGCTTCAGTGGCAGGAGCAAGTGCCTTTGCGGCAGCTGCTGCAACCGCTTCCCGGTAGAGTTGGTCGGCGCAAATCAGCGCGTCCTTCTTGTCGGAGGGGACGGAGATAATGGTCAACGGCCCGGGCATCTTTAGCATGTTGTAGGCGTAGTGCGACGCCGCCATGAACTTGGCTAGGGCCGGGCGGCCGAGGATCCCATTGTAGGGCAAGGGGATCTCGGCCACGTCGAAGACGATCCTCTCCGTCTGTGGTTCAACTACCCTCCAAACGTCATGGGCAGCGTGACCTTCCCCTTCGGCTGGCTCCTTCCCGGACTGACCCGTTGAAACGTGCCCGTTTCCTCGAGGTCTCCATCGGGGATTTGCAGCCTTTTGATCATGACGGGCGAGATCAAGTTCAGGCCGGCCCCGCCGTCGACCAACATCTTGTTCACCTTGAGGTTGCGTATCGTTGGCGAGACCAACAACGGCAAATACCTGAACGCGGTTGTGCGGTCAGGGTGGTCCTCGGCGTCAAAGATGAGGGGCGTGCTGGACCACTTCAGTGGCTTCTGAGCGTCGAACGATGGCTCCGCTGCTATAATCTCACGCGCCCACTGCTTGAGCTGGCGGTGAGAAGTATGCAGCAAGGCACCACCATCGACGCACATGGCCTCTGTAGCCTTCTGGAACTCTTGCTCGCCGGACTCGTCGTCCTCGTCATGATCATCATCTTCTTGCTTCTTGTCACGACCCCGGGCGGGCCTCTCTTGCTGGCTGTCCTTGTCGCAGCGGCCTCCCTGGCCGCCACGCTTCTTGTCGGATCCCTCGGCACCGTCCTGGCCCTTCTCCTTGTCCCGCCTCTCATACTCGGCCTTTTGCTTTTCAGCAAGCAGCTCGACTTGCCGGCAGTTCTGGAGGTCATGGCCCTTGGTGCGGTGGATCTTGCAATACTGCTTGCCGGAGCCCCCTGGCTTGTCGGCAGCTGCTAAGGCCCGGCAGGCGACGCATCTGGCAATCTGCTTGCCGGGGTCGTTTGCCTTGACCTTCTTGGCAGCGCCGGTGTCGTCAGACCCTTCAACGGCAAGCACGGCCTTGCCCTTGCGTTTCCTGTTGTGATGCCGGCCCTTCTTTGTCGGGGCGGCGGTGTCTTCATCAGTAGAGTCGGTTTCCGCGCCGGCGTCCTCGCCGGGGTACTTCCTTCCCTCTTCAGCCCGGGCGCACCTATCGGCCAGAACATAGAGTTCGGCCACATCCTTAACCTTGGTCATCGCCAGCTCTTCGCGCATCTTGCGGTTGCGCATGTTCTGGTGGAACGCGCTGATCACAGTGGCGGGATGAACGTCGGGGATGTTGTACTACACTCGGCTGAATCTCTGGATGTGCTTGCACGGGGTTTCCCCTTCCCTCTGGGGAATGATATGCAGATCACTAGCCTGGCCATGAGCTTGGTGCCCTCCAGTGAAGGCGCCAACGAACTCGTGGCACAGATCCGACCAAGAAGAAATGGAATCCGTCGGCAAGTGCATCAACCAAGACATAACAATGGGCTTCAGTGCCAATGGAAAGTAATTGGCAAGCACCTTATCGTCGCGAGCTCCGGCAGCCTGCATCGCGATGGTGTAGATGCTGAGGAACTCGAACGGATGGGTCTTGCCAGTGTACTTCTCGCCGATGTCGGGCTTGAACTTGCGGTGGGACGGCCACTGGAACTGCCGCAGCTCGCGGGTAAAGGCTGGGCAGCCCACCTCGTAAGGTAGGCCGCCGGAGCCCCCGGTGCTGGGTGGTCCATAGTGGGTCCCGCCCGCTTGTCTGACTGGTGACGTGTATCACGCCGGCGCTCGATAGTGGTTCGAGCATCTTCGTGAGCTCGTTCTCGAAGAACTTGGCGCTGGTCGCGGTCGGTCCGCGGGTCGGACGACGCTATAGAAATGTTATCACAAGCGTCGTCACGACGGGCCGACGCCCGTGGCGGCTGGCGAGGAGGAGGAGAGTGCACCGTGACCATAGCACCCCCGGTCCTCCCAGCGCAGGAATGTGGTGGCTCGGTGGAGCGCCGACCCGAGGGTCCCACCGGTCGCGGATCAACTTTGTTGGCGACGGCGACGAGGCTCCGGATGGTGGCGCTCCACTCATCGAGCTTCTCCGCAGCTGGAGAAAGTCGAGGAGCATCTGCGCGCATGCCAAAGCTTCTGCTGGCGTGGGTGGCGGCGACAGCTGCGTGGACCGTGGCGCGCTTCGACTTCTAACCACGTTAGAAGGAGCTCTATCACGACCCAGCGGCTGCGTGCCATTTTCGCCAGCACTTCGGCGGGCATGCTGAACTCCTTCGTCCTGCGGATGACGCATAGGGCTCTTCCCACGGCAGTGTCCAGGGTCACCGACGTGGTGACGCTGCTCAGCGTGCACACCATGGGAAGAGCGCGCAGTGGTCGCCGGCGTGGGCGTCTTGGAGGTTGCTGCACCGCCCGGGGGTGGCACAATGACACTCCTGGAGGGCCCCGCGCCGCTTGCAGGGGCCCCAGCTCCATCTTTGGATCTGGCGAAGCGCGGCCGGTCATCTGGTGCGCGAACGATGCTGCTCGCCAGGCTTTGACAACCAGGGCGATGCTGGTGCTCGCGGATCGCGGCCCAGGTCCTGTCCGCGACCGGCCCACTGCTCGCCTGCGCTGGCACGGGCCGTTCGGCTCCCAACAAGCCGATCGCCGTGGCCGTCTTCTTCTTGGGAGCCATGGCGATAAAGAACTGCTAGGCCAACTACTAGACCAGATTCTCACAATTGCGCCCCCTACCTGGCGCGCCAAAGATGTCGGTGTGGAACAACACCTATGGGATCACAAGAATCCCTTCTACGGTTGTCGGGGCGCAGGGTTGTGAGAAGAGCAGGATTAGTAATCAGCACAAGGATCGTTTACCCAGGTTCGGGCCGCGAGGATGCGTAAAACCCTAGTCCTGCTTTGGTGGGTGTATTGAGTGTTCTTGAGCTCCTGAACTAGCTGCGGTGGCCGCGTCGTTCCAAAGAGCCGAATCCCCCTCCAGTACGCCATGGGCCTCCTTTTATAGTCGAAAAGGGGCTGCCACAGTGGCACACAAGAGATGGAAAGGCGTACAGTACTGTGAGCTTATCGCTCGTATTACAGGACAAGATGCATTTAATGCGCCGCTGAGATGTCCCCTAGCTTTATCGGGGGCGGGAGCGAGGCCCGTCCTGTCCGTCGCCGCTCCTCCTTGCTTCGACACGCGCCCTGGCCAGCGATGCGTGCGATGCCATGTAGGCAGGCAGGCAGCTAAGGTGGCACGGTGGTGGAGCCTTCACGAAGATCTGCATGCCGCCACACAGGCGTGTGCTGAGTTGGCCTGGGAGCTGCATGTTGTCACGCAGGTGCCTGCTCAGCTGGTTGAGCTGGAAGCTGCATGCGAACGGCGGTGGAGACTTGGTTGGTGTGGGCCTGGCAGTGGCCTTGCCGGGTGGCCCGGCAAGGGTCTTGCCGTGGCGCGCTGTCGTCCCCGGCAAGGATCTTGCCGGGGGTCTTGTGGCTCTCCTCGGCAAGGATCTTGCCGAGGACCGTTGTCTTTTAATCCTCATTTGATCTTGAGTGTTCCTTGGTCTTGACAAAGATCTGCATGCCACCACAGAGGTGCCTCCCGAGCCCTAGTTCCAACATGGTTGATGGTGTTGGAAACTGTGGGCTCAAGGGTGGCTCAATCCGCTAGCGTGGGCGAGCCGCCCCGGCAAGGGTCTTGCCGGGGGAACCTGCTTCGCCTCCCTGCTCTTTGTGCTTCTTGGCCTTGGTGTTGCCTTGGATGTCTTGGGCTTCGGTTTTACTTTGGTTCACCTCCCCTGTCCTGCTTGGTGCGGCCGTGGGCGCGGCTCCGACTGCCCGTGCACAAGTAAAGGGGTACAAAGGTGCGCCCCTTCTTTTGTACACCGACATCGTCGTTCTGCAAGTTGATGGGACACATCAAAGTTAATACGTATTTAGTACTCTCTCCAAAAAGGGCCGACCATGTCCATGGCTACCATCTCGTGCTCCGTCATTGAGTACATGCACTATTCATGTGCCATCGAGGAGGAAAATATTGCGTAGTACTAAGTGCCATTGTAGTGCACGACTCACTTACGCACTGCTTATCTCCATTTTCTTGCATGACATGTGCACCTTGATGCTAGATGTCCCGCGTGTTGGCAAAAGGATGAACAAAGCTCATGTCAAAAAAAGAGTGGAAGAACATAGATTCCCGACGACCGAGAAGGAGCAAGGAACCTCGTGGTGGAGCGTCTGCACTCATAATATTTTATATTATTTAGCGATATAAAATCAACCAATCATCTCCAGAGTAGACCGGAAGAGTATGAAACACGGCAGCCCGGTGTACTTACATCATACTGTACATGGCCAACCCATGCTACCACCATATTTCATGGCCTCCGTGCGACACCTAGCTCTTGTAATCCACCAGCCCGTATTGCTTCTCGCTCCTCGTCTCTCTCAAAGTGCGGCGGGCTGGCGTTTTTGCCGTCTATTGAGGTCGGTTAACTCATCACATGCTAGCGACATGCCAAGAGCATTCTAAAAAAATTATTATACTGTATTGTTATGCCAAGAAGAGGAACGCTTTGACCGACGGACCAAACGAGACAGGCGTGCCGTGCCGTGAGTGGGTCCAGTTTCTCGTTTTGAACTTATTTGGTGTAGTAGTAACACTTGGTTTTGACTATTGGTAAGATTTTATATACTCCCCCCGTCTAGTGAATAAGTCATCTTAGATTGTGCACCATGACCAAGGAAGAGGGCAAAACGAGATAAATTAATATTTATTTGCTAATTAATAGCATTACATGCAATGAACTAACCATTGCATGGCATGTTTGGTAGTCTTAGTCATTGAAAACATGCACGCCCCACATCTCTTATTGGTGGATATGTCAAGAAACAAGAAACGAGGTGGGAGTTAATGCACCGCACCTAAGTATTTTGGGATTATTTGGTTTTCGTAAGGTGACTTATACACCTAGACGGAGGGAGTAGGGCTTAATGTATTCTTCGAGGATGCCTTTGACTATTGATAAGATTTTATATAATTTGAAAATTATATCATTCGAAGATCCTTTCACGTTCCGTTTTCAAAAAGAAAAAAGATCCTTTCACGTACGAATTTGACTGTATGCTTTGAGCAACTTGCATGTCCTATACTGCTCCTGTTTGGATACTCTAACTTAGCTAGAGGTTAGACTAACTCATGACTAACCCTGAACTAACTGTAGCCAAAGAGGTGTTTTGGTGACAGGGTTAGATTGACAATAAATGCACTTGATAGAGAGAGAAAAGTGATTTTTCAGTGGGCCCAAGGAGGTACTTTTACTGTGGGAAAGGTGAAGTGATGGTTGCTTCGCCCGAGCAACTTATTACTCTGGGAATATGGGAGTACCAGCGGATTCAAGGAACAGAGAAATGATGGTTGCTTCGTCCGAGCAACTTACTGTGGCGAAGGTGGGGCTCTGTGATTTGACTGCTCACTAGTCATTACTAATGCGGCGCAACGACCAGGGTGAATCTTTCGCTGCAGTTGTGCACTCAATATTGCTGCACGGCAGGTGGAGCCAGATGAACGATGTCCCACATGTCGGTGAAACGAAGTTGAATTGTTTTTGGCATTGCTATCAATCCTTCAGGATTTGTTTATATGTACGCATAATTTTAATGAAATTGTACTGTGATGATATGAAGGTTTCAACTTTGGCTCCCGCAGGAAAAAAAAGGGTTTCAACTTAGGATTCATGTGTCCTCTTGCCTCAAGATTATCTCGTTACAACATTCCATCAAATACAAATGAAACTACCATGGCTGCTAATGCATCTCAATGGTTCACAGATCAGCGCCAATATTCACATCACAACTAAAGACAAAGTTGTGAGAAGGTGTACAAATAAAGAAAAATATATAATGGTTCGATGTTGTTCGTAAGCATGGGTCCATTTCCTGGGCACAGTGTTCGTCGCTTGGCAGCTAGTTTCACCCAGCTCTGTAGCCAAAAAAGGGGTGTACGGAGGACACCAGAATCCGACCATTTTGTGCAGCTCCATTAAAATCGAGCTGACCATCCCTGTTTGCAAAGATATCCAGTCTGTGTGATTACAATAATAGTGGAACTAGATGATGAAACATAACACACACAAATAGAAGCCGATCACCTCTGCGATCTCTCTTTAGGACTAACTACTTGTTGGAGAAGATTAGGCACAGAGTTGGATGAGGAGGATAGCAAAACCAATCTCCCTTTCTGCAGTCCCACAGAAATGTAAAAACATTGCCCTTGTGACATTTTGGCAGAATTGCACAAAACACTCTTAAGAAAAAAAAGTGATTTGTGCAGTTCACCAAAAGGTCGCAATAGCAACGAGGTGAAATGGATAGCCCTGTTTGCAAAAAAAGAGGTAGAAAGGAAACAATTACTGGCCAATAACACGAGTTGAAGACACATACGCCGACAAAATAAAGCATATTCCGTGTAATAATTGAAAAATAGCATGGTGGTTTATTAAAAATGGTTTGAGGACGAGATTTCAAGATGGGAAGTACGCTGGCCGAGATACGTTTTAATCAAACAACTAAAGAAGATCCACATGCAACAACGTGGGAAGATGGGCAGTGGAGCAAGGCCGGAGGAAGCTGTACCTGAGGGTCGTCGGGACGTTACTAGGAGGGTGCCGGCAGCCGGGATCTGCCCATACTGCGGCAGCGAGCAAGTGGCGAAGGCCCTACCGCACCGGAGCTTGGTCAGAGAGAACGGCGGGTACCGCAGATCGGGATGTGCTACCTCAAGGCCGTCAAACGGAGAAACGATGCACATCCTGCCTTTTTGTCGGCGGACGGGATGCGGCTGCCGGATCACTGACCAACGGTGAGAGAGAGAGGCCACCGCCGCCTTGTGTGAGATGGTGTGACAAGAGACAAACCCCGACAGGCAAGCTCCGTTGTATATAGTGGAGTGGATTTTTCCATTTTCCCCACGGCAATCGTTTTATATTCTGTACTACGTGCCATTGAGGAGGAATATATAACTTTATTTAATACTAACGCGTCAAGTCGAACTTTGTTCCATCTAGCCGTGGTATCCGACCCTCCTTTGAGTAAACAACCGCTACACGCATCAAATTATCACGTGGGCTGCCTTTTCGTACATAAACGAACTCCACCGTGTACCCGCACGGGTGCGGTCGGGAACGAGACGTGAGTACGTGCCTCCTGCGTGCACCTCTTCTTTAGGTGCAGGTACGTACGTGGGTGGGTGTGAGAGAGATGGTTTGTGTGAAACCGAGGCAATGTGTCGATGATATCTCAAACAAAAAAACGTAACATATGCAATGTGTGTGAAACAGAGTCATGGATATATCATATATAGAGGGAGTGATCCACGAGAAGAGAGTGGAGGGATCATCGGCGTGAGATATCGATAGAATCGAAAACAAGGATGAAGTGTGTGGTTGCGCAATCGATAAAGAGTGCCATCGAATTTGTGTTTGCCCACATCAAAGATATAGGGCGGCTGGCCTACTGGAATTTGAGAGGGCAGAGGTGCAGTTTTTCTCTGTGTCATGGATACCTACCTACAACGTTCGACTATCGGTGTGTGGGGGGGAGGGGGCAGAGACCTAACTATAAAGAGGTAGATCGACTAGTATATGTGTGGAGAAGGAGAGAGACCTAGCTATGTATAGAGGGAGATCGATCGGCATCCATGGATATGTGTAGCAGAGGAATAAGGTTGGGAGAAAGACAAAGGTAGAGTGTCGGAGGGTTGGTGGTGGAGTGGCGGCTCACAAATGGTGGGAGAGGCCTGCTAGAAAAACGGAGGGTACGAGTGCAACATCAATAAGAGAGGCCCGGGGATGTCTGTCTGTCAATGCACGTGCGTGTGGGAGACGGGTCGGGAGGTATGTATGGATGATGAGGGGGGACGATATGGTTGTGGTAAGCATACGTAACTACATAGTAAGATCAACCGTCGTGTGTCCGAGAAAGGGAGAGACATAACTAGTGAGGTAAGTCTATCGGTGCGTGGGGAAAACGAACTATAGTCGACCTGGCTATATGTAGGGAGATCGATACGTATACATGCATGCATGTGTTGGAAGAAAATAAGGTCCGGAGAGACAGACAGGGGAGAGGGTGCAGCTAGGAAGTGGTGCGAGAGGCCTACCATGTCGAGGGGGGAGGAGTGTACGAGTATGAGATCGATGAAAAGAGGGGCGGGAGTGTGGACTTGCGTGGAACCGTATTGGACATAGGGGGCATGGACGGTGAGAAGAGTAGAGGGGAAGTATGTGTTTGTGGTAGGCACACTTGGCTAGAGAGGTATATCGACCGGTGTGTGCCGGAAAGAAGGAGTCGGGGGGGCCTACACACACCGCGGGTGAATGACCTAAAGAGAAATAACGAACGTGCGCGATGGAGGGGACGCTGAGGGAGGGTGAGAGGGGGGCGGGCGTGTTCATGCATGATAGAAAATTAGCGCTAGCTAGCTACAAAGAGAAGAGGATCGTGAAGGTGTTAAAGACGAACATAGATCATAATTCATTATAAAAAACTGGATACTGATACTTGAAGAAGATATCATAATGTAGAACATTGATTATAATTTGGGCTAATATGTGGCTTTTGCAGCTCAGGGCTAAATACTTGTCATAATGTAGGGGGCGGGGCACTATACTTTGTGTGATAAACACGGTGTACGTATGGAACATGGTTTAGATTATGAATATCTAGTTAGTACATTAAATGTACTATTATTTGGAATCAACATCAAGTGTATTCAAAAAATTGAATTCGAGTTCATATAGTACACGTAGTTCATATCCATCTCTATAGTAATCATGTTGTGTGTTGTTAAGGTAATACACGAATGATGGTTGAAGTTGGCAACAATCATGATTGTAGATTCTTATTGAAATAGAGAAACGAATTCAAATTCAGTTCGAATTGCAGCGGTAGTATAGACATTTGGAATGCACTAAAATGTTGGCATGAGTGGGTCACATGCATTATACAGCCAGCGAAAAAATTTAATTGGACATAACATGGATTCATACTCCCTCCTTCCATCTATATAGGGCCTAATGCGTTTTTTAAGACCGCCTTTGACTATTGACAAGATTAATAGTACATGACATGCACAATGTGAAAATTATATCATTAGAAGCTCCTTTCACACACGAATTTAATGGTGTGGTTTTTGTAAGTTGCATGTCATATATTATTGCTCTAATATTTGGTCAAAGTTAGCCTCGAAAAACGCATTAGGCCCTATATAGATGGAAGGAGGGAGTAGCTTTAAATAGCATTTGTATAGTAAAACAAGACAAGACTCTCTCTTTGTGTGGTGTGAATAGTTTCTATTTTTTCGTTTTTTCTCGTTGAGGGAAGTGCGAATTGATTTGGTACGTACAAGTACAATATTACACGTTAGGCTTGTCCCTAACATTCAACCCGCGCCTTCTTATATCCTGAAAATCCAGATATCGTGCTCCCAAAACTGGCGCCTTCACAACACGCGCCTTGCTATCCAAAATTACAACGCGCGCGAAAACTCCCTCCAACTGCCAAATCCTGACACGCGAGATCCCCCTTCCAACCCTGAGCCGAAAGGGCCGCTAGTTCAAATCGGTGGGGGTACTTTTGTAACACACCCTACATTTTGGACAAGTGCGTCCCTAAGTCATGGTTCCCCCCTCCCATCGCCTCCTTTTCGCCATTCGAAATCTGGCCGCCATAACCTCTCCACTCCAGCCGCGAAACCCCACCCTCCTCCATCCGCCACCTCACCGCTGCCCAGCCGGAGCCTCTTCCCCGACGATGTCGTCCACCGCAACAGCTCGACGTCCCTCATCCACCTCCCCGGATGAGGATCCGTCGTCCATCCTGTCGTCCCGCCGGTTCAGTCGCCCCATCCTCCACCTCCAAGGAGCTGCTCCGACGATTGCCTCGTCCATCGCGGCTGCTCCATCCCCACAGCGCCGCCTTAACCTGCTCCACCGGAACCGCAGCATCCTCACCGACTCGGACGAAGCCGAGGCCTACACGGCGCCACCAAAGAGGTTGCACACTCATCGCATCGCACCTTCTCCTTAACTCGACCTCCCGGCGCGACGGTGCTCCATCCCGCACCCCCATGGAGCGGCTACCTCAAAGCCGGCGCCGCAGGTGACATCTCCACGGTGGCTCTCCCCCAATATGAGGCCCCTTCGGCGGCGGCGGCCATACCAGCCGGATCTGCTGCTGCTGCTCTGGCTCTCGCTTGGTCGCCCGCGCTGCTGCTGTTGCTCCAGCTCTCGCTCGCTCGCTCGCCCACCTGCTGCTGCTCCAACTCTCGCTCACTCGCGCTGCTGCTGCTGCTCTCCCCCTCGCTTGTGCTGCTGCTCTGCTCCAATTTAGCTACACTTTAGTCGACTGAATCGACTTTTGGGTCAGTCGATTTTCAGGGGGTGGGGGGTCTCGCCGGAGTTAAGGAAGAACCACCCACAGCGGGGAGGGGGGCTTGCCGGAGAAGTACCCCACTATCTATCTTAGGGGGTGGGGTGCTGCTCGCCGACGGTGGGGGGCGTGGTGGTGAGACGGTGGCGTGGGGATCGCCGGAGAAAAAGCTTCGCTCGGGGAGGCTAGAGGGCTGGCCAGGGCGGCGGCGGACCGGCGGTGGGGAGTTGTTTCGGGGCGGCGAGGCGGCGGCGGACCGGCGGTGGGGAGTTGTTTCGGGGCGGCGAGGCGGCGCGGGGTTCGGCCGGTGGTGGCTGGCGGCTCGGGGGGTGCAGGTTGAAGACGAACTGCAGGCCCTCCCTAAACTATCCCATGTGAAGTGCCTCTCTGCTACCATTGCGTTCAGTTTCGACAGCAACATTCAGATTCCACAGTAAATTTAAGTTTCGACAGTTAAGTTCAGAGTCAACAGTTTTTACCTCATCTGTTGTAGTCGGGTGGTTTTTGGTGATGTGAATTTTACATCTATCACTTTTTGGTAATGCATTTTACATCATCTATTGGAGATGCTATTAGAATCCCACTTGAGATTAATGATGTATGTCTTGTGCTGCTTCAGCCTTGACGTCTTATGGCTCACCGGAGCTGCTCCAGCGATGGAACGATCCATCACAACAGAGCAGTGCCCTAGACGTCGTCTACAGATTCCTCAGATCTTCCTCCACACCTCCGACAGCCACCTCTACCTCAACTTCTTCAGCGACCAACCCAGTGATGTTGAGGTCGACACGGCTACAGCAAAGAGGTTGTACACTTGTCGCATCACTTATTACTCTACATTCATGTCGATCCATTAGGGCTATTTTGGTTCAACGGAAAGACATAGCAATAGGAAATTTTCCAATGGCACTCTACTATTCAATTATTCATGCATTTTGTTGAAAGGAATGGAGCAAAACATCCACCTGGACCTACTTTTCAAAATCCTATGCATGAAAACAAGACCAACTGCATTAGTGGTGGAATAACATTCTAATTGTACACGCTTTCATATGGTTTCACTTTATTTTGGCCATGTTTCTTTGCATTCCTCTGCTCCTCCAATTCGTATGAACCAAACACCCAAGTTGACAGAAATCATGTGTTCACAAATGCTATGTTTCCCATGTGCATTCCTATCCGATTCTGGTGCTTTTCCTCCTATCCCTGCGTTTTTAGAATCATGCAAGCCAAATGAGCCCCTACAGAATTACTTCAGTTACAGGTAGGTGTCGAAGAAAACTTTGTGTGGTTTGTCCTGCTCCTGCCGCGACGTCGTCCACCTCACCTGAGCTGCTGCATCGACAGAAGCATCCACCAAACCAGACATCACGACTCCTGGCCGTCTTTCGCCGCCTCTGATCTCCTTCCCTGCCGCCGGCACCCACCGCAACCGCATCACCATCATCGACTCAACAGATGAAACTGAGGAGTACACGGGTCCACAAGAGTGGTCGCACTCTTTTGTTTCTGATTATGTTATGCATTGCTTAATATTACCTGCTACTTTATTGTCCTGTTCACCTCTTAGACTCCAAGTGAGGTCCAAATTGATGTTAAAACTTGAGTTCTAAATTAGTTGTGGGGCACATATCGAGGCAGCAATGAATAGTATCTCTGTCTAATATCTGGTTCACCTAGGGTATGCCTATGTTGTTCATATTGGGTGGGAAACAAATAGTAAAGCAATCATCATATGTTTTTTATTAAATTAAAGCAATCATCAGCCTGCTATCATTATTTTTGGATCCATCCACTGGTTGTTACCATTACTCTAGATTTCTGCATGCTCTCCTTACATAATCTCACTATATTTTATTTGTATGCATGTCAGATATTGTACACAGTCATGCTGAAAATGTAGAGAAAAAGAGAAGAGTTTTGTGCGGCAATACAATGTCATGCAGACATCGCTCCATGGTGGGTTCAATGGCAAACCCTCCCCCCCTCTCCAGATTGTAATCCAAAGGAAGATATCTGTTCTGAGGCGGATTCAGACGCAGCTGACCACTCCTATTTACCCCCCAAGGTGTTTGCTCTAACTTGGCATGATGATGTTAGTCATATCATGCATATGTTGCCTCGCAGTGCCTACTTTCGACATCATATATGTCATCTGCTTAGTTTAGACATGTTCGGTAATGCCACCTGTTTAGTTTCAATATCATATATGGGAATTATGCAGTCTCATGTCTTTTAGCCAGCCATAATATATGTGAAATGTGCAATGCCATCCTGTTTAACCAGGCATCATATATTTGAATGATATCTAGCCCATCCTTTTCTTCATTAAATTTTCATTTGTCGACAATGTTTGTACGTTACACTACTCTTCCTGTGAATCAGCCATTTGAGTGGGTGATGGAAAAATCTGGAGTGAAAACAAGGCCTTCAGAGCAGATAGTGCTACTTGTCTAAGCAGATCTCTTGTTGGTTTCCGATAGCTCCTCGGAGATGGATTCACAGACAGATGACCAGTCCTATTCCCCCACCGAGGTGTATGCTCTAACTTGGCACGATTCTACTGCTCATATCATGCATATGGTGTCTTGCATTGCATAGTTTAGACATCATATACACAATATTCAACACCATGTTCTTAGTTCAGACATCATATATGCGAATGCCCTTCGCTTAGCATATAAATCACATATGTGAACTAAATCATGCGATCCTGGTTACTTAGATAATATGTATGTGAATTATGTCATGCGATCCTGTTTAGTTAGTCATCATATCTTTGAATTATGTTATGCTATGATATCTTTAGATAGACATCATATATGTGAAATTATGTCATGCTATCCATTTTAGTTAAACCATATACATGTCGACTATTTAATGCCCTCTTTTTTCCACACTATCTATTGCATCTGTCTCTCACACAATCTCTGTACATTCAACTATGTTTCCTGCTTATCAGCTGTAAGTGCATCTAGTGCCCCTTAGTGATGTTGGTGTATTGAAGACTTATAGGTTAAGGGACTAATGTGTTTATGAGTGTACACAGGTCTATAAGTCTATGAGGAGTTTGATATTTACAGAGAAAGTCGCCACCTAAAAATGAATATCTTCGACTGAAGATTTTGGTTTTCTGAAGACTTTCTGAAGACTTTGAAAGTGAAGAAATTGGTGTGACCTGAAGACTTGGTATTCATACGAGGAACATGAAGCGTGAAGACTTTTGTTTTCGTAGTTTCTTTTTCTCTTTCTTGAGTCATAGGAAACACCGTACTGTTAAAGGGGGTCAAGGAAATACTAAGGAAAATTTTCCATGTGATTCTCAACTCAAAATCCTACACCTACCAATCCCTTCGAGTGAAGCCATTGGAAATCTGATACAGTTCAGTCAATTTCTTCAGTAACAGAGACGAAGTTCTTCTGGTCGCTGAGGAATTTATTCTGACTGAGGAGTTAGGAATCCGCCAGTGCGAATTGCCTACACAGTGAGGAACATGATAGCCCTGAGGAATTTGAGCCTCAAATATCCGACCGTTGCTGTGCTACGCGCCAGCAGTCCCAAAATATCTACCCACCTAACGGTCATATCATTGAAGGGCATTTATGTCTTATCATGTCGGGCTGCTCCCTAGGCTATAAATAGCCACCCCCCTACAACCACTAGCTGGTTGGCTGCTCCGAGAGAAACTGACACTTGTCATTTAAGAGCATCCCATCCTCCGAGGACTTTGAGCGAAAATCATCAAGTGAGGAAACCCAAACCCAAACACCTACAAACCCAAAGTGATTGAGCATCACTAAAGAGATTGATCCTGCGTGGATCCGACGCTTGTTACCTTTGAAGACTATGCATCTTCCAGACGGTTAGGCGTCATGGTCTAGAGCATCCAAGAGGAAATTGTGGATCACCGAGTGACCGAGTTTGTGAAGGTTTGGAAGTCACCTGAAGACTTACCACGAGTGATTGGGCGAGGTCTATGTGACCTTAGCTCAAGGAGAATACGGTGAGGATTGTGTGTCCGAGACTATGTGTCCTCAGGTTTAAATACCTAGCCGCTCCAACCAGACGTACAACTGTCACAGCAGTTGGAACTGGTCTACCAAATCATTGTCTTCACCAAGCCTACTGGTTCTATTTCCTCAACTCTTTCATTTCCTCATAACTGTGTTGTGTGCTTGTTCATATCTGTTTGAAGACTTTGACTGAAGACTTTCTCAATTTCTTCAGTTCAATTTCTTCAGTTTGTTTGTCTTCATCCTGTTTTATCCTGTGTTTACGCTTTTTGTACTCTATGCTTGTTTTCATTTCATCATGATGACCATGCTTGTGTTCTGTTATGTTTACATCTGAGTACTTATTCCGCTGCAAGTAGTTCTTCACTTAGGAATTTCCTCACCCTGAAAAAGAATTCATAAAAATCACCTATTCACCCCCCTCTAGTCGATATAACGCACTTTCAATCGGTATCAGAGCAAGGCACTCCCTGGTTCTGTGTGATTTTGGTTTAATCGCCTGGAGTTTTAGTTATGTCGACCACAGGAATGAAGACCGTGTCATGCCCCATCTTTGATGGTCACGAGTATCCCAAGTGGAAGGCCATGATGAAGAAGCGTCTCATGGCGATGAACAGTGAGCTGTGGACCGTCACTGAGATTGGTCTTACCCATCTGTGCAAGATGGCAGAAGCTGATGACATTCGCAAGTTCACCCTTCTCAACCTCACGGCGAAGGACGTCATCTGCTCCTGTCTGTCTCAAAATCAGTTCAGGAACATCATGCATCTCGATCATGCGAAGCTTATCTGGGACCGTCTCTCTGAGGTCTATGAAGGTCATCGAACCTGTTATGATCCTTGGTTTGAGGACTTCAAGGAATCTCTCAAAGCGATTACATTCGAACCAGAATCATCATCTTCTATACCATGCCTTATGGCAAAAGATGCAAAGGTAACTGAATGTTATCTATCTGAATCCAGTGATGATGAATCTGGTGATGAATTTGGACCCAGCTATGTCAAACTTGCTTCCCTTGCCACTAAACAACAAAGAGCGTTGGAAAAAGTTCAATACATGCTAAATAAGAGCGATGATATGTTGGGTGAAGAAATGGATCAGTCGAAAGCTTTGGCTGAGAGTCTTCAGAGACTTCAGACTAGGTTTGACAACCTTCAAGGTCATCATAACACTCTTATCTGATCATGAGAAGCTTTCTTATGAATTTCTTCAACGAAAGCAAGATCTTGAAAAGCTAAGAGTGAGTTATGAAGATCTTCAAAAGGAGCGCGATTCATTACTTGCTCAACAAATCAGCGCTACTTAGGAAGAATTTGTTCCTCCATGTTTGAAGTGCATTGAACATGAATCTGCTAATTCTTCACCTGAATGTTCAAATGCTTATAATGCTACAAATTCTTCATCTGTCTCTGCTATCACTAATTCCTCACTTGAGGACATTGCTAGTATCACTGATGATGCAGGGCTGAAGGAATTGTACATGACAGGCATGTACAAAAGCCTCAAAGGGCATCAGACTCTTTGTGATGTGCTTAAAAAGCATATCCTCAACAGGAACCCTAGGAAAGAGGGTATTGCCTTTGAGAGGAAAATCAATGCTGATGGAACATATTGGAAGCCTGAGCAATACCCCAAAACCTCATGGGTTGCTGCAAAGGGACCTCCAGTAGATCCATCTACTTTATTTGGCTTTACATGTGAATCTCCTCATTCTTCTGATGAGTCATTTGACTCCAACTATAAACTGTTCAAAAATCAAAATGGTGAAGTATTTGCTAGATATGTTGGCACTAACTGCAGTAACGGTTCTCCTGTGAAGAAAATCTGGGTTACCAAAAGGTGCCTTGAAAGTCTTCAGGTGAATGTCATCATGACACCACCAGTGAAGAATAGGAGCCCCAGATCAAATTCTTCATATGGATCAAATTCTTCATATGGATCCAAGTCCTCATATGGACCAAATTCCTCAGGTGGATAAAATTCTTCATATCGTGCTAACACCTCTGTTTCGCAGGGAAGAGCTAAGGGCTATGAATATGAGCATTATTCTTCTAACCATTATGTTCATAAGTCCTCGAAGAATTTCTCTGCTTATTCATATGCTTATCTGTGACGCCCCCGATTCAATCATACATTAATCACACACGCAAATGTGTACGTTCAAGATCAGGGACTCACGAGAAGATATCACAACACAACTCTAAGAATAAAAAAGTCATACAAGCATCATAATACAAGCCAGGGGCCTCGAGGGCTCGAATACAAGCGCTCGATCATAGACGAGTTAGTGGAAGCAACAATATCTGAGTGCAGACATAAGTTAAACAACTTGCCATAAGATGGCTAGCACAAACTAGGATACAGATCGAAAGAGGCGCAGGCCTCCTGCCTGGGATCCTCCTAAACTACTCCTGGTCGTCGTCAGCGACCTGCACGTAGTAGTAGGCACCTCCGGTGTAGTAGGAGTCATCGTCGAAGGTGGCGTCTGGCTCCTGGGCTCCAGCATCTGGTTGCGACAACCAGGAAGGAAGGAAAGGGGGAGGGGGAGAAAAGCAACCGTGAGTGCTCATCCAAAGTACTCGCAAGCAAGGATCTACACTACATATGCATGCTATATGTGTAAAGGGGTCATATCGGTGGACTGAACTGTAGAATGCCAGAATAAGAGGGGGATAGCTAATCCTATCGAAGACTACGCTTCTGGCAGCCTCCATCTTGCAGCATGTAGAAGAGAGTAGATGGTAAGTTCACCAAGTAGCATCGCATAGCATAATCCTACTCGGCGATCCTCCCCTCGTCGCCCTGTGTGAGAGCGATCACCGAATTATATCTCGCACTTGGAAGGGTGTGTTTTATTAAGTATCCAGTTCTAGTTGTCATAAGGTCAAGGTACAACTCCGGGTCGCCTGTTACCGTGGACACGGCTATTCGAATAGATCAACTTCCCTGTAGGGGTGCACCACATTACCCGACACGCTCGATCCCTCTGGCCGGGCACACTTTCCTGGGTCATGTCCGGCCTCGGGAGATCAACATGTCGCAGCCCCACCTAGGCTCAACAGAGAGGTCAGCACGCCGGTCTAAATCCTATGCGCGCAGGGGTCTGGGCCCATCGCCCATTGCACACCTGCACGTTGCGTACGCGCCCGGAAGCAGACCTAGCCCCCTTAATACAAGCGCGAGCTTACGGTCCAATGCGGCGCGCGCCGCTCAGTCGCTGACGTCAAAAAGAGCTTTGGCTGATACCACGACGCCGGTTGCCCATATCTTGTCCCACGTGGCGGTTAGTGCGTATAAGGTCAACGACCCAACTCAGATCAAATACCAAGATCTCGTTAAGCGTGTTATTATGAAGTAACCGCGGACGCCGACCAGGCCCAGGCCCACCTCTCTCCTAGGTGGTCTCAACCTGCCCTGTCGCTCCGCCACAAAGTAACAGTCGGGGGCCGTCGGGAACCCAGGCCCACCTCTACCGGGATGGAGCCACCTGCCCCCTCAGCCCCCATCTCCGAATAGTATCATAAGTAATGTAGCAGTATAAAGTATATAGCATATTCCCGTGATCACCTCCCGAAGTGATCACGGCCCAGTAGTATAGCATGGCAGGCGGACTAGAGTGTAGGGCCACTGATGGAATACTAGCATCCTATACTAAGCATTTAGGATTGCAGGTAAGGGTAACAACTGTAGCAACAATGACAGCCAATGCAGCAGAATAGGATTAACCGAAAGCAGTAACATGCTACGCTACTCTAATGCAAGCAGTATAGAGAAGGAATAGGCGATATCTGGTGATCAGGGGGGCTTGCCTGGTTGCTCTGGCAAGAAGGACGGGTCGTCAACACCGTAGTCGAACTGGGGGTCGCCGGCAGTCTCGGGGTCTACCGGAAAGAAGTAACGGAGGGGGAACACAATAAATAACAGAGCAATCAAAGCATCACAAAGTGTAACATGGCATTACGTGGTGCTAGAGGTGACCTAACGTAGTAGTAGGTGCTACTCTCGAAGGGGGGAAACATCCGGGAAAGTATTCCCGGTGTTTGACGTTTTCGGACAGACGAATCGGAGGGGTATTGTTGCATGTTCGCTATGCTAGGAATGTGTGGCGGATGAACGGACTGCGTATTCGGATTCGTCTCGTCGTTCTGAGCAACTTTCATGTACAAAGTTTTTCCATCTTAGCTACGGTTTAGTTTATATTAATTTTTAAAGATTTAAATCGTTTTCTAAATTATTATTATTAAATTAATTCGAAATTAGTATCACTTCATCAGCATGACGTCAGCAGTCAACAGAGGTGTTGACTGGTCAAACTAACGTGTGGGGTCCGCATGTCAAAGGCTGTTTAATTAGCAGGTTAATTAAACAGAGTTAATTAGTTTACCTAAAGATTAGGTTAATCTAAACAGAATTAATTAAGTTAGTTTTTTAATATTTATTTTTTAATCTTTCTTTTCTATAAAATGGTCTGGGGCGGTGGGGCCCCTTTGTCATAGGCCCCTGGGGGCCTTAACGGGCGTGGTTAGCGGGGGCTAACGCCCAGCCCGAAAGGGGCGCGCGAGGCGGGCGAACCCTGCCGGTGGCTACGGGCATGGCGACACGAGATGAGCGCGGGCTGGCGCGGAGGCCGTCGGGGCGCCGGCTGGGGCCGGAGGGGGCGCGGCCAGGGCAGCGCAGAGCAGTGGGGGCGGGGCGTAGGCGAGTGGCGGAGGAAGGCAGCAGGCGGGGTGGCGCGGCAGCAGCGGCGGAGCCGGAGCCGAAGTGGGCGGCAGTGGGTGGCGCGGCGGATGCAGCAGCGAGGCGCGGTAGCAGCAGCGCGCATCAGGGTCCGCAGGGGGAGCGAGCGACGGCGAGCACGCAGGGGAGCAAGAGGTGGAGGCGGCAGGAGCATGGCCACGGGCAGCCGCGGGCGCAGCCAGGGCATGCCTTGGGTGCGGCGAGCGGAGACAGGGCGCACGGGGGGGTGGTCGCGGTGAGCGAGACGCAGGGGCGGGGTGAGCACGGGCCGGAGGCGCGGACGCTGGCAGTGGCGCGTACGCAGGCGGCAACGGTCAGAGGCAGAGGCCTTGCGAAGTGCGAGCTCGGGCGCGGGACGGGCGACGTGCAATAGAGACGGGGAGAAGGGGAGGCGCTCACGGACGGTGTAGGGGAATGGCAGCGGGCTTGGGGAGGAGCCGGGGACGGGCGGCGGCGCAGATCCGACAAGGGGGATGAGGCAGAGGAGCTTTGGTGAATGTCGCTCGGGGAGGAGGATGACGAGGCGTCCGACGAGGTGGAGGTAGACGAGGGGGCGGCTCCGGCGACCGTGGACGGCGACGGCGTCGTGGCGTCGGCGGGTTCGTGCCCTGATCCAGAACGAGCGGAGAGGGGGAGGGGATCGGGGCGAGGGGATCGTGGGGGAGGGGAAGTGGGGACGAGTGGGGAGGGAACCGCTAGGGTTTCGGTCGCCCAGGGGGTTATGGGGAGTGGGGGGCCGGCCTAGTGGCCTGGATGGCCAGTTGGGCCATTCGGCCCAGGGAGAGGGGGGTCTTTTCTTCTTTCTTTTAATTTTGTTTTATTTTTTGTTTTGCCTTTATCTTTTTATTTATATTACCTAACATTTTAGTTTTGTAAAAATACATAGGTTGTACCTAATTTAATGAACTTAATTAAGTCACATACCGAACATTTTTGTTTTAATGTTTGATAGTTTTTGATGTTTGACAAAAATTCAAATATGAATTCGAATCGTTTTGAACTAACGCGAGATTAGCGACAGTAACGGAGGTGACGTGGCATCATTAGCAGAGGTTACTGTAGCTTGATTATCCGGGCGTCACAATTCTCCTCCACTACAAGAAATCTCGTCCCGAGATTTTAAGAGGTAGAGAAGGGGGGGAAGGTCTAGTTACGAAATTCTAACGAATCATCTCGGCCTTGGTTGCTCTTCTTGAAGAGGTCGATCCCTTACATTGACGTCTTCATTTCTCTGCTTCAGGTCATCATGGTGAAGTCGTCCTTTTCTTCAGGAACTCCATCGTACTTACGAAAGAATAAAGGGTGGGCATCCCGGGAGAACAGACCTCTGCAAGGTCGACTATCTGGTCGATAACATCGAGGAAGGTGGCGGAAGTAACTCTCGAATTGAAACTTAAGAAAATATCGAGAGCAAAGTAAGGAGGTATCATGGGAAGTTTCGAGCGGGCAGGCAATCGTTCGATGCCTGAAACAGGACGTGAAAGGGGTTCAAAGCAATGGGAATAACTATTGTGTTTGATACTAGAATTGATGATCCCTCGGAAGGTGGCTCGTGAATTACATACGAAGCCAAGCGCGAGGAATAACTTTGACAACAGGGTGTACAGGAGAGTCAGGTTTCGATCCTGGGACCTGTGGGTTAAAAGTAGGAAGGGCGATGACGTCTTGCACGATCATGTAAGCAAGGCATGTCAGAGGATAGCCTATCAGTTATGTCGGCAACAACATCGGTACCAAGGGCGAGGGACGAAGAGAACCATTTTCCTGCTCGTTGAACGAGGCGGACCAATAGGCAAAGTTCACATCCATCGGTGGTTACCAGAATGTCATCAACAATAGTAACAGGGTCTTGCTGACAGAAATGTACACCGATGTGTTTACATAAGGAGGAGAATATTTCTGCTTGGATCATATAGATCACAAGCAACGTTAAACCAACCAATGGAAAGGAAAATATGATTATCAAATTAAATAGAACGATGGAAAGGAAAATGTGTTTAAACACATATATCAGGGGTATATCCTTCCCAAAGTCAAGCAGAGGATGATATCCAAGATAGGATATAAAGTAGAAAACACTTTAGATAAGAGGAGAGAAATTTCATGACATTACCCATACAACGGTATTTGGGTAATTTCAACAAGAAACATTTAGCATGGTGCTTCAAATGTTCTTATTGAAAATCGGAGTACCATAGACATGCTTCGAGATAGCACTAACATGGTCTTCAAGCAAAGGTAAGACCTTGGATACACAAAGGATCCATCAGGATCAACTTATAGAATAAGTCTTACAATTCCCTCATGGAAGAATGAGTAACCTTACTAAAAAGGAAACTTATAATAATATGTCCTCCAGCCAGGTGTGCTAGGCATGACATCACCTTACCAAGTCATATAAAGACCAATGTTATAACTCTTGGAAATATGTCCCAACCATCATATCTGACCGAGGTTCAGATCCGATTGGTGTCAGGATACCTCTGACTTAGGATGCCAGAGAAGAAAAGGTGCAACACAAATTGACGAGGTGAGAATGTAAGATTCTCGAGAAATGAACTATGGGAGCGAGTTCCAAAACAAGAGTTCATCATTAAACCAAGGAGAGGATGAGGAGGTGGCTGATGGTCTCAGCGACAATTCATCGAGATTTCCAACAAGATGGATTTCCACAATTAGGTGAACAAGGAGATAACATTTGTCAGATCAAATGGTATAATGATGTATGCTCGAGGAAAACATACACCATTAAACATTGGTTGAAAGGTGCACCCAAAATATGGGCTTAGGGAGCATGATCAAGTTAGAATGGTGATCCAATAACCAATAGTCTAAGAACGAACGGTTGACCATTAACTTCAAAGGAATAGAGTCGCTAGAAGTTTTGAGTTCACACATCATAGTTTAATTGTCGGTATTCCGGTTTGAAACAACACGGGGACCAAGAAAGAATGGTGATGGTGAGAAGTATTACTATATCAAGAATTCTTAAGAGGAGGGTGAAATTCTCACGACATTATTGACATAAAAGATGGTAATACTCCAAAGAACAAATGATGGATAGCAAGGAAATCAAGATACAACACAAAACATGAACAAGTTTGTGTTGGGGGAAGGCAAGAATGTTGTCGAGGATAACACAAATCATCGAGGGGCAAGGATGGTATTTCCCATCATGAATTTGATTGATATCCGGGAAGAGCTCAAAATGCTGATGATGACCACGACACAATTGTCGAGAGATTTCATGAAGGTGTAATTGATCGGCGATGACATCAAGTCAAAGGACTGATGAAGCGAAAGGTTATTGAAACCAAGGATATGACACATACTCGAAATCAAGCCTGTTGCTCAAGGCGAAATGATATGACGAGGAAGATCAACATAAGGTTTGCTCATCGTCGAAAATTGTGCTCCATGAAGAAGGACTAGGTAGCACAGTTAAAAATTAGCACAATAATGATATAGTCAATCAGGCTAGGAATGACATGATGGAGTATTAAACTTCTCAACAACAAAGTACTGGAAGTACTGAATCACAGTATTGATTTGATTCACAAATCGGTGTTCTCGGTTGATGAAAACCCAGAACCCGTGGAGTGACTATGACGGGGAAAGGTACTACTTCATCAGAAATTCATAAGATGTAGTGTAATGGGTTGATATCCTCGAGATACCAGGGGGTAATACTCGAAGGTAGATCAAAATAAAGGCTGGACAGACGTAATGATCCGCAGAAGGCATGTACTTTTAACTTGTCCGAGAATGGGATCAAAGAAGAACAATCACGGTCGGAACCACGATTGCAAAGGGAAAAATCATAGATACAAGATCAAATTATGCCAAGTGAATAATTATTGTTACAAGAAGCTATCATGATAAGCTCAACATCGTTTCCATGGGCATGAACACAAAGTTCAAGGTTGACTCCCACTTCTCCAATGTATAACCTTTCAATCACTTCTCGTCTTCGAAGAAGTTGTAGAGCACAAAATTATCTGGTAAAACTCCAGAATGATATGACTTGTGTAAACTTTCGGGTTCATACCATTTTAGGGAAGGTATAGGTTCAACCCATCTGGGCCTCGTGGAAACATATACCACAAGCTTCAATAGTAAATATCACCAGCTCGAAAGTAGAGCATGGTTGGCCAATCACAGAATAGGATTTACCAATGGCATTATGTATCAGGGAAAGAACTTCTCGAGGTTTTTGTATACAAGGGACACTGTCGGATGAAAAGTCAACAAAGGATCTGACGGTCCATAACGGAGTTGATGTGAGCATTTGCACACCACCAATGGAAGAGACAATGCAAAGGCATTTTATTATAGAAACAACTGACTAATTCAAAGCTCAAATGCAAAAGAATTATTATTTCCAAATCAAGGGATCAGAAGCAAATGCCCTGTTTAAGGATGGATAAGTCGGGTAGACTTAGGGGTACAATCGATGACAAATTGATTGGTCGAGATCGAGCTCATGTTTAAAATGTTGTCTGAGCCAGAAGGGTGAATTTTATGATCCGGTTGAGGATTGCAAGCAATCGCAACATATTGAATCAACGGACTCAAAATGACAATGGCAAAGGATGTCAATAAGATTACTAACTTATGGGATTAACCATAATGCAAGCAAGCAAGAATTTCAAGAGCAATGAGCTGCTGAGACTTTTCGGAAGATCCAATAGTATTTTGAAGACCTTTGTGAAACATATGAATAACTGGGGAGAAACAAATCCTCGGTAAGTGTGAGGATTAATTTATAGGTGTATTCAGGCGACATGGAACTGCAAGGCAGTAATAACAACTGGTGGCAGAGTATTCTCGGGGTATCTTGTAATAACAAGATCGACTGGGAATAAAAGTAAGAACGACAAGCGTAAGTATTTATCCATAGGGATATTTCGATGGTAGGGAATTGCAAAAGCAACGGGCACAAGGTCTCGGGACTATCGAAGAGTATCCTCGAAATCTTCTTGTGCAGCCGGCTATCATCTGGACTGAAGGGGCTCTCCGGGAGAAAGTATTTTCGAGAACCTAAAGTTAGATTTTAGTAAATTCATTTTAACCCGAATAGAAGAGAGATCCGAGTCCCAGAGTATAGACGAGGAATAAAAGATCCTAATACCACCCAATGGCGACGTGGGCCCATGGGCCGCACAGCCATGTTAGTAAAAGTTTTGCAATGTCTAGACTCGACTTCGGCCAAGGAGTGTGGAAGGGGGATTCCTACAGGCAGTCGGCTCTGATACCAACTTGTGACGCCCTCGATTCAATCGTACACTAATCATACACGCAAACCACGGACGCCGACCAGGCCCAGGCCCACCTCTCTCCTAGGTGGTCTCAACCTGCCCTGTCGCTCCGCCACAAAGTAACAGTCAGGGGCCGTCGGGAACCCAGGCCCACCTCTACCGGGATGGAGCCACCTGCCCCTTCAGCCCCCATCTCCGAATAGTATCATAAGTAATGTAGCAGTATAAAGTATATAGCATATGCCCGTGATCACCTCCCGAAGTGATCACGGCCCAGTAGTATAGCATGGCAGACGGACAAGAGTGTAGGGCCACTGATGGAATACTAGCATCCTATACTAAGCATTTAGGATTGCAGGTAAGGGTAACAACTGTAGCAACAATGACAGGCTATGCAGCAGAATAGGATTAACCAAAAGCAGTAACATGCTACGCTACTCTAATGCAAGCAGTATAGAGAAGGAATAGGAGATATCTGGTGATCAAGGGGGAGCTTGCCTGGTTGCTCTGGCAAGAAGGATGGGTCGTCAACACCGTAGTCGAACTGGGGGTCGCCGGCAGTCTCGGGGTCTACCGGAAAGAAGTAACGGAGGGAGGACACAATAAATAACAGAGCAATCAAAGCATCAGAAAGTGTAACATGGCATTACGCGGTGCTAGAGGTGACCTAACGTAGTAGTAGGTGCTACTGGCGAAGGGGGGAAACATCCGGGAAAGTATTCCCGGTGTTTGACGTTTTCGGACAGACGAATCGGAGGGGTATTGTTGCACGTTCGCTATTCTAGGAATGTGTGGCGGACGAACGGATTGCGTATTCGGATTCGTCTCGTCGTTTTGAGCAACTTTCATGCACAAAGTTTTCCCATCTGAGCTACGGTTTATTTTATATTAATTTTTAAATTTTAAATCATTTTCTAAATTATTATTATTAAATTAATTCGAAATTAGTATTACTGCATCAACATGACGTCAGCAGTCAACAGAGGTGTTGACTGGTCAAACTGATGTGTGGGGTCCGCATGTCATAGGCTATTTAATTAGCAGGTTAATTAAACAGAGCTAATTAGTTTACCTAATGATTAGGTTAATCTAAACAGAATTAATTAAGTTAGTTTTTTTAATATATTTTTTAATCTTTCTTTTTTATAAAACGTTCTGGGGCGGTGGGGCCCCTTGTCATAGGCCCCTGGGGGGCCTTAACAGGTGCGGTTAGCGAGCGCTAACGCCCAGCCCGAAAGGGGCGCGCGAGGAGGGCGAACTCGACCGGTGGCTGCGGGAACAGCGACGCGAGACGAGCGCAGGCCGGCTGGGGCCGGAGGGGGCGCGACCAGGGCGGCGCAGAGCAGTGGGGGCGGGGCGTAGGCGACTGGCGGAGGAAGGCAGCAGTCGGGGCGGCGCGGCACGGCAGCAGCGGCGGAGCCGGAGCATGCGGCAGCGGGTGGCGCGGCGGATGCAACAGCGAGCCGCGGTAGCAGCAGTGCGCATCAGGGGCCACAGGGGGAGCGAGCAACGATGAGCATGCAGGGGAGCAAGAGGTGGAGGCGGCAGGAGCATGGCCACGGGCAGCCGCGGGCGCAGCCAGGGCATGCCCTGGGTGCGGCGAGCGGAGACAGGGCGCACGGGTGGGTGGTCACGGTGAGCGAGACGCATGGGCGGGGTGAGCACGGGCCGGAGGCGCGGATGCTGGCAGTGGCGCGTACGCAGGCGACGACGGTCAGAGGCAGAGGCCTTGCGGAGTGCGAGCTCAGGCGCGGGACGGGCGACGTGCAATAGAGAGGGGGAGAAGGGGAGGCGCTCACGGACGGTGTAGGGGAATGGCAGCGGGCTTGGGGAGGAGCCGGGGACTGGCGGCGGCGCAGATCCGACGAGGGGGATGAGGCAGAGGAGCTCCGGTGAATGTTGTGACACCCCAAAATTTTGGCCCTGTTTTATCTATTAAAATGTTGCCAAGAAATAAAACTTTTCCAATTGTCAAGTTTTACCTTTTGTGATTTTGGATTTTTGCCTCTAGTGGGAAAAACCTTCAAAAGTATTTTTGGACTTGAATACTCTCTTTTATAAAACAATTCCTCATCAGTGGATTTAATTTTTGCAAGGTTTATTTTTCCTCAAAGCTTTAATTCCTTTAAAATGATTTCCTTTGCATTTGGAGCCTGTTTGCACTACAACCTTTTGACAAAGGCATTTAAAATTTCCACCAAAATTTGGGGATGTCATGTGATGGTTCCACATCACTTTTATGCAAAAATACCTTCTGGCCATTGGAAATTTTGAGCTCTACACCAACTTTTCCAATCTGGTCCAGTGGACACTTTTGCACTACAACCCATTTAAATATTTCTTTAAAAATTCTTCCAAGTGTTTGGAGATGTCAGTGGATGCATACAATTCTTCTTCAAGCAAAAACCCAATGATGTTCTTTGAAAAATTTGAGTGGATCAACTTCTTTTGCATTCTGGTCCAAATTGGTGATTTGTACTGCAACCTTATTTTTCTTTGCTCTAGTAACCCTGAGCTTTTTCCTACTTGTAGCCCTCCCTACCAAACTCTTAAGTCCAGGAGATTGGGCTCATTGGAGGTTTTGAAGTGCATGCTTTAAACCCTTTTTCTTTCTGTCCAAAACTAGAGTTTTGCAAAACTTGCACTAACATGTTTCTGGTTTGGCCCAAGTGACCTTACCACCATCTCCTGCACCTAAAGAGACCCTGGTCTGGAGATTTTGGCCACTCCAAGAGTTGCCTAAGTACACTTGGCATTCTATCGAACACTTGGTGTGCACAGTCAGCTTGAGGCATGTTTTCTTCTTTGCACTGTGAACTTGCTCCGATGACCCAGCAACCTTGTCCACTGAACTCCTAGCCACCCCTACCCTTGTTCTGTTCTTTGCCAGCTCCACCCTCGCGCTCTAGATCGCACTGGCATTTCGCCGAGCAGGTGCCGTGCGTGCTCTGGGCGCGCCCAGAGCGCACGTTTTGCACGCGCGCGCACTGAGTCGACACGCCACTCTTCCGCCCTCGTCGCGTCCCATCTCTGACCCCTGCTCGCCTGCCGAACCACGCCAGGCACTCCCCTCTCTCCAGTACCCTCCAAGCTCTCCCTGGCACCCTGCAGCGCCGCCTTGGCAGCACGCCGGCGTCGGCAGCGGATTCCGCCGCGGACGGCGCCGCCCAAACCGCCAGCGCACGCCAGCTGCCCCAGAGCACAGGCCGTGCTTATCCTCCCGCTCGTCGGCACGCTTTCGTCGCCGCCACGATGCCCTGCCACTACAGGAAAGTGGTCGCAGGCGATCTTATCCTCGGCCACCGCGGGAGCCAGCCTCAAGCGCCTATTTAAAGGGAACCCCGAGCCTCTCCGAGCACTCAGGCGACATCAGACCCTCCCCGTAGAGCTTCCCTAGCAGTAGATTGACCGGAGAGGACCGTCCTCTCCAACTCCGGCCGGCTCGGCCGCCGCTAAGCTCCGGTGTGATTCGTCGCAACCAGCCACCCTTTCGCCCAACCAGCACCACCAGTAGCTCCCTCTAGTCCTTGCGGAGCTGCCCAGCTACCCAACTTCGGTCGGAGGCCACCGGAGCACAAAAGTCACTTCGCCACCGTAGCCTCTCTCCGCCGCGGAGCTCGCCGCCGGCGACTCCTTCCACCTCCGACGACCCAAGAACCACCTAGGGGACCGCCTCGACCTAGCCGTTCCATCCCCGCCCTTGGATGCCCGTGAGGTGCTGCCGTTCGTCGACGGCGATTGCCGGAGCCTCGCTCCCGTCGGGCAGAAGAGAGGAGAAGGAGGGAAGAACGGTCAAACCTGACCAGTGGGCCCTCTGGACCCACTGTCAGTGACCCGCGCGGCCGCCCTCTCTCTGTTTAAGTGAAGGCGCAAACTCCCGAGTGCGTCTCCTCGACTGCGAAAACGTATTTCCTTCTGAATCGTTTTCTTTTCTGGTTTTATTTAAAAACAGAGTTTGACCAAACTTTGACTGGCTATAACTTTTAAAATAAAACTCCAAACGAGTTGATTCTTTTTCCTACCTCTCTCAAATTTCATCTAGTTTATTTTAAGATTTATTTCAAAAATATTTGAGACAACTTTTGGTACTGTGTTTGAAATATCTGTTACTTGTGTATTTTGCAAAATAGGATTTTTTGGAGAAAAAGGAAAGCTTCCAATAAGTGCATTCTTTGCATACTCTTGAAGGCAAGCATTTCTGAACTCTGGCATATTATTTTGTTGTGGTATTCTGGTGCGATCACAACACCTTTTGACTTGGTATATGCGTTGGCTTTATGTATCGATATAGTCTCGTGCATGAGTGCACTCTGGAGTTGTGTTGTGGTCAGCAATGGATACATTTGTGATTTGGATCATCCTCGTGAGCTCCTCATGCATACCGGTAGGAAGCCGGGAAAGTCGTGGTCTTGGGTAGACACGAGCTTGTCCCTAGTCCCTCGTCGAGACGAGTATGTCCGGCATGGCATGGTGAGGCTTGAGGAGTGGTGATTTATTTCATAAATGGTGATATTGTTGGAGGATACTTGTACCACCTGAGTCGGTTGTAGACCGAGCCTTGATCAATAGCTTCCTTATTTGTTGGTACCACCACTTGTCCCTGCAGGGGACAGGGTATGGTTCAGTAAGTTGTCAACCCCTACCAAAGCACACACCGTACAGAGGGGCCATAGTGGAAGATACCGGAGGCCTCCGGTAGGCATGCCACTTGGTCAGGGGGCATGGGTGTTTCCGGTTGGGACCGAGAGGGGGGGTACCCCCTTAGAGCACGCGAATAGAAATTTGATCCCATGCTACGTCGAGGTTGTAGCCTCCCCACTTAGAGTTTTGCTTGGCAGGTGTCGTGGGTGATTCCAGACACCGGTGAGTTGAGCTGGTGTGTGCAGGTCAGGCGTGTTTTCAATTAAAAGACCGTAGACGGAATTAGTCCCGAGGGACTAAGTAAACCCGTTACTCGTGGAAAATGGTACTCCCTCTGCAGAGGATATATCCTGTTGGATAGTCATGTTCTTGAGTAAGGACCACAGTCTGAGTTGAATTCAGTAACGGTATTCGGATGGAGAACGATTTAACTAGAATTTAGTAACGGCATTCGGATGGAGAACGATTTAACTAGAATTCAGTAACGGTATTCGGATGGAGATACGGCTTGACTAAATTATCGGTTTTCGGATGGAGAAACGACTGTACTAAACATTGTTCATGATTTTGGCACATATGGATTATGATCTTTATTATTTTGGACTAACCATTTATATTATGTATTTTATTGAGTATCCCTGGGATGGTTCTACCTCCTGGATATTCATTGTGATTTTTCCCTTATAAGCCCTTTCTGTGGTGTCGCCCCGACGCCCGACTGCGGCATTATTATTCTTGCAGTTTCCTCTTGTGGAGTCATTCAGACCCTCGTTTGGCACCAGCATTATTATTCTTGCAGTTTCCTCTCGTGGAGTCATTCAGACCCTCGTTTGGCACCAGTATTATTATTCTTGCAGTTTCCTCTCGTGGAGTCATTCAGACCCTCGTTTGGCACCAGTATTACTATTCTTGCAGTTTCCGCTCGAGGAGTCTTTCAGACCCTCGTTTGGCACCCAGTACTTTACTTTGGATTATTTATAACCACATGTGCGCATCTTGGTTTTTCGTATATTTCGTGACAGGCGTGTGATCATCTAATAATCCGGAGCATGTTTGATATATATTATACCCGTGTTCTTAATGTTTGCGAGTACATTCAAACGTACTCACTGGCTTGTCCCTGGCTATTGTCTTGGCCAGATTCCTCGCTTGGAGATAAGCATCGCGGTGACAACCTCGGAGCCTACATGTCAACGTGTGCAGCCTCGCGAAGATAGGAGTTATCCTGGTCAGCTGTTCTTGTGGGAAATGGAGTCCCATAGACGTAGATGTATCCAACCGCTTCCGCCCTCGACCAGTAGAAACCAAGTGTTGTACTCCTAAGCCTCTATGGTCTTGTACTACATATTTTTGTACTTGCTTGGATTTTCTTGTATCAAGTTGGTACCTCATTAGCTAACAGTAATCCTGGGGCTGGTGAGCACAACGGCCATTTTCTGGAGATTTAATATCCCTGAAAATCCGGTCGTGACAGACTTGGTATCAGAGCCAGGCTGACCATTGGCTAATCCTATCTTAGCCAGGTCAATAAACCTAGGTTAACCCAAACCACCAGACCTTAGCCTAACCCCGGTCAAGCTTCCCGCGTAAGATAGCTCCACAGTGACCCGACGCCCTTTCGGCGGACGGTGCCCAACCTATCAGCCTAGCCCGTCGATCACGCGCCAGTGACCGACACCCAACCCGTCTCTATCCCGAGCGTGCGGAGGAAGACTCCGTCCCCTTTCCCTATAAAAAGGGCACGCTAGCCACAGCACAGCCCAGCCTCTTTCCCCAAACCAAGCCACGATGCCTGGTCCCATCGTTCACAATGAGACCACAGCGACCAACCTTGGAGGTTTCGTGACCGTGCTCGCAAACCTCACCCGCCGTGCCTATGCGTTAGAAGAGCCTCCTGAGTATGTTGTGTACCAGGGACCCATGTACGGTGAGAGCCGTCAGTACTGGGCCACTGTGCACATCTACGGTAGGGGTCTGTCGCCAGAACGCCCCTACAGGTTCACTGGAAGGACAACTTCCTTTGAGCCACAAGCCATCCAACTGGCAGCCCGAGAAGCTATAGTTCAACTCCGGCACTTGTCGCCCAGAGTTAGTTGTCGCTCGTTCTACTACGACCCCAGTCGTGACGGGTATGGTAGGCCACCCCAGGTTGCCAATGGAGACCACGAGACGGATCCAGCACTATTGCATTTGGTGCGCTATGTAAGCGCACTAGAGCAACTGTTTGATCAGGTCACTCTCGATCTGATCGCAGCTCGTGGAGAGCTGGTTCGCCGAGCCCCGGCGAGGAGAGAAGCGGAGCCCGACACCGACAACCCAGTCGTGCTGTTCGGACACCCGATCGATCCCTTGAGGTCTGCGCCAGCCATCAACCAGAGCACTTTGGTGACCCCAGAAGCGCTTCATCGCCTTTTGGGAACCCATTCCAACGGGATTGTGGCCAACAACCCCCGCGATGGTCATCACCATTTCCCCGACCCTGCAGCACCTCAGCCTCAGCCAGCAAATCCCGACGGTGAGAACCATGGAGAAGCATCGGCGTCCGCAAGGCCAGCCCACTTAGACATTAACGTAGTAGACTAAGTCGCTAGAGTTGTATCGAGCCTTAGTTTTCCTACGCTTTGTAATGATGTGGTCTTGTATCGCTTTTATTGCATGTTGTCTGCTTGAGCACCCTTATTGTTGGAGTAGTAGCTGTGCACGTGTACGTTGGCGTACAGTTGCATTTCTAAATTTCGGGCGCAGCTACCAAGACCAACCCCGTCGGCACCCACAGTAATGCGTCACTTTTATGTGATATGTATATTTGTGGCGTTGACCCGAGAACAGGGTTGGCATCCAGTCACCTTTTCTCCAGTGATTAATCCCAGCCCTGGTGCTATATAAAGGCCACTTCGTGACCTTGCCGAGCACCCCTCACCTTTGTGCGCAGCACCCACAGCCATTCCTTGCCATGTCGACCCCCAGTATTTATCTGAGAACCCCAGACGCAACCCCCGGCAGTTTTGTCAAATTATTGTGGGACTTTACCTGCAGTACTATGAGTGCCACCCGTCCACCCCAGTACGAGTTGCTCAAATCGAGGATCACTCCATCCACCTCGAAATATTGGGCAGTGGTGCACATCCCTCCCGCATACCCAAACCAAGACCCAACGGAAGTCTCCTTCGTGGGGAAGTCCATGCCGACTCCGCATATGGCTATAGAAGCTGCTGCGTACGAGGCGCTCACTCGTCTTCGATTCGCAGTACCCTATGCCAGCGAGCGAGGATACTATTATTTTCCGAGTCGTGCAGCACCCGGAGAAGTTGCATCTTTTCCCGGTGGGCGCATTGAGAGAGATCCAGTACTGGCCAACCTTGCCCAGTACGTTATCGCTCAGGAGCGTTTAACTCAGCGGGTGATGGGTTATCTCCAGAGCCTCGCTGATTTAAATCCTCGAATCGCTATTGGCAGACCGCTGAGGCCTGACCAAGAAGGGCGCATTCATCGACTGGTCAACCCGCTTCCCCCGATAGAAGAGGAGTGTGCCCCAGTGCCAGAGGCGTTTTCTCAGGACCCTGTCTTTTTACCATTTTCCTTGTAAACGCCTCCGATGTATTTATTGTCCCAGTACCTGTATTTATGTGTTGCAGCATGTTCGTAAAAAATTTGTGCGACAGGTCCGATTTTCTTTGGTTCCTGCATGTGAGCAGTTTTACTGCTGTTAGTTTTGTTTTAATTAATTTTTCCTCTCGCCACATGTTTATGAGGAGATTTCTTTCCCCGAGTTATTGCTGCGTATATATTTCCACGACATAGATTTTTATTCGCACGTCATCGTAACAGCAAACTCTCAGCAGCCACCACTCGACCTCGAGCACTATTACAAATCCTTGAGCACATTTTTGCGCCTAACTAACCACGCTCGAGGACACCACAGTCTCAGTAAGAGAGGTTTGTGAGTGTTCATTCGAGCGCGAGCTGCCCCAGCACACCGGCAGCAGTCAGCCCCGATGCCGCGCCTAATCCACGTGATCGCCGCCACCGCTGAGAGCTAACACTCGTGCGGCAGCATCACGACGATCATCCAGGATCATCGCGCACAAGAGCACGGAGAACCCCAGCAGCACCGCCAAGCCTCCACACACCAGGACCACATACCAGTCCGGCATTGCCTCCGCCATTAGAGCCTCGGCTCGAGCTCCTGCTAGCAGCAATGGAGGAGAAGGAAGGAGGAGTAGGAACAAGGCCGGGTGTGAGGAAGAAGAGAGGAGCACCGCGATCGTTTTATAGCCCGAGATCGGTGTACGGTGGGCGAGGTCCACCAGCGCCACTCGTCGCTCGACCGCCGGTGTTCGGAGGCGAGTCCGCGAGCAGTGCCGACAGCGCCCTGGCCCACGAGGTGAGTGCACGCTGCACCGGCAGCTAGCACGCCACGCACTACCACGGTACGGCCTCGATGCCCTACGAGCTAGGCATCGCCGGTGGAGGAAGCGCGGGAGAACGCGCGAGAGAGAAGAGAGAGCCAGAGGTAGGAGAAGTGGCCGACAGTGGGCCCTGGGTCCACCAGTCAGCCATAGAGAGCACTGTGCTCTCGGGTGCAACCAGCGTATTTTAGTAATTTAGAATTTATTCTAAATTACTGTATCCGCGTAGAAATATCTCGTTTTCCCTAACCGTGGATTTTTCCACACTACGCCAGTGTACCACACTATGGTTTTACACCACCTATTGCCCTCTCACTGTAGCCGTTTTGTTTTTGTGCAATTGAAGGATTTCTTTGATAAAAACAAATTTATTTCAAAACAGTTCTTGTTCAAAACAGCTTTTAACAAATCTCGAGGACGAGATTTTTTCTTAAGGGGGGTAGTGTTGTGACACCCCAAAATTTTGGCCCTGTTTTATCTATTAAAATGTTGCCAAGAAATAAAACTTTTCCAATTGTCAAGTTTTACCTTTTGTGATTTTGGATTGTTGCCTCTAGTGGGAAAAACCTTCAAAAGTATTTTTGGACTTGAATACTCTCTTTTATAAAACAATTCCTCATCAGTGGATTTAATTTTTGCAAGGTTTATTTTTCCTCAAAGCTTTAATTCCTTTAAAATGATTTCCTTTGCATTTGGAGCCTGTTTGCACTACAACCTTTTGACAAAGGCATTTAAAATTTCCACCAAAATTTGGGGATGTCATGTGATGGTTCCACGTCACTTTTATGCAAAAATACCTTCTGGCCATTGGAAATTTTGAGCTCTACACCAACTTTTCCAATCTGGTCCAGTGGACACTTTTGCACTACAACCCATTTAAATATTTCTTTAAAAATTCTTCCAAGTGTTTGGAGATGTCAGTGGATGCATACAATTCTTCTTCAAGCAAAAACCCAGTGATGTTCTTTGAAAAATTTGAGTGGATCAACCTCTTTTGCATTCTGGTCCAAATTGGTGATTTGTACTGCAACCTTATTTTTCTTTGCTCTAGTAACCCTGAGCTTTTTCCTACTTGTAGCCCTCCCTACCAAACTCTTAAGTCCAGGAGATTGGGCTCATTGGAGGTTTTGAAGTGCATGCTTTAAACCCTTTTTCTTTCTGTCCAAAACTAGAGTTTTGCAAAACTTGCACTAACATGTTTCTGGTTTGGCCCAAGTGACCTTACCACCATCTCCTGCACCTAAAGAGACCCTGGTCTGGAGATTTTGGCCACTCCAAGAGTTGCCTAAGTACACTTGGCATTCTATCGAACACTTGGTGTGCACAGTCAGCTTGAGGCATGTTTTCTTCTTTGCACTGTGAACTTGCTCCGATGACCCAGCAACCTTGTCCACTGAACTCCTAGCCACCCCTACCCTTGTTCTGTTCTTTGCCAGCTCCACCCTCGCGCTCTAGATCGCACTGGCATTTCGCCGAGCAGGTGCCGTGCGTGCTCTGGGCGCGCCCAGAGCGCACGTTTTGCACGCGCGCGCACTGAGCCGACACGCCACTCTGCCGCCCTCGTCGCGTCCCATCTCTGACCCCTGCTCGCCTGCCGAACCACGCCAGGCACTCCCCTCTCTCCAGTACCCTCCAAGCTCTCCCTGGCACCCTGCAGCGCCGCCTTGGCAGCACGCCGGCGTCGGCAGCGGATTCCGCCGCGGACGGCGCCGCCCAAACCGCCAGCGCACGCCAGCTGCCCCAGAGCACAGGCCGTGCTTATCCTCCCGCTCGTCGGCACGCTTTCGTCGCCGCCACGATGCCCTGCCACTACAGGAAAGTGGTCGCCGGTGATCTTATCCTCGGCCACCGCGGGAGCCAGCCTCAAGCGCCTATTTAAAGGGAACCCCGAGCCTCTCCGAGCACTCAGGCGACATCAGACCCTCCCCGTAGAGCTTCCCTAGCAGTAGATTGACCGGAGAGGACAGTCCTCTCCAACTCCGGCCGGCTCGGCCGCCGCTAAGCTCCGGTGCGATTCGTCGCAACCAGCCACCCTTTCGCCCAACCAGCACCACCAGTAGCTCCCTCTAGTCCTTGCGGAGCTGCCCAGCTACCCAACTTCGGTCGGAGGCCACCGGAGCACAAAAGTCACTTCGCCACCGTAGCCTCTCTCCGCCGCGGAGCTCGCCGCCGGCGACTCCTTCCACCTCTGACGACCCAAGAACCACCTAGGGGACCGCCTTGATCTAGCCGTTCCATCCCCGCCCTTGGATGCCCGTGAGGTGCTGCCGTTCGTCGACGACGATCGCCAGAGCCTCGCTCCCGTCGGGCAGAAGAGAGGAGAAGGAGGGAAGAACGGTCAAACCTGACCAGTGGGCCCTCTGGACCCACTGTCAGTGACCCGCGCGGCCGCCCTCTCTCTGTTTAAGTGAAGGCGCAAACTCCCGAGTGCGTCTCCTCGACTGCGAAAACGTATTTCCTTCTGAATCGTTTTCTTTTCTGGTTTTATTTAAAAACAGAGTTTGACCAAACTTTGACTGGCTATAACTTTTAAAATAAAACTCCAAACGAGTTGATTCTTTTTCCTACCTCTCTCAAATTTCATCTAGTTTATTTTAAGATTTATTTCAAAAATATTTGAGACAACTTTTGGTACTGTGTTTGAAATATCTGTTACTTGTGTATTTTGCAAAATAGGATTTTTTGGAGAAAAAGGAAAGCTTCCAATAAGTGCATTCTTTGCATACTCTTGAAGGCAAGCATTTCTGAACTCTGGCATATTATTTTGTTGTGGTATTCTGGTGCGATCACAACACCTTTTGACTTGGTATATGCGTTGGCTTTATGTATCGATATAGTCTCGTGCATGAGTGCACTCTGGAGTTGTGTTGTGGTCAGCAATGGATACATTTGTGATTTGGATCATCCTCGTGAGCTCCTCATGCATACCGGTAGGAAGCCGGGAAAGTCGTGGTCTTGGGTAGACACGAGCTTGTCCCTAGTCCCTCGTCGAGACGAGTATGTCCGGCATGGCATGGTGAGGCTTGAGGAGTGGTGATTTATTTCATAAATGGTGATATTGTTGGAGGATACTTGTACCACCTGAGTCGGTTGTAGACCGAGCCTTGATCAATAGCTTCCTTATTTGTTGGTACCACCACTTGTCCCTGCAGGGGACAGGGTATGGTTCAGTAAGTTGTCAACCCCTACCAAAGCACACACCGTACAGAGGGGCCATAGTGGAAGATACCGGAGGCCTCCGGTAGGCATGCCACTTGGTCAGGGGGCATGGGTGTTTCCGGTTGGGACCGAGAGGGGGGGCACCCCCTTAGAGCACGCGAATAGAAATTTGATCCCATGCTACGTCGAGGTTGTAGCCTCCCCACTTAGAGTTTTGCTTGGCAGGTGTCGTGGGTGATTCCAGACACCGGTGAGTTGAGCTGGTGTGTGCAGGTCAGGCGTGTTTCCAATTAAAAGACCGTAGACGGAATTAGTCCCGAGGGACTAAGTAAACCCGTTACTCCTGGAAAATAGTACTCCCTCTGCAGAGGATATATCCTGTTGGATAGTCATGTTCTTGAGTAAGGACCACAGTCTGAGTTGAATTCAGTAACGTTATTCGGATGGAGAACGATTTAACTAGAATTCAGTAACGGCATTCGGATGGAGAACAATTTAACTAGAATTCAGTAACGGTATTCGGATGGAGATACGGCTTGACTAAATTATCGGTTTTCGGATGGAGAAACGACTGTACTAAACATTGTTCATGATTTTGGCACATATGGATTATGATCTTTATTATTTTGGACTAACCATTTATATTATGTATTTTATTGAGTATCCCTGGGATGGTTCTACCTCCTGGATATTCATTGTGTTCCCTTATAAGCCCTTTCTGTGGTGTCGCCCCGACGCCCGACTGCGGCATTATTATTCTTGCAGTTTCCTCTTGTGGAGTCATTCAGACCCTCGTTTGGCACCAGCATTATTATTCTTGGAGTTTCCTCTCGTGGAGTCATTCAGGCCCTCGTTTGGCACCAGTATTATTATTCTTGCAGTTTCCTCTCGTGGAGTCATTCAGACCCTCGTTTGGCACCAGTATTACTATTCTTGCAGTTTCCGCTCGAGGAGTCTTTCAGACCCTCGTTTGGCACCCAGTACTTTACTTTGGATTATTTATAACCACATGTGCGCATCTTGGTTTTTCGTATATTTCGTGACAGGCGTGTGATCATCTAATAATCCGGAGCATGTTTGATATATATTATACCCGTGTTCTTAATGTTTGCGAGTACATTCAAACGTACTCACTGGCTTGTCCCTGGCTATTGTCTTGGCCAGATTCCTCGCTTGGAGATAAGCATCGCGGTGACAACCTCGGAACCTACGTGTCGACGTGTGCAGCCTCGCGAAGATAGGAGTTATCCTGGTCAGCTGTTCTTGTGGGAAATGGAGTCCCATAGACGTAGATGTATCCAACCGCTTCCGCCCTCGACCAGTAGAAACCAAGTGTTGTACTCCTAAGCCTCTATGGTCTTGTACTACATATTTTTGTACTTGCTTGGATTTTCTTGTATCAAGTTGGTACCTCATCAGCTAACAGTAATCCTGGGGCTGGTGAGCACAACGGCCATTTTCTGGAGATTCAATATCCCTGAAAATCCGGTCGTGACAAATGTCGCTCGGGGAGGAGGATGACGAGGCATCCGACGAGGTGGAGGTAGACGAGGGGGGCGGCTCCGGCAACCGTGGACGGCGACGTCGTCGTGGCGTCGGCGGATTCGTGCCCTGATCCAGAACGAGCGGAGAGGGGGGGATCGGGGCGAGGGGATCGTGGGGGAGGGGAAGTGGGGACGAGTGGGGAGGGAACTGCTAGGGTTTCGGTCGCCCAGGGGGTTATGGGGAGTGGGGGTCGTCCTAGTGGCCTGGATGGCCAGTTGGGCCATTCGACCCAGCGAGAGGGGGGGTCTTTTCTTCTTTCTTTTAATTTTATTTTATTTTCTGTTTTGCCTTTATCTTTTGTTTATATTACCTACCATTTTAGTTTTGTAAAAATACATAGGTTGTACCTAATTTAATAAACTTAATTAAGTCACATACCGAACATTTTTTTAATGTTTGAAAGTTTTTGATGTTTGACAAAAATTCAAATATGAATTCGAATCGTTTTGAACTAACGCGAGATTAGCGACAGTAACGGAGGTGACGTGGCATCATTAGCAGAGGTTACTGTAGCTTGATTATCCGGGCATCACATTATCCTAACTCCTCTTATGTGAAACGGAGTGGACTAGCTTCTATGCCACCTTTCTCGTATGGAGCTCGCAGAGTGATGAATTCTTTGCCACCCCTTCAGATGTGGGTGGTGAAGAAAAAGAACTAATCTCTTATGCAGGGTCAGGTCTCCAGACGTGCTTAAACGTCTGAAGAATTTGCTGGAGACCTGAAATTGCCTGAAAGGACGCAGGCTAATCATGAAGAAATGAACTTTCATTTCTCACGTCCTCATATTGCTTTATCTGTTCTATTACTTGATCTGATGAAATTGATGTCATATTCTTCACTGATGAAGTATATGAGTTCGTAAGTTGCACTAATTCATCTGCAGGATGATCAACCCAAAGCCAATGAGTAGGTCCTCGATAGTGGATGTACAAATCACATGACTGGTGACAAGAATCTATTGATGGATGCTCCCTTATCTCCATCGCATCTAAAGCATATCATCTTCGCTGACAAAGGCAAAAGTCAGGTATTGGGTCTAGGTAAGGTTGCGATCTCAAAGGATCGACACATGGACAAAGTCATGCTTGTCGAGTCCTTAGGATACAACCTCATGTTTGTCTCAATGCTTTGTGATCTTGATATGGTTGTTGTCTTTGGCAAGTATCGTTGTGTTGTGATCATGGAAGCTGACCATTCCAAAGTCTTTGAAGGCTTTAGGAGAGGAGACTTGTATATTGTTGATTTCTCTACAGGACCACAACCAGCCGTATGCCTACTTGCAAAAGCTTCAGAAGGCTGGCTATGGCATCGACGACTTGGTCATGCAGGCATGAGGAATTTGCACACGCTTGCGAAGAAGAAGCATGTCATTGGCATTGAGAATGTCAAATTCCTCAAGGACCACTTATGCGGAGCCTGTGAAGCTGGAAAGATGACCAAGGTCAAACATCTAGCGAAGACAATCATGACTACCACTCGACCATTTGAATTGCTTCATATGGATCTCTTTGGTCCTAACCATTATTCTGCAGTTACAAATGATGCATCTCTATATGGCTTTGTTATTGTTGATGATTACTCTCGCTACACATGGGTACATATTGTCACTTACAAACATGAGGTGCGGGAAGTCTTCAAACGATTTTCCTCGAGGGCTTCAACCAACTTTGGTGTGAAGATCAAGCACATCAGAAGTGATAATGGAACTGAGTTCAAGAATTCTGGTCTTGATGACTATCTTGATGAACTTGGTATTACTCATGAGTTATCTGCTCCTTATACTCCTCAGCAGAATGGCGTCGTGGAGCGCAAGAACAGGACTCTTGTTGAGATGGCTTGCACTATGCTTGATGAATACAAGACGCCTCGTCGTTTCTGGATTGAGGCAATTGATACTGCTTGCCACATCATCAACAGGGTATATCTTCACAAATTCTTTAAGAAGACCGCTTATGAACTCCTCACTGTCAAGAAACCCAATGTGAGTTATTTCAAAGTCTTCGGTGCTAAATATTGGATTAGAGATCCTCATCACAACTCTAAATTTGCACCGAAAGCACATGAAGGTTTTATGCTTGGTTACGGAAAGGACTCGCACACCTACAGAGTCTTCAACAACGTTCATCACAAAGTTGTTGAAACTGTAGATGTGCGGTTCGATGAAACTAATGGCTCGCAAAGAGAGCACCTACCTTCTGTGTTAGATGAATAGTCACC